>NC_062560.1:79155294-80355294 GCF_016906955.1 Phacochoerus africanus | reverse complement strand
CCAACAAGTGCAGTTCCGATGTGACCCCTTGCCTGGGAGCCTCCATAAGATATGGGTGTGGCCCTAAAAAGACAAAAGACAAAACAAAAAACCAAACAAACAGACAAACAAAAAACAAGAAAGAACTTTAGAATGTGAGGAAAACAAAGTCAGCTTGGTGGCTCACTACAAAACTCGGGGAATTACAAGGATATTTCAGCTAAGTTTTAATATTAAAAATTTGGTTCAGGAAATTCCCTTGTGGTGCAGTGGGTTAATGATCCAGCACTACCACAGCTGTGGTGCAGGTTGAAGCTGCAGCATGGGTTCAATCCCTGGCCCAGAAATTTCCACATGCCATGAGTGTGGCCCCCCAAAATTTGGTTTATATGGTCTGATAGAGTAAATCAAAGTCACTTGATATTAACTCTATAAGAACAGTCTCCTGACTATTGACAAAACATCTTATAGGGATGAAGACCAAAGGGGATTATGTCTAGATGCTGTCCATCAAAATAATCTTCACATATCTATGAAATCTTACCAATGTTATATTTTAGCATTAGAACCATTCTAGGTAGTTAAAACATCACAGAAAGAGAACAAAAAGTGGATAAACAATTTCCTTAGAAAGCAGCAAACTTGATGCTCCCTGGTGGCCTAGCAGTTGAGGATCCGGCATTGTCACTGCTGTGGCTCAGGTCGCTGGTGTGGCTCAAGTTCGATCCTTTGCCTGGGAACTTCCACATGCTGTCAGCATGGCCAAAAAAAAAAAAAAAAAAAAGCAGCAAATTTGGAGACCAAAGATGAACTTCTGTTTTGAAATATTTTTGGTAATATAATTAGATTACCAAAGGGTACCAAAGAAATGCCTGAGACAATCTATTGTTTGAAAGTCACAGCATCAATACCACTTATGGTTATCAAAAATTAGAACTGCTTCAATTCTAATTTATAAAGATTAAAATAAATATTTTTCAAAAGAGAATGAGGTATCAACAAATCTTAGCAATAATACAAAATCTCTTCCCATGGAAAGTATTTAAAGAGCAACAGAGAGAAACAGCAGGGTCAGAAACACACTGAAAAAGACTGTAGGGCTTAGTGGTTCTCATTCTTTTCTGGTAGCAAAACTTTAACCGGGGAACTCTTTTCTGAAAACTTTAATCTAGGTGGCATTTCTAACTGGCATTTCTAGCCAGATCCCCTTTGCTCACTCTTCTGAAAATATGGCTAGGTTTTTACTCTCAGCCAGCCTCTTTCCATGTTTATAAACAAAACCAAACAAAAGGATAATCACGATCACACTCAGTGGAATATGCCAGGGGCCTCTTTCCACTCACCTACAGCAACAATTTCAAGACTAGTTTTGGAAATGCCAGCTTTATGAATGGTATTTCACAGTCTCTGTTTTCATTTTAATCATGTTCTAATGATTTACCTAAGCAAGATATTTCAAGGAAGAAAATCCCACTCAAGGCCCTTATCAGGCTTTTGCACTCTTGCTTATTAAGAAGGATGTCTGTAGCTGTGAAACTAAGAGAGATTTATTCCAGAAGGTTAAACATACTGTCTCAGCTACTACCAGAGATTCTCAGGTTATATGCAGAATAATGTCTATAATTTTTTAAGCTTTTATTATGGAAATTTCCAAACATACATAGAAGTAGAGCCAAGATTACAATGAACTGCCTCATATCCAACAGCCAGCTTCAACTTTATCAACTCTGTCCAATCTTGTTATATCTGTGATCCCCTTTTTCTTTTGTTGACTTATTTAAATATCCTAGATATTGCATCATTTATCTATAAATATAATTCCCATGAGTTTTTTATTCAGTTATTAGAACAATTTAAAGTGGACACAACCGAAATAAATGAAGTTTGAAAGATTAAACCTATAACGGGTGGAAAATTCCAGATATTTCTGTTACCTCAGAATACTGATATCACTAATTTGGAATTTGAGGTTCAGTACTATATCATATGTAAGGCAAATGGAGTGATAATTTCCCAAACAGAACAATTTAATGAGTTCTCCCCTGACATTCTCCAAAAGGGAGAGGAAAAAAAAAAAAACAACTCTATCCTCTTGGTAAGAAGAAGGTCCTCTGAATCTTTCCTTTGGAGCCAAAAGAACTAGAATATTCCTAAAAGAAGTGAATTGAGAAGTGCTTTTGTCATGCATAAATTTAACTGGCTTTGCAATGTTCTTACTATTTATCGCAAAAGTTATAGCTTAAATATGGCTCTCCCACTTTTCAGAGTCTGGCCAGAAAGTCATTTCAAGATACCTGACTGCAACCTTTCACTGCACTGAAAATGTAAAGCTGCCTTTTATCCTTGGGAGTATATACACTTTAAGTTTTTGTTCACTGAAATCCTCTCGCACAGGTGAATGCCTTCACTATTACCTTTATACACTACCAAGGGAATCTAACTTCAAATCCCAGAATTGCATGGCCCTAGGGATTAATCCAGAGAGTGAGAACAAGTAGACATTAGCCAGAGTCTATGTGAAATGTCAAACAGAGAAGCAAATATATGGAGTCTTACAAATTCACATTAGAAAACTCAGCACTGAAGAAAATGAGCAAGGATGAGCATGTAACAGTTGTTTGGGAGGTAGAGAGCAGTCTCACCATCTGAGCTGGGACGATAATGATAAATGTTAGCCATCCATGATCCATTCTAGGAGTTTGATGGTGTCTTGTCTTATGTTTAAGTCTTTAAGCCATTTTCAGTTTATTTTTCTGTACAGTGCGAGGGTGTGTTCCAGTTTTATTGGTTTACATGTGGTTGTCCAGCTTTTCCAGCACCACTTACTGAAAAGACTGCCTTTTCCCCATTTTATATTCTTGTCAAAGATTAATTGGCCTTAGGGGTCTGGATTTATTTCTGGTTCTCTATTCTATTCCATTGGTCTCTATGTCTGTTCTGGTACCAGCACCATGCTGTCTTGATTACTGTGGCTTTATAATATTGCATGAAGTCTAGGAGAGTTATACCTCCAGCTTGTTTTTTTTCCCTCAGGATTGCTTTGGCAATTCTGGGTCTTTTACAGTTCCGTATAAATTTTGGGGTGGTTTGTTCTAGTTCTGTGAAAAATGTCACGGGCAATTTGATAGGGATTGCACTGAATCTGTAGATTGCATTGAATCTGTAGATTGATTATGGCCATCTTTACGATATTAATTCTCCCAATTCAGGAGCATGGGATTTCTTTCCATTTCTTTGAATCCTCTTTAATTTCCTTGATTAATATTTTATAGTTCTCAGCATATAAGTCTTTCACCTCCTTGGTCAGGTTGATTCCTAGGTATTTGATTTTGGGGGGTGTGTTTTTAAAAGGCATTGTATTTTTGTATTCCTTTTCTAATATTTCATTGTTAGTATACAGAAATGCAACCAGGTAAAGGATGTGCAGAGGCTTATTTTCAAGTACTGCCTAAAAATCTGGAACTTAGGGAACTGAGGTGCTCTAAGCAATCCCTGAGCCAGATCCTGACAGTCTGAATGAGATAAAGATTTTGATAAAAGTTAAGTAAAAAAGGGAGGCATCAGGGAGAGGTAGACTGGCACAGGAGAAAATTTTAGAACAAGAGAAAATAGGTTAGCCCCCCGGGAAGCACTTGGCTCAAAGCCCTCAGGAGTAAGAAAGAAGATGATGACATCAAAATTGCTACAGAATATGCTTACGAGTATGTTCAACAACTCTTTTCTGAGTGTTCTGGGTTCTGATAAGAGCTCTGCTTGAATGTAGTTTAGATATAGTACACACAGACTGAAGCTGAGGAACAGAAATACAAGTCTGAAACTCAATGTTTTCCTTATTTCTACTGGCTTTTCATTGCTGTCAGCCATTGATCCTTCCACTTCAGGTCATTACATCAGTGATACATGTAACATTTAGAAGCAGACATGGCTCAATTATAATGATCTAGAAGTATATAACATTCAAGAGGGCTTAGTGAAGAGTAATTGAGTTTGGAGTGGTTATTACTTCCTTTACATGCACAAGGAGATATCTGATACACTGCCAGAAATAAAATTATTCATCACATCTAAAGTGATGATCTATTAAGCTATGTGACAGACAAAATATTGGGTTTGTGTGTGCCCTGAAATTTGTCTCTTCTTCTCCCCCAGCCTCAAGACACATACACACACACACTCACACACACACACACTCACACACACACACTCACACACACACATCTTCTCCACCCGAGGAGAACTCTGAATTCTACCCAATATAGGAATAATCATTAAATCAGGTCCAAACTGAAGAAAAAAGTAAAATCATGAGCAACCCTATTTTGGGCTAATACTTAAAGTTCATTATTCTCCCTTCTTCCTACATGACCAGTGTGGTACACTCTATTGTTCTGAGTTTGTATGTGTGTATGTAGATGTAGACATGAGTGTAGACAGAGGGATAGATAGATAGATGATAGATAGATAAGTAGAAAACAGAAACTTAAGATTAGGAATATCAATGCTCAAAGATTAAAAGCAGAGCAATACGGAGAATAAATAAATTAAGGGAGAGTAAGATAAAGCAAACTGAAAAATCAAAATCATTTGGCTTTCTGCCCTTATGTTTCTCAAGCAGTTTAAGGAATAATCTATAATTATTCCTATTAAGTTTCCTGTGTGTTTTTCATTATTTATGGGTTAAAGGATCTGGCATTCCTGCAGCTGTGGCTCCAGTCGTAGCTGAAGCTCAGATTCAACCCCTGGCCTGGGAAATTCCATATACCTTGGGTGTAGCCATAAAAATTTTTTAAAAATCTTTAAAAATACTAACGGCTGTATCTTCAGAGTAAGCCTACATAGACTTTTAATTTTCATTTTGTCTTACTATATAATTTGAATTTTTAATTATGTGCATATATGACTTCTATTTTTTAATTAAAATGCCAAAAGAATTCCAGACCAATATAAAAAGATAATTTTGAAAAAGAAAAAAAATAGCTGACTACATACCCATTAAAAACATCTGGACTGACCTACGTGTGCACCCCCAAGGTAATGCTCAATATTTCCTTATACTTAGGTTTTATTTATGCAGGGGTGTTCATTAAACCAGGCTGTCAAATAATATTTGGGAGGGATACCTATTTAATAATAAATAACTAGAAAACTTAAAAAAAAAATCTGGAAAGATATTTTCCAATATGCGGCCAATAGCCATCCTGTGGTATAGGCTTTTTGTGTGATTTTAATTTAATATTTTATTATTACTTATTTCTACTTCCTATATTTTTACATTGACTATATATACATATATTGGGTAAAATAATTTAGTAAAACATGGTTATACTTTTATCTACACTATGACTACTAGATTATGTGCAAAGAACTCTCATTTGGATTTAAAATCCTAATTGTAATTTTAAATTTATATGGCTGGAGTTCCCGTCGTGGCTCAATGGTTAAGGAATCCGACTAGGAACCATGAGGTTGTGGGTTTGATCCCTGGCCTCGCTCAGCGGGTTAAGGATCCGGTATTGCTGTGAGCTGAGGTGTAGGTCGCAGATGCAGTTCGGATCTGGCATTGCTGTGGCTGTGGTGTAGGCCAGCGGCTACAGCTTTGATTAGTACCCTAGCCTGGGAACCTCCATGTGTCATGGGTTCAGCCCTAGAAAAGACCAAATAAATAAATTAAATAAATAAATAAAATTATATTGCTTTTATCAGAATTACCTGAATATGGGTGAACATAAGCAATGATGTAATTATCACAGAGGCATTTAGAGAGGGATAGACCATCCCTCACTGGTCATACCTTTACCATTATTAGATAGTGGGAAGGATTGTAGGAGGACTTTGGATTTATCTTGTAAAGATTAATTGTTTTAAATAGAACATATTACAAATGAGAAAAATAATAGATTGATCCAGTATTTGAACATGAAAAAGACATGAAGGTTAATCATTTATGATTTATAATGTGTATTACTACTGGGCATTAGTAACATCTCAGTATTCAACAATCACAAATGCTTTTTCACTTCCCAAAAGATCTTTTTCTGTTATGACACAAATTTAATATTCCAAATATAAGATGAGGTACAGAAATCAGAAATCCACATGAAGAACCTGTTCAAACATTGTCACAGACCTGCATTATCAAGTGGGCTACATGACTTGCTGATTATCAAGGATTAAATGATTATGTCTTTTGTAAAATCGTCAATGCTATTTTCTTGCCTCACTTGCTTTTTTGGCCTCTAAACCACTCTAAAATGGTGAGCCTAGGAGAAGAAAATAAGTTAAACGACATAGGTGAATTTCCTTTCACTGACTGTGGTAATTTTTGCTGAATATATACGTTGAAATAGCATTTAAAAACAAGAGTTTGAACTGATCCTTCATGGATTTCACTCCAGCATGATCTTTTTTTTTCCCAAAATATTAAAAGCTGAGAAATTAATTTAGAGCCTCAGAATTTTAATCTACTTTGGGTTTTGTATCTTTTATGGAATTTTCCCAAACCGCTTATATTAGAAGAATGATCATGAAAGAAGTAACAAGGAGTCTGTTCTCTGAAATGAAAATTAAATTGTCCATTTAATGCTTAGAATTGCCCATATTTGATATCACTTTCAATTTCTCACAATTTTCCAGAGCAACCAACATGAAAGATTTACTTTGTCTTTTGGTGTGAATGAGTGTGTGTGTGGTAGAGGCAGGGGGACTAGATAGTGAAAGGAATATTGAAAGAGGTCATAGGCCTGAGGTTTCCTTATTGAGCTGTTGGTTATTCTCTGGATATGTTCCAATTAGTTCATAGCAATCTTCTTGGGCCATTCTCAGTATCTGTCCTGGGTTATTCCTTCCTTTCTCTTCTTCAAAATAGCCCTGTTGTATCCTTGGAAAAATGAGTGATTTAAGGCAAAAAAAAAATCTATGAAAGTAGTCTGAAATACCATGTTGACAAAAAAGCAAGGAAAATATGAAGGACTCCTGGGATCTTTCAGAAGCCATCTTGAAGAGGCTTTCACTAATCAAAATAGGACAAGCTGAGTATTAACTCAGTAAGTAATAGTAAGTAACCTATGATGACTAAAACACACCAAGTGTGTTAAAAGACCATGATTTCATAATTATACAATTTTTAAAAAAACCTGACTTTAAATTCTAACCAAGATCAGGGAAAAGGGACTGGATTTTCCCTCCTGCCTGAAATAACCAAAACACAAACAAAAGATATTGGATATCAGGCAATGGCAGTGATTACTAAAAGCCAGAATACAAAGTGATCCTTACAAATTCCCAAGCCTACTGCCTTCAGTGAGTTTCCAGGCCATGTGCAGTGAAATAAAACCCAGGTGGATCCCATGGCCTTCCTGAGTTGAGTCAATGGCATTTAGAGACCAAGTTACCAAGAAGGCTAATTTCCACCAAAGTGTCTAAATTCCGTAGAGTAAAGTACAGGGGGCCAGAGAGCTGCATAAAGAATCCCAGATATATGTAGAGGCCCCCCTCTTGAGTATCCAGATGTATACTGATTGTGCATACCTAAGAAATTACACAAGTCCAAGGAAAGAATCACCTGATTAGAGGAAACAGTATCCAACAATCAAACACAGTTGGAAACAATTTCTGTTTCCACTAGCTACATTGCAAAAAACTCGAGATTTCAGACTATTGGACAGAGTATTAGATGGGTTTTCCTATAGTAGTAGGGAATAATTAGCCTAGACTAAGCACTACTCTAGTCTGACTTAAAACTCTTAAAAGCAAAATATGAAAGAACCAAATCATTTCCAAATAAATTAACCGTGTTCCAGGACAAAGCTGAACAATATTTGTAGTAATAAAGTCCAGCACATAATAGGGTATATTTCAAAATGTCTAGCATTTGATAAAAGTTTATCAAGCATGCAAGAAGCAAGGAAGGGATAAAAATGGATAAATTGAAACTGTCTGAGAACTGACCCAGATCTTAGAATTAGCAGACAAGGGGATGAAAACAAGTTATTATAACTGTATTCCATTATACTGAAGTTACTAAAGACATAGTTAGTAGCTAGAAACTAGTAAAGACATAGCAGATGTAAAAAGACCCAAATCAAACACCTAAAGGCAAAGACTACAATGTCAGATAAAAACTACATTACTTGGGCTTAATAGTAGATTAGATATTGCAAAAGAAAACATTAGAAAACTTGAAGGAATAGCAATACAAACTATTCAAAAGAAAACAGAAAGAAAAAATAAACAAAGCATCAGTGAGCTGTGGAACAACTTCAGGTAAATGGAGTCTCCAAAATATTTGAAGAAATAATAGCTGAAGATATTTTAATTAGATAAAAACTATAAATCAGTAGATCCAGAATTTCACTGAAATGCAAACACAAGAGACAGGAGGAATGCTACATCATAATCACATTGTTCATATCAATGATAAGAAGAAAAATCCTTTTAAGACACATATGGACAGAAGAACAAAGATGAGGGCAATAGCAGATTTTTCATTACACACAATACAAGTGAGAAGACACTGAGGCAATATCTTTAAAGTACTAAAAGTGAAAAAAATGTTCAACCTAGAATTCTGCACCCATTGAAAATGTTTTTCAAAAGTTAAGGCAAAATAAAGACGTTTCAGACACAAAAATTCATCACCATCAGACATGCATTACAAGAAAAGATAAAGGAAGTCCTTTCAGTAGAAGACAAATAATACCAGAAGGAAACTGCATGTACAAAAAGGAGTGAAAAAAATGGAAATGGTACCTATGTGGGTTAAAATATGATGTTTTAAATAATCACCTTTTGAAAACTTATTGAGCATCTTTCATTGACACAAGAAAATTAATTCATAATTCCTTTGAAAAAAGAGAAATCAAACATTTATTCTGACTTCCTTTGATAAAATATGAGGTAACAAAATAGTTGATAGGAAAATTTCTCCTTAAAAGAGCATCTCAAAAATAAATTTTTAAGGAGTTCCCGTCATGGTGCAGTGGAAATGAATATGACTTGGAATCATGAGGTTGCAAGTTCGATCCCTGGCCTCACTCAGTGGGTTAAGGATTCAGCATTGCCGTGAGCTGTGGTGTAGGTCGCAGATGTGGCTCGGATCCTGAATTGCTCTGGCTGTGGCATAGGCCAGTGGCTGTGGCTCCGATTAGACCCCTAGCCTAGGAACCTCCATATGCTGCAGGTGCAGCCCTAAAAAGACAAAAAAAAATAAAAATAAAAAAATAAAATTTTAGAAGAATGACTGCTAATAAATGAAGTAATCATAGACTTGATATCACCAATGTGAACTTCCTAATAAAATAATGAAAAGTTGATGGAAATTTTTATAATGCAGGGATCAACAAACAACACCTAATTTCAATGATCCATCCTAACATGACTACAGGAGAGATAACCAGATATTATACACTTTGTAATGTGATATAATAAGAAGGATAAAATACTACTGATTAAGTTTTGTTACAAACAAAGCCAAATAATCCTGAATCTGATGCAGCTTCTAGATTAAATTCCCAATTTACAGGCAATATAGGGAATAGAGGGATACATTTGGTTTGGTTTGGTTTTTCAAATACCACAGGACTGCAATTAATAAAACTAGAATTTCAGGAACTCTATCAGACAAAAAATCTGATTTCTTCAAAAAATAAACAGTAAAAGGAGTTCCCATTGTGGCTCCTCAGGTTAAGAACCCAAATAGTCTCCTTGAGGATGCATGTTCAATCCATGGACTGACTCATTGGGTTAAGGATCCAGCATGGCCACAAGCTGCAACATAGGTCTCAGATATGCCTCAGATCTGGCATTGCTGTGGCTATAGTGTAGGCCAGCAGCTGCAGCTCATATTCCACCCCTAACCTGGGAACTTCGATACGCCACAGTTGCGGCCATAAAAAATACACAAAACAGCAAGGGAGAAAAATGGGAGGGGGATTTTATAGACTAAAAGAGATTTAAGAGACGTGTAAAAAACAAATGCAATGTTTGGATGGGCTTGTTTGGATCTGGATTCAAACAAATATTTATTAAAATGCCTAAAACATTTAGGTAAATTTGAAAATCAATTGTATATTTGATATCAAATAATTTGTTGCTTTTTCTTTTAACTGTGGTAATGATATTTTTTATAAATAAAAAAGTTTCATTTGTTAAAAGAGACATACTGGGAGTTCCCGTTGTGGTACAGCAAAAACAAATCCTACTAGGAACCATGAGGTTGTGGGTTCGAACCCTGGCTTTGCTCAGTGAGTTGAGGATCCAGCATTGCCTTGAGCCATGGTGTAGGTCGCAGATGTGGCTTGGATCTGGTGTTGCTGTGGCTCTGGCGTGGGCCAGCAGCAACAGCTCCGATTTGACCCCTAGCCTGGGAACCTCCATATGCCATGGGTGCGGCCCTAAAAAGACAAAAGACAAAAAAAGAGAGAGAGAGAGAGAGATGTACTGAAAATCTTATGGATAAATCGATATGATGGTTGGGATTTGCTTCAAAATTATCCAAGGAGGGGAAGAATGGAATTAGAGGTGACACATGATTGGCTATTAATTAATGAACAGTGGGAGCTGGGTGAGGTGCATGCATGGTTCATTATACTACACTCTCTACTTTTGCACATGGTTGAAAATATCCATAATTTTTAAAATACCATGTTTAGTTTCAGCATTAGATTATAGGCTTCAGAGGGCAGTGAGTATAAGAGAATGAGCAGGAGAATGACTAGACTTGCAAAAGAAAATTTACTTCACTTATAACAATAGAAAGTATAATAAATTCTAACACAATGGCTTTAGAAGCAAGATTAGCTTATTTTGAACAATTATGTGATTCATATCCTATAAGGGATTAAAGTTTAACACAACAAGGCTTTGAAGATAAATACAAGTTTACTTACGTAGAAATCACTACCTTAGCCAATTCAGTTCTGAAAGTCCAAAAAGAATACTTCTAAGGTTTAGGAATTTCAATGGTCAGATGTTATTTAATCTATTAAAGTATATGATAAAAACAGAAGGTACACTTCTGATCTTTTGCCACACTATAATAAATTGGAAATCAATGAAAATTGGATTGTTTGAGCTAGATGTATGCCTTCTTGCTATACTGCTCTATTTCCTCTTTTGTCTTAATTAATGGTTTTTCCCATGGAATTTCATTACAGATCTGGAATGTAGTGCAGAACTATATCGGCTATGGCCTGAGAATATAACAAAAGAAACAACGTGTTAGAAAACTAAGATCCATGGGGGAAATATTCAATTTTAGCCCACTTACCAAAGTCAATTCTTTCCAAATCTATTTCCGTTTGATTTCCCTGATACAAGTTTGTATCTGGTGAAACTGCAAAACAAAACAAAACAAACAGGAAATAGCTGTCAGTGTCTGAGCTATCTTAAATTAGGCTTAGTTAGCAGTCTGGATGTAGCAGTCTAGACAACAGCAGTGGGCAGAATTTAGCTCAGGGAGGAGAGGAGAGAGGAGCAGAGTACTAAAGCAGATGAGGGCAGGCTATATCAAGGCTGCCTTCAGTCTAGCCATGGTGACAAACACACACATTAAAAATGAAATTCTCAGTTTTTGTCTCACAATGGAAAACATTCAAATACTTCAAAATCTTTGCAATTTTCACTTTATAGAAAGATGTTAGGTTTGCTTACCTATAACAATATGATTCTACAGATAATATGATTTCATGAAATTTGTTTAGCTGTCATGCCATGTGCCTAAGTCACAGTTTTTATCACGAGAAATAACTTGTGCCCATAATTATCTTGAAAGCAATGGAGTTGAGCAAGATTGTACAAAGAAATATATGGCCTCAGTTTTGAAAATAGACATCCAGAACATGGAACAAGAGAAAGATCGCTAAAATATCAGTCAAGATACTTTGGAATTTTGCCATAATTCTGACATTTACTAGCTGTGTGATGATGAGAAGTCACCTTACTGCTTGACCCCAATTAACACATTCTTAAAATAAGCCAATTGAATTGGATGATGTGCATGGTACTTTCCAGCTCTAATTTGTTCATTCAACATATATTTACTAATTGTCTCCTATAAGGGTACAGCATAGAAGCTAAGAGCATGTTTATGAAATCAAAATACCTTGATTCAAATCAGGTATCCATAGTTTACTAGCCATGTATGTCAATGGGCAAGACATTTTAACTTCTCTGTGTTTCAGTACCCTCATTTATAAAATGAGGATAATAATAGTATCTACCTCATAAAGTTACTGTAAGAATTAAGGGGAAATAGCATACTTAAAGAATTTAGAACATTTCCTGGCATTCAATGAATGTTACATATTATTATTATGAGCTAAGTATTGGAGATACAATGGGAAACAACAATGAAGTAGTCTTGGAGTTCCTGTCATGGCGCAGCAGAAACGAATCTGACTAGGAACCATGGGGTTGTGGGTTTGATCCCTGGCCCTGCTCAGTGGGTTAAGGATCTGGCGTTGCCGTGAGCTGTGGTGTAGGTCGCAGACATGGCTCAGATCTGGCATTGCTGTGGCTCTTGCGTAGGCCAGCAGTAACATTTCTGATTAAACTCCTAGCCTGGGAACCCCCATATGCCGCGGGTGCAGCCCTAAAAAGACAAAAGACAAAAAAAAGTCTTTGTCCTCAGGGAATATCCAGAAAAGAAGGAAAAAAAGAGAAATGAGAAAGAGGAATGAAGCTATGTCAGTGGAAATCATTGCTAGGAAGCAACAGAGCAAGAAGCATCAGGGGGAACTTAATGTACCTTGTAGTAAAGACTAAAATTAAGAAAAGAAGGATAAATAAGTAGTTAGTTAAGGAAGAGGGGAAGAATGTATACCGGCAAAGGGAATGTAATGGGCTAAGGAATGTAATTATAATGTAATTATAATCCATGAAGCAATTACCATACATTAAAAATGTACCACAGTGTTTTTAAAAATCAAAACATAACCATATTTTTATATTATAAAGGGAATAAAGAAGCAATGAATGAGTGGGAGAAGATATTTGAAGAACATATATCTGTCCTAGGACTCATCCAGTCTGTATAAAGTATACACAGACCAATAGAAAAAGGAGCAAAAGATTTGACCAACAGATACCTCACTAAGAGGCTATCCAAACAGCCAATAAACATACAAAAAGTGTTCAATTCCATTAGTCATTGAGACAATATAATTTAAAGCACAATGCAATACCACTACACATCCATTAGAATGGCTAAAATGAAGAAAATATCCAGAGTTGACAAGGTTTTGGAGAATCTTGGACTTTGATACATTGCTTTTGGGAATATAAATCTGTACAAATGCTTTGGGAATATCAATTAAAGCTAAGCATATGCATGTTTTATGATCCTGCTACTGCACTCGTAGGTATATATGAAATAGAAATGTGGGCATACGTTCACCAAAAGATGTCTACTAGAATGCTCCTAGCAACACTTTAATAGTTAAAAACATGAAAATCTTAGTGTTCATCAATGGCAGAACAGATAAATAAATCATGATGTATTCACCCAGTGGGATGCCATAGAACAATGACAATGACTGACTTACAATGAAACCCCAAAATATAGATTCTCACAAACATCATACTAAGTGGAAAAATGCAAACAAAGATTAAAAAATATGATTTAATTTATAAAAAATATAAAGCTGAAAACATATATATAGTAGAGGTTACTCTGAAGGAGAGTAGTGATGAAGAGAATGCATGGGCGGCTCCTAGGTTGCTGGTAATAATAGTCTGTCTCCTGATGAGAGTGCCAGTAAAGCAACCCATAATCATACTTGAGTCTTCCTTTTGTAAGGTGGATTGGTGATGTCTGTTAATTGGAAATAGAATTTGACAGTCTTCTTGCAGACCTTTCACAATTAAGAGAAGAGATGATCACAGCAATTCTGAGAACTGCATGAATTTGCACTTCCCTCCCCTTATGAATCTAGGATGATGATGTTTTCAAATCCAAAATTGTAATTACAAAGTAATAAAAAGTTGAGGGACCACTGACCATGTGTATAATTTGCAGTAATGCAACTAATACAGCAAGGTGGCAGCTGACATGTCAGGTGTTATAGATGATAAGTTGGTCATTTTCATTGTGAATATAATCTTATATTCTATACATCTATTAACTGTATTCACTCACAAAAGTACTGATATTGGTGGTAGTATCCTCCTCGTGACAATCAACTTGTGTTCTTTAGAAAATGAGTAACCAATTATTGGATTCCTTATCCTTCATCTTTCTCCCCAGGCCACACTCTGTGCCACCCATCCCAGTTTTCCTAATTTTGGTTAGGGAAAGGGATCTCCTCATTCTTCACAGGGTAAATAAGATAATTATGACAGATTTATGTTACTTATCTTTGAGAGGATGGGGCGCTTGGGAAAGGTCCTGTAGTTGATAAATTTTCAACTAAATTAAGAACCTAATGTAGTAGACTGAATAATGGTCACTCAAAGATATCAGACCTTCATCCTTGGAGCCTAAGGATCTTGACATAGTAATATTATTCTGGATTATTCAGATGGGCCCTAAATCTAATCACAAGAGTCTTTATAAGAGTAAGTCAGAAGTGAGAGGGTGAAACAAATAAGAGGTGGCCATGTAAAGACAGGCAGAGATTAAAATCATGTGGCCACAAGGCAAGGAACACCAAGGAGTGCCAGTACCCACATGAGGCTGGAATTAGCAAAGAATGGGTTCTCCCCTAGACGCTCCAGAAGAGTAGCCCTGCCAACACCTTGATTTCTGTTTAGTGAATTTTATTTGGATTTATAGACTCCCAAACTGTAAGACCATAAATTCCTGTTGTTTAAAGCCACCAAGTTGTGGTAATTTATTACAGAAGTCAAGTCACAAGAAACACAGCAACCCTTTCATAAAAGGGAAATATACATATATATTAGGAATTTGTATGCTTAAGAGATAGATGGGGAAAAAATGCAATACGAGTATACACTCTTCCTTTCTATTCTTGAATTAAGCCATTACCTGACAAAAGAGATGAAGAAGTTCTATGCACCACCCACCTCTCTGATTCCCAATGCCCAATACTGTACCAGGTATCCACTAAAGTTTATTTGGGAGTAAATGAATGATAAGAAACAGTACTGTGCATTTCTCTGAAATCTTTAGGCACATTAATCTCTAAATTGAAATTTCTAACATTACTAAAACTTTACAGGAGTTCCCTGCTGGTTCAGTGGGTTAAGCATCTGGCATTGTCACTGCAGCAGCTCAGGTCATGGTTGTGGTGTGGATTTGATCCCTGGTCTGGGAGCTTCCACATGCTGTGGGTGCAGCCAAAAAAAAATTCAGGGACAAACAAAAAAAAATATGAACTTGCTAATGAAAGTGTGATCTGATAATGAGCAATATTAGCATAATGTGAGAGCCTATCAGAAACATAGAATCTCAGGCTCCACCCTAGATCTACTGAATCAGAATCTGCCTTTTAAGAAAAACACCAATGATTCTTATACACATTAACATTTGACAAGCACTGATGTATAAGATAATCAAGAAATTTGAACTGATTATTTGATAATATTATGAATTACTGTTAACTTGTTTAAGGTGTGGATAATGACTTTGGGTTAAAAGAGTCCTTTTAGAGATATGTAATAACTATCTCTCGATGAAATGATATAATGTCTGAGATTTACTTCAAATCATTCTGGAAGTGGTGATGGAAAGTAGAAGGGTTTACAAAGGACTATTTTGGTCATAAAATTATAATTATTTGGAATGGAAGAGGTAAAATTGTCATTACATGCAGATGACAACATACTATGTATAGAAAACTCTAAAGATATCACATAAAAAGTATTAGAACTGATAAGCAAATTCAGCAAGGTAGCAGGATACAAGACTAACATGTAGAAGTCTGCTGCATCTCTTTACACCAACAGTGAAATATCAGAAAGTTAAAAATATCCCTTTTAAAATCTCATCAAAAAATAAAATACATAGGAATAAACTTGACCAAGGAGGTGAAAGACTTATATGCTGAGAACAATAAAACAATAATGGAAGCTGAAGATTATTCAAAGAAATGGAAAGATATCCCATACTTTTTGGTTAGAAGAATTAATATTGTTAAATGGCCATCCTGGAGTTTCCACTGTGGCTTAGCATGTTATAAACCCAACTAGCATCCATGAGGATGCAGGTTAAATCCCTGACCTCGTTCAGTGGGTTAAGCATCCAGCATTGCCATGAGCTGTGGTGTGGGCTGCAGATCAAGCTTGTATCCCATGGTGATGTGGCTGTGGCATAGGCCAGCAGCTGCAGCCTTAATTCGACTCCTAGCCTGGGAACTTCCATATGCTACAGGCACGACCCTAAAAAGAAAAAAAAAATGGCCATCCTTCCCAAAGCAATCTACAGTTTTAATGAAATCCCTATCAAATTATCTATGACATTTTCTACAGAACTAGAACAAAGAATTGTAAAATTTATATGGAAAAATAAAAGACCAAAAATTGCCAAAAACAATCCTGAGGAAAAAAACAAAGCTGAAGGCATAATCCTCCCAGGCGCAAAACAATACTAGAAAGCTACACTAATTGAAAGAGCATGGTATTGGCACAACAACAGATATATAGATAAAAGGAATAGAATAGAGACCCCAGAAATAAACCCACAGACTGTGTCAATTAATCTTCAATAAAGAAGGCAAGAATATATTATAGAGAAAAGACAGTCTCCTTAGCAAGTGATGTTAGGAAAGCTGGACAGCCCCATGTAAAGCAATGAAGTTAGACATCCCCCTACACCATACACACAAATAAACTCAAAATGGCTTAAAAATTTAAATATAAGACATGATACCATACAACTCCAAGAAGAGGGAGTACCCTTGTGGCTCAATGGGTTAAGGATCACTGCTATGGCATTGGTTACAGCTGTGTTGCAGGTTCCATTCCCTGGCCTGGGAATGTCTGCATACTGCAAGTGCAGCCAATAAATAAATAAATAAATAAATAAATAAATAAATAAGCTAGAAGAGAACATAGGCAAAACATTCTTTGACATAAATCATCAGTGTTTTCTTAGGTCAGTCTCCCAAGGCCATATAGAAATAAAAGTAAACAAATGAGACAATCAAACTTATAACCTTTTGTACAGCAAAGGAAACCATAAACAAAATGAAAAGACAACTTACAGAATGGGAGAAGATATTAGCAAGCAATGTGACCAATGAGGGATTAATTTCCAAAATACACAAACACCTCATACAGCTCAATATCAATCAAATAAACAAACAACTGAACCAAAAATGGGCAAAAAACCTAAACTGCCATTTCTCCAAAGAAGACATGCAGATGTCCAACAGGTACATGAGAAGATGCTCAACATTGCTAATTATTAGAGAAATGCAAATCAAAACTTCAATGAGGTATCACCTCAGACCAGTCAAAATGGTCATTATCAAAAAGTCTACAAACAATAAACGACGAAAAGGGTGTGGAGAAAAGGGAACCCTCTTACACTGTTGGTAGGAATGTAAATTGCTACAACCACTATGGAAACAGTATGGAGGTTCTTTTAAACTTAAAAATAGGAGTTCTCCTGCAGTACAGGTTGTCAGTGCAGTAGCTCAGGTCATTGCTGTGACAAGGGTTCTTTCTTGGCCCAGGGACTTACACATGTACAGGCATGAGTTGCCATATGATTCAGCAATCCCACTCTTCAGCATATATCCAGAGAAGAGAAAACTCTAATTTGAAAAGACTGTTCATAGCAGTGCTATTTGCAATACCCAAGACACGGAAGCACCCTAAGTGTCCATCAACAAATGAATGGAATATTAGTCAACCATAAAAAATAATGAAATAATGCCTTTTGCAGCAACATGGATGGACCTAGAGATTATCATACTAAGTGAAGTAAGTCAGACAAGGAAAGACAAGTATCACATGATATCACATATGTGGAATCCTTAAAAAAATGATACAAATGAACTTATTTACAAAACATAAATAGACTCACAGACATAGAAAACTAACTTATGGTTACCAAAGGGGAAGGGGGTAAGGGATAAATTAGGAGTTTGGGGCTAAAAGATACATACTACTATATAAAAACATATAAACAACAAGGGCCTACTGTATAGCACAAGGAACTGTATTCAATCACTTTTTTTTTAATGACCACACCCATAGCATATGGAAGTTCCTAGGCCAGGGATTGAATATAAGCTGCAGTTGTGACCTACAGCACAGCTGTGGCAACACCAAATCCTTAACCCACTGTGCCAGGCCAGTGTTTGAACCAGCGACTCTGCAGCGACCTGAGCCACTGCTGTCAGATTCTTAACCCACTGTACCACAGCAGGAAATACAGCAATATCTTGTAATACACTATAATAGCAAAAAATATAAAAATAATATATTTATGTATTAAATATATATTTTATTATTTCAGATATATGTGTGTATATATATATGAATCACTTTGCTTTATACCAGAAACTAACATATTATAAATCAACTATACTTAAATAAATATTTTTAAAATGATAAATATTCAGGCTGATATATACAAGGAGGGTCATTATATTATCCCCTCTATTTTGGGATATGTTTGAAATAGTCCATAATATAATGTTTAGGTGTATGGTGAATAAGTTTCTCCCTTATAAATCTTATGTTTGTTCATTAGTGTTCTTTCCTAATAGAAACTACCCAAAAACTGAACTATAATTTAGATGCAATTGATTCAGGAAAAAATACATTGTAGTGATCTCACATTTCTCTCTACTCCTATTGTAACATGCTATCTGCATTGGAGAATTTGGGAGCAGGGACAGATACAAATGACCTTGATGGATGTGCTCATACAGGATTTTGGAGAATTAAGTGGCCTTCACAGGCCTGAGAACAAAGCCTTTTCAATGCCCAAAACATGTAATCTGAGCAGCCTTCTAAATACTGTATACAACCAGAATGCTTGATTATGGAGTGAGAACTCTAACTGGACAATCTTTAAGGGATGGATGTAATGGCTGAAGGACAAGGAACAGGATTTTCTGGTATCTTTTTAAGGACAGTGAGTGTGGAATCAAGCTAAGTGATAGCAAAAGAGATTAATTTTGCTGGCATCACCTTAGAATTATCACAGAGAAAGTATTTGTTTCAGTGGTAAATACTGTATGTCTACCATCTCACAGGCAGGAGTCTGAAAAAGTGTGTCAAGTATCTTATTTTAGCTCCATTCTTTTGGGGGTTTGGAACAGTGATTACTATTAATTTCTATTACCCATTGGCTTCTGTTGCTACTGTGGGAAAGAAGCAATTACATCTCGTCCTGCAATGATTGGTCACCAGGCGTGCTGAATTTCTATCCAGCTGCCGCAACATGTTAAGATTCCTCTTTGCTAGGCAACAATGCTATCATCGTTATTGAAGCTTCAATTCATCTTCCAGTTATAATTGAAAAATTAATTCAATTAAAAGTTTTCCCAGGGAAAATCAGATTTTATCCATTTCCCCACCTCCTTTTCCTGAATCCCTTAGACTTGTGGAGAAGGTTGTAAATATTACCATTCTTTAAGAAACACACTCAGTTCTTCTGTCTGCTTACGATTCCCTATTCTTGATAAATAATCAGGTTACATCCAAATTAGAAGAACTGACTGACTGATAGATTGGATTGAACAACATGATAGTGACAGAATTTACCTCTACCCAACTGCCTTAGGAGTAGGAGGTGAGTAAGTTGGGAAATTCTATAGCAATATAAATATATCTTGTACATCTTTCTATTAAATTCCAGGAAGTTTCATGTGCCTCAGGTGTGGCCAAAAAAAAAAAAAAAAAGAAAATCCAAACAAACAAACAAAACCCGATTGCATTCATTTCTGGGTTTTGTTTGTTTGGATTTTTTTTTTTTTTTTTTTTGGCCTCACCTGAGGCACATGAAACTTCCTGGTCCAGGAATCAAGCACAACAGTGACCCAAGCCACAGCAGTGACTACTCCAGATCCTTAACCCACAGAGCCATTATTTTTGAAATCAAATTTAAAAAATTTGTTTTGAAGTCTGTTGGATGTGAAATGCATAGTAGGTTCTAATCTTTGAGCTCAACCTATAGGAACTCCAAGTTCCAAGGAGATCTTTACTATACCAGAATTTAGGTATAAGACTGAGATCAACTACTGCAGAAAGATCTGTGGATCTTAACACTGATCCAGTCAGATCCTTTACAATATGGAAGAATCAGGTTGAAGTGAAATGTGAGCTCTTGGCTAGAAGTTCTGTATGACCATTTGCTAACTGGTATCTGAAAGGGCAAATACTGGGTGTAATTTCTATCCTCTCTTCACAATTCTTGGGCTCTCCGATACCCACATCAAAAATGTAAGGCACTATTATTGTGCTCATTTTGCAGATCAGGACATTGAAGCACAGAGACCAAGTGACCAAAACATCTTTAGAAACTTCCTTTCTAGCCCACTCTGTTAAGTACTCCCACAAATTTAACCCAGTTTTCTTCAAAATTGGGTATGTTCACTCCTGATGATTCTTGAAGACTTTCCAAGGAGAGAAGTGCACAGGCATGAGTTATTTTTTTAAATCCTTTTCAAAATCTCAACTTCCATATATGATTTATTTTATCAAAATACTGCTCATTTCCTAAGTCCTCTTTCACCATCACCCTTCTCTTATTTGACAGAAGAAAAGCATACCTCTTACCCATCCAGAACATGATTTATTGGTGATTGTCTCAGATGGTATGTTACAATGTAGAGGAACCTCCAAAAACATTTTCCTCAGTTAAAGAAGTCTGACACAAAGTACTACTTATTGTGTGATTACATCCACATAAAAATTCCAAAAAAGGTAAATCTATGTAGATAGAAAGCAGAATAGTTTTCGCTTGGGCCTGGGGTTAGAAGAAATGATTGATGTCATACAGACATGAGTGAAAAATTGGGGGATGATGGAAATGTTCTAAAACTATATCGTGGTGATGGTTGCACAACTCTATAAACTTACTAAAAGATCATTGTATTGTACTACACTGAAAATGGGTGAATTTTTGATATTTAAATTATGCCTCAATAAAGCTGTTGGGGGGGAATTCCAAGGAACCACACAAAAAGACAATTAAGGAATATTGGTGTCTGGTTGGACTGTGATGTTTGGGAACAAATCCATTTGCAATCTAGGTGATTTCCAATTCTTTGCTTTCAACAAAATTGGAAGATTACTCAATCCAATTATCATCTGGTAGGTTATCAAGAAATAATACTTGATGATAGATCACTATGTTATTTTTAACATATAGCACTAAAGAAGTCAAAGAATTGAGTGATACTGCTATAATATACGTTGCATTCTCATCTACCAAGTAAATTTCCTCATTACTTACATTTATAAATGCAACAAAAGAGATTATGAGTTTGAAGATGAACTATCTCTCATTATACCAATAAGTAATATCAATGCATATACATAATGAAAAAAATTAAAAATGCATTGATAAGTTCCTGTTGTGGTGCAGGGGAAATGAATCTGACTAGTATCCAGGAGGATTTGGGTTCAATCCCTGGCCTCACTTAGTGGGTCGGGGATCTGGTGTTGCTGTAAGCCATGGTGTAGGTCGTAGACGTGGCTTGGATCTGATGTTGCTGTGGCATAGGCCAGTGGCTACAGCTCTGATTTGACCCCTAGCCTAGGAACCTTCATATGCCATGGGTTCAGCCCTAAAAAAAAAAAAAGACAAAAAAATGCATTTCAAATTGCATATTCAGTTTTGTTTGTGTGTATTTTTTTTTCATTTTTTGTATTACTCAAATGAATTTATCACATCTGTAGTTGTATAATGATCATAACAATCTGATTTCACAGGATTTCCATCCCACAGCCCAAGCATATCCCCCCAACCCCCAAACTGTCTCCTCCGGAGACCATAAGTTTTTCAATGTCTGTGAGTCAGCATCTGTTCTGCAAGGAAGTTCCGTCTGATCTTTTTTCAGATTCCACATGTCAGTGAAAGAATTTGATGTTGGTGTCTCATTGTATGGCTGACTTCACTTAGCATGATAGTTTCTAGGTCCATCCATGTTGCTAAAAATGCTGATATTTCGTTCTTTTTGATGGCTGAGTAGTATTCCATTGTGTATATGTACCACATCTTCTGGATCCACTCCTCTGTCGGTGGACATTTAGGTTGTTTCCATGTCTTGGCTATTGTAAATAGTGCTGCAATGAACACTGGAGTACATATGTCTTTGTGAGTCGTGGTTTTCTCTGGATAGATGCCCAGGAGTGGGATTGTTGGATCAAATGGTAGCTCTATGTTTAGTTTTCTGAGGAATCTCCATACTTCTTTCCACAGTGGTTGCACCAATTTACAATCCCACCAACTGCATATTCAGTTTTAATGTTTAGTAACTACTACTCAAAAATTATTTTTTAGGTTGCTTTGATTGATGTTCTATGATGGCAATAACCCAATGTAGAAATAAATGTTTTAATCTAGAGCCTTATAGTGGTAGGATTAAACATCAACCTATTTACATATTTTTGTTGCACAGAAGTATGATAGGATAAAACTTTTCCAACATAAATGTATAAAGTAACAACACTTGAATAAAAGTCTGTAGGGGTAACAGAATGGAGGTAGAAGTTCAAGGAGAAAAAGAAATTATGTAGAATTTTCAGTGATTGAAAAAGAGCTTTTTGGAGTCCCCATGGTGGCTCAGTGGTTAACGAATCCAACTAGGAACCATGAGGTTGTGGGTTCGATCCCTGGCCTTGCTCAGTGGGTTAAGGATCTGACGTTGCCGTGAGCTGTGGTGTAGGTCACAGACGCAGCTCGGCATTGCTGTGGCTCTGGCGTAGGCCGGCAGCTACAGCTCTGATGAGACCTCTAGCTTGGGAACCTCCATAGGTCACAGGAGCGGCCCTAGAAAAGGCAAAAAGACTAAAAAAAAAAAAAAGAAAAGAAAAAGAGCTTTTTTCATGAATTTTAAATGGATAATAATGGGTTTCGTTCCCATATTTAGCTTTCATTTGGTACATTTCTAATACTGATACTTTATGTCTGTTTATACACTGTTGTACATATAGTTCAAGAACAGGCAAAACTAATCATTTGGGATAAAAGTTAAAATAGTGGTTATCTCTGGATTGTTCTGACTGGGAGGCACATGAAGGTGCCTTTAAAGAGTATGGAGGACTTTTGTTGTGGCTTAGCAGGTTAAGGACCCAACACTGTCTCTGTGAAAATGTGGATCCAATACCTGGCCTAGCTCAGTGGATTAAAGATCCAGTGTTGCTACAAGCTGCTGATGTGGCTCAGATCCTGTGTTGCTGTGGCTGTGGTTGGCAGCTGCAGCTCGGATTTGACAACGAGCCTGGGAAGCCAGACCACATGCTTCAGGTGTGGCTGTAAAAAAAAAAAAAAATCCAAAGAATATGGAAATACCCTAAATAAGTGGACCTGTAGGAATGTATAGCAATATGCATAGCCATCCAGCAGTCCATTGAAGGTCTCTGGACTTTATTGTATTTATTTAAACCTAAACAAATGAACTAAAAGACAATAGTATATTTATAGAACCCTAGAAATCACATTCTTCACTTGTTTAAACTCATGATGAAAAAAAAAATCAATGGGTCATCTTCAAAAAGTGCAAAGAGGTACAGAGTTTTTCACAGTTCCTTTAGGAAGCACATGAAAAAGGTGTGAGGACCATTGAATTAGCCTTCCTGATTGGAGGAGCTGTAGCTACCTTCTCCCCTGTGCGGGTGCAGCTCACAACTGTAGCAGTAGTTTCACTTCCACCTTCAAAATTACCCCCACCTCCACTTCAAACCTGGGGCTCTCACTGCCTACCTTCATTCCAAGACTATACTTCCAAGCAATGCAACCTTGCTCCTGGTGGAAGTTTACATTTCTCACAATGCATTCTGGACTGTGAAATTACAAATTCAATAGCAAGAAGAGGAAGAACTGATCTGGGAGCATTGCTCTCTGGGAGTTAGTTTTCTGTGCGCTCATTCTGATCTGGAAAGAATTACATACCCTTTCAAATCTGCAGGAGGGGAAAAAATGTGACCTCCCTCTGAAGAGAGAAACAGGCACAATGGGAATAGATAGACACATTAGGTAAACCTCTGTAGAAACTAGCATTTTAGCTAAGCTCTGGGAAAGGCACTTGACATTACCAGATTAAAAACTAAACAGAATTTTAGGGAGTTCCAGTCATGACTCAGCAGTAAGGAATCCAACTAGGATCCATGAGGACTCTGGTTCTATCTCTGGCACTGCTCAGTGGGCTAAAATCCACTGTTGCTGTGAGCTGTGGTGTAGGTCACAAACATGGCTGGGATCCTGCATTGCTGTGGCTGTGGTGTAGGTTGGAAGTTGTAGTTCTGATTCAACCCCTAGCCTGGGAACTTCCATATGTTGGGGAAAAGTGACTCTAAAAAGAAGTGACTCTGGCTCAGATCGTCAGTGTCAGGAAATTAAGACACACGAACATGGGGTGATCTCAACAAGGCTCTTTACTTCTGCAGAAGGGTGCGAGTGCTCAAAGAGCATGTGTGAAAGAGGATAGACCAGTCTATTTATCCCTAACACAGGTGGTATACCTGTCCCCTTCCCATTGGTCAAGTCAGGGCACACATTCTTTTTGGTTGGCTAATTTGAAACAAAATGTTACTGGGAGAAGAGTGAAAGGGAGGGTGGAGAAGGGTGTCTTAGACTAAGCAGGAACAAAATGGAGTAACCAAGGCTTCTTTTGATAGAAAAGACATACGTTAGTTCTCACACATATGCCACGAGTGCAGCCCTAAAACACACACACACGCACACACACACACACACAAAAAAATAAAAATAAACAGAATTAAAAAAAAATTGTAGTGGTTTTTGGTTATAAAGGAAATGATTAGTCTTAGTATAAAATATTGTAAAATATGTCTTTGATTTTCAAAATCACAGGCAATCATAGCACCCAGATATATACATTCATATATGTATAATGGAGTCAGTTTTGCCAAGTTCTAACAAATGTAATTAAACTCTGCTTAAATATTAAAATAGAGAAATAGCACTATTGAAAATGAAGAGAGAAAATTGTTTGCAGATATTATTATGTATACCTACAAAATCCACAAACATCAAATGAACAAAATCACACTTAATAAGAAAGTTTAGCAAGGTGGCTGCATATGAAATGCAAAATAAGCAAACTAAACAAAAAATTAGCTTTCTTTTTTTGCCATGAATAGGCATTTTACAAATATAATGGGGAGTTCCCATCGTGGCACAATGGAAATGAATAGGACTAGGAACCATGAGGTTGCAGGTTCCATCCCTGGCCTCGCTCAGTGGGTTACAGATCCGGCATTGCCATGAGCTGTGGTGTAGTTCGCAGATGTGGCTCGGCTCTGGTGTTGCTGTGGCTGTGGTGTAGGTCGGTGGCTACAGCTCCAATTAGACCCTAGACCCCTAGCCTGGGAACTTCCATATCCCACATGCGTGGCCCTAAAAATCCAAAAAATATATATATAATGGAAGGAGGCAGGATTCCATTTATAAAATACTAGAATTCAAGAGGAAATATTTAGGTCTTATATGAAGGCAGACCATGATTAATTGAAAGTCATTAATGGGGAAAATACCATGTTACTGAAATGGAAAGTTTGAAATTATAAAATGTCAATCATTTCCAAAATATATTTGGTTAAGTATTTCTATTGTACTTTCTGGAGTCTCATCATCAATTTAACTTTTATACGTTTTGGTGTCTGGTCCTAACAAACACAGCAATGCTTTTTTTAATTGTAATGTTTTCAAATTCTTCCTTTTTTTAAACTTGGGGAAGGAAGTGTATTGTAGAAGTAGAGAGAAAATAAAATTAACATTTACTGGACTATGTATACATTAGGTCCACTCTTAGGAAATTTGTGTACTTTACCTACATTAATCCTTTCACCAATCCAAAAAGTAGATACAAACTCCATTTTATAGATGAGAAATTTAAGGCTCAGAAAAATTAAGTAAATTTTACACAAGGTCTCATCACTAATAAATGGTAGAGGCAAGATTCTAGCCTAGGTCTTAGGGGAAAAAATGCTCTTTCTACTAAATCCTAGTCTTTTTTCACATGCTGCCTTTGTAGGGTTGTAAGTGTCTCAGTTTCCTCACCTTTGGAATAGAGATAAGAATATTATTATACCTACTCCATAGGATATTTTGGAGGATGGGGTGATCTGATCCATGTAATAAGTGCCTGGGACATAATCAGTGTTCAATACATGATTTCCATTATTATTATATTTATTGCTACCAAAATCATGTTTGGAGAATGAATTCCTTTTTTTTTTTCTTTTCTTGAGATATTTGTCAGTGCTACAGAAATGGGTGGTTCATAACTATTTTAACTATTTTGTTTCATAATGTTGCCAAAATTCTGTCTCTGTAACCTGGTGTCCATGGTGATTCAGAGACGGTTTTGGGTGAAGGAGAAAAAGATAGCTTTTACTGCTTTGCCAGGCAAAGGAGGCTAACAGAGGCTAATGCCTTAAAGATTGTGCCTTCCATTGAGAAGAACTGCAGGGAGTTTTAAGGATTGGGCAAACATGAATTCTTCTTTCTTTGGGGGAATCATCAAGGCTGGTGTCAGAAGACTTAGGCACCATCGTGGTGGTGGTCTTCTGGGTTATTGCCTAGAATAACAGTATTTGTGTAAAAGGCATATTGATCAGAGATTAGAACTGTCGACTAAAAAAATACACAATCTGAAAATTGGGATTTAAGTTTTCTTTGAGGCAAAATTAGGACTTAAGCCCTGAAGACAGCATCTCAGGTAGCCCTGAGAAACCACTTCTAGGTGGTGAGGGAGGAGCTAGGAAATACAGGAACTTTTGCAACAAATGGCAGGGAGTAAGAACAAAAGAGGCCTGGGCTTACTGAAATCATTCCTTTGATATGCACCTCCGCTATCAGGACCAGTATCCTGAGTTTTTGCATCCTGCAGGACTCACTGGCTCTCACCCTTGGAGGTGACTGAATTCACAGATGACTGTGACATTTTTTATCCTTAACTACAGACCTGGCTGAAATACCACCCAAGGAGGAAAAGGGGGGATATTAGGATTAGGATAAATGTGAGGGGAGGTGCATGCAGCATACACACATTTTACAAAAGTTTGCTGCAGATCTCCTGAAGGTTACTACCAGTCACAAGGAGCAGACAACACCATGAAAGATTTTAGTGTTTTTCTAGATATGAGGAGATGCAAGAATTGGACACACAAAAACTTCTCCTAAAAATATATGACTATTTGAATGCCTGTTCTTCCAGGTTCCCCAGAGCACAGAGTGCCTCACTCCTGGTCTCCATCCTGAGCTCCACTCAGGCGGTGCTGCAGGTTGGAAGATGGACTTGTTCATGTTTTATTCCATGTAGAGGCTGATGGAACGTGCCAAACTTCAGTTCACAGAACAAACTAGAAAAGTTCCTAAAAAATATCATGTGCTAATAATCTTTAATCCATAGGCAGTTGTGCTCAGGGTGCCTAATCTTTAGTTTATCGGTGGTTGTTTAGGGTGCAATTAAGCCAGGGAGAAGGACAAGGAAGGCCTCTAAGCTGTTAAATTTTAAAGTATTCATTTCTACAAGATGCATAAGAAATATAACTTTTTTCTTAGGTTATAGGATGCCTATATAATTATGTGTATCCCTTGGGAGGGAATTAGGACCCTTCCCCAAGGCTGTATTATCATTTCTCGACTGTTCCTCCCTTATCTTTGCAAGCTCTTCCTTCCCTGAGCAGCAACTGGCTGAAACTGTCCCTTAGAACTCAGGGAAGTCCATGGAGGTTGAATGAGGCCCATTTCCTAAAAATAAGAAATGGAGGACACAGAAAGACTGTGTGCCCAGGAGCCCCATAGGGCCCTGCTAGGTTACAATAAGTATTAACTGAGCATATTTTTTGTACCAACATTGTTCTAGACATTTTTATATATGCCATTGATAAAATATAGAAATGAAGAGATAACTTATATAACCTGAGAAGTTACTATTTACCAGTAACTTGTTACTATTTATCAGATAATGTGTCTAAATAGTATACAAATTCAAAACACCTATTTTTCATTTCCACTTGGTGGCAATTATTTTATTCATTTATCTGAAACATTTCAGAATCTGTCTTCTAAGGAAGTGTTCACCCAACTATGTAAAATTTTCATATTGAAAACTTAGATTATCTTTAAATATTTTCCCATGAAAGAAATAATCTGTAATTAGCTTCATTGTGTTTTTCCTGCTTGCTTCTTGAACTGGTTTAGGAAAATATATCTTACATGCATGAGAAATCTCCTCGCATGTACTTGAATTTCAATTAAAAGCATTTAGTAATAAGGTGGTAAGGGAAGAAGTCACATGATTCGTTTGAGGCCAACAGTTCATAAACAAAAAATAAATCTATAATAAGTTGCAAGAAGAGTGAGTTCAACACACAGAATTAGTAATGAATAAGAAAGAGTAATAGAAATTAGATTCAAAATTAGAATGAGTAATTAAGTGGTACCTAGGCAAGTCTTGAATATCCACTATCCCAGAATCTGATTTCAGTGCTTCTTTTTGATCAATTTTAACATACATCTGTTGGAGGAGCATCAGAATATATTATTTTTGTAACAATTTTGTTCCTTTACAATTCCATAAATTTTAAACTTTTTAAAAAAATCTCATCTTTTGGAGTTCCCGTCGCGGCGCAGTGGTTAACGAATCCGACTAGGAACCATGATCCCTGCCCTTCCTCAGTGGGTTAATGATCCTGCCTTGCTGTGAGCTGTGGTGTAGGTCTCAGACGCGGCTCGGATCCCACGTTGCTGTGGCTCTGGCATAGGCTGGCAGCTACAGCTCAGTTTAGACCCCTAGCCTGGGAACCTCCATATGCCGCGGGAGCGGCCCAAGAAATGGCAAAAAAAAAAAAAAAAAAATCATCTTTTGAAAATTGCCCTACATGAAATTGATTTGATTGTTCAGAAAACTCTTATTAGTCAGCTAGTTTTAAATAGTTTTATCACCTTGTAAAAGTGAAAAGCTAATTATCTAGTTTATTTTGTGTTTGCTTGATTACTTTGCAAAAACCCTCCATATCCCAGATTAGCCCTTTTTTTTTTTTTGCCACTCCCGTGGCATATGGAGGTTCCCAGGCTAGGGGTCTAATCGGAGCTGTAGCCGCCAGCCTACGCCAGAGCCACAGCAACGCAGGACCCGAGCCACGTTGCTACCCACACCACAGCTCACGGCAACGCCAGATCGTCAACCCACTGAGCAAGGGCAGGGACCGAACCCTCAACCTCATGGTTCCTAGTGGGATTCGTTAACCACTGCGCCATGACGGGAACTCCCCAGATTAGTCTTCTTAAGAGCCGAGACTTTGTTGTGTTCACTGATGTATCATCTGAGCCTGGAATAGTGCCTAGCAACAATGGGAGCTCAATTCCTATTTGTTGAAGGAATTAATCCTACACCAACATACTAGGAATGTTTTCCTTTTAAAACACAATATTTCACCAACACTTGTACTAAATATCAATACTCAATTATTCCACTATGAGCCTCCATATCATAGTGTTTCAAAATACTTGGGTACCTTGACTTTTCCATTGTGATTTGTCATTGGCCTTTTTGCATGAGATCTGGTGAACATCTTGAAGATTTTGAAAAAATATGGGACTGGGAGTTCCCAGATGTAATTTCAGACCTGATTCCACTCACCGAATGACCTTAGACGAGTCATTAGTGTCCCTTAAGTGGCAGCATTGTGTCTCAAACACAATTGGCACAAGTCTTTTCAACCTTCTACACTTTTCCTTCCTGTGTAAAATAATATCAGTTCCCAGTGCAACACTGTAAATATGTTGGTTTTTAATTAACATTTGTGATAATCTGGCAAGGTTTGTGACTCATTTTTAACTCATAAATCTGTCATTATCCATAGAAATGAACCTTTCTATTCTTATGCAAATTTAGGTGATGAGGAGGAGGGTAAAATGCATGCTTATGCTCCTCTGGAGCCAAAATATACTGATTTCAGGTCCTCAAATAAAGCCTTGATGATATTATTCTTCTTATCTCCACAATCAAATAGCCTTTAGAAATGCAGTACAGTATAGTGGGATTTAAATAATCTTTACTCAGAGTTCGTGTCATGGCTCAGTGGAAACGAATCTGACTAGTATCCATGAGGATTCAGGTTCCACCCCTAGCCTCTCTCAGTGGGTTAAGGATCCAGTGTTGCCACAAGCTGAGGTGTAGGTCATAGATGAGGCTCAGATCTGGCATTGCTGTGGTTGTGGTGTAGGCTGGCAGCAAAAGCTCCGATTGGACCCCTAGCCTGGGAACCAAAAGCTCCGATTGGACCCCTGCTGAGGTGTAGCCCTAAAAAATAAAAAAAGGAAAATGAAATAAAATAAATAAATAATCTTAATTTGACTTTAGTCTGCCATTTACTGGCCATATGGATAGACAAATCTGTTAACCTCTTTGCAAAATCAAGATTATATCATGTGTCTAGCTAGCCTCTCTCACAAGAGCTATAACGAGATAATGTATGTGAAATCATTAACATGCCATATTGATGGAAGCCATTAACAATTTCAATATATCTCTGTTCAACAGTGAATCTCTGCTATATTTCTCTTGTTTCTTTGCATATATTTCTTTGCCTCTTGTCACTGTCTTATCATTCACCTGTGTTAAATACTACTTGATGGAAGAAATTTTAATTTTGACTACATCAACTCATTATGTATCCCAGTCTGGCTTTCTAGAAGTACCATAAGTAATTAACTAATTGTTCTATAATATGTAGCATTTACTTGTTCTAATATATAAAAATTTGAAACATTGCAACTAATGTATGTACCAATATATTTCTTATAATATATCCAAATGTTGATATATTAATATATTTATGGGATGAATTAAAGTATGTTTCAGGGAATTTTCTCTGTCATAAACTATAAATACTGCATTTTAATATATGATAGTAAACCATTTGTTTATCAGAAAATATATTTCAAGAAGCAAATATTACCCAAGTCAACATAAGATATATTCATTTGGAAATATAATCCATTTGAAAATATAAATGGATATATAATCCATTTTCCATTTTGTTTTGGACAAAAACCAAAAATTAAACTTACAGTATCTCCTGATACCCATATTACATACAATTTGATCAAAATCTGTCCAATATTTGAAAATTTAAAAAGTCATGGAACACAGAGTTCCCTTCGTGGCTCAGTGATTAACAAATCCAACTAGGAACCATGAGGTTGCGGGTTCAATCCCTGGCCTTGCTCAATGGGTTAAGGATCCAGTGTTGCTGTGAGCTATGGTGTAGGTTGCAGACGCAGCTAGGATCCCACATTGCTGTGGCTGTGGTGTAGGCCGGCGGGTACAGCTCCGATTAGACCCCTAGCCTGGAAACTAGAAATGGCAAAAAGACAAAAAAAAAAAAGTCATGGAACAGATAAAAGTAAAATTCCAAGAGGTTGAGCTTAAAAATCAACTTCATTTTGTTTCATTTAATGAGTCCATATTTATCTATTACTGCATTTAAATTGTGTTTCTCAGTTGTTTTTAATGTCACTTTATAAAGTGCTAAGCTTTATTTATAAATCAATGAGCATTACTGTCAAGCTGCCTCTGAATTAAAAAAATGGAATCTGAAATACTGGTTTGCAGCTTTTCATTTTCAGTGAAATAATTATGCAAATGTTGCTATATATTTCTTATATTAGAATAAAATTCTCATGATAAGTAACTGCACAAAGATCTATTAATGTAATTTGGATTTCAGAAAGATTTTAAGAAATACTGGAGGAACTATGGAATAATTTCACTGTAGAAAATAATCAGCACATAGCACCACCCCACAACTCAAAATCTCTACTTTCATATTTCAGCATCTATTAGGGAATTATTTGCTTGTATGCTGGAGAAAGCAAGAGGCATTCAATTATTAATAATAATTTCCTTAGTTGAAAAATATAAAATAAATGATTGAAACATTTGGCAGAGTTCTTAAATAAGAGTTTGCATATTATTGATTCATTTTGTCCTAACACTTTAATGACACAGACACCATTAATATTCAAAGCGTGGTTAATTATGATTATACTTCACAGATGCTCAGGAAAAATTAAGAACTGTAGTGATTTGAGGTTGAATTGCCATGAAGAAATTCTAATCCTTTGATTCTTTACCTTTCTTTTAAAAATAAATATCTAGTTTAGTATTTAGATGTTCAAATGCTCAGGCAATGTGAAATATTGCCTAAATCCTAAACATATAAATCAGATAGATAAGCTTATTAAAATATGACTGCAAATATATAGAAAATGTAATATATCAAATGCCCATTTAATTAATTTCCTGTATTAATTACTAACCATGATAGTACTTCTTATACAGTAATGTACCTATGAATTACCTTGATCTTGTTTAATTGCAGGCTGTTTCAGTCTGGGGTGGGGCCTGGGATTCTGCATTTCTAATTAGTTCCCCAGTGATGCAAATGCTGCTCATCCTGACCACACTTTGACAATGGACTAAAGGGTACTATTAAGTGTTGTGAAGGCAAATGTATGCCATCATATAAGCATCTGGACAAAAAGTGAGACAATCATACAAATACTCACAGGATTTTGCATCATGGATAACACAGATGTGGGCTTGCTTCCAAGTGGATTGGATGTTTTGGTTTCACACGCTTATTCTAGGAGCTTAATGAAATGCAATCTCCAGAAGAGGATACATGAACCAAGCCTTCCCAAGAGGACACTCAGGTTATAGAAAAATGTGTGGGAGTTTTGGAACTCAAAGGATTCTGGTTCTGGTTACTAGCCAAGTGTCTTTGGGCAAGCTGCAGCTGTTTTCTGAAGCTCTGATTTTTATTTCCAAAGTGGAGAAATAATAGCAACTAAATACCAGGCCCAGATCAAAGTGTTTTAATTTTTTGTAATGAATTGTATTTTTTCCATTACATCTGGTTTACAGTGTTCTGTCAATTTCCTACTATACAGCAAAGCGACCCAGTCACACACACACACACACACACACACACACACACACACACACACACACACATACATATACCTATATTCTTTTTCTCACATTATCCTCCATCATGTTCCATCATAAGTGACTGGATATAATCGAAGTGTTTTAAAATGTATTACCTCATTTCATCTTCAAAGCCATATGAGGCGGGTACTATTATAATCTCCATTTTATAGATTAAGAAATGTAAGGACAGATAATTGAAGTAAAATGCTCAAAATCACAATGTTAGTATATGGTATAAGTGGCATTCAAAGTCTAGCAGTTTAACTTTACAGTCCATGCTTAACAACTATGCCATGTTGACCTTACAGGGCTACTGTGAGCCTCAGAACTAACTAAGAAATAGAGTCACAGAGGTGCAGCAGATGGACATCAAAAGATCCCCTTTATAAGTTATAAAATGATATTGGAGAGTATATCTTCCATGAGAGGAAAAGAGTGGTTCTTAATGAGGCAGGAGATAGTTGGGTCCCAGGCTGAGTAACTACAATCTGTCATCAGTGCACATATAGTTCAAGATAAAGAGCCAAGTCCCTCTTGTAAAGAAGATAAAGAAACCACTCATATCTCTTTATTGAAGTCAAGGAGACCTCCAGAACTACACATTCACAGAAAGGTTCGTTCCTCAGTGGTCAGAGAAGGGAGGGGCACCAGACCATATTACCTCCTGTCAACTTCCCAGAAAACCATCTCAGCTAAAAGATGTGCATGCACACAGGGGAGGGCCCTGAATCAGGACAAATATGGACTCAAGGCCAGATGAAGCAAGATGGTTGGCCAGAGGAAGCCCAGAAGGATGGTCCCCATATGAGTGATTTAAACCACCCCCAAAGCACATGGAATTCTTTCCCTCTCTCTGAGCCCACCTGAGCTTTTTCTGCACGTATTTTCTCTCCTAATAAACACTTTACTTGCCTCGCTACTCCCAGCATCTTTGCTGATTTTTTTTTCCTCAAAGAGACAAAGACTGGGGATCCACATCAAGCCTGCCACCCCTTGTGGTCTAATGGTTAGGATTCAGTGCTTTAACCCCACAGCCACCAGAGAACTTCAGCACTGAACCTCCAATTAGATATCTACCTAGGTAACAGAGAGTCATGAAGCACAAGACCTTGTACACAGGGGCTTGGCTTTTACTACAAAGCAGATGCAGACAAAATTCAAAGAGGATACATGAGTTAATCACTGAGCCACACAAGCACAGTTCCTTCCCCCAAACTCATCATTCAGAAAGGTCACTAATGGAGCCCTCTCCACAGGGAAGAAAGGAAAGAGGATAAAGAATAAATGTTCTCCAAAACAATAAGATTCTGTCTTTAATCTCTAGCTAAAAATTATGTAAATAATATTTATTATATATTGATCCTATTAAATATTTGAGAATCTCCCATAGAACTTACCATACTCCTTTCTGCTACCAATTAGCCATTAATCATAGACAATTAAGAGAGAGAACTGATCCTGAGCAGAATACAAAATACTGTCGGGAAAACAAACTTGTCTACTGCTATATATAATAAAATAATCTGCTCAATTTTAAAATTTAGAAAGGAAGATCTATTAGTAAAATCTTTTGCACTTAGGGACTATTAAAAGCAGCATTTAATGTTTTAAACATTACTACAGTATGTTTTTAGGTCTTTATAAATAGCTCTGAATTTGATGAAAAATCCTATTAATAGCATCATATAAATATTTATCCAACTAGAAAATTGTAAGAATACATGAATTGGTAAATAAGAGTCTCTAAACAATATGAAGAAACAAATAAGGTGTAAGGTAATTTGTATGTTCTGTAAATCAAGTTTATTTGCCAATTGGTTGACATCCATTGGACCATATCATTGTTCAGGGCTGCCTCACTGGAAACCAACCTGCCAAAATCACTTTGGCGTTCTTATTTCCTTATTTCCACTATATTGTTCTTTGAACTAATCTAGCTCTTGTCGACTGAAAAAAAAGGCACAATATGAAAGTTGAGAATTATGTTTTATTTGACAGAATTCCTGAGGACTTAAGTCCAGAAGACCATTTCTCAGAGAACTTTGAGGGACTGCTCTGAAGTGGTAAGGGAGAAGCCAGGATATATAGGAATATGTAGGAGTTTTTCAACAAAAAGCACTTAGTCTGAACATCAAAGATTACTGTCAGAGAAATTCATGGCTCAGCAGTCAGCGAACCCAACTAGCATCCATAAGGACCCCGGTTCAATCCCTGGCCTCACTCAGTGGGTTAAGGATCTGGCATTGCCATGAATTGTGGTGTATGTCACAGACACAGCTTGGATCCTGCATTACTGTGGCTCTGGTGTAGGCTGGTGTCTACAGCTCTGATTCAACCCCGAGCCTGGGAACCTCTACCTGCTGCCGGTGCAGCCCTAAAAAGACAAAAGACCAAAAAAAAAATTTACTGTCAGGGAGTTTCCGCTACGGTGCAGTGTGTTAATGATCTTGTTTGTCTCTGCGGAGGTGCCAGTTGGATCCCTGCTTAAGGATCCAGCATTTCTGCATCTGTGGCATAGGTTGCAGCTCCAGCTCAAATTCAGTCCCTTGCTTGAGAACTTCCATATGCCATGGGTGAGGCTGGAAAAGAAAAAAAAAAAAAAAGATTACTCTTAATTAAAGAAATCAGACACCTCAAGTTAATGAATTTAGCACTTCTCTGTGTATGGGAAAATGCAAGACTCTGGGCTTACAGAAACTATTCCTTTGATATGCACTTTAGCTATCTGGGGCAAATATCCTATTTTTTCCAATCCTGAGCCCCTCAGGGTGCACCTTAGGTGGTGGCTGCAGTGGCCGAGAGATGGGCTGCAGGTAGCCCCTTGGTCTCTCATCATGAGTTCCCACAGGGCTCACATAAGGGCAGTGGAAGTGGCTGATGGCTTGATAGCCTCAGCATCCTTTGTTTGCTGATAGGGTAAGTAACAATTTTCATTCATGCTCTTTAGTCATTTTCCTTTTTCCTCAAGTCATCAGCCCCTTCTGAATCTCATTTTCCTCCTTATTCAACTCACACTAGGATCCGTCTCTTCAACTGTTCTCATGTTAGCATCCTCCACTCTCTTGTCTCTGTGTTTGATATTGACCAACAAATTCTAAAACCTGGATCAAGCCAACCTACTAATTCCCTCACTTCACCTGAGGTTACTAATCTCAGTGACCTCACCACTCTTACCAATGTTGGCCATATCTCCCTAATTATGAATATCAGTACAACCACAAATTTATGGATTCCAACCACAGCTGAGCTCTCAGAAAAGAAAGATAATTTGTTCAAGTATCCCTGGGAAGATCTTTCTTCCATTTCTGACATCATCTATTCTTCACAACTATCTACTCTCATCTCAGGAGAGTAAAAATCTTCACAATTCTCTATTCATCTCAGAGAATAGATGTCTTCAGGCAAAAACGACTGCAATTTCCTGTTCCCAACCTGAAAACTTATCTCTATCTATATAACCTTATTTCTATTGGTTCAGTCTCTTTCTTTCCAAGATGAATATTTCTGTCCATGCTCTGGGTTACATTCTTTATTGTCTCCTCTGAAATCTTGTTCTAACTATAGTATTCTCTTTACTATATTGTCAATCTATCCTTCTCTATTTTCTAGCTAGTTTATTTTGGCCTATAAATATTTTAAAATCACCGACACATTAAAAATATAAAGCCCTTGTCCCCTTTAGGTCCCCTTCTAGCTACCAGTCCCTCTCCTCACTTTCTTTAACTATTAACTGTTAGGTTCATCCTGGGAAAAACAAGACTTAGCTCTAGGCTCTTGCCTAGCCCCTGGAGAGACATGACTAAGTCTTCCTGAAAAAATGTGACCCAATCTTAAAGATTACCCCACTACCCAGGAGAATATTTAAACTTCTGTTCATATCCTACTAACAATTCCCCCAAACCGATTGGTCTGTTCCTTTTCACCCTATCTATATAAGAAATGGCCAATCAGCTTCTGCACAGAAACCCCCTTTCTTGGCACCCACATGTAACCTCCCTCCTTGAACAGACTGACTGCTGACCTCCCTTTGTGAGTCAGCCCAGCGGTACACCCCACTAATAAAATGTTTTATGCCTGAACTCGGGTCTCGTCCTTTCAGCTGACCTTACATTAACTTTTTTCTATACTCACTATTTCCATTCCTTCATTTTCCATTTGCTCCACATTTCCATCTAACCTAGCTTTTGTCCCCACTACTACAGTGAAACTCTACCAACCATCTCCAAGTATCAGTCAGGACCCCAGGAGGAAAAGAGATGACATCCTAGAATTTGGAAATTTAATGATAACTTAATAAATAAAGGGATTATTTATAAAGATTTAGGCAGGTGTAAGGCAAAAACTGCAGAGTCCTAGAGTTAGTAATAGTGGATCGCTTTACCACCCTTCAACCTGAAGGGTCAAGAGAAGGAAGCAGTTTCTAGAACCTGTAAATAGAGAAATCTGTCTGGAGTTGGGCACTGTACGGAAGCTGTGATTTTCTATCATAGGAACAATTTAGCATATGCTGAACACAGGGAGGGAGTGTAACCCATCAGAATCCTCTGGGGCCTTCTCCAGACAGACTCCTCCTCCATATCTTCTACAGTAGATCCTCTCTCAAGTACCTAGAGAATAGGATCTGATGCACATTTCCTGAGTTGTTTTACAGATGCTAAAGCCCCTACAAAATGGAAGATGAAGATGAGCACATAGATGCCAGACCACTGGAGCCCTGTGACACCACCCTATTACCTCACTATCAGTCAATCAGAGAACTACCCTAGGGCAGGGGTGGGGGGCACTCCTTCACCTGGCCTTTAAAAAGCCTTTCCTGAAAACTGTTGGGGAATTTGGGTGTTTTGAGCACTCATTGCCCTGGACTTCTTGCTTAGTGCCCTGCAATAAACATCACATTTTTCTTCACCTCAACCTGGTATTGATTGGATTTACTGTGCATGGGCAAGTGGATCAAGTTTAGTTCAGTAACAGGAGTCAGGTGAATAAATAACCAAACCTCACTCTCCTCCTTCACTCAAATGTACAAGGGCTCCCCAACATTTGAACCTAAGTCAAAGTCTATTGAAGTTCACACACATCAACTGCCTGGGCACAGATCAGAGTATAGCAGAGAAGGTCAAGAGTGGATATGGAGAGGCTTCCAGAAGATACTCAGCATGTCCATGTTCCCAAACCCAATAACCACCTCACAACTGTTAACTTGTTTGATCTCTGCAACATTTGACACTGTGGGACCCACTGACCCTCATATCCCCTTCAGTGATTTATATAATTTAGCCCTTTAATATTTCTCTGACCTTCCTGATTGCTTTTTCTTGAATTTTTTGGTTACCTTATCTTCCTCTCTTCTGCCTACCTAATACATGTGGATGTGTCCCAGGATTTTGCCCTCAGCCTACTTGTCTCAAAACGTGGTCCTTAGTTCGATTCCTGTCACATTTAGTATTTCAACCTGGTTGCTGACAAATCCCAAATCTATTGCTCCTGGCCATATTTTGTCCAAAGCAACAACCTATATATTTTCACAGATAATTCCATTTCAACACATCCAAAATATAACTTGGCTTTATCCAAGTAAAGCTATTCCTTTTCAAACCCACTCCTTTTCCTCTATTTCCTGTTTTAGTCAATGAAAACAATTATCCCACTATCTGCCCAGGCCTGAAATCTGAGTGCCATCCTGGTCAGTTCTGCATCCCTTACCCTACATTCCAAGAAATCATTAGATCATTTCAACAGTACTCAGTTAAAATAACTCATATCTATTTTCTCATCTCTGTCCTCTCTTACCTTAAGTCTTTATTTCTCCCCTAGACTATTATTGTAGTATTTTAACTAATTTTCTTGGTCTCAAAGCTCAGTCTCCATTTACTGTGCTATAGAATTATCTTTTTAATTTTTTTAAAATTAGAATTGATTTACAATGTTGTGTCAACTTCTGCTGTACAGCAAAGTGACCCCGTCACACACACACACACATATATATATATACATATTTTTCTCATATTATCTTCCATCATATTCTATCTATAGTTCCCTGTGCTATAGAGTAGGACCTCATTAAAAAGGCAAATGTACTCATAAGATTCCTTTTTGGGAGCAAAGTAAACAAGGTCTTTTCTGATTTGTTCATTGCCTATCTATATAACCTTATCACAATTCTCTGTGCTGATGTTAGTAAGTATTTATGTAATAAATATATAATGGGATGCATTAGGTTGCTTATAATAATTGTTACCAGGTACAGAGGAATGACATGGTATTAGACACTATACAAAATGTGAGATTTATTTAACTTAAACTTTAGACAATGCTGTGACCCAGGTATTGTTTTCTCTGTTTTACAGATGAGGCAATGCAGATCCATAAGTTTATATGCCCAAAGTAATAAGACTGGTGATTGACAGAAGCTGCATTTTAATCCAGGGCGGTCTGAATCCAAATTTTATGTATCTGGCAACCCACACAGGGCTTTAGACGTGGAACTCTGGAATCAGATTACCTAAATTTGGTTCTCTGTTAAGAAACTCACTAACAGTTGTGATGATTAAGAGAAATGATCTATGCTGAACACTTAGAAAATCCCCTGACATTTGGTAAGTACACCAAAACTACTATTATCAGACATTAGGCTTTAAGACTTTCTGGGATCTGAAAGAGTTAATTGCTTTCTAAACCCTTTATACTGATTGCTCTTCTCTCACCTTCAGTTGCTTTTTTGTAGGAAACTTGAACAAGAAGTGGTGCTGATCCTCATTCTGCAAACAAGGCAGGTTTTGCCTGAAAAAGACTGCAGCATTTTCTCATTAGGAATTCAAGACCACATCCGCCTGCAGCCTCACAGTGAGAACTCATCTTTTTGAGCAATCACTTTGCAAGACAACTTGAAAGGCACAGTCCAGATATAGTTACTCATTTTGTAGGCATGGGGGAGGGGGATTATTGCAGTTTTTGTTTCCCTATTTGTTTGGCTTTGGGGGAAAGGTAAAGGAAGTACCAAACTGTCTTTGTGCATGTTTGGAGAAAGGTAGAACACACCCACATTAATTCAGGGTGTAGGGTCATATTGGATTTATGGCCAGCATACACACACACACACACACCTCCTTTCCTTCTCCTAGCCCACTCTGTCCATGCAGCATGAGTGAATCATCCATATCATGACTGCCTACACAATAAATAGCAGTAGCTTATGTCCCTTCTGTCACTGCCAGCAGCCCTGGACCTAAGTGCTCTCTTAGCCTGCCACCTGCAGAGAAGGCAGCCCAGTTGAATGACCTTGACATTTGCTTTTTATCATAAGTGCATGTTACTTTTCAAATTTTTGTCCCAGAGCCTCCTGGAAAACAGTGCACTTCAGCTTGTACTGAGGAAATAAATAAACCATGCATACACTTCCTTCTCTTTTTTTGCTTTTTGCTTTTTGTTTTGGTCATTTGTTGGGGTGGGGAGACCTAAAAATTAAAATAATCCTCTTTTCTCCAATAGTTTTTCCCTAAAAACTACTTCCTAGCCATAACTCATTTTTTAGATATGATCATTCCCTTTAATCCCTTTCTCTCTCTGTAAGCTCATTTAAAGCAGCTAAAGCAGTTAATTCAAAACCATTCCTTGCTCTCTCCCCTGTGCCAGACACTGCACTGGACACCGAGCACTCAGAGAGGGATCAGAACTACTCCCTGCCTTGAAGGAGTTTATACTTCAGGAAAATGTGTTTCCATCTCTTAGGTAGCTTAAAACCATAGAATCAACGAAATTGATCATCTTGAGGTCATTTAGAGATAGGGATACCCAGAAGAACACATCAGAATACTTTTTTTGTGGGGGGCGGGCTGCGCCTGCAACATGTGGAATTTCCTGGGCCAGGGATCGAACCTGCACCACAGCAGTAACTGGAGATGCTGAAGTGACAACACCAGATTCTTAACCACTAGGGCTCCAGGGAACTCCTGGAATTATTTACTTTTAATTCAGTAGATAAACACCAAGCCAACCCAATAATATCATACAATTTTCATTAATTGAATCAGTATTATAATAATAAGCCAGAAACAGCCAAGGGTTTTGTTTATTTAACCAGAATCTCAATTTTTATTCCATGCCAGGGTAATGGTTATTTTCTCTTATCCGAAAGAAGTGAGTGAGAAAGAGTGATGTTAAAATACATATTGGGGTGTCATCAGTAAATTTTGAACCAATTCAGTGTTTAATCATTGAGGAAGCTCATTTTCCCCCTATGATGGGAATGTTTTCCTTTTCATAGAGAGGTAGGCAGGTAGATAGATTATAGATATAGATATTATAGGTGGTTCAGAGTGATTCCAGCTGGAAGAGTGGGAGGCGGTTGGAGAGACGTACATAGACAAGATATTTTTATTTAAAGATAACCAGTTGGAATGCCTATGAGTCACAGCAAAGATCACTAGGTCATCAGGAAAATAAATTGAAAAGCCTCTACAACTGGCTCTTTATAAAAAAATAAATTATGTGACAGTGACCTTTGATGTAGTCCATCTTACCATCTTTTAAAATATTGGTCAGACTTTTTTTTAAACTATATTTTATTTATTTATTTATTTTTATTTTTAATTTTTTTATTTTTTTGTCTTTTTGCCTTTTCTGGGGCCGCTCCTCAGCATATGGAGGTTCCCAGGCTAGGGGTTGAATCGGAGCTATAGCCGCCAGCCTACGCAGAGCCACAGCAATGCGGGATCCGAGCCGCGTCTGCGACCTACACCACAGCTCACAGCAACGCCGGATCCTTAACCCACTGAGCAAGGCCAGGGATGGAACCTGCAACCTCATGGTTCCTAGTCAGATTCATTAACCACTGAGCCACGACGAGAACTCCTGGACAGACTTTTTTATTTCTCTTATCTCTTAGACATCAAGTGCCTTCCCGCACTTAATGCTCTTCCATTCCAAAAAAAGGAAAGAATCATATATACTAATAATTACCAATAAAGTTCTATATATCAAGTTCTCTTAGAAGTCTCCTCAGAAATAATTGCATTTCAAAAGAAGACTTTTGAGGGGACAACAATGTTTAACCTGGTACCTTTCATACCACATAATGCAGCTGGCCATTTGTCCTTAGGTTAGTCCTTGTAAATTCATTAGCCCTGGGTTTTGTGTTGTTTTGTTTTTCTTTTCTTTCTGGGTCATACTCATGGCATGTGAAGTTCCCAGGCCAGGGATTGAACCCATGCCATGGCACCAACCCAAGCTGATGCTATGACAAAGCCAGATCCCCAACCTGCTGAGCCACAAGATAATTTCACACCCTGGATTTTGATCAACAGTTATCTAGGAAATACTGCAGAGCATGTACTTGCTTGCCCCAATGAGTGAGGCCCAACTAGGATACAAATGAGTTAATGGATATAAGTTCTGCTTGTCTTATTAGTTCTTCATAGAAGCACATTATATATTTGATGGTGATGCAGAAAGTGGACCTGGCCAGATTGGACAAGTCTGAGACACAGATTCTCTTCCTTTTATCCCATTAGATTTCGGAGAAGCCATATCGACACTAAAAATGCTGTTGCCATATGAGGTATTCAAGCTTTTGAGGTTTTTTTAAATTGAAATCTATAGTAAAAAATATATTTCATGTCTTGAATCATCAAATACACAAATGCACACACATATGCATTTCCATTATATGTGGAGTATATATTATATATAGATGTAATATATGTTATATAATATACATACATATATATATGTGTGTGTGTATACACACATACACACACATATAGAAACCAAAAGTTCCAGAAAACAACACTTATTACTTATTACTTGATATGTACTCATATCTTCATTTCTCCTTTTTAAAAAAAAATTTAATTTTTTTGGCCATACTCAGCATGCAGAAGTTCCCAGGCCAGGGATGGAACCACAGTAGTGGCAACACCAGAACTTAACCCACTAGCCACCAGGGAACTCCCAATTCTCCTTTATTATATTTAAAAAATAAAAAAGAATTGTCAAGACCCACTAAATTGATTCACAAGTAATAACCTTAACCCACTTAAAAAAAAAAAAACTACTGCTAATATAAGGTAATTCCATCTCATATAAGAGCTATAAGTTTCCCTGTTCTCCTTCTGCTGAGTCATGAAATCTACAGTAGAACTGCTCTTTGCCTACCATATATCCTGACTGGAAACTAGAGGTACCTCCTCAACTACCTGACTTATTACAGGGAATGAGAAGAACAAAAGGCAGGGTTGTTAATTACAAAGCTAATTGCCACAGGTTTACTCCACCCCACATTCTATAACATTATTAGGGACTATGAACTAATTTTGTATGAATTATCTTAGAAAATACATGATTGAAAGCTCTTGTCTATTTTTTTAATACTTGAGGTATAATTTATGCAAAATAAAATCTGTGTTTTAAAAATGCACATTTCAATGAGTTTTGACAAATGTATACAGTCATGTAATCATAGATTATTTCCATCATTCCAGAAAGTTTCCTTGTGCTCTTTTGTAGTAAATATGCTCTATGAATCCCTGGGCTCTGGAAACTACTCATCTATTATTTGCCCCGAAATCTTACCTCTTATAGGATTGCATATATATATATGGAATCATAAAGAATGCAGTCTTTGTGTCTGGATTTTGTCACTTAGCATAATTCTTTTAGAATTCATTTATATTATTTCATGCTATTGCTGACAGGTAGTGCATTATATGTATATAACTCAATTATTTTAATCCATTATTCATTACCTATTGATGGACAGCTGAACTGTTGCCAGGTTGTGGCTCTTGTGAATAATACTGTTATGAACAGTCATATAAGACCTCAGTACAGACAATTGTTTCTTTTTCTCTTGTGTAATTACCTAGGAGTACAATGGCTGTATCATATGATGGGCATATGTTGAACAATTTAGGAACCTGCCAAAGCATTTATCATAGTGATGTACCATTTTTCATTCTCACTAGCAAAGAATGAGGGTTCTAATTGCTATATGTCCCTGCCAAAACTTGGCATTTCCGGTCTTTTTTTTTTTCTTTTTTATTTTCCCACTGTACAGCAAGGGGGTCAGGTTATCCTTACATGTATACATTACAATTACATTTTTCCCCCAGCCTTTCTTCTATTGCAACATGAGTATCTAGACAAAGTTCTCAATGCTATTCAGCAGGATCTCCTTGTAAATCTATTCTAAGTTGTGTCTGATAAGCCCAAGCTCCCGATCCCTCCCACTCCCTCCCACTCCCTCCCCCTCCCATCAGGCAGCCACAAGTCTTTTCTCCAAGTCCATGATTTTCTTTTCTAAGGAGATGTTCATTTGTGCTGGATATCAGATTCCAGTTATAAGTGAGATCATATGGTATTTGTCTTTGTCTTTCTGGCTCATTTCACTCAGGATGAGATTCTCTAGCTCCATCCATGTTGCTGCAAATGGCATTATGTCACTCTTTTTGATGGCTGAGTAGTATTCCATTGTGTATATATACCACCTCTTCCGAATCCAATCCTCTGTCGATGGACATTTGGGTTTTTTCCATGTCCTGGCTATTGTGAATAGTGCTGCAATGAACATGCAGGTGCACGTGTCTCTTGTAAGTAGAGTTTTGTCTGGATAGATGCCCAAGAGTGGGATTACGGGGTCATATGGAAGTTCTATGGATAGATTGCTAAGGTATCTCCAAACTGTTCTCCATAGTGGCTGTACCAGTTTACATTCCCACCAACAGTGCAGGAGGGTTCCCTTTTCTCCACAGCCCCTCCAGCACTTGTTATTTGTGGATTTATTAATGATGGCCATTCTGACTGGTGTGAGGTGATATCTCATGGTAGTTTTGATTTGCATTTCTCTTATAACCAGCGATGTTGAGCATTTTTTCATGTGTTTGTTGGCCATCTGTATATCTTCTTTTTAATTTTAGCTATTCTAACTGTGCATAATGCTGTCTCATTGGGATTTTTGTCTTCTTTTCATAATAGTATTTGAGAAAGAAAATTAATTAAGCATATACACTACAATTGTTATATTCAAAATCATCAGAGGCACTCAGTGCAGTTCAAGAGATAGTCAGATGACAGAACACACTGCTAAAACATCCTTCCAAATTGCTCTCTGCTTATGATATAAGGCTCTGAAGCCCTAAAGATACATTGATTTTCAATATATCTTTTTTGAACACTGCAATGTTATATGATAAGTATTTTGCAGGGGTAACATTAAAGTTTTCAATCTGCTATTTAAGAATGTGAGGTCTGTGGTTGGTTTTTAAAATATTTGACAGCTTTGAGCATGTAAGAGGGAATAGATCACAAACTTTGGTCTCAAGAAATTAAAATAAGACCATAACAAAACAGAAGAGCAAAATTAGGATCCAATAATTATGTTTTATGATGAAAATATTGTCTAAATTTAGAAAGTTTAGGATTGGTAGGATCTTAAAAAATGAGATTGGAAAGGAAGGTGAGGGCCAAAGTGGTGCTTGCTCTTAAATGGCATTCCAAAGAACCAAAATATTGAATGAATTTTGTCTGTTTGCATGTGGGTGTATGCATACTACCTCATGTGTTGCTCTCCATTTGTTTCTCTGTTACTTCATTTATATTAATTTAGTATAATCATCCATAGAAAATAAGGAAGATGTATACACACACATACAATGGAATATTAGTCATAAAAAAGAATGAAATAATGCCATTTGCAGCAATGTGGATGAAACTGGAAATGACTGTACTAAAGCTGGATAGAGAAAGACAAATACCATATATCACTAATATATGGAATCTAAAAAAATAATACAAATGAAATGATTTATAGGAGTTCCCGTCGTGGCGCAGTGGTTAATGAATCCTACTAGGAACCATGAGGTTGTGGGTTCAGTCCCTGCCCTTACTCAGTGGATTAAGGATCCGGCATTGCCGTGAGCTGTGGTGTAGGTTGCAGACGCGGCTCGGATCCCGCGTTGCTGTGGCTCTGGCGTAGGCCGGCTGCTACAGCTCCGATTCAACCCCTAGCCTGAGAACCTCCATATGCCGTGGGAGCTGCCCAAGAAATAGCAAAAAGACAAAAAGGCAAAAAAAATATTTATAAAACAGAAATAGACCCACATACATAGAAAACAAATATGGTTATCAAAGGGAAAAAGGAGGAGGGAAGGATAAATTAGGAGTTTTGGATTAATATATACACACTACTATATATAAAATAGATAACCAACAAGGCTGTACTGTATAGCACAGGGAACTACCTCAATATTTTTTAATAACCTATAATATAAAAGAATCTGAAAAATTAATGTGTATATATGTGTGTGTGTGTATATGTATATATGTCTTTATAACTGAATCACTGTGCTGTACACCTTAAATTAATACAACCTTGTAAATAAATTATATTTCCATTTAATATATATTTACATCTTTTTAAAAAAGAGAAAATTCCCCTCTATCTCTAATCCCTTTATATAATGACCCCCTGCTCACTAGTTCAGCCTTATCTGTGCTGTTTGTCTCAGACATTACATTCTCTTGGAAGCCATTCTTGACACAGCCTACATTTTGAGTAAGGTGGCTCTCCTCTGTGGTCTTTTAGCTACCTATACTTATCCCATCACCCCCTACCCACACTGTTCAACTTGTAATGGCACATTTACTTGTCCACTTCCCCTATCAGACTAGAAGTTCCTTGAAGTCAGAGACCCAGATCTCTTCATCGTTGCACCAACCACATCAGGCACATCTAGTGCATAGTGGCCACTCAATAAATATTTGGTTAATGAATTAATGTTTTCTACTTCTATCTAGCTCAAGTATTTTAAAAGGATTCTTTAATATCTTGCAAAAATATGGTTAATACTAAAATTTCAATCAAATCAGATGTTGAGCCATCTTTGGATAAGATGTCAGCTAGCTTAATCAAAAAGTAGTTCTGCCTCCATATCCTGCCCCACCCTCTCCAATGTCTGCCTTAGTGTTTTAACTACCCATGGCATACTTCAATGATTTCCCTAACTCAGTTTCAGAAAGAGGAGCTTGATCCAAGGATTCTGAAAACCTGGCATCAGTCACCTTAAGAGGCACAAGAATACCTTTTTTGACTAAGGACTTCCCTTCTATATTCATTTGTTCCCCAGTTGCTATTTTAAGATACATTTGTCATCCATTTGTGTCTCTAAATTTATTTTATCTGTGTATATAATGTCTTTCCAGCTTAGAGTTAGCACTTAAACATAGAGGAATGTGAAGAAAGCATAAATGCAAGTGTTTTAGTCTCATCTTATATCTCCTTATACCTGCATATTTGGCACACACCATTGTCTAATTATATGAACTCTCTTTGAGAACTGCTCCTCTCATTTCAGCAGAATCATCCTGCATAGTGTCTGGCTTGCCCAAGAGATTGTCAAACTGCACAAAATCTTGGTGCTGAGAGAATTTAGATAAATGTGCTATTACAAAGGCAAAACAACTAAGACAGACAAGCAAATAAAACCCTGAAATTCAGATAATTAAGAAGAAAATTTAGAATACCATTTTTCCTTTGAAAATTGTTAAACAGTGTCACTTCCATTCTTTTAGGAAACTGATATAATAAATGGCCAGACAAATATTATGATTGTAAACCTCTGTGAATTGCAGCTTGTAAACCTCTGTCAATTGCAGCTTGTAAACCTCTGTCAATTGCAGCTAGTAATTGATCCTAACAAGTACCTTTCATAACTTGATGCTTTAAAAACACAGTTTTCTTTATGTTCACATAACTGCATAAGAAGCAGAACAGATTTCCTCTTTCAACTCATTACATTTTGAAGGATTTGCTGTTGATATATAGTTAAAAAACTGCTTGTTATAGGTTTCAGCACTCCAGGTGGTTGCATCCTAAACTATCAGTCAGAGAAATGTGAAAATAGTTGGTAAGCTAGGCAGAAAACTGATAAATAACTAAATAGGGATTTTTTTTATATTTGCACGGCATAATGAACAAAAGAATAAATATATCAGCAACTGAGTATGTAAAACAAATCTACAAAAAAACTGGAGTCCAGCAGAGCCAAAGGCTTATTGTGTGTGTGTGTGTGTGTGTGTGTGTGTGTGTGTGTGTGAACAGTGTCAAGAGCAAGAAGAAAAGAAAAGCTAAAGAAAAACCCAAAGATTGATGCTAAGAGGAAATGGTCCAAGGAGAAGCATGCCAGGAGGAGAGAATCGGGGAGGAGAGCTTGGATTGGACAATACACTATATCCCCTATTCTTCATAGAGATAAACGTAATAATTGAGTAAAGGGCTATGGGAGGAAAAAAAAATCATTCAGAATGCCCCCCTCTTACCTTGACTAGGTGTAGATGTGAGTTATTCCTACCTACAGAGGGTTAAATCCAGAAGCAAGGCACAATACAGTAGGAAGATGAGTATAAACATGGAATTTTTTACCCCAAAATAAAAGTATACTATTAGAGAATATCTTCTAGTTTTTTTTTTTTTATTTTCCCACTGTACAGCAAGGGGGTCAGGTTATCCTTACATGTGTACATTACAATTATATTTTTTCCCCACCCTTTGTTCTGTTACAACATGAATATCTAGACAAAGTTCTCAATGCTACTCAGCAGGATCTCCTTGTAAATCTATTCTAAGTTGTGTCTGATAAGCCCAAGCTCCCGATCCCTCCCACTCCCTCCCCCTCCCATCAGGCAGCCACAAGTCTTTTCTCCAAGTCCATGATTTTCTTTTCTGAGGAGATGTTCATTTGTGCTGGATATTAGGTTCCAGTAATAAGTGATATCATATGGTATTTGTCTTTGTCTTTCTGGCTCATTTCATATACCAGCAATGAAATATTAGAAAAGGAATACAAAAATACGATACCTTTTAAAATTGCACCTCACAAAATCAAATACCTCAGAATACACCTGACCAAGGAGGTAAAGGACCTATATGCCGAGAACTATAAAACTTTCATCAAAGAAATCAAAGAAGATGTAAAGAAATGGAAAGATATTCCATGTTCCTGGATTGGGAAAATCAATATTGGAAAAATGGCCATCCTACCCAAAGCAATCGACAGATTCAATGCAATCCCTATCAAATTACCCAGGACATTTTTCACAGAACTAGAACAAACAATCCAAACATTTATGTGGAACCACAAAAGACCCAGTATCGCCAAAGCAATCCTGAGAAACAAAAGCCAAGCAGGAGGCATAACTCTCCCAGACTTCAAGAAATACTACAAAGCCACAGTCATCAAAACAGTGTGGTACTGGTATCAAAACAGACAGACAGACCAATGGAACAGAATAGAGAACCCGGACATAAACCCTGACACCTATGGTCAATTAATCTTTGTTTGACAAGGGAGGCAAGAACATCAAATGGGAACAAGAAAGTCTATTCAGCAAGCATTGCTGGGAAACCTGGACAGCTGCATGCAAAGCAATGAAACTAGAACACACCCTCACACCATGCACAAAAATAAACTCCAAATGGCTGAAAGACTTAAATATGTGACAGGACACCATCAATCTCCTAGAAGAGAACATAGGCAAAACACTCTCTGACATCAACCTCATGAATATTTTCTCAGGTCAGTCTCCCAAAGCAATAGAAATTAGAGCAAAAATAAACCCATGGGACTTCATCAAACTGGAAAGCTTTTGCACAGCAAAGGAAACCCAAAAGAAACCAAAAAGACAACTGACAGACTGGGAGAAAATAGTTTCAAATGATGCAACCGACAAGGGCTTAATCTCTAGGATATATAAGCAACTTATACAACCCAACAGCAAAAAAGCCAACAACGCAATGGAAAAATGGGCAAATGACCTGAATAGACATTTCTGCAAAGAAGATATACAGATGGCCAGCAAATACATGAAAAAATGCTCAACGTCTTCTAGTTCTTTATCATCATTTGAGAAATCAAGAAATAGGCTCAGGAGTTCCCATCGTAGCTCAGTGGTTAACGAATCCGACTAGGAACTATAAGGTTGCGGGTTTGATCCCTGGCCTCACTCAGTGGGTTAAGGATCCATCATTGCCGTGAGCTGTGGTGTAGGTTGCAGACACGGCTCAGATCTGGCATTGCTGTGGCTCTGGCATAGGCCAGCGACTACAGCTCCGATTAGATCCCTAGCCTGGGAACCTCAATATGCCGGGTGTGGCCCTAGAAAAGCCAAAAAAAAAAAAAAAAGAAAAGAAAAAAGAAAAGAAAAGAAATAGGCTCAGATGGGAAGCAAAATTTGTATAGGACAACAGGGATGTCACCAGGTTTTAGTAAGTTTAAAACTTGGCCCACTTTACCTTGTTGCCTTTTGGAAAGTGAAGAAATTTTTTTTTTCAATGGCACACTTAATAAATTTTAAATTTGTTCTATGTTTATTTTGAGAAAGAAGAAATGAAGCAGTGGATTGTGTGGTACATGATGGAGAAACCATAACGGAGGGTTGACTCAAAGAAGGGATAAAACTAAGGCACAAAAAGGAAAAACCGAGGGATAGAGATCCACACTGAGACAAGAGAAAAGCTAAAATTCAACATAATATACCAGACCAACATCCATTTTCCCCTGAGGAGAGGTCCAGGAGTCTGTATTTGTCAAGGATGTTGAGGAACCACGTGAGGAAGGCTGCCGTTTCTGAGTCCTTCAAAATACTAAAGATATGCCTAAATAGCTTGATTTTTTTTTATATAATGAAGGTCATGTCTAACCCTTTCAGAGTCCATTCCTTCATACAAAATGAGGACCATTATCATCACCTCCTAAGGAAGCTGGAAATAATCTACATATTAAGGCAGAGGGAAAATGTGATTTTCTTTGTTTTAAACAGATAAAATGTTGTGTTTTATCTCTCAGTAAAGATTTTATCTTATTTTAACTGCTAAGTATCTCTTAAGATTTTAAAGGACTGTCAGAAAAACTTTATTTTAAAAATAGAATTTATGTAATACAATATTAAAAATTGAAAGGAGCACTGATGCTAATCCTGGAGTGGTTTAAGGAATTTCATTCCTCTCCCATTGGCTCAGATTCACTAAGGCATCTACTGCAATATCATTCAGCAGAGAGATCTTTCCTGACTACTTTGTCTATAAAAGCACTCCATCACTTTTTTGTGTGTGTGCCACATGCATGGCATATGTAAGTTCCTGGGACAGGGATCATATCTAAGCCTTGGTTGTGACTTATGCCACAGCTGCAGCAACACCAGATCCTTAACCCACTGTGCCACAGAAGGAACTCCAATCCCATTACTTTCTATCCCTTTAGCTGTCTGGCTTTTATTTGCTATGTGGAATAAAATATAATATAACTGATAATATACAATATATAAATATATATTATATATAATATATGTATAATATATAATACAATGTAAATAACTGATAAAATATAACTGATATTATATTTTTGTCTATTTTCCACAACATATTATAAGTTTCATATGGTACACACCTTATTTTTGTTTACCACTGTATCCTCAACACCCAGGATAGTTCCTGAAATATAGTTGGCACTCAATTTTTTTTATGTATGAGAGCAGTGACATTCAAAGTGTAGTCTCTGGATCAGTCTCAGCAATATCACCCCGGAACTTGTTAAAAAATGCAAATTCCAGTCAGAATGGCAAAAATTAAAAAAAGGGACCTAATCAAACTTACAAGCTTCTACACAGCAAAGGAAATCATAAACAAAATGAAAAGAGAATCTATGGACTGGGAGAAAATATTTGAAAATGATGCTACTGACAAGGGCTTAATTTCCAGAACATACAAACAGCTAATGTAATTCAGTAACCAAAAATTAATAACTAAACAAAAAAATGGGCAGAAGGCCTAAATAGACATTTCTCTGAAGAAGACATACATATGGCCAATAGGCATATGAAAAGATGCTCAACATCCCTGATTATTAGAGAAATGCAAATCAAAACTACAATGATGTATCACCTCACACCAGTCAAAATGGCCATCATTAATAAGTCTACAACCATAAATGCTGGAGAGGGTGTGGAGAAAAGGGAACCCTCCTACACTACTGATGGAAAGTAAATTGGTGCAGCCACTATGGAAAACAGTATGGAGTTCCCAAAAAAATAGAGTACTATATGATCTAGCATGATGCCATTTTTGGGAATATATCTGGAGAAAACTTGAATTCTAAAAGATACATGCACCCTATGTTCACAGCAGCACTATTTACAATAGCCAAGACATGGAAGCAATCTAAATATCCATTAATAGATTATTAGACAAAGAAGATATGGTACATATATACAATGGAATAGTACTCAACCATAAAAAGCACAAAATAATGCCATTTGCAGCAACATGAATGGGGCTAGGGATTATCATACTAAGTGAAGTCAGACAGAAGAAGAAAAATACCATTTGGTATCATTTGTCTGTGAAATCTAAGATATGACACAAATTAACTTATTTACAAAACAGAAATAGACTCATTGATAATTTTATGGTTGCCAAAGGGGAAAATGAGGGATAAATTAGGAATCTGAGATTAACATATACACATTACTATACATAAAATAAACAACAAGGGCCTACTGTATAACACAGGGAACTATATTCAATATTTTATAAGATCCTATAATGAAAAAGAATCTTATAGACTATATATATGTATATACGCACATACACACACACACACACACACACACACACACACACACACATATAACTAAACCACTTTTCTGTACACCTGAAACATTGTAAATCAAATATACTTTAATTAAAACATTTAATACAAATTATTGGGCCCATCTCAGAACAACTGACTCAGAAATGCTGTGATTGAAGACTAACAATATATGTTTTAATATTCCTTCCACAAGATTCGGTTCCATGCTAAAATTTGAAAAACACTGCATTATAAAAATGAAGGGATTAATGAATTTAAGGCCTGATTGATTGCTTTAAATGGGCAGACATCTGCATAATGACATTTCTTTTTCCCCTTTCATTCACAATTAAGTTAGAACACCATTGACATCACCTATAAATAAAGGGCTAAATATTAGGAAAAGTGGATAAATGTAGGGTTTTCGATGGTTGGCTTGGGATCTTTAGATGTCTGGTTATGGCCTATCTGTAATATCAAAGGACCAGAGGAAGCTTTGGAATAAAATTGGATTTGACATGTTTTAGGATGATGGGAGAAATTTACTAATTGATTACATTCACTCACAGAAGTTTCCAATGTTATATGGATGATTAGCATTATGTTGCAGGAAGGGGTGGAGCTGGGAGGGTGGAGCTGCTTATATTATTCATTTATTCAACAGAATTTACAGGGTAACTATTGTGTACCACGTATTGTTCTAGAAGCTTGTGACACAACAATGACCAAAAGAAAGCAAAATAAAATCCCTACCTTCATAAAATTTACCTTCTATTGGAGCTTGGTGAAAATGTATGTCTTTCCATCTTTTTTCTCTCTCTTTCATTATCGGTCAGACTTGAACTAGGACTTTGCCTCATAGCTTACAGCACTGAAGACAGTATGAAATCAAGAAAATATTTTAATGTTGTTTGCCAAGAGTTTTTGTCTTCCTTTGAGTTACCTGCCAAACTCCAAAAGGTCATGACTTGGATGATATGTCCTGCTGGCTGTACCTTGTCTCCCAAGTGCCAGATAATTCTGCTTTTACAACAGCCTGGACTCTAAAGACATGGAATCAGACTTCCTGCTTGCTATTGTTGCCAGCTGCAGTTAATAATAATAACCAGCACAGTACTCACTTTGTACCAGGTACTATTCTAAGTTTTTACGTGTAAAACTCATTTAATCCTCACAATAACCTAATGAGACAGGTGCTATTTTTTTTTTCTTTTTGGCCACACACACAACATGTAGAGGTTCCTGGGCCAGAGATCAAACTTGTACCACAGTAGCAACCCAAGTCACTGCAGTGACATGTGATCCTTAATCTGCTGAGCCACAAGAGAACTCCCAGGTACTATTATTAATTTCCCCTTATACAGATCAGGACACTGAGACACAGAGAGGTTAAGTAACTTTGCCCAAGTATTCACAGATGATTTAAAACCAGGATTCAAATCTAGACCATTTATCTCCAGAAATTGGGCTCTTTATCACTGCTCTGGTGCTACTCTATTATGTCAAGGAGAACATTTCCTAAGAACTCAATACCAGATAAATCTTCCTGAAGCACTTATCACAAACAGTAGCAGTTTCTTCTTACGGTGTTGAGAATAGAATGGCTAATTCCTTCTCTGAACTGTTAACCAAATAACTAGCACTGTCTCCTTTACAGCACTGACTTTGCAACTAAAGCCACTATCTCTGCCTTGGAAGAATTCCTCACATGTTCATTCAATTTCTCATCCTTTTCCCTCCATTTCATTCTTTCTCTCATATTCCTTTAATATATATTTGTAATTTTCTTTTTGTATATGTTTATGCTTCCTTTTTAGCTCTCATTCTCTCCCCAAACTTTACCCTCAAACTCACACAAATAACCTTTTGAAAATGCTGAAACAAGCCTGTTTCTGTAACAGCAGTTTTCAAATACCTTTGATTTTTTTTTTTTACTTTTGCAATTGATACAGTCTTTTAAGTTCAATCAGAAAATTAAATTAGCTATTCGTGAACACGCTGATATTTCAAGAGCTGCATTGTTATTACTCTGATGAAATTCTATTAATGAATTACAACTACAGGAGGACAAATAATTTGCAGAAAAAAATGTTCTTTAAGAAAGAAATATGGTTCAGATTTCCTGAATCTCAGAATTTAATAAGTTTTTATTCTTTCCTGAAAAAACTCAGTTCTTTAAGATTAGGAACACCATCCTATCTTTCATTGCCTGGTACCTCATGGTGCTAAGTGCACAGAAGGCACTTGATAAACACTTGTTTTTTAAATTAATTAATGATAAATCAAAGATTAGTGACAGTAAAAATAAAGCAAGTCAACTATAGCTTCTCTCTTACACTGATTACAATTAAGTCTCTGGAAAAGCTATAAAAAGAAACTACTAGAAAGTAAATAGCCTATTACATAGGAAAATAGTCTATTTTCCTCCTGTTATTTAAAATATTGAGGTAGGTAGAATGGCCACCAAAGACATCCATGCACTAATCCCTGGAACCCGTGAATAGGTTATGTTACATGGCAAAAGGGACAGTGTAGATGTATTTAAGGTCTTGGCTGAAGTCAGAGTCAGAACAAAGAGAAGTCAGAGAGACTTAAAGCCTGCAAAAACTCAAGGAGCCTTTGCTGGAGGGAGACACATGGAAAGCATATGAAGGAATTCCAACAGCTTCTAGAAGAAATGATTGGCCCCAGCAGATAGTCCGCAAGGAAATAGGGACCTTTGTTGTCCAGATGAAGGAAATGTACGTGGTCAACAGCTGAATAAGCTTGGAAGCAGATTCTTCCCCAGATCCTTCAGTAAGGAATGCAGCTCTGCTGACACTTAGCCTTAGATTTTTTGAGGCCTTGAGAAGAGAACCCAGCTGAGTCATGTTGTATCTGAATTTCTGGGTTTCTGAACTGTGAGATAACAAATGAGTGCTGTTTTAAGATGTTAAATTTGTGAGAATTTGTTAAGGCAGCATTGTAAAAAGAATGCATATTTTCATATCAGAAGTGGGATGGTTATATAACAAATACCAAAAGAATGTGCAAATGGGTTTGCAATTGTGTAGTAAGTGGTAGATAGAAGAATTTTCAAAAACATGATAAGAAAAGCTTATATTGCCTTGAATACACTGTCAGTAGAAATATGGTTGCTGCTTGGGAGGGCTCAGAAAGAAGAGAGGAAATTTAAAAGAAATCCTAAACACTTTAGAGAAAACCTTTATCACCATCAAATCTGGACTTGGAGTATACTAATAGTGAAGTCTCAGAAAGAAGTAAGGAACAGGAGTTCCCGTCGTAGCGCAGTGGTTAACGAATCCGACTAGGAACCATGAGGTTGCAGGTTCCATCCCTGGCCTTACTCAGTGGATTAAGGATCCGGCGTTGCCGTGAGCTGTGGTGTATGTAGGTTGCAGACGCGGCTCGGATCCCGCATTGCTGTGGCTCTGGTGTAGGCCGGCGGCTACAGCTCCGATTCAACCCCTAGCCTGGGAACCTCCATGTGCTGCGGGAGCGGCCCAAAGAAATAGCAAAAAGACAACAACAACAACAAAAAAAAAGAAGTAAGGAACATATTTTTAGAAACTGGAGGATAGGGAACCCTTGTCATGCGATGGCCACCAGTTTAGTGGAATTGTATCCTGCAGTTATATGGAAAGCAGAATTTGTGAATAAAAGTCTGGTCATTTAGTTGAGATTTCCAAGCAAAGTGCTGATGGTGTAGACTGTTTTTTTTTTTTTATGTTTATAACGGAATGCAAGAAGAGAGCATTAAATTAAGGGGAGTAGTGTGAAACAAAAAAGAATCAGGACTTAATGATTTGGGAAATTCTTAGTGTATTCAGATGCCAAAAGATCAGAATATTCAGTCAAACAAAATACTCTTTGAAGAGGTTAAGGGTGTGACTCAGATCCTCTCAAACAAATCAGGGAGCCTCTAGGATTTGTAATGGCATTATTCCTTAGATATCTCAGCAGAAGCCAAAAATAGAGAGAGGTCATCTCAGAAAGATTTGTAGACCTAACTTTTGTCTCTAATAAGCTGAATCTTTGTGACATCCACAGGAGACCCATAAATTTTATGAAATTTTATATCAGCAGAAACACTGCCAGCTTGGATTGAAAAGGATAGAGAGAGTACAGAATGAAAAAAGGCAGCTGAACCTCCAAAAGGCTACTGGCTGATAAAAACTACTCAGCAGCAAACATGTGCCACCTCTCATGAAATATGAAAGAAGATGCAGAGGGCAGAGCCAATAGCCAAAAGAGAAGAGCTTAGAGCATAGAGGGCAAAGCTGAGAGCTACAGAAAATTATTTCCAGGTATTAAATTATAAGGAAGTGTGAACGACTGGAGTGTAAAACTCTTATGGACTGGGGATTCTTTTTTACTATCCAATATCCTCTTTTGGAAATGAAATATCTATAATCTGCTCTACATGGCTGTGCCACACATGTATGTTGGGAGAAGATTTGTTTCTTTAGTTTCATAGTTCCACAGATGGAAAGAAACTATGCCCTAAAAGTTGAATTTAATGGATTATAGCCAGAGCTTCATCCACATCTGGTTTAGATGGTGGGACTTGGGATTATTGAGCTGATGAGATTGATATGAGGGTTTTGGATTTGGAGCTGATGCTGTAATGGGATGAGAACTTTAAGGACCTTTGGATGAAGTGAATATATTTTTCATTTGGAAGGGATGTGAATCTTACTGGGACAGAAGTATTGTAGTAGGTAGAATATCCCCAAATATCCACAACCCTAACATGAGGAACTTATTAATATGTTACATTATGTGGCAAAAAGGAATTTGCAGATTGATTAATGTCACCAACATTAAGATGAAAAGATTATCCTTGCTTAAGAATACCCAATGCAATTATATGAGCCCTTTAATGCACAGAAGTTTTTTTTTTTTTTTTTTTCATCTGAAGTCAAAGAGAGGTGGCATCAGGGAATGTCAGAAAGATTTAAAGCATGAGAGGGACTTGACTCACTGTTGCAGAAGTGGAAAGCATGAGAAGTAACACAAGTGTCGTTTAGGAGCAAAGACCCACCCCAGCTGTCAATCAGCAATGAAAAGGGTGTGGGGGGTGGGGGCTCAGCACAACAACAGCAATAGCCTGTCCATATGCAAATAAGTAAGTAAGCAAACAAACTGTGATCTAAACTGGCAGTAAAGTATAATTATCACAAGGAATATAAGTGTCTTAGATTCACCCATCAAATCATATTTCACCTCAGAGTGAGTTAAAAATAAAACTCAATAATATGTTGCATAAAGAGACCTGCTTTGAGCAAAAAGATGAAGAAAGACTAAAGTATATGAAGCAAAAATAGTTTAAAAAATACTAGAAACAAAGAAAAATTGAGGGAAACAAAATTGTAATGTGACATGTTCAACTTATCAATCTACAGCAGATAACACAAAACAAAAATTAAATAGCATAGAGTAAATAAAACAAAAATTCAGAATTAGCAAACATGCTTTGAAGTCTATAACTCATTGACTGAGATTATACCTTATTTGCAAAATGTTTCTCAGTATATAAAAATTTACAATATATCAAGCTACCAAAACATTTAAAATCAATTTTGCAGAAATATCACAGGCTAACATTTGATAACAAAACAATCTAATATAAGTAATATTGAAAAAGTTCAAATGCTTAGAAACAAAAATTGTGCAATTCTAAATAACAATTTGGCTATACACTATATTGAAAACAACTGATTGTCTTAAAGTAATATTTAGAAAATAATAATATGGATATAGCCCTTACTATACATGATATTGTTCCAAGATCTTTACATATATACTAACCTTTTTGTTCTTCTCCATGACTCTGTGTGATATATGTGTATATTATTATTATTATTATTTGTCTTTTCTAGGGCCACAACTGCAGCATATGGAGATTCCCAGGCTAGGGGTCCAATCGGAGCTGTAGCCGCCGGCATATACCACAGCCACAGCAACTTGGGATCTGAGCCATGTCTGCAACCTACACCACAGCTCACGGCAATGCTGGATCCTTAACCCACTGAGCGAGGCCAGTGATGGAACCTGCAACCTCATGGTTCCTAGTCGAATTCGTTAACCACTGAGCCACGATGGGAACTCTTATATTTATTATTATTATTATTATCATTATTATTATTATTATTATTCTCATTTTATAGGGAATTTTGCAGGCAAAGAAACATTCAAAAGTAAATTAACTTCAGGGGCTTCTTTTACAGTGAAGATAAGGCAACTATTGACTGTTTACATAAAACTCATCAAGTTGAGACAATCAAAACAATTGTGTAGGGATGTAACAAGTTCATTTGGTGCATTTTGAGTTAGAAGTGTCTGAGAATATGGAAATGGAGTTATCCAGCAGAGTTTGGATATATAGTCTAAGGCTTAGGAGGACGAGATCATGGCTGGAATTATAAAGCTGTGGAACATCAGCCTCTAATTAATAGCTGAAGCAATTTACCTTGCTAAATTAAATCAATCTTAAAACTAGACTCTGAGAAGAGATAAAACTGTCACTGTATGCAGATGACATGATACTATACATAGAAAACCCTAAGGACTCAACCCCAAAACTACTTGAACTGACTCATAAATTGAGCAAAGTAGCAGGATATAAGATTAACATTCAGAAGTCAGTTGCATTTCTGTATACCAGCAATGAAATATTAGAAAAGGAATACAAAAATACGATACCTTTTAAAATTGCACCTCACAAAATCAAATACCTCAGAATACACCTGACCAAGGAGGTAAAGGACCTATATGCCGAGAACTATAAAACTTTCATCAAAGAAATCAAAGAAGATGTAAAGAAATGGAAAGATATTCCATGTTCCTGGATTGGGAAAATCAATATTGGAAAAATGGCCATCCTACCCAAAGCAATCGACAGATTCAATGCAATCCCTATCAAATTACCCAGGACATTTTTCACAGAACTAGAACAAACAATCCAAACATTTATGTGGAACCACAAAAGACCCAGTATCGCCAAAGCAATCCTGAGAAACAAAAGCCAAGCAGGAGGCATAACTCTCCCAGACTTCAAGAAATACTACAAAGCCACAGTCATCAAAACAGTGTGGTACTGGTATCAAAACAGACAGACAGACCAATGGAACAGAATAGAGAACCCGGACATAAACCCTGACACCTATGGTCAATTAATCTATGTTTGACAAGGGAGGCAAGAACATCAAATGGGAACAAGAAAGTCTATTCAGCAAGCATTGCTGGGAAACCTGGACAGCTGCATGCAAAGCAATGAAACTAGAACACACCCTCACACCATGCACAAAAATAAACTCCAAATGGCTGAAAGACTTAAATATACGACAGGATACCATCAAACTCCGAGAAGCAAACATAGGCAAAACACTCTCTGACATCAACCTCATGAATATTTTCTCAGGTCAGTCTCCCAAAGCAATAGAAATTAGAGCAAAAATAAACCCATGGGACTTCATCAAACTGGAAAGCTTTTGCACAGCAAAGGAAACCCAAAAGAAACCAAAAAGACAACTGACAGATTGGGAGAAAATAGTTTCAAATGATGCAACAGACAAGGGCTTAATCTCTAGAATATATAAACAACTTAGACAACCCAACAGCAAAAAAGCCAATCAATCAATGGGAAAATGGGCAAAAGACCTGAATAGACATTTCTCCAAAGAAGATATACAGATGACCAACAAACACATGAAAAAATGCTCAACATCGCTGGTTATAAGAGAAATGCAAATCCAAACTACCATGAGATATCACCTCACACCAGTCAGAATGGCCATCATTAATAAATCCACAAATAACAAGTGCTGGAGGGGCTGTGGAGAAAAGGGAACCCTCCTGCACTGTTGGTGGGAATGTAAACTGGTACAGCCACTATGGAGAACAGTTTGGAGATACCTTAGCAATCTATCCATAGAACTTCCATATGACCCCGCAATCCCACTCTTGGGCATCTATCCAGACAAAACTCTACTTACAAGAGACACGTGCACCTGCATGTTCATTGCAGCACTATTCACAATAGCCAGGACATGGAAAAAACCCAAATGTCCATCGACAGAGGATTGGATTCCGAAGAGGTGGTATATATACACAATGGAATACTACTCAGCCGTAAAAAAGAATGACATAATGCCATTTGCAGCAACATGGATGGAGCTAGAGAATCTCATACTGAGTGAAATGAGCCAGAAAGACAAAGACAAATACCATATGATCTCACTTATAACTGGAATCTAATATCCAGCACAAATGAACATCTCCTCAGAAAAGAAAATCATGGACTTGGAGAAGAGACTTGTGGCTGCCTGATGGGAGGGGGAGGGAGTGGGAGGGATCGGGAGCTTGGGCTTATCAGACACAACTTAGAATAGATTTACAAGGAGATCCTGCTGAATAGCATTGAGAACTTTGTCTAGATATTCATGTTGCAACAGAAGAAAGGGTGGGGGAAAAAATATAATTGTAATGTATACATGTAAGGATAACCTGACCCCCTTGCTGTACAGTGGGGAAAAAAAAAAAAACTAGACTCTGAGACGCTTCAGGGTAAAGACTGTTTCATGTTCATCAATAGATATGATTCCTCAGGTAGAGAGTAAAGAATGAGAAATGACAATCAAGACTATTTGGGGAGTTCCTATTGTGTGCTTAGAGGGTTAAGAACCCAACTAATATCCTTGACAATGTGGGTTCTCTCCCTGGCCTTGCTCAGTGGGTTAAGGACCTGAAGTTGCCGCAAGCTGTGATGTAGGTCACAGATGAAGCTCCAATTCAGCATTGCTGTGGCTGTGGTTTAGTCCTGTAGCTGCAGTTCAGATTGAACCCCTAACTTGGTAACTTCCATAAGCCACAGGTGTGGCTCTAAAAAGAAAAAAATAAGACTCTTTGAAGGTAAAGTTTTAAGGTGAATAACAAGATAAGTTGAGGAGCTGTAATGCCTAAAGTTGTAGTTGACAAGCTATCTAGACTAGAATGGGCAGGTAGTGAAACCTAGAGGGGCCTGACAGATTGGGAGAACTGAGAGGTATCAAAGGTCTGTATAAAAGTTTGGATAAGCAATGAGAACCTGCTGTATAGCTCAGGGAACTATATCTAATCACTTGTGATGGAACATGATGAAGGGTAATGTGAGAAAAAAAAATATATATGGGTCACTTTACAGCAGATATTGATAGAACATTGTAAATCAACTATGATAAAAATTTTTTCAAAAAGAAGTTTGAAGAGTGGTAAATGAGAAAGTGGAAGAAATGGAAAAATATGAGAATGTGAGAAGAGAGAATAGTTTCAAAATTCAAGAATTCAGAGTTTGTACTCTTCTGGATGTTTACAATCCCTAGGGTGTGACCATGAGAGCAAATGACAGGGATGTTGGTGAGAATCTTTGATGAACTAAAAGAGAGATATCAGCATTGTGAAACTCTGTTTTTAGGTGAGTTCTTACCATGCTTTTGAATTTACTGGGAACATCTTTACTCAGGATGACAAGAGAATACATGAATAGGAAACTGTGTGAAGCACCAAATCCTTCTCTGGAGATGGGAAGTGCCCAAGATATTAGTTTAAAAAAATGAGTCTAGGAAAAGCGTGGGCAAAAAGCGGCAGCTTCAAAGAAGAGAGGTTAGGGAGCAAATGCTGTAGGAAAATTATCTTTAATTTATAAGGCTTTCAGCTTCTCTCTTCTACAAGTCAAATATCCCCCAATATGTTCCATCCATCCCTTTGATTTGGAATGCATGTACCTCAAACATCTCTCCCTTCACTGAGTCACCTTCTACTTACTTTTTTATGATTCATCTCATGTGTCACGATCTCCAAAAAGACCCTGTTGACTTTCTCAGTCTGGGTTAGGAATCAGTCTTCTGTGCCTATCACTATAATTCACTAATTACAATTAATTATGGAGATTACAATTAGTTATGAATTATGATTATTATGCATGTCTATCCTCTTCACAATGTTATAATAAATGCTCTATACCTAGTTCTAGCAGTGTCTGACACAAAGTAGGCACTCTTTAAATATGTGTTGAGTGAATATTCTACCTAGTCAAGTTCAATTGTATTAAGGTTTCACGTCACTAACTCTCAAGTAAAAAAACCTACTTACAGCAAACATTACCACTAATTTCCTTTTTATTTCATAAACTACCTTTAAGAATTTAGTGTTGAAGTTTTGCCTTAGAAGTTTGTTAAAAATGAATAATCTCATGTTCAACATAATTAATTATTAGAGAAATGGGAATCAAAACTAAAATGACATATTACCTCATACCAGTCAGAATGGCACTATCTAAATGTCTACAAATAAGAAATGCTGGAGAGAGTATGGATAAAAAGGAACCCTCCTACACTGTTTGTGGAAATGTAAACTGGTGCAAACACTGTTGAAAACAGTATGGGGGTTCCTTCAAAAACTAAATATAGAACTACTATATAATCCAGCAATCCCACAACTGAGCATATATCCAGAGAAAACCATAATTTGAAAAGATACATGCACACCAATATTCATTGCAGCACTATTTACAACAGCTAAGACATGTACACAACCTAGGTTTCCATCAACAGAGGAATGGATAAAGAAGATGTGGTACGTATATACAGTGGAATATTACTCAGCCTTAAAAATGAATGAAATAATGCCATTTTCAACAACATGGATGGACTTAGAAATTATCATACTAAATGAAGTAAGTCAGACAGAGTCAAATATTATATGAGATCACCAATATGTGGAATATAATAAAAAATGATACAAAAGAACTCATTCACAAAACAGAAACAGACTCAAAGATTTCAAAACCAAATTTATGCTTACCAAAGGGGATATGTTGGGGGAAAGAAAAAGTTAGGTTGTGATTAACACATACACACTACTATGTATAAAATAGATAAGTAACAAGGACCTGTGGTATAGCACAAGGAAATCTACTCAATACTCTGTAATAACCTATATGGAAAAGAATCTGAGAAAGAATGGATATGTGTATATATATATAACTGATTCACTTTGCTGTACACCTGAAACATAATATTGTAAGTCAAATACTCCAATAATTTTTATTTTTTTATTTATTTTATTTTTTATTTTTTTGTTTTTGTCCTTTTAGGGCCACACCCAGACTAGGGGTCTAATTGGAGCTGTAGCTGCCAGCCTACGCCAGAGACACAGCAACGTGGGATCTGAGCTGCGTCTTCGACCTACACCACAGCTCACCACAACGCTGTATCCTCAACCCACTGAGCAAGGCTAGGGATCGAACCCATAATCTCATGGCTCCTAGTCGGATTCATTAATCACTGAGCCATGAATGACAGGAACTCCTCCAATAATTAAAAAAAAAGAAAAGAAAACAAAGTTTGGGATAGTGTAGATGAAAAAGAAAAAAAAATGAAGAATTTCAGGTCTACACCTAGAAAGCTTTATTTTATTTGTTTATTTTTACTTTTTATGGCCACACCCAAGGCATATGGAAGTTTCCAGGCTAGGGGTCAAATCAGAGCTACAGCTGCTGGCCTACATCACAGCCACAGCAGGGTGGGATCCAAGTCATGTCTGCAACCTATACCACAGCTCACAGCAATGCCAGATCCTTAACCCACTGAGCAAGGCCTGCATTGAACCTGCATCCTCATAGATACTAGTCAGATTCGTTTCCACTGCGAAACAATGGGAACTCCCTACAGCTAGAAAATTTGATCAAGATGGTCTAGCATAGGGCTCAGAATTCTATTTTTAACAAGTTCCTCGTTTGATTCTGATACATGTAATCTGAGCACAACATCTTAATAAAAACGTTCCTTATATGAAATATTTGAGATAAGGGTAGGTTAACAATGTATAAAGAATGTCACAAAAGACATATTTGGTATGACTGTTTTAGCATTTTTAATTTTTGACATAGGTTCTATCACAATGAAATGTCATCCACTCAGGTCAAAGTTAGTTTTACAAGAATGTTTATAATAACCTCTAAATATGAGTTGGGTGGGTGATAGCACAGAGTGTCATACACAAGATGAAAAGATAGTTGTAGCTGTAATTCTTAACAGAAACCCAATGTGACTGGATTTTTTTTTTTGTCATTTTGTCTTTTTAGGGTCGCACCCAAGACATATGGAGGTTCCCAGGCTAGGGGTGGCAACAGAACTACAGCTGCTGGCCTACACCACAGCCACATCAACACCAGATCCAAGCTGCATCTGCAACCTACATTGCAGCTCATGGCAGCGTTGGATCCTTAACCCACTAAGCTAGGCCAGGGATTGAACCCACACCTCATTGTTCCTAGTTGGATTCGTTTCTGCTAAGCCATGACAGGAAATCCATGGATTTTAATTTTTTTCAAGAGCTTTCCAAGCATTAATAGTGGAAACAGTTACGTTACTAATAAGTGAAATAGATGATATTCTGTTCACTAATTCATAAAGGAAATTATTTGATTAAATAAAGCAAATAAATAAATTTTCATGATTTCAGTTCCCTTTTATTATTATTATATGCTTGATAAATAAAAAGATAAGGAAAACAATACACATATACCCCTATATCACCATTACAAATATAGTTGTACTCTAGGATACTATTGTCCAATCAAATTTCCCTCCTCACACTCAGAAGTCAATATCTCTACTTTGCCAATATCTTGATTTGTCAATATCTTGAATTAGTTGTCTTTAGTTATCATTCCCATGCATAACTTTCTACTATTATCAGAAATATATTTACCCATAAACAAAGAATGAAAATGTTTGCACTATTTTATTATATGCCTATACTAAAATTCATTTTCCCTTTTTTCCTGTTAACATTGTATTTTTTAAATTTCCACTTAGAGTTTTAGGTTTTTGTTTGGTTTTGATCATTTGAGGGGTATTTTTGGCTATGCCTGTGGCATGTGGAAATTCCTGGGCCAGGGATCAAAGCCATCCCACAGCAGTGAACCAAGCCATTGCAGTGACAAACACCAGATCCTTAACCTGATGCACCACAAGGGAAAACCTCCAATGTATTTTTAATGCTCCTAATTTGTCTAGTTGCCTTTTGACAAACTTGAGAGGCTCAAATTCTGCCCACTCTTCATTGCCGCCATCAATTTCTATTAGCTTCTTCTAATCTTCATGTATCTGAAGACTTTTTTGATAACTGAGTATTCAATGTAGACAAGTAACTGATTTTTCTACACATGGAAAGTTGATATTATTCCTAATTTTTGTTTATGGAAACTTTTTTAATACAGTTGGCATAAGCGAGCATCAGTGTTGATATGTAGACATAGTGACTCTGCACTGCAAGGAGGTAAACAAGTGAAATATTATCATATGTTTGGAAGGAGAACCATAAATATCTGTTGAACAGCACTAATGACTATCAACACCAAGAAAAGCTCATTGGACAATAGGTTGAAATACTTTATAAAATTGATCAAGTTGTGAAGTGATGATATGTTAAGAAGGATTCAGGACCTAGGCAATAAGGCAGACAAGATTTGAGAAGAGACTGGAAAGAGGGTCAGTTAGGGCTCAGGTATCCATGGGAGCATACTGATCATCAACAAATGGATCCCTGTGCTCAATATCTATTTGCCCTTCCAGCTCCACTCTACTCTTCCCCATCCTTTGCTAACCATTTCAGATTACATCAATAATCTCTCATGCTCTCTGGCATTCAGTGGGTTTGGCCCAAAGGGAGCCCTGGAAGGAGATAGCAGAGAGAGAGCTGAGTGAGTTCCCAGTGTTTATTCCTCTGTTTATTCTGTGAGGTCAGTTCAGGCTCCTGTATCTCTTAATCTCTCTTGCCAGCAGAAGTAATATCTCTGAATCAAACCCTTCCAGTAGTAGCACCAGGAATGGTTGCCTCACAAACTGGAGTTATTCTTCCTCGTGAATCACTACCTATCAGTGTCTTCAGGACTTCAGGATGACGTGGAGAACATGCATGGGAGTAGATTATAAGGATGCTAAACCAAGTTGGATGAGATTTAAGACATAAATGACTGAATACAATGACATGGGTGTATTCACTTAGGATTCAGCATTTAATACACTGGCTCAAGAACCTGGCAATAGCTCTGTTCGATTAGCTAATTTAATTCTGAACTCAGTGATGGCCTACAGTTAATGAGATAGAAATGCTAGTATTTTCTTGGCATACACTGGAGCAATGGTTCAGTAGTCCCTAGTCCAGCATCATCAGCCTAACCTGGGAACTTGTTTGATTGCAAGTTCTTGAGTAACAAACCAGAATTACTTAATGAGACACTCTTGGCATAGGAAGCATTAATGTGTAGTTTAACAAACCCTCCTGATGATTCTGATGCACATTGATGTTTGAGAACTGCTGCACTAAGGGAAAGAGGCCAAAGGCCCAGGGAAATGGGAATGTTAGAATGGATTCATTATATGTAATCTTCTGAACTCTGTAGTGGCTATATTACCAAGTCTGAGCTTGTACTTCTCACTGCACAACAGGCCAATAAATCAAGAGATGAGATTTTGGTGCAAGGAATAATGACTTTATTCAGAAGCCAGATGGTGAACTAGTGTCCCAAAGAACCACCTTACCTGAGTTAGAATTCAGGCTTCATTTATTTTAAAAGTGGAGCAACATGGATGGAACTAGAGACTCTCATACTGAGTGAAGTAAGTCAGAAAGAGAAAGACAAATACCATATTATATCATTTATATGTGGAATCTAATATACGACACAAAGGAACCTTTCCACAGAAAAGAAAATCATGGACTTGGAGAATAGACTTGTGGTTGCCAAGAGGGAAGGGAGGGAGTGGTGGGGACTGGGAGCTTAGGGTAGATAGATGCAGAATATTACCTTCAGGATGGACTAGCAATGGAATACAGCTGTGTAGCACTGGGAACTCTGTCTAGTCATTTATGATTAAACATGTCATATAAGAAAAAAGAATGTATACATGTAACTGTAACTAAGTCACCATGCTGCACAGTAGAAAAAAATATACACATAAATAAAATATTTAAAAAAGAAAAACACATGGAAAAACAATAAAAAATAAAAATAAAATAAATAAATAAATAAATGGGGATTGGGGTGTGGCTGGTGTTGCAAACTTCTTGGTGCCGGCCAGACCTTATAGGAGATGTGGTGACCCTTTGCTCTTGCAGTTGTCCACATTGGTCTGGTCACAATATTACTGTAACCCTCCAATAAGACAAATGCTATTCTCTGTTCTGCCACTTTTTAATCTCTATATGAATGAAAAGCCTTATACTTTTAAAGGTCAAGCCTGGTAGGCAGAGCCTTGAGAAAGGGCTATTACATATATTTCAAGCTATAAGCAAATTTCTTTTTTCAAAGGTGCAGAGCCAATGACCAGGCACAGGCAACAGAGCATAAAGATTACAGATAAAGGAATAGATCCAATATGGAGTCATATTCATTCTTCTCTGGTACAGCTGAACATTGTAAGTCAGAGATAAACATAGAGGGTGTCGTGGATTTGGTTTCCCTGATATCAATGGGAACAATGGGATCCTGGTGTGATAGAGGTTACTGTAGCAATATTTAACTATCAGAGACAAGGTGTGTGCAATTTCCCAATAATCAACACATAAGGAATGTAATGATAATCAGAAGATTTTGACCTAAAGCAAACTGTGGCAATGACCAATTGAAAAATCCCAAATCAAGTTAGAAGCCTCACTTCAGTCACTGTCATGGGAATCCATGCACTCTTCTCTAAATCCTCAAATTTCATCAAGTCAAAGTCCTTCAACTGATGTGCAAATTGTGACATTTTGAGGACACTGCAATGTGGCCACAGGCTGACACCATGAACTCTCCCTCAATCCTTCTCCAGTGAGACCTTCAGCCATTAACCCAGTAACTATGCACTGGCGGAAGGAAAATACCCTGACCTTCTGGGGATTAATGGTGACTTACCTGGACTTTAGGTTGATGACTACTAGAGACAAAAATGCCACTGTGGTCCACTTGTCAAAGTAGGGGCTTAGTGAAATCAGGTGAGAGATGGAATCTTGGTCCACATACATTTCACAATACATCCATTTAGAACGTAGACCTTTCTGTTATTTCTCTGGTTCCATAGTATACAGTGGGAATAGATATATTAAGTAACTGGCAGAATTTCACAATCTCTCCTTGTCTCATGCAGTTAAGTTGAAATTTTTTATAGAATTGATCGTGTTGTGAAGTGATGATATGTCGAGTGGGAAGGCTATAATGGTAGAAAGATAGTTTCATAGAGGACTATTACGGTGGGAAAAGTGAAGTGAGGGCCTCTTCCAAGATAACAAACCAAAAGCCCTTGGAGAATTTGTGGAGATTATTGCAAATATCAAAGACTTCAGAGATGCAGGAGAAATTATTCTTATAACCCTCCCATTTATCACACTTGTTCAGCTGGTGAAAAAGCCAGATGGATCATGGAAAATGACAGCAGATTATTGCAAATAATCAGGAAGTGATGCCAAGCGCATCTGTGGTTTCAAATGTAGAATATTTACTGGAGTAAATCAACACTGTCCCTGGAATCTAGTATGCAGCTACTGACTTGTAAAATGCTTTCCTGTACCTTCTAATCAGTAAGGGACATCAGAAACAATTTACATTTGCATGGCATGGACAGTGATATATTATTTACTATATTGTTTCTGAGCTGTGAACTCTCCTGCTGTCAATCATAATAGAGTCCAGTGGGACTTCGATCATCTTGACATCTTTAAGACTATCATGTTGGCCTTTAGGTTGATGATACCATGCTAATTGGACCTAATGACTAGGAGGGAGCAAGCACTCTGGATCAGTCCTTATCAAACTTCATTGGTAAAGGATCATTTTTAATTTCCATTTTTTTTAAAAAAAGGTTTAATTAATGTTTTCATCAAAGACATACTTTTGCAAAAATGATAAACACAATTTACTAGAAAAGTATGTGATTGGATATCGTATGTCAAATTGCTACATTTCTATCAATTTCTTAGTGAATTTCTTTTTTTCTTTCTTTTTTTTTTTTTACCAGGCCAGGGATCAAACCTGCATCACAGCAGCGACCTGAGCCACAGCAGTGACAATGCTGGATCCTTAACCCACTGTGTCAATAGGGAACTTCATATCAATTTCTTTCTTTTTTTCTCTCTCTCTTTTTAGGGCTACATCTGTGGCATATGGAAGTTCCCAGGGTAGGGGTCTAATCAGAGCTGCAGCTGCTGGCCACAGCCACAGCCACAGCCACAGCAACAGCAACACGGAATCCAAGCTGCATCTGCAACCTATACCATGGCTCACAGCAACACCGGATCCTTTATCCCACTGAGTGAGGCCAGAAATTGATCCCACTTCCTCATGGATACTAGTCAGGTTCATTACCACTGAGCCACAACAGGAACTCCCATATCATTTTCTATATGTATCTTGTTGTAGGCTAATGATAAACAGTTTAGGAAATGACATGAGTCTAGGAAACATACTTTCAGTAGCATTGCCATAGGTATCTTTGTAAGACATATGAACGCCAGAGAGTGGGAGATGAACTAGGCAAAAATTCAAGACCTGCTATATCAGTGAGGCTTCTAGGAGTCCATTGTTCTTGAATATATTGGGATATTTCCTTCCATAATAAGACAAGTTGCCTCACGTTTTAACATACTCCACACCCTCCAAAATAGGCATAATGCTTGGTGGTCCTCTGTGGATTTAGGAGGCAACATAGAACACATTTGTGCTTCTTTAACAGATTCATTAGTAGTCTGTAAATCTTCTAACTTTAAGTGGGTTCTAGAAAAGAATGGGCTTTCCATGAGTTCCAGGCTGTATGGTAACATGTTTCACTACTAAGGCTTTATAAACCAGAAATGTCAAAGATATGGGAAGTTTCTGTGGCAGAAAGATATGTTATGTGGAACCTCTGGAAACCCTTAATGAAAAGATAATAGCACAGAACCCTTTGGTTTAGGAGAAAAGTCTTACCCTACTCTATTTTACATTTAAAAAAAAACCCAATTCCTTAAAAATGGGCCCCAAAAGAGATTATTTTTCATCATGTATTGGTGATATCTGATTCACACAACAATGAATTTGGATTTGCACAGCAGTATTTCATTATAAAATGGATGTGGTATATACTTGGCCTAAATAGATCTGGAAGGAGATGTAAAATTTACAAGGAGATGATCCAGAAATCGTGCTCCTTGGTACTTAACCAAATGAATTGAAAACCTAAGTCCACATAAAAAACTACACATGCAGCTTTATTTATAATTGGTAAAATTTGAAAGCAACCAAGATGTCCTTCAGTAGGTGAATGGATAAACTGTGGTATATCCAGGCAATGGATTATTATTTAGCACTGTAAAGAAATGAGCTGTCAAACCGTAAAAAGGCAAGGAGGAAACTGAAAATGCATATTATTACTAAGTGAAAGAAGCCAATCTAGAAAGTCTACATATATGATTCCAACTATATGGCATTCTGAAAAAGGCAAAAACTATGGAGACAGTAAAAAGATTAGTGGTTGCCAGTGGTTGGAGAGAAGGAATAAATAGGCAGAGCATAGAAGATTTTTAAGGCAGTGAAATTATTCTATGCAATGCTATGATGATGGATTCATGTTATTATATGCTTTTCCAAACCCAAAGACTCTACAACACCAAGAGAGTACTCTAATGTAAACTACAGGTAATAATGTATCAATGTAGGTTCATTAATTATAACAAAGGTATCTCTCTGGTGCTGGATGTTGATATGGGGAAGGCTATGTGTGTGTGAAGAAAGGGGGTGTATGTGAAATCTTCATTCTTTCTACTCAGTATTGCTGTGAACCTAATACTGCTCTACAAATAAAGTTTAAAATTTATGAGCAGATATCTTAGATTCTCATGACATCTGGTTATACGGCTTTCACACCCCTCCCTCAAACACACCTGTGACATTTTGAGGAGTTCCTTAAGAGTATTTAATGAGGAAGAAAAAGCATGAGCCCAATTTAGAGATGAAACTGCAAAAGTATATGCCAATAATACCTAGAAGGAATGGCTTTGGAAGTCACTGGTGAAGAGGAATCCTTCTAGTGGTCAGAATATTCTGCAGTATATATGACTTTGCACATCAGTCAGAGGAGAGATGGCCTGAAGTATGGCTCTATATCAATTCATGAGCAAAAAATTGGTTAGGAATTTGGACTGATCAGAATTGGAAATCAGTGACAAGTCACAGTGAATGGGGAGGTATTTGAATTGACTTCTTCAAATGAACTGAGTGTGAAGATATTAATACCCTATGCAAATATTGCCCAAACTCTCAATAATCATGTGGACAAGATGACTGGATCTTGCAGTTAGTCGACTTCTTTCCCCAGTCACCCTGATGCTTATTCAATAGGCCATGTACAAAATATACATTGTGGCAGGAAGAGAACTATGCATGGGTTCAACAACAGGGTCTTTCCATTGCCAGAGCTGACTTGGCTACCATCACTTTTGAGTAACCAACATGCTCACAGCAGATGCCAATGTTGAGCCTTAAATATGGTATAATTTCTAATCAACCAGCAGGCTATTTGATGTCAGATTGATTACAGTGGACACATATTCTTATGGAAGAGGCAACATTGTGTCCTTGATGGGATAAATATGTATTCTGGATATGGATTTCCCTTCTCTGCCTGGAAAGATTGTGCCAGCATCACTATTTATGGACTTACAGAATGCCTTTATCAATTGCCATGGTATCCCATGCAATATTATCTCTAACTGGGGGATACATTTTTAAAGTGATAATCTCACACAGAATTCACTGGTTTTGTTATGTGTCTTATGTGATCTGCTGATGATTTGTTTTGACAAATAAGAGAAAGCAACATGCAAGTTTAAGATGATGTCCTAAAGGATGCAGTGTATGACTTAAACCAGTAGCCAATAAACTGTGCAATTTCTTTCAAAGCCAGGAACTAAGTGGTGAATGGGTGTTGTCTTTCCTACAATTACAGCTCATGATATACTCAAAGAATTTTTGCTTCCATGCCCACAAACTTAGGCTTTGTGGGTTTGGAAATCCTAGTATACAAGGGAGGAATAATTCCACCAGAAAACAAGGTCATGGGTCTGATGCATGGGAAGCTGGGACTACTTCGTGGACTTTTATGTAGCTCTTCATGCCACTAAACCAATATGCAAAGAAGGGAGTCACTGTATTGGACTATGTAATTGATTCTAATTTTATGGGGAAATTGAGTTGTTGCTACATAGTGGGACAAAGAGGATTATGTTTGGAATCCATGGGCTTGATAGCTGGGGAAGGGAGTAAGAAGAGGCACCACCCTCTCTTGTCCTTGTTACTCTGTTGTCCAACTGTCCTCATCAACTTAAAACTGCAACAACCCAACCAAGGCAAGACCAAAAAACTAATATCCCTCAAAAATGAAGGCTTATTATACCCAACCAAGTGAAGAACCTCATCCATCCAGGTGCCCACAGAGGGTCAGGGGAGCATGGAATTGGAGAGAGAAGGCAATAAGTTGTTACCAATATAGCCTCATGTATACTCACGAGAGAGAAAAACATAGCACTATGCTTTTCATTCCTTTTATCTCCTCTCCTCCTCTCCACCATTATTTTAATGCATAATTTCAGTAGTGGCTAATATTTTTCATGAAGCATGATCAAAATTACATCATGCAATGATATGGAAACTTGTATGCCTTCATGCAACCCCTTGGGTGGAGACATTAAATTTTCACTCAGAAGTACAAGAATGAATGCTGAGGTGAAAAGAGGGCATGCAGTGCTGCTTATATTTCATTTGTCCTTGAAGATATACTCTCCACCCTTTTTCAACTGGTTTGGTGCCCCAAGAGGCTGACCTATGTTGGACTATATTGATAAGATCCCATGACTTCCAATTTCCAGTTGGGTACAGCTAATGGGGAACAAGATAGGAAATCAGAAAGAAAGAGCAAAGTGAGGTCAGGGTATTTGTTCTCTAAAATGTCAGCTCAGACCAACTGTGACCATGCTCAGCTCAAAATGGTCTTCTATACACAGCTCTCATCTCTTCAGGCCTAGAAGTTGGAACAGCTAATTATTACCAACCCCAGGTTACTGCACTATCTCCTATGTTTCTCCTACCTTCTGTCAACACATTTGTAAATAACCCTTTTATAAATAAACCCTTTCAAATTGTCCTAATTTGGGTGTACATTATGTTAAATGATTGGATCTCTCATTGATACAATCCCTTGGGCAATCCTCTTGGCCCACTATATATGGTTGGGTGTGTATGTGCCACATGGCTATAGGCAGTTTCTAAAGTTTTCATGCTCATATATAGATATATACTGGGGGTAATCATTTTTGTCCTGTTACTTAATTGCAATTGACTTTTAGAATTTGATTGTTAAAGATTTGTGCAAGGACTACTGGGCTTATAGAAATCACTCATATGCGATTCTTGACTAGGTCTAGAAATATATGGCCATTAGGCTTGAGCTGTCATTAAGTGACTGCTTAATGGCAATGATGTCCTTTTAAAGTTTCAAATTTGGGGGGGAGGGTTGATACTCATTTTTCTATTTTATTTTGTTTTATGTACTGACATAATATTGATATTGTTTTGAGTTATCCTAGGCCACAGATTTTATTCACTGGTTTCCCTCCTGTTCATCTGTGATAGATGTAATGGGGATTTAATATGGTTTTCCACTTTCTATTAAGTTTGTCGTATTGGTAAAATCTTTATCTGAGTAAAGAAGCTAAAGAATAAAACATCTTCTTGTGGATTAAATCTGAAGAAGGTCTAGATAAGTTAATCCTGCGAAAGTTGAAGTAATAGGATACAGCTTTAAAGATTTTTAGGGAGTTCCCTTGTGGCTCAGCAGGTTACAAACCCAACTAGTATTCATGAGGATGTGGGTTGGATCCCTGGCCTTGCTCAGTGGGTTAAGGATCTGGCTTTTCCACCAGCTGTGGTGTAGGTTGCAGAGGTGGCTTGGATCCCATGTTGCTGTGGCTGTGGCATAGGCCAGCAGCTATAGTTCCAATTCAGAGCTAGACCCCTAGATCGGAAACTTCCATATGCCACAGGTGCAGCCCTAAAAAGAAAAAAAAAAAGTGGTGAGGATTTTGAGAATGAGATATACTGATAACAAAATAATTAAATTAATTTGTTTGGGGGGGACTAAAGACAGAGGATTACAATTATCTTTGAAAGAAGACAATATGTCTCATAAAGAGAAAACAGGAGAAAATGAGATCTTAAAAAATTCATGGAGTATATTTGATTATTTGCACTTTGATGGTATATTGATGTAGATACATACACACATACTTAAGGCAAGGGAGTATTAAGAATTGGGGGAGGCAGAGGGGTGCTATATTGGGATGCAAGGGATATCTGTGGATTTTAAAATGGAGTGGATGGGAGTGGTTGAAGAGAGTTTTAAAGACTAAATATTTTTCATTGATTAACTCATTTAATTGTAGGGCTGTTGTGAGGCAGTCTGTCTCCAAGTCCTGCACGCTTAATCTTCACACTGTACTGACTCTAAATTTGTCATTACGTTTATAGTAAAGCTGCAACATGGATTAATCAAAACCAAATAATTTATACCAAGCCTTTTTTCATAGTTTTTAATGTCAACTATATAATAATGTACTTAGGTAAAATGATTGGCAGCTGAGTATAGCTGAGGTGTAGCCTAGTTTCTGAATTGGAATGGGAGGAAGGTTGTCACATATGTATAGAAAAGACTTCATAATATTCATATTAGGAGTTTTGAAGTCCAGAAACAAAGAAGTATATAAGTACTTATTTTATTATTATTATTTTGCCTTTTAGGGCTATACCTGCAGCATATGGAATTTCCAGGCCAGGGGTCAAACAGGAGCTACGTCTGCCAGCCTACAACACAGCCACAGCAATGTGGTTTCTGAGCCACATCTGCGATCCACATGTCAGCTTTGGATCCTTTTTTCTTTTTCTTTTTAGTGCCACATCCATGGCATATGGAGGTTCCCAGGCTAGGGGTCCAATCTGAGCTACAGCTACCAGCCTACACCACAGCTACAGCAATGTGGGATGGGATCCGAGCCACATCAGTGACCTACACCACAGCTCACCGCAACGCCAGATCCTTAACCCACTGACAGAGGCGATAGATTAAAACCGCAACCTCATTGTTCCTGGTCAGATTTGTTTCCACTGTGCCATGAAGGGAACTCCAGCAATGCTGGATCCTCAACCCACTGAGCAAGGGCAGGGATCAAACCTGCATCCTCACAGAGACTATGTTGGGTTCTTAACCTGCCGAGCCACAATGAGAACTCTTATGTACTTATTTTAAATATGTACCTCAACAATCCTGCCATGAGGCTGGGGAGGAGATAATACAACGTTTCCTTTGTGCCTACACTAGTCCTTCAGAGAATGTGTGTATGTATAGGGTGGGGGTCCATTGGCCACACTATGTATTTGAATCCTGTAAGAGGTTAATACAATGCCGTCAGAGGAAAAGAAATGGGCAACAGGTTCAAAACCTTTACTTTTTAGTATAAACAAAAAGTTTTTGAAGGTAACCTTGAGAATTATTTCTGTGCTGGCTTTTCATGAAAGTACTACATAGTCAGACTCCTTAACCAAAGTAATGAATGAATGAATGAATGCTTTCCTGAGTCGTCAGGCAGCATTATTATCTAAAGTTCTTTTATACAATTCCATTAAGTCTAAAAATATTGGGGAATAGTCTGAGTGGTGGGAACAGTAACCTCATAGTCCACAGGCCTGTTACAGAACAGGATGTACAAACCAAATGCAGAGACTCTCAAACCACCCAGGTTTTCCTTATTGCGTGGAGAATAATCTGGATTTTATAAGATCATATTTTCACTGGTTATTCTTAGTGCCATTACTAAAAATATTTGATCAATATTTTTTGAAAAATAAAGTTCATACAAATATTTGATAACAATAATCACTCTAAGTGATACAAATGGTTATTTTAATGGTTAATAAGTTGGTTTCCACTTAAATTTAAGTTTCCATAGAGCTATAGCATTTTGAGTTCTCAGTAAGATAGCAAAATAGTGATCATTTTTCAGTATATAAAATAATTCTATAAACTTCATTTCAGCTTAAATTCAAGCAAAAAATAAAAGGTTTATTTTCCCCACATGGGAAACTAGATGCCAAAAATAAATAGCAATAAGATGATTTCTCATGGCAACACTATTAATGATAATTATTTTGTAAACAGCTGAGAAAAGTCATCTGAAAACACGATATATAGAGTTCTTGATTTTACTATTCAAAGTAGTAGCTTATTGGAGTGAATATTAGCATATCAGAGCTGTCCTTAAAACAGTTCTGCTCTTGCCAAGTTTCTGAGCACAAAATCACACTCATGTATGCCTCCAAAATAAAAATTGATCTGATTTCTTCTAATGAATATTTGAATATTTTTACATGTAGAAAATATAATCCCTCAAATGGCTTGCTGTATAATCAGGATTTCTAAAGGAAGTACAAGTCAGATTAATGATGCCCAGCATATATACGTATGGAAGGTGGAATTTCTTCTGGTTATAGCAGAAATTTGGTAAGGTGAAATGGATTTTTTTTTAATTTTATTTCTTTACATATATATTTTTTTTCTACTGCACAGCATGGTGACCCCATTACACATACATGTATACATTCTTTTTTCTCACATTATGTGTTCCATCATAATTGACTAGACAGAGTTCCCAATGCTATACAGCAGGATCCCATTGCTAATCCACCCTGAAGGCAACATTCCGCATCTATTTACCCCAAGCTCCCAGTCCCTCCCACTCCTTCCCCATTCCCCTTGGCAACCACAAGTCTATTCTCCAAGTCCATAATTTTCTTTCCTGTCGAAAGTTTCCTTTGTGCCATATATTAGATTCCAGATATAAGTGATATAATATGGTATTTGTCTTTCTCTTTCTGACTGATTTCACTCAGAATGAGAGTCTCTAGTTCCAACCATGTTGCTGCAAATGGCATTATTTTGTTCTTTTTTGATGGCTGAGTAGATTTTCTTTCATTTTATCTTGGTGCATGCTACAAAAGGCATGAACCTTGAAAATATGCTAAGGGAAAAAGCCAGCTACCTTTATATTGTATAATTTCATTTTATATGAAAGACCACATGCTGCGTAGTTTCATTTGCATGAAATCTATAGAGACAGAAAGTATGTGGAGGCTGGGAGTGGGATGGGAAGAATAGGATTTGGAGGTTTTTTTTTCCTTTTTCGGCCACACTCATAGCAAGCCACACCTATGCCACAGCTGTGGCAACATTGGATCCTTAACACCCTGCTCACTGAGGATTGAGCCAGCAATGCCACAGAGAAAAGCTGGATCATTTATCCACTGTGCCACAGAGGGAGCTCCTGGAGTTTCTTTTTTGAGGTGATTAAAAGGTCCTAATACTGGTTGTGGTTATGCTTGCATTTACCTGTAACTAAAAAACACTGAACTACATGTTTTTAAAATGTGAATTGTATGGCATATGAATTATATCTCAATCAATTGTTTTAAAAGTGAGGTAGGGAGCTTACACATAGCATTGGCACATTGCATTCATTCAGATTCTCCTTTCTCCCAGGGCCTGACCAACTAACTCAATGAAAATCATGACACCTATCATATGCACACTGTTTACTGTCATTGCATGAGATAAAAGATCAAACAGCCCCTACTTTTCAGGAAGTTACAATGCAGTAGGGGGGATGATGATACAATAATAATGGTGATGATGATGATGATAAGAGGAGGAGGAAAAGAAGATATAGCATTTACTGAGCATTTGCTATGTTCCAAGAGCTTTGTTAAATGGTTTAAATGTTATTTGGTCTTATTCTAATAACCACGGTAGAGATAGATAGATAGACAGACAGACAGACAGATAGTTATTTTTCTGATTTTTTATCTGAGGAAACAGATACAGAGAGGTGAATTAACTTACTTGGGGTCACATATCAAGAAACTGCAGAATGAGAATTTTAACCTAGTGTTTAGTGCAAGAGCCAGGGCACTCTTAACGTAGATTGAGGTAAGTGTCATGAAAGAGTCAAGAAAAACTGATAGATTCATTTGAAGAAAGAACACATCTTGTTTGCAGCTCAAGGAGGACTAGAAAGTTAGTTCAGCTCAAAAGTACATAGTACAGTGGGAAAATAAAAAAAATAAAAATGGAAAAAAAAAAGTACATAGGTATGTTTGAATGTTTGGCTATCATTTCCATGAGTCATAAAGTAGCTTCAAACCTACATCACAGATTAAATTTTTTTAGTAAAAAATATGGTCAAGTGGAAAATGACTACAGAATCACAATATCAAACATAAAACTTTCTCAAGATAAATTTATAATAAACCAATACAAGATATAAAACCAGCACCCCCAGTTCTATTCATTCTCATCACTAATCTAATCCTTTATTTTCAGCCTGAGATCTTTCAAATTCTTCATTTTGTGCTTGCAATTACATTCCTAATCTAGATTCCAACTTATTTCTCCCCGTTTCCTGTCTTTCTTACTGACTTTCCCACTTTTTCCCTTCCCACAAAGTTAGTTGAATATTATGGCTAAAGCTATTCTTATGAATCATATAAAGCACATCATTAATAACTTTAGTGCTTCCCACATAAGGGATAAATTATTTTGCTTTCATTTTGAAGGCTGTATATTATATGTTTACCTAAATCTATTTAGTATTTAGTAGAATTTACATATTTCCATACCACTTTTTTCTACCATTTCCTATATTCACACACACACACACGTATATATATAAAACAGCATTCCTTGTTTTTTATTGACTCCCCATGAGTGTTTTTTTTTTTCCACCTGTAGCATATGGAGTCCCATTGAAGCTGCAGCTGCCACCACAGCCTACACCACGACCACACCAGTGAGGGATCCAAGCCACATCTGTGACCTATGCTGCAGCTTGCTACAAAGCCAGACCCTTAACCCACTGATTGAAGCCAGGGACTGAACCCACATCCTCATGGGGTTCTGTTTCATAACTGGCTGAGCCACAATGGGAACTCCACCCATGAGTGCTTTTAATATTTCCTTCCTCAAATCTTTACTGGAAGATTGTTTTGGCCATACTCAGAGGAAAAATGAGGGTTTTACTTCCTAGACAGTAAGCATTGCTGCTAAGTGCGAAATATGCTAGACCACCCTCTTTCTCAGTCATTACATAAAAGCCAGTGCAAATAAAATAATATTTCCTTCTGTGGCATAAATGATCACCTCTGAATCATTCCGAAGACTACAGGAAAATGTGACAGAGAGTAAGTGAGTTATTTGAAATAGACATTCTAGGGTTCCATGTTACTACTTAGAGTAGGATAGGTGATTGCTATGGCAGTAAAAAAAGACTCCAAATCTCGGTGGCTTAACACGTAACAGTTTATTTCTCACTCAAAACACTCACTACAAGTCCATCAGCTCTCCTGGGCAGGTCTCTTATAAACAGTGAGTTAAAGATCCAGATTGCATTCATACTGTTACTACAACATTTGTAGTACATTACTTTCAGGTCATCATGACAGATAAAGAGAGCTGGAGAGTCACACTGGACTTTTTACTGCTCCAGTATTGAAACGACACATCACTTCCACTTACAATTTCTCTGCAATTCCTCTGCTAGAAGTAGTCAAATGGCATTGCCTAACTACAAGGGGCTGGGAAGTGAATGGGAGCACATAGATATCTGATAAGCTGTTAATGTCATTGCCACATTCTACAAATAATATAAGCTTTTTTCATATTTTAAGGAAAAACAATTTTTGAAAAACTCTATATGGATACAAAATATCCCTTAAATATAATAGTTTTAATCAGCATATATAGACATAGTTTAGGAAACAGCTAAAGTTATGAAGCTTCAATGTAACCTAATAAGGTATTACATCTATAATGTTCTAAGAATGTTACTGGAGATTCTGGTATACGCACTGCAAAAATTTGGGGAGCCAATATGTTATTTACCAGATTTTTTTTCTTTACAATTTTACTTGTGGTTCAAGGGAGCTGACATGAAATCAGCTATTAAAAAAATAGCTATTGATTCTCTCCTCATGCCAAAATATTTTGTACGTATGACATTACAATTAGCACATCCTCTGTAACAGGTGTTTTTTAGACATCAATTTATAATTCATATTACTCTGATATAAAAAATGTAAAGTAAAAATAAATTTCAACTTATTTTAACACAGTGGTGAACATGAATCAGCAACAAACACGAGGCAACAAACACCAAATCTTAGAAAAGTATGAAACAGAAAAACTATAATCTCCTTAATTTAACTCCTATTTAATTCAATATTAATGCTTAAGACAACAAATTTTTAAACAGCGTACTTACTAAGATTTTGACAGTAGTTTTATGTAACAAGACATATAGCGTACTAGAGGTCTGGCACTCAACTTGCTTACAGTAAACTAGCTTCAATATGAAGGCATCAAATATTTTTTAAAAACCTTCTTTTTGCATGCTAAATATTTTACCAAGTGTGCAATTAAACAGAGTAATGAAATTAATATAGTAAGATTAAGAAATTACAAACTTGAAACTTGAATTTTAAGCATAAATCATATAAAAATGATTACTGGTTATATAGAATATCCCTGGATAATTATAACTTAATAGTATAAAACATGCAAAATATTTCAGAATCTTTATTAATCAAAAAATACCAGGGTCTATTTAAAACGATTCCCCTGCAAAGGGTATCAACGTTAATTCAAATCATGTAACACTGTAACACTAAATATTATTCAGTACTGTGGAAGTGGAGGTAAATTTCATAAAATTGGGGTCTTATTTATACTGTAAATTGCTGTCTTTCTTGTTCATTAAAGTAGCATACAACATCACCAAATAAGAAAAGAATGGCTGCCGCACAGGCAAAAATAGGATGTGTAAGGACCAAAGGCACACTATTCAGCTAGCCAAAGTGAGAGCAAACTCTTTTTTCCCCCGCAAGCCCTTTCCCCATATGAACAAAAGTTTATTAAGGAGAAAAGAAAAATAAACTAAATTTTTAATCTTCAAAAGTAAGTATTTGGAGACATCAAATAGTCATTTTTGAGCATCAATAGTTGCTTCAAAAATGTCAACTATTGTCATCTGGATAGTTCTGATTATATTTTTAAGATGTATCCAAATTAGATCTCTTGACTATTAGGGACATTTTTGGGTCAAAATTATTTATCACCTAAAACATTTTACTTTAATTCCAAACATTTTAACCACTAGTATGACAACAGGGTTTTAGTTCTCTGAGGAATTAGCCAGTGGAAGGAAAAACACACAAATGAAACAAAATCCTACATTTAAGCTGCAGGCAACAATTATGGCCCTTTCTGGCACAGTAGCATTTGACTGGCAACTCAAAAGTCTGGGAATAATTCTACTAACACAGGGAAATTCATGCATTTTGGTAAATATGCCCTAACATTCACAGTTGAAGTTTCCTTTAGACCTTGCTTTTTTTCAATAGGGACATCTTGCTTTATTTTTTTTTTTCTTGATATTATCCTGACTTGTGACTTGAACCTGACTTCTTTTTCTTCTTCTTACTATGTTTTTTGTGCTGTTTCTTCTTCTTCTTCTTTGCCTTTTCTGTTGCCTTTTCTCGATCGTCACGTTTCCTTTTCTTCTTTGCTTGCATCTCCTCTTCATAATCTGATTCTGATGAGAGCTCTGATGATAAAGGTTTATCTTCAGGATAAGTCTTCTTTCTTTTTTTGCTGAGACTTTTAATATACTTTTCTTTCTCTGTTTCATCCTTTGACTTCTTCTTTTTTACAGATTCCTTGCTCTCTGATTCAGATTCACATGTAGAGCCTTCAGATGATTTGTATGCACGGTTCTTTTTTTTCTTTCTCTTTTTTCCTTGTTTCTTCTCCTCATCCTCAGAATCTGAAGAACTGCTTGAAGAATCAGAGCTTGATGAAGAAGACGACGAAGACTGACAAGATTTCTTCTTTTTCTTTTTCTTTCTTTCCCTTTTCTTGGATGAGCTCTCATTTCCACTTAATAACTTCTCTCTGCTTTTTTCTAGTTCTTTCTTCCAATTCTCATTCATTTTTTCTTCAAATTCAGCTAATGCCTTGGAGCCTTTCTTTTTATTTTCTAATTGTTTCTTCACTTCTTCCCAGGTCGGCCTCGGTCGATTCAGATAATCTTGTATTGTTGGGCCTGCAGATTGCGAGGGGCCCCGCCATCTGGCCATTGCTATAGGATTCATATAAGCTACACGATTATCCCGCTTCCCCATGGTGCCTGATGGTTCCCAGAGCAGACTCTCAGTTGTTAAAGAGAATAAAGATAGACACCCTCCTTAAATTCTTCATCTGCTGGTATAACAAATAGGCTCCATTCTGTGAGAGAAGCAGATGGAATGATTAAAAAACATCTTTAATATAAGACAAAGTAAGCACATAAGTTTAATTGTTCACTGTCTATCACACAGTATAGTAGAAAGATTTCCAAAATCTTAGAGAAAAGATAATATACAATTTTTGCCTATTTTAGACATTGTGGTATGAATATAATATAAAGTGTTTTTTATACCTCATGTGAGGTTCTGTTATCTAAATATTTAAATAACTACTTCCTTTTGCATTGTATGATATTTACCTTTTTTTTTCTTTCTTTCATTCTGCCTAATATGGTATAAAGAGAGAAAAATTTCTATAGCTAAATTCTGTAGCAAGCAGACCTTTTCCATCTTAGGAAAGTGCATCATAAAGCATTCCACTCTTTGATAGTAACCTAGGAGTAATACCTGAACAATCCTTCACCCTCAACTCTCACATCCAATTCATTACTAAATCCTGCTGTTTAAACTCACCACAATAATAGATCTCATGTCTGTTCATTTCTATCCATATATGTTGTCATCAACATAGTCCAGGTACTGTCATCTCTCATTTGGCCTATTAATCTCTAGTATCTATTAAGGGTTTATTATATGCCAGTGAGTCCTTAGTGTTGTGCAGTGGATTATGTGATTCAGCCCCAAGACTTATTCTTTGAGGTTGGTCCTATTATTACCCCTATTACACAGATGAAGAAACAGAGGCTTAGAGATTTGAATAACTTGTGTAACATAATAAATGGCATATGGCAAAACCAGGCTCAAATCAAGGCAGCCTAATGTCAAAACTACACACCTAACACAACGCTCTATTGCCTCCTTACATCAACTTCTTAATTGATAGCCCTATTTTACCCATTCTGTCTTCCATTCCAGTCCCACATTGAAATCAGAAGGATCTTAAAATATTCCAGTAGCTTTACATTTTAATGAGAATCAAATACAAACTCCTATAAAGATCCTTTTTGGTGGATCCTCTTACTTTCATCTAGAGTTATTTACCCCTTTTCTCAACTCTATCTTTTCTGATCTTCTCTTTGATTCGGGAATGTGTAAGCTCCAGGCCAGTTTCACCTCATTTCCAGGTCTCATTTTAAATGCCAGTTTTTCTGAAAGGTAACTATTAGGTCAAACTATATAAAATCACCAATTATATAGGACAAAAAGAGTCAAATACCAGCAATTTCATATGGTTCAACCTTATATCAAAGTATGTTACCTCTGTAGCTACCTCTCATACTCATTATTTTGTACCATAGTTCCTTGTTTCTTTTATTCACAGCACTTAGAAAATCAATAATTATTTTATTTATCTATGTGGATATGTGTGTATTTGTGTGTGTACATGTCTGTGTGTATGTATCCATCACTAAATATAAGGGCCAAGAGGGTAAAGGTCATATTTGATTTGTCTTACAACACCATGGTTTTCTCAGGGCCTAACATGGCATATGTCCCACACTCAATAAATATGTGCAAAATAATAAACAAATAAATGACTGTATTGATAACTCTGTGAGAGAGGGACATCCAGAGAAGCCTCTTGGGGTTTGTGACGTCAGTATAGGGTTTTGAAGGATAAATAGGAGTTCACCCAGGAAATGGGGAAATGAAGGACATTCTAGGCAGAGGAAACAGTATGTAAAAAACCTGAGAGATCTGAAGGAGCACTATGTATTTAGTGTTGACGGAGCCTAAAGTGTTAAGAGGGAACTGGTAGGAGGTGAGGCTGCATATGAAGTAAGTAGCTTGACCATCAGGCCTTCTTAGGTTATTTTAACATTTTGGATTTTGTCTTATAGTTGTTAGGAAGCTATCAAAGTTTGAAGAGAAAGATGATAGGACATATCACAGATTTTTCTGTCAGTCTCCATCTTGACTCTGACCCTTTAAGTCAACCTAACATACTTACTCATCATAAGCTTAATGCCACAGATTTTACCCTGATTCTTGGTAATAGTTTTCTGTGTTTGATTTTTTGTATTATCTTATTTTCCTTCCTCTTCAATTCTGCCCAGCTCCTCTTGGGTCTTTTTGTCATTTTCATTTTTAATGCTACTCTAAAGATCTGTCAAATATCATTGTTTCCAAGACTTGAACATCAAAAGCCCTTAAGGACATAGTTCACATTAAACTTGCTGGTAGTTTCTGCAACTGCACATTTAGAATAGCATAATCCATTCTAATTTCAGCTCCTTGAGACCTAGTCCTGATATCATCTAGAAAGAAGCAAAGACCAGTTCACAAAGGATTTGGATGTGATATTGAGGTTGGAATTTATTCTAAGGGACTTAGAGTGAAGCTAATGGGGAAATATTGACTATTTTAAGCAGGAGAGTGATATGGTCACATCTGAAAATTTAAGAGAATTTCTTACAGCATGAAAGATGAAATGGAGGTAGGTAAGAATGAAGACAATGAGATTCATTCAAGTATTCATACAGATAAGAAATTAAAGAGTGTGAACTAAAATAGTGGTATTATAAATGAAAAGAGGGGGAAATATATGAGACGAGGAGACTCTACTGAAATTAATGATCAATTAGATAAAAAGGGTGAGGAAGACAAAGGAATCTCACAATTCTGGCTTGTGAGATCAGATAAAAGGCAAGGCCAATGACTGGGTAATAAAGGACATGGCATAGACTTTGAGAAAAGGTCTAGTTCAATATTGGATTCATAAAGTTTGAGGTGTTTGTGAAATGTGTAAATAGATCTACATGTTGGAAATTGGATGTATGGGTGTTAGTACTCTGAAATGCGCCCTGAGTTAGAGATATAGGATTGGCAGTCACTGAATGACATCTAAAGTCATGAGAGAAAATTAAATCACTTTGGGGAAGATTTCAAATGAAAAAAGGTTTAAGCACTGTATCCAATTAAAAAACAACACACAAGGGGTTGGGAGAGAAAGAAAAGCTTACAAAGAACACTTCAGAAAATGAACCAGAGTGGTAAGAGCTAGATGAGTATCAGTAAACAAAAAGTTGGGGAGTTCCCGTCTTGGCTCAGTGGTTGAGGAACCTGACTAGCAACCATGAGGACATGAGTTTGATCCCTGGCCTCGCTCAGTGGGTTAAGGATCTGGCGTTGCTGTGAGCTGTGGTGTAGGTCTCAGATGTGGCTCAGTTCCTGTGTTGCTGTGACTGTGGTGTAGGCTGGCAGCTACAGCTCCAATTGGACCCCTGGCCTGGGAATCTCCATAGGCCATGGGTGTGGCCCTAAAAAGACAAAAAGACCAAAAAAAAAAGAAAACAAAAAGTTGGCGTCACAGAAACACAATGGGGCGAATAAAGTTGCAAGATGAGGGCAATATTCCTCAAAGGCCAATGTTCATGAATTTCATTTGAGCAATTTTTAAATATTAAATCTGGGGGAAAAAACCTAAATGTCCATCAATAATGAACAGGTTATATGAATTATAGTATATGTATCCAATGGAATACTATATCTGCAACTTATTGTTCACTGAAAATTTCACCAAATGTAAACACTGGTTTTCTCTGTATATGAAGAGACATTATTTTCTTTTATAAGTTGTCATACAATGTTTATATTTTTTACAATGAGCAGGTATTATCTTAAAGACTAAAAAAATCGAGGAGAAAAAGATGTTATGGACAACAATATTAAATGCATCAGATTGGTCAAGTAAGATAAAATCTTAAAATGTTCATTATATTTGGCAATGAAGAAATCATTTAAGCACCTCTGCTAATGAAATTTCAATTAATTAGGGAAGAAGCCAGATGTCAGTGAGTTAAAAACTAAATGAGAGTTGAAAAATTAGAGACACAGAGTACACAGACTCATTTGAGAAGGAAAGTAAAGAGATAAGACAGTAACTATAATGAGGAATGAAGAATTAAAGAAAATGATTTTTTATTGTTTGTTTTTATTGTAGAAGAAACTTGAATATGTTCACAGGGTGACAAGGTTTAAGTAGAAAGACTTTTAAGAAGATAGGAAACAGAAGGAATAATTCTTTGTAGCAAAACCAAAGAGGAAATAGAGAGAAATCAAAGTCACAGTTAGAAGATGTCTCTTCTTGAAAGAGCAGAGGCAAAGAATAAAGCTTTTGAGTGTGGGGGCGGGAGGGGCAGTTTGGTCGGGAGGAAATCAAAGGGAGAAAGTTGAAGTATTTCTCACATAACAGCCTTCATTTTCACTCAGCGGATAGATGCCAAGGTGATCTGCTAAGATTAAAACACTTTGAGGTAGCATAAGAGTTTTGAGAACAATAATTAGAATTTGGAATAACTGCAGAGGGTAATGGGAGAGAATACTGACACCAGACAAATGTTGTGGGAGGCCCTTCGGAACTGTGGAATCTGTGTGCTCTTTTCTCAAAAGATAAAGCACATTGAGACAAAAGAAAGTAACACCAACAAAGACTCTTCCTCAAATGTATTTATTTTAAAAGTGTGGTGGCTTACTGTCTGTTTCCATTTTAAAAGAGAAACTTGATTCTATTTATCTCTGTTTATTTGTATGAAGTATGCTAATTTTGTATAAAGATCATATTCAAATTGTAACAGCCCTGCATGGTAGTCTAGGTGTTAGAACAGTTATTTGTTCATTCATTTTTACACTTCCCTGTCAATCATCTATTATGCACCGACATGTTATATGCCATGGAGATTATGGTCTAATAAAAGTAAAAGTCACTACACAAATATCAAACAAATGAGTATATAATTATAATCATGATTAGAATGATGAAGGAAAAGTATAGGATGTTATGAAAAGTGTGAGTGACCTAATATAGAGTGGAAGGTCAACTCTGAGATACTAACATATAATTAACGTATATTCTGAGACCTGATGGATAAATCAGAGCTAGCTAGATGAAGGCATCAAACAGGATAGGTGTAATAAAAGAACCAAAGTTGATTGAATACTCCAAGCAAAAGCAACACCAGATGCTAAGGCCCTGAGGTGAAAAAAAAAAAAAAAAGCCAAATACAATGCAAGTATTCACATTATTACACTGTTGTAAACCAGTCATCATAACAACTTCTTCTTAAAGGTGATTGTATCTATACCATTTTTCATTGAACATGCTTAGGTAAAAGTCATTATTAATTTAATTAAAAGCATATTTTAATATTTCATAGTGTAATTTCAATTGTATCTATTGCTAAGGCTATTTATTTATTTATTTATTTATTTTGTCTTTTTGTCATTTCTTGGGCCGCTCCCACAGCATATGGAGGTTCCCAGGCTAGGGGTCTAATCAGAGCTGTAGCTGCCAGCCTACGCCAGAGACACAGCAACACTGGATCTGAGCTGCGTCTGCGACCTACACCACAGCTCACAGCAACGCCGGATCGTTAACCCACTGAGCAAGGGCAGGGATCGAACCCGCAACCTCATGGTTCCTAGTTGGATTCATTAACCACTGCGCCATGATGGGAACTCCAGGCTAGTTTTTTAAAGAATAATTTGGAGGTTGCCAAGGACTTGTTTTTATTTTATCTCATTTTTAAAAATTTTTGTCTATGCCTGCAACATGTGGAAGTTCCCAGGCCAGGGATCAAACCTGCACCACAGCAGCAACCTAAGCCACTGCAGTGACAACGCTAGATCCTCAACCCACTGTGTCACAAGAGAACTCCCCCAAGCCTAGTTATTTTAAAAACCTGCTCTATTTTACAAATCATTTAATTTTTAGTGACATGTCTAAATGTAGGCATCATACTGTGTCTCATAGACATATGCACTTCAGCTGGAAATCCTTTCCAAAATAGTTGGCAATTGCTCTGAGACTTAACTGAAACACCTAAGTCTTTTGTAAATGTCTGGACATTTGGATGAGGCTCTTATTAAAAAAAAAAAAAAAAACTTAATGTTCCTTAATGTTCTTTGTTCCTACTAGCTAATGTAAGTTTAAGTACCATTCTACTGAAATAAATGCCTCTTTTAAAGGTATTTAAAGGCTTTAAGACAGAAATGAGTCTACTATATTATAAAATAATAATAATCTGCACATATATACTAACAATACCTTTAATTATCACGCTACATTCTGCAATTTCACATTGATGGATAATATAGAGAACGGTCGCAGCATCATCTAATTCTCAGGCCAAATAAGAGACAAAGAACGTTTATGGAGACATTTAATGATACTTGACAATTTCTTGAAAATATCTAGCTAGCTCTACCAAGTGTGTATGATATCATTTCTTCTAAATAAGACTCAAGCAACGAAACATTCTATTCTAGTTGTTAACGTGGCTGTTTTGAGGGAAAAATTATCCCTTTTACTTTGACTAGGATCAACATGATAGAAAGCTGTGCTTTGTTAAAAGCATTCACCTCAGGTGAATTCCCTCTAGCATAGCTGTGTCATGGAGCATTTGTCATTCTAGGGAAAAGGTGTAGAGTTTGAAATACAGCCTCCTCTTTTTCTGTCTACAGAACTGTCAAATGACAAGGGATCAGTCTCTAATATCTTAAGAATGATGCCAGAAAGCTTATAGCAGCAACAACACGTTGCAGGTGCAAGAGATAAAATAGAAAATAATGGTCATAAGAGGGTAGAAGTTCTAAATAGCTGTAGAATCCTGTTTGAGTATTGTTGCTTCTAGGCCCTCTCAGCAGACAGAGCTAGGAAATACATGAAATGATTTTAATACAGTCAGTCACATATTAAGTTTGAACTAAGTACCTGGCACTTGGATGACAAACATGAAATATTTAGAAATAGAATGCAGAACACTGTGTTGACTATAATGTGGCATCTAAGTGACATGACAGACTCATCATCAACAGAGTCCATGTTATAGTTACTTCCCAATTAGTAGGAATGGATCTGTCCTGTATACATTTTAGAAATTGTTTGAAAAGTCTAAGACTATTAAGAAGAGCAAGGCCCTCAGAAGAACTAGCTTTGCTCCTTTAGCACTTTGCCCTACTCAAGAAACCATGAAAAAAATAATGGTACGGTTTGTAGCGCCAGTGTCAATGTTTTAAGAAAACCTCTGTAGAAAATCATTACATACATATTGAACTCAACTATTTGCCAAGAAGGTATTTATTTTGTCAGTGCATTTGATAAGTTTTGGATACTCATTAGCGAGTTTCTTGAGTCTTCCTTGACAACAGATTTTGCCTTACAATGTGTATTTATATGTGGTAAGTCATGGAAATACATGATGTAACCAAAATGTCTTAGGAGTTCTGAAAATTCCAGTTTCTTTATTCAAGGGTTCACCTTATGGAACCGATGCTAACTGAATACTAGTTTCTTTACATCTGTGTAACATGACTCCCATGAAAATACACCACCCAAGTAAGGTTTGCCACATCTCTTCTTCCCATTTCCCAATTTCTATTTAACAGATGTCTTGTAACATGAATTTTTCTCTCTACCCATTGCTTTGGCAGATATCCTGAGTCACAGAATTTGCTAACCTGAAACTTAACATGTCACATCAGTTATTTTTATCTATTTATTATTTCATTGCCAGCAGCAGTTGTCATGCAGTACTTGGGAATACAGAAAAGTTCCATGCTAGGAAGTCAACTGTTTTTACTCAGACTCCCCTGAATCTTTTTCACTTTTTGACTGATACTGAAATAATATGCCTATATAATTGCCTGAATAAGGAACCTGAAGATCCCAGTACATTTTCTTTTTTTTTAAGATTTTAATGTTTTCCATTATAGTGGATTTATGGTGTTCTGTCAATTTCTACTGTACAGCAGTGACCCCGTCATACACACACATAAACACACATATTCTTTTTCTCACATTATCCTCCATTATGTTCAGTCACAAGTGACTAGATATAGTTCCCTGTGCCACACAACAGGATCTCATTGCTTATCCACTTCAAATGCAATAGTTTCCATCTATTAACTCCAAACTCCCAGTCCATCCAACTCCCTCCCCCTTCCACTTGGCAACCTTTCTTGATTTACTCCAAACTCAGTAACTCTAGATAACTGTTTTTCTCTATGGAAGAAGTTAAATCTAAACTCATATCCCTCAATAGCTTGGAATGAGAGCATACAGAGTACTTATGCAATTCCTTAAATCTTTTGATAAGCAGCTCTATCAAAACTATGCAATCTATTTGGCTTATCTGTTCCAAAATGTTTGAGCATTAAATTCCTCATCTTGAAAATAAATTTGATGTCCTAGAAATTAGAGGAACACCTAAAATGTTTATGGCATGCTGAAATGGAAGAAATCCTACTTTTCATCAGCCTGAACTACCAGTTTAGAAAATAAATCATGGTTCCATAAATTTATTTTGACCATAATACAATTTAAAAATGTATTTTTAATACATTTAATACATTTTCCAAAAAATGAACAGAAGGAAAAATACCTTAAAATAATGTTGACTCTACATAGCAAAAATACATAATCTGAATGTAGGTGTTTCAGTTATTCACTCAACAAATGTTTACTGTGATCCTACTATGAACCAGGTACTAGTGTTAAACAAGACAGATAAAGCCTATAACTTCATGGGATTAACATGTTGACATGTTAGAGGAAGGAGAAAACAAACAAATTTGGGCTTTATTCCAAATATGTCAGAATGAATCTAATTAAGAATTTAACAGAAAATATTGGGTGGTGGTTGAGGGTGGGAGAAATAGAGGAATAAGTTAAATGACAGAAGGAAACACAGATAAATCCAGAATGTGGGACCTTCTATAAAACAAACATCTGGTCTTTTCTAAAAATCATGAGGAAAAAGATAAAGATTGCTCTAGAACAAAATATTTAAAGAAACATAATTAAATGCCATGCATGAACTTGATTTTATTCTAGTTCAATAAAATACAGTTGTATGAGGTTTTTTTCTGGAGTGATGGAAATGTACCAAAATAACATTGTGGTTATGGCTGCACAACTTTTATAAATTTGTAGTAAACCTTTGAATCTTAAAATGAATACTTTTCATAGTGTTAAAACTACAACACGATAAAGCTGTTAAAAATGATTTTGAGGAGACATTTATGGATATCTAACATCGATAGGTGTTAGATGATACCAGGGAATTATTTTTAATTACCTTAAATGTTATAATATTGAGAGTATGAAAGAGAATGTCCTTTTTTTTTTGTCTTTTTGCTATTTCTTGGAGGGAATTATTTTTAATTAACTTAAATGTTATAATATTGAGAGTATGAAAGAGAATGTCCTTTTTTTTTTTTTTTTGTCTTTTTGCTATTTCTTGGAGGTTCCCAGGCTAGGGGTCTAATCGGAGCTGCAGCCACCGGCCTATGCCAGAACCACAGCAACGTGGGATCCGAGCCGCGTCTGCAACCTACACCACAGCTCACGGCAACGCCAGATCGTTAACCCACTGAGTAAGGCCAGGGACCGAACCCGCAACCTCATGGTTCCTAGTCGGATTCGTTAACCACTGCGCCATGATGGGAACTCCGAGAATGTCCTTCTTTTTAGGAGATGCAAGCTGAAAACAATGCATATGAAACATCATGAGGTCTGTTACTTACTTTTAAATTGTACAGCAAAACAAAGAAAGCAAAGAAAAGAAAATGATAAAAGTTCTGGGCTCTAGGTTATAGGCATATAGGCGTTTACCACAAAAGTCTTTCAAGTTTTCTATATGCTTGAAAATTTCATAATAAAAGTTGGAAAATATATTAAAGAGAAAGAAAGAGAGCCACTGGAGAACATTAAGTGATATGATCTGTTGTTTTCATCCATCTTCTTTTTTTTTTTTTTTTGTCTTTTTGCCTTTTCTAGGGCCACTCCTGCGGCATATGGAGGTTCCCAGGCTATGGGTCTAATCGGAGCTGTAGCTGCCGGCCTACACCAGAGCCACAGCAATGCCAGATCCGAGCAGCATCTGTGATCTACACCACAGCTTGGGGCAACCGGATCCTTAACCCACTGAGCAAGGCCAGGGATTGAACCCGCAACCTTTTGGTTCCTAGTTGGATTCGTTAACCAATGAGCATGACGGGAACTCCATTTTTGTCCATCTTAACAAACAAGTAGGACCTGCTTAGTATATGATTTGATCAGTTAGGCGGAAATCTTTCAGTTGCTGAGCCTGAATAAACTGAGTGAACTGGAGAATAATTGACTATGAAATGACAAACAGACTTGGCCTAATGTCCTGTCTGCAGCGGTATAAACAGTGTGTTCCACCTTTTACATTCCAGTTTTCACTGGTTTACTTTTATTGTGGCCAACACAAAAAGTCAAGGGTTGCTACGCTCTTAGCATAAAATCCAAAGATATTAACTGAGTCTAAGGGCTCCAACCTAAATAATCCTGGTCACATCTTACTCCTTCAACCTTACCTTTTGTCCCACTCATCCTCCCCTGTCTCCTCACTTCAAACTCAATGGCCTTCTTTCAGTATCACTGATATGCCATAATTCTCTCTACCTAGGGCCTTTGCATGTACTATTCTCTCTCCCTAAGTGCAACTTGAATATCATTTATTTTTAGAAGCCTTTTCTGATGTCCTTGAAAAAGTTTGGTCTGATAATTATGCTCTTATAGAAACTTGTAATTTTTCTTTTAATATTCATTGCAATGAAAATTATCTAATTTTCTGTGTAATGTTTAATGCCATTTCTGCCCACTAGATTATGAGTTCTATAAGGAAAAGATCAATGTGTATTTTGCTCACTACTGAAGCTCTCAAAAAAAACATTATCATATAAACATGTTATTGTTTCATTTAAAACCCAAAAATATCCACCTCTCTTAACTCCATGTCTTGTTTTCTTTTTTTTTTTTTTTTTGTCTTTTTGTCTTTTTGACTCTTCTGGGGCTGCTCTAATCGGAGCTGTAGCCGCTGGCCTATGCCACAGCCACAATAATGCAGGACCTGAGCCGCGTCTGCAACATACACCACAGCTCACAGCAATGCTGGATCCTTAACCCACTGAGTGAGGCCAGGAACCAGACCCGCAACCTCATGGTTCCTAGTTGGATTCATTAACCACTGCGCCACAACGGGAACTCCCCATTTGTCTTGTTTTCTGCTGTTCCACTTCTCTGTTTTTCTTTTTTACGAAAACATCTGGAAAAAGCTCTTTGTGTAGTTCTCAACTCTTCCCATTCTGTTTTGAACCCACACCCATGGAGCTTTTACCTCAACCAATCCATGGGAACATTTGTTGTCCAGGTAACTAATGACCTCCACGTCACTAAATTTAATGATCAATTCTCATTTTACTCTGCATCAATGAGCATCAGTTGACAGAATGGTTACTCCTTCCTCCTTGAAACACTTACCTCAAATAGCTTCCAAGGATATAAACATTCCGTTTTCCTCTCACTTTCCCAGCTGCTTCTTTTCTTGGACTTTTCCAGGTTCTTCCACTTTGACCAAAGTTGAGAAATGAGATAATATTTGTTAAAATCCTTGCATAAGCTGGCAGTAAGTTTTAGGTTATAGAATTAAAAGTAACAACAACAACAACAACAAATTTAACCAAATTTGAAAAGGTATGATGACAAGAAGGTTCTTTTATTCAGGCAAAATAATAACCCTCCTTAAAAGGCTACAATTGGCATTATCTCACCATTATAGCTATTTATTCAACTGTAAATATCTACTGTAAGTAACAACAGATTATTCTCTGCTTTCACACTTTTCCTACCAAATATTGGTCACCTAATGTATTCCTTTCTCCTTGCCTACTGAAACTCCACTACTCTCAAAGGAATCTGTGTTCTGAAACCCACCTTCTTTAAAGAAGATTCTGCCTCACACCTAGTCTCCTATTTTATGTTTCTATAGTACTTTCAAATTTACAAAGGAAATTAATAAAAGAGCAATATTGGCATAAATTTTATAAAACAATTTAACAACCCAAAACAATCTAAGGAATAAATTAATTTTCTACCTTCCTTGATGTCCCTAAACTCTGATGACCAAACACAAACTGAACAACATAACCATTTCTGAGAGCAGTAACAGATATTACTCTAAGACACTAACTAAAAGTGTGGTCCCATGACCCATGGGAGTCTCCTAGATCCTTTCAGGGGGTCTGCAAGGTTCTCTTTTCTCTAACTATGTCATTTGTGTGAATCCTGATTTTTTTTTCATATACCTCAACCAAAACATCATATCACTACAAATTGAATGTACAGTTTTAAGAATTACTAAGTCAGAATTAAAGAGATTTAAAATGTAAAATAATACAGCTCTGTTATTATTTTAATTTTGAAAATATAATTTTCATAAAATATTTGGTTAAAATTTAATGGTCTTATTTGTATTTTCAAATGGATTAATAAGTACTTTTACAATTTCTCAGTTTTTAGTTTTTAATACCATAAATATCAATAGTTATTATTTGTTAGATATTATTTACCACATTCTTTGGGATCCTCAGTGATTTATAATAGTGTAAAAGAATCCTGAAACCAAACGGTTTGAGAACTATTCCTCTGGGATAATGTTTCTCCAAGTATATGCGCTGACCATATGCACCAGAGCTATCTGGGATGTTTGTTAAAAGTATAGATTTCTAGACTCTATATGATACCTACTAAATCATAACTTCTAGGGTCATGAACTTTTTTTTTTTTGTAGATACTCATGTTGCAACAGAACAAAGGGTGGGGGAAAAAATGTAATTGTAATGTATACATGTAAGGATAACCTGACCCCCTTGCTGTACAGTGGGAAAATAAAAAAATTATAATAAATAAATAAATAAATAAATAAAAACGAACTTATATTTTTAACACAGCCCTCGGGTGACTCTTTTGCACACTAACGTTAGAAAAAATTTAACAGGTATATAGACTTTGGGGTCTGATAGATTCAAATTCTAGTTCAGCCATTTCCTATTTATAACCCTAGCCTATACCACCCTTGACCAACCAATTTTCTGCTCTCGCTTTCCTCTGAATCCTCTTCCAAGTGCACATCCTCAATTAAATAGGTCCTAATTTCCAGAGGAAGCTCAAAATTTTCTATGTTAAGAGGCGCTTAGGCGAAGTAATTCTTAGAGAAAGTTAGGGACTTAAAGTTGAACTTTCGTAGCATTCCGCTTTCACATAGATTGTTTCATTTGGGGCAGCTACACCTTGGCATCACCACTTACCTATTTGCTTCTACTCTTGAACAGAGAAAACCTCAGAGGATTTTATTCTCTCTTCACCTTGAAGCGGTCAGTCATTTTGTCGTCCCTTAGCCCCACCCCCAAATCGATTATCTTTACAAAGCTGTAGTTCACTTCCTCAAGGCTTGCTGTGATTTGCATACATAATTCTGACCAATCAGGGATCTGAGGCTGGTTATGATGTCATTGATTTATCCAGTTAACAGAAACCTAATAGAAATTCATGAAACTGCCCAACGGTGAATGATCACTTTAAGAACTCCAGGTTTATTTAAATACAGCAAAGTTTTCTGTAGAACAGTGTTTTTCAAGGTATCGACCACTAATGCTCAAGATCAGAATCATGTAGGTTGTTGATTTTAAAAATGCAGATTGCTATGTTTCATCCTAGACCAAACGTCAGAATTTTTGGGAGTAAGACCTATGAATTTGTAATTTTATAAATTTTCTCAGGTTATTATAGTAAAAAGTTTGAAAATCATTGTCATGAAGAAATTTCAATAAGAAATTATTAAAAATCAAAGGAAAAATAAACATATTCTATATCACCACTTGGTTCTTTTATTGATTGTGAATGTAAAATTATATACTATTCTGACAGTGCCAATAGTACCAGGATGAGGTATGCTAATTCAGGCTAAATAAAGTCACATGATATCAATGTATAAATCAGATTCCCATCCATTAGTTTATAATAGGAAATATTATAAACAAAGGGTGTTCAGTTTGATAATAGCATATCCTGAATCTATTAGAAAATACACTTACAAAACCAAATTATAATCATAAATATCTATGGTAAGCCTGGAATCATTAAAAAAAGCAGTCAGTAGATATTCTTAATGATTACTGCCTCCAGATTTAATTTGATCTACCTATCGATCTCCACCATTGGGTTGGGGACTAGAGTATTCCAATCTGATAACCAGGGCATTATCTTTCCTAGACTCTGCTGGAAACTCACAGCTAGTTCTCTGATAAGTTTTACATTATCAGCCTTATATTATGGTAATTTGAGAATAGTTTCCTGTGGTAAAGACTTTACATAGAATGGCAAGTAATCATATGAAAGATGCTCAGTATCTTATGTCACCAGGGAAATGCAAATCCATACAGCAATGCAAATCCATACAGCAACAAATACCACTATATACCTCATAGAATGGCCAAAATCCAGAACAATGACAATACCAAATGTTGGCAAGGATGTGGATCAACAGGAACACTCATACATTGCTGGTGGAAATTCAAAATGGTATAGCCACTTTGGAAGATATTTTGACAGTTTCTTACAAAACTAAACATAATCTTACTATGCTCTCCAGCAACTGCACTCCTTAGTATATATCAAAAGGAGGTGAAAACTTATGTCCACACAAAAACCCCTCATGTGGATGTTAATAGCAACTTTATTCATAGTTGCCAAATCTTAGAAGTAACCAAGATATCCTTCAGTATGTGAACAGATAAATAACTGTTGCATATCCAGACATTGGAATACTATTTATAACAAAAAAGAAATAAGCTGTCAAGCTATGAAAAGACATGAAGGAAACTTAGATGAATATTACTAAGGAAAAGAAACCATTCTGACAAGTCTGACATTCTTCAAAAGGCAAACAATGGAGACAATAAAAAACAAATAGTTGTTGTCTGAAGTGGGGCTGTAGTAGAGGAAGATGAAGAGGCAGAGCACAGAGGATTTTTAGGGCAGTGAAATATGCTGTATGATATAACAATTGTGATTATATATTATCATACATTTGTCTAAACCCATAGAATGTGCACCAGCAACAGTGAACCTTAAGGTAGAATTTGGGTGATTATATAGGTTCGTTCATCTTTGGTAAAAACAAAAAATTACACCATTCTGGTGAGTGATGTTGATAATGGGGGGACACTATGCATGTGTGGAGGACAGAGAGTATATGGAAAATATCTGTGCTTTTCTCTCAGTTTTCCTGTAAATGTAAACATGCTCTAAAAAATAGAGTCTTAAAAAAGACATTTCAAATGAAATTACTATAAATCACAAGCAGGATAATCTTCTCCAAATGATGTTCAGCCATATTGGCATTTCCATCTTTTTACATTTCTACTGCAGTTTCTTTTAATCTTTTCCTCACCTTCTAAAGAAATGAGATGACTTTGTTCAGGACTTAGGGTTTGTGGAAATATTTCAAAAGAGCAACTTGAGGGAAGCTAACCATATTACTTAAAAGTTATAAAAAATCATTATGAAATTTTATCTTAAAAGCATGAGTTATAAAAAGCAAAAACAGTAAAAATTAGTACTAAAATGCATATGTGCCAAATTGAGAAGGGCCTTGGACTTAGAAAAGGGTTCTTATGATGCATCTTTAATAATAGTTACATAACCTTAGGCTGGTCTTTTAGCCTCTGTGAATCCAGTTTTCACATTGATAAAATAAGCAAAGTTGTCTCTAAAAATAAAAATGGGTTTGGGAGAATATGAAATGAGGTAATATATGTGGAAATACTTCAAAAGGTAAATGCTACAGGCTGATGTAATTTCATATTTTTAGAATTGTTAGTGTAAAGAATTACAACAAAATCATGAAGGCAAAAACTGGCAAATTTTGAAATTAAAGTAAACCTGAGTCACACACATACATAAAAAAAATGATAAGAAGAAATAGACCAACTGAACAGAACGATCAATAGAAATGAAACTCACTATGTCATAAAAACACTCCCTACAAATAAAAGTCCAGGACCAGATGGCTTCACATGCAAATTCTACCAAACATACAAAGAAGAACTTATACCCATCCTCCTTAAAATTTTTCAAAAGGTTAAAGGAGAAGGAACACTCCCAAAGACATTCTATGACGCTACCATCACCCTCATTCCAAAACCAGACAAAGATACCACCAAAAAAGAAAACTGTAGGCCAATATCTTTGATGAATATAGACACAAAAATTCTCAACAAAATTTTAGCCAAACGAATTGAACAACATATAAAAAAGATCATACACGACCAGGTGGGATTCATCCCAGGTTCACAAGGATGGTTCAACATATGCAAATCAATCAAAGTCATACACCACATTAATGAAAGAAAAGTCAAAAACCATATGAGCATCTCAATAGATACAGAAAAAGCATTTGACAAAGTCCAACATCCATTCATGATAAAAACTCTCACCAAAGTGTATATGGAGGGAACATTCCTTAACATTATCAAAGCCATTTATGACAAACCCACAGCAAATATAATACTCAATGCAGAAAAACTGAAAGACTTCCCACTAAAATCTGGAAAAAGACAAGGATGCCCACTCTCACCACTGCTATTAAACATAGTTTTGGAAGTCTTAGCCACAGCAATTAGACAAACAAAAGAAATGAAAGGCATTCAAATTGGAAGAGAAGAGAAAAAACCTTCACTATATGCAGACGACATGATACTATACATAGAAAACCCTAAGGACTCAACACAAAAACTACTTGAACTGATCAACAAATTCAGCAAACTAGCAGGATATAAAATTAATATTCAGAAATCAGTAGCATTTCTGTATACTAAAAGCGAAGTATTAGAAAATAAATAGGAAAATGCAATACCTTTTAAAATATCACCCCAAAAAATCAAATACCTGGGAATACACCTGACCAAGGAGGCAAAGGACCTATATGCCGAGCACTATAAAACATTATCTAGGAAATTAAAGAAGATGTAAAGAAATGGAAACATATTCCATGCTCATGGGTTGGAAAAACTAATACTGTAAAAATGGCCATACTACCCAAAGCAATCTACATATTCAAAGCAATCCCTATCAAATTATCCACAACATTTTTCACAGAACTAGAACAAGCAATCCAAACATTTATATGGAACAACAAAACACCCAGAATTGCCAAAGCAATTCTGAGGAAGAAAAACCAAGCAGGAAGCATAACTCTCCCAGACCTCAAGCAATATTACAAAATCACAGTCATCAAAACAGTGTGGTACTGGTATCAAAACAGACAGACAGACCAATGGAACAGAATAGAGAACCCGGAAATAAACCCAGACACCTATGGTCAATTAATCTTTGACAAAGGAGGCAAGAACATCAAATGGGAAAAAGAAAGTCTATTCAGCAAGCACTGCTGGGAAACCTGGACAGCTGCATGCAAAGCAATGAAATTAGAACACACCCTCACACCATGCACAAAAATAAACTCAAAATGGCTGAAAGACTTAAATATAAAACAAGACACCATCAAACTCCTAGAAGAGAACATAAGCAGAACATTCTCTGACATCAACCTCATGAATATTTTCTCAGGTCAGTCTCCCAAAGCAACAGAAATAAAAGCAAAAATAAACCAATGGGACCTAATCAAACTGACAAGCTTTAGCACAGCAAAGGAAACCAAAAAGAGAACAAAATGACAACTTACAGAATAGGAGAAAATAGTTTCAAATGATGCAACTGACAAAGGCTTAATCTTTAGGATATATGAGCAACTTATACAACTCAACAGCAAAAAAGCCAACAACGCAATGGAAAAATGGGCAAAAGACCTGAAAAGACATTTCTCCAAGGAAGATGTACAGATGGCCAATAAATACATGAAAAAATGCTCAACATCCCTGATTATTAGAGAAATTCAAATCAAAATTACCATGAGATACCACCTCACACAAGTCAGAATGGCCATCATTAATAAGTCCACAAATAGCAAGTGCTGGAGGGGGTGTGAAAAAAGGGAACCCTCCTGCACTGTTGGTGGGTATGTAAACTGGTACAGCCACTATGGAGAACAGTAGGTAGGTACCTTAGAAAAGTACACATAGAACTACCATATGATCTAGCAATCCCACTCTTGGGCATATATCCGGACAAAACTTTCCTTAAAAAAGACACTTGTACCCACATGTTCATTGCAGCCCTATTCACAATAGCCAAGACATGGAAACAACCCAAATGTCCATCGACAGACGATTGGATTAGGAAAACGTGGTATATATACACAATGGAATACTACTCAGCCATAAAAAAAGAACAAAATAATGCCATTTGCAGCCACATGGATGGAACTAGAGACTCTCATCCTGAGTGAAGTAAGTCAGAAAGAGAAAGACAAATAACATAGGATATCACTCATATCTGGTACCTAATATATAGCACAAAAGAAACTTTTCACAGAAAAGAAAATCATGGACTTGGAGAATAGACTTGTGGTTGCCAGGGGGGAGGGGGAGGGAGTGGGATGGATTGGGAGCTTGGGGTTAACAGATGCAAACTATTGCTTTTGAAATGGACTAACAATGATATCCTGCTGTGTAGCACTGAGAACTATGTCTAGATACGTACAACGCAGCAGTACAATGGGAGAAAATATTATGTATACGTTCAAGTGTAACTTGGTCCCCATGCTGTACAGTGGGAAAAAAAGTGTGTTGTGGCAAATAACAATAAAAAATAAATTTAAAAAAATAAAAAATAAAAATAAAGAAAATGATAAGGTTTTAGGAAGGTGCTATAAATAATATAGATTGCTTTGCAAATGTTGTACATCAGGTATGCCCTACTTGCACACATATTATTCTTTATTCCTTTTTCTGTCCCATCCATCTTCCATACTGCCAACTCTTGTCACCTTTCTTTTAAAAAATCTGATTCAGTCACTCCCTAATGTTTATTTAGTTAAATTTGGATTCCTTAGTTTTGTAGAATGACCCTGGTCTTGACCTGCTTCTACAAACTCATCTCTCCTTAACTCTCTTCATCTTATTCTCTCTTCTTCCTTCATATATCCTGAAATCCCTATGGTTCAACCACAGAAAATACCTTACTACTCCTCAAATATTCTAGTATCCTTCCTAACTCCTTGACTTTGTATAAACATGTTGTTTCCTTTGCCTATAATACCTTTCCTTTAATCACCAATGTTCCAGCTCCTCCTTAGCAGGAAACAATTTCTTTCTCCCTTAGATTCCCATGGCATGTTTTCTAATACATTCAGCCAATATTTACTGACCGCTTACTATGTGCCCATAACTGTGCTAAAAAATGTTGTTGACATTACAGTACAATCATGGTCCTTAAACTCGTGGATTTTAGGAATACTCATGTTAGACAAATAACCTACAAATAACTTTATATTTAAAACTGTGACAGTGTTATAAAGAAAATGCACAGGGTTTGATGATAGCACATAACTAGTACTTAGTCAATGGAATCAGGGAAGACCTCTCTTTGAAAGTGGGATTTAAAATAGGACCTGAAAGATGAATAATCATTAAATAGGTAAAGAAGATGAGGGCCAAATCAAAGCAGAAGGAAAAACACATTTGAAGGTACAGAGGCAGGAATGAGCTTAGGTCCTTCAAGAAACAATAGGCCAACATGACTGGAGGCCAATGAATAATGGTGATGGTGGCATGAGATTATGCTGAGGAAATGGACAAGAACATGATTATTGAAGGACCTTATAGGCAATCATAAAGATTTTGAATTTTTCCCAAAAACTCATAGGAAGAGTTTTAAATAGAGGAGAAAGACATGCTCATATTTGTATTTTAGAAAAATCATCCTATTATGCGGAAAATAGATAGGAGATAAGTAAGATTAGATACAGAAGGAATGTTAATCTAGGTGAGAAATGATGGTTAGTTGGACTAAATTGGGGCTAGAATGCCACAGAACTTGAATAACACCCATAACTGCTTACCATACTGTACATCAAGTGTGGAATCACTGAAAAGTTTAAGCAGGGAAGTGATATAATTGTATTTTCATTTTTTTAAAGATCACTTTACCCCGTATATGGAAAAATAATATTAGTGGTCTAAGAAGGAATACAGGGTGATGAATTAGAAGGTAGCCATCGTATGATATTTTAGATGGGCTGGTGGCAGCAGATGAAGGTCATCTGGACTAGGGTGTCGGCACTAGAGTAGAAGGCAAATGAGCAGATATGAGATATTGTTTTGAAGGTAGAGCCAAGAGGAATTGGTTTCTTATCAGATATAAGGTAAGGGAGAAAAATACACCTAGGATGTGAGTGTATATTTTTAGCCACAACTGCAGCACATAGAAGTTCCCAGGCCAGGGATTGAACTTCCACCAGAGCAGTGGCAACGATGGAAGGATCCTTAACCTGCTGCACCACAAGGGAACTCTAGACTTTGAAAACAAACTTAGAGGGGCTTGGAATTGGCATATGCACACTGTGATATATGGAATGATTAGCCAACAGGGACCTGCTCTATAGCACAGGGAACTCTACCAATGTTCAGTGATAATCTATGTAGAAGATGAATCTGAAAAAGAATAGATGTGTGTACATATATAACTGAATCACTTTTCTGTACAGCAGAAATTATCACAACATTGTGAATCGACTATACTTCAAAAAATTTTAAAGATGAGAAACAAAAACAAAAAAGCGACAACAAAAAAAATCAAGGGTAATTACCAAGTATCTAGAGCTTGGCAGACAAAGGTACCATTTATTGAGATGGGGTCACTGAAGAAGACTAGTGGAGTTCCTTTCTGGATCAATGGGTCAAGGATCCAGTGTTGTCACTGCTGTGGCTCTGGTTATAGCTCAGGCAAAGTTTCAATCCCTGGCCTTGTAACTTTCACATGCCACATGTGTGGCAAACAAACAAACAACCCACAAACTATACTGGAAAAAAAAAAAAGAAAGTTTAGCGGTAAAGGATGAGTGAGTAAATTTGTTTTTGTACATGTTAATTTTGAGATTCCTGCTAGACATCCAATAGAGATTTTGAATAGGCAGTTGATTTTAAGAGTCTGGGGCTACAAAGGCATGCACACCTGGCCTAGTTCAGACTCTGAAGAACACAATGGAAGATAATATGAGAAAAAGAATGTATATGACTGGGTTACTTTGTTGTACAGCAGAAACTGGTGGAAGTACACTTGTAGACTCTGACACTACACGGAGAATTTTTTTATGGCAGCAATAATTCATATATTATTTCCTGTGATATCAAATACATAAGTACTCAATTTATCTGTTTATTTGAATTAAATTTTGTCTATTTGAGTCACTATTTCATCATAACTCTAAAAACATAATTAATGCTATACAAAAAGGTATTCAGTAACCAAATGTTTCATCTTTATAACATAAGTGGTAGTTTAACATGGTTTTTGAATGAATTGGCATACTCAATAGATATTTTACCATTGGGATTTTGGAATTTGAAGTGCTTGGAACAGAAATTCTCATAAAAATACAGAGAGGGTACAACTTCTGGCTATGACTACAGGAGAGATCAAGAAATCTTTCCTCAAAGCACTATAAACCTGGACAAAATTAACAACAGTAAGTATTTCAGCACTCTGGAAATTGACCAAAACTGTACATTCATCCAAGGGGTGCTTATTCTTAAAACATCACTGACCCTGGGGTACAAATAGTTGGAATCAGGAAAATGAGTTGCTCCCATACCCCCCAACCCCCTAGTTCATTTGAAACAGAGGTTCTGTCAGGACATATACACTGAAAACCACAAAACATTGCTGAGAAAAATTATAAGCATATCTAAATAATTCATGAGATATTTCATGCTCTTAGATTGGAAAACTCAATATTAGCAAGATAGTAATTCTCCCCAATTTGGTGGAGAGACTAAATGCAACCTCTATCAAAGACCCAGCTGGCTGCTTTGCAGACATTGACATTGACAAGATGATCTTAAAATTCATACGGAAATACTAGGGACCAGACTAGACAAAACAAACTTGAAAATGTGAAACAGAATTGAAGGACTCACATTGACCAATTCCAAAACTTAAGATAAAGCCACAGTTAATCAGATAATGTGGTATTGGCCCAAAGATAGGCATATAGATACGTGGAACAGAATTCAAAGTTCAAAAATAATTTCTAGCATTTATGGTCAACTGATTTCCCACAAAGGTAAAAAGACAATTCAATGAGGGAAAGGTCTGTTTTTTCAACAAAGGATCTGGGACAACTGCATATCCACATTAAAAAAAAAAAAAAAACAGAGAAAGAAATTAGATCCTTACTTCATACCATATATAAAAAATTAATTCAAAATACAATCCAGACCGAAATATAAGAGCAAAAATATTTAGCTTCTAGAAGAAAATATAGGAGAAATATAGAAGAAATATAGGAGAAATATTTCATGACCTTGAGTAGGGCAGGTAGTTCTTAGATACAATGATCCATAGAAGAAAAATTGATCAATTCGAATTTATAAACTTTTTCTCCTCAAAAGTCACCAATAAGAAAATAATAGTGCTACATTTAGAATGGATAAGCAATGAGAAGCTACTGTACAGCACAGGGAACTATATCCAATCTCTTGGGCTAGAACACAATGGAAGATATTATGAGAAAAAGAATGTATATGTATATGATTGTGTCACTTTGTTGTACCTCAGAAACTGGTGCAACATTGTAAATCAACTATACTTTAATTTAAAAAAGGAAAAAAAAAGGTGTTCCCATCATGGCTCAGTGGTTAACGAATCTGACTAGGAACCATGAGGTTGTGGGTTCGATCCCTGGGTTCACTCAGTGGGTTAAGGATCTGGCATTGCTGTGAGCTGTGGTGTAGGCCACAGATGCAGCTTGGATCCTGCGTTGCTGTGGCTCTGGCCTAGGCCATAGCTACAGCTCCAATCAGACCCCTAGCCTGGGAACCTCTATGTGCCGCGGGTGTGGCCATAGAAAAACACACACAAAATAAAAATAAAAAAGAAAAGAAAAAAAATAAAACAATAGTGCAAGCCAGACTAGCAGAAAGCATTTGCAAGTCATAGATCTGATAAAAAAGCTTATATACAGAATATCTGAATAATTCTTACAACTCGATGATTAGGAAGACTAAAATCCAATTAAAAAACAGGCAAGTGATTTGAATAGACATTTCATCAAAGAAGATATGAATGGCTAAAAACGGTATGAAAAGGAGTTCCCATCGTGGCACAGTGGTTAACGAATCCGACTAGGAACCATGAGGTTGTGGGTTCGATCCCTGCCTTTGCTCAGTGGGTTAACCATCTGGCCTTGCCGTGAGCTGTGGTGTAGGTTGCAGATGTGGCTCGGATCCAGCGTTGCTGTGGCTCTGGCGTAGTCTGGTGGCTACAGCTCTGATTCGACCCCTAGCCTGGGAATCTCCATGTGCCACGGGAGCGACCCAGGGAAATAGTAAAAAGACCAAAAAAAAAAGGTATGAAAAGATATGCAACATCATTTGTCATTAGGGAGAAATCAATCAAAAACTCTGAAACTACTACACATCCACTAGAATGGCTATAATAAAAAAGACAAATGTTACAAAGTGTGGAGGATGAAGAGAAAGCAGACCACTTGTGTACTGTTGGTGGGAATATAACATGGTACAGGCACTTTGGAAAGTATTTTGGCAGTTTCTTGACAAGTTAAACACAAATTTATCATATAATTGTAATTTTACTCCTAGGAATCTAACCATAAGAAATAAAAATATATGTCCACACAGAGACATGTGTGCAACTATTCATAGTAGCATTACTCATAATAAGAAAAAAGTAGAAAAAATCCAAATGTCCATCACCTAGTAAATGGATGAACAAAATATGACATATTTACACAATGGAATACTATTATTGATTAAAAGGAACAAGTTATTGATACATACTACATACAACATATAGGCTTACAAACATTAGGCTAGACACAATGGATGACATATTACAAGATTCCATTTGTATGAAATGTACAGAAAAGGCAAATTTATAGAGGAAGAAAACAGAAGAGTATTTGTTTAAGCCTGGGCATGGGAGAAGAGATTAACAGCTAATGGGCCCCAGAGAACTTTTTGGATGATGAAAATATCTTAAAACTGAATTATAGTGATGGTTGAACAACTCTATTAATTTACTAAAATTATTGAATTACACACAAAAGTGAATTTTATTTCATTTTTATTTATTTATTTTTTTAAGCTGCACCTGTGGAATGTGGAGGTTCCCAGGATAGGTGTCTAATCGGAGCTGTTGCTGCCAGCCTACGCCAGAGCCACAGCAACACCGCATATGCAACCTACACCACAGCTCACAGCATTTGGTTATATCTAAACAAAAAAAGCTTAGTCTTTTAGATAAACAAATGTTGGTTATAAAACAAGACAGATAATACTGCTCAATATAATTTTGAAATTTTGGTTACATCTGTTTTAAAAGAGTCACTGAAACAAAGTGATGAATCTTGAGAGTTTATGACTCCATTTCTTACTTTTTTCTGTGTATTAAATATATTTTCAATAACTAAAACAATAGTGACTTCATTAGCTATCCTGTTCATTTATTCACTTGTATTTAGTCATGATGCAATTTCCTTGCTTCTTCTCTTTCACTGATGAATTAGAGAAGAGTAAAGTGTTAGGTATTTTCATTTTGAAAATATTAATACTAACTAGATTTGCTGAAGCATTAGACTTTTTTTAATTTTTATTTACTTATTTTTATTTTTTCCCATTATAGCTAGTTTACAGTGTTCTGACAATTTTCTACTGTACAGCAAGGTGACCCAGTCACACATACACATAAACATTCCTTTTTCTCGCATTATCATGCTCCATCATAAGTGACTATATATAGTTTCCAGTGCTATACAGCAAGAGCATTAGTCTTTACTACATGCTAAGCATGTAATTTAACTGAAAAGCCGGCCACAGTGGAGAATAACTAAACCAAGGATATTAGTTCTTCCCTTAACAACAAAATGTGACTTTGGGTCACAAGGCAAATTCAACTTATTTTCTAAGGTGAAAGATATGGTACACATATAAAGCACAGCAACTCAAACTGATTAAACTTGTAGCTTTGGTCCTTTATCATACCTATTTAACTGGGATAGGACTTCCTAGGTGGCCCTGTGAGTGGCATAATGATAATATACAACAGTTCCTGACTTTTATGCATCTGATAAGTAATTTACACAGATTAGCCCCTTAATTCTCATATAACAACTCCATTTGGGTTTTTCTTATCATCATCTTCTTTTTATAGATAAGAAAAACTGAGGGTTGGAAATGTGTGACTTGTCCAGGGTCATACAAACAGTAAGGAGAAAGATTTATTTATGTATGTATGTATGCATGCATGTATGTATTTATTTATTATTTTTTGCTTTTTAGGGCTGCAAGTGTGGCATATGGAAGTTCCCAGGCTAGGGGTCAAATCGAAGTTACAGCTGCAGGCCTACACCACAGCCACAGCACCACGGGATCCAAGCTGCACCTGCAACCTACTCTACAGCTCACGGCAACCCTGGATCCTTAACCCACTGAGTGGGGCCAGGGATCAAACCCAGATCCTCATGGATACTAGTTGGGTTTGTTACCATTGAGCCACAATGGGAATTCTAAGGAGAAGGATTGAAATCCAGGCAGTCTGACCCCAGAGCTTGCTCTGTTGCCTGAAACTCACAGGAAAATGGTTTGGGTTATCACAGCCCATCTTCCTGGGTGGCAGTTTTACTTAGGGACAGAAAATCTTATATAAAAACTATGTGAGTAAATTATGGAACAAAAAAATTATGGAATACAAGTCATAATTTGAAAAGAAATGTATAGATAAAATGTATAGATTTCAAGGATTTCCTGCTTTTGATGAGTAGCTTCAGGTCATATCTTCAGCCTCCTCAAAGTACAGGTTCCTCTGCTGCTGGGGATATTAAATGGAAAAATTACTAGGATATTTTTCATTTAACAGTGAATTGAATACATTGGCATTTACTTTAAGCTCTGGCATCTTAGTGTTTGGCTGTTAACCAAATAAAGTCATTAGGCATGATAAATTTAATGAAAATCATCTTTTTCATTAAATTAGTTTGTTCTAGTATACATTGTCAGGTTAAGCTAAGACTGTGTAAGTCAGAGGAACATAAGTACTGATGCCCCTAAAGGTGTTAATACCATGAGGACATAGCAATTAACAGAGAAATGGAAGAATGGCCAGGGCAGTCACTTAATCCTAGTTCTAGCACCTCTGGGCAGAGTTCATTCACTTTTGTTCATTAAAGGTGGTATAATAGAGTAGCTAAGAACTCAACCTCTGGAATTAAACTATCTGGTTTCACATCTGGGCTCTTTTGATTATAAACTATATGACCTTGGACAAGTTATTCCCTTAGTCTCAGTATTCTCACTGAGGATACAATACTAAGGATGATATGAGGATAATATCATATAAGGATAGTACTAGGATGATAATGAACATTTCAATGGGTTCATCAAAATTAAATAGTAAAAGTAGAGCACTTGGTCCAGCATCTGATACGTTGGAAGTGATAAATAAAATTAGTTATTATTTGTTAGTGACAGTGATGTATACTAACTACATAAGGTTTATGCTTAGGGTAATTATCCATTATTAGAGGACCTGAACAGTCCTTATTTATTCCTTAATCTGCCCCTAAACCAAGTTCATTGACATTTGTGAAAATGACTTTTTGAGTACATAATATATGTAAAAGTATGCTAACTGCAGAATTGTTTGTAGTGACAAATATATGGAAAGTCTTAGAATGTCCATCCAACAAAGAAAGGCTTCATTTTCCTCAGTCTGTATAAGGAGACTAGATGAGATTATCTCTAAAATCCCTTCTGCCTCCAACAAAGGTAATATTTTCACCCAATTGGTAGGCTCGACCCCAATATTCTAAGCAATGGAAATGAGAGAGGAAAATCTAAGGCATGATGTGAATATTTAAAGGTAGGTAACAGTGCATAGTACTCAAAAATCAACCAGAATATTTAAAGGTAGGTAACAGTGCATAGTACTCAAAAATCAACCAGAATATTTAAAGGTAGGTAACAGTGCATAGTACTCAAAAATCAACCAACACATACACCACAGCTGTAACCTACAACCGCAGCTGTGGCTCAGTTTGGATTCTTGGTGCAGCCAAAAATAAATAAATAAATAAATAAATAAAGTCATTAAAAATGTTATTACTATCAATAACACAAGTCATTTAACATATTAGGAGTTATTTTATTATATTTTAAATTATCTGTAATTAATTGTATGCAATTTTTATATTCAACCTTCTTAACGGAATAAAAAATAAAAGGTATCAAAAATAAATAATAGATATGAGTTTGAGGTTTAAATAATAAAGATGTATAATTTAAGACTATCAGGAAGTTTGAAATCTCACATGAAAGAATGGGGGCTGTGCGTGCTGTAAATTATTAAAACAACACTTGGTTTGAATTTTATTTAAAATTGTGTTGATTTTTTTCTACTTTGAAATAACCAGAGACATTTTGTGGGCAGATAATGCTGAGCAGGATGAGTGGCTATCTGTCTTTAGAACTATCAAGACCTAATATTAATATCAAGGAGTTTCCAGAATCTAAGAAATTTCCACCCTCATGCATATTGATTTGGAAAATCTCCATTTGTAGAGTTCTATGCTATTTCTAAAATAAAAGTCACAGCATAGTCAAAAAGAAATCTATGAGACTATATAATAAGAAAGGCTTCTTTACACACAATTTTTTTCTTTTTTTGCTTTTTAGGGCCACACCTGCAACATATGGAACAGGCTAGGGATCAAGTCAGAGGTATAGCTGCCGGCCTACACTACAGCCACAGCAATGCGGGACCTGATCCGCGTCTGCGACCTACACCACAGCTCATGGCAATGCCGGATCCTTAACCCACTAAGCAAGGCCAGGGTTCGAACTCATGGTTCCTAGTTGGGTTCATTATCCACTGAGCCATGAAGGGAACTTCCTTTACACACAATCTTGATGAACAATAATATTATAAAAAATAGGAAACAATTTTGAGTTTGAGTTCTATGTGCCATAATTAGCCTATTTTAGAGAGAGAAAGAATAGAGATAATAAAAGTGAGGTAGCCTGCTCAATATTTAATACAACTAGTAAGAGGAAAAATCAGGATTCAAGTTCAGCAATTCTGACTCCAGAACCTGTACTAAAATCACTTAGGTCATAGTATCTCGCCAAGGAGATCAAATGCTGAAATCTGATTATTATTGAGATTCTACTCTTTTAAACTTTAAGAAAGTTTTTTTTAATGTATGTATTTTATTTGATACAAAAATGACCATCACCTCTGTAGAGCTGTGGAATAGGTATTTGTTCCCACCAGCAGGAATATATGCAATTCCATAAGACATTTTTTTTTCCTCAGAGGATGTACTTAAACAAATTAATTAAATATATTTGGGTATTCTGGATGAAAATGAGAAAGTAACATTTGGGCTTGTTCTACATCATCCAAATTTAATGCAAAATCTAGAAATAGTTATTACAGTCATATATACATGCATGGACATTGCTCACCATTCAAATAATTTTTCCTCCCATTTTAGTAGAATGAGATAAATGCTTCCAAACTTGCAGCTAAAAAAGTTTACATTATTTGTGTTTTAGTATGAAAACTCTTCATACTAAAGAAGATTCTTGAGTACCCTTGTTCATCTGTGATATGGATTTACATTTTTTGAATAATGCGCGCTATTTTAAAGTAAAAAACTAGTATTAGAATAACCAAATTAGTAACTAATTTTCCTTCTCTGCCATTGCATTAATTTTAATTGTACTTTTAAATTCCATGCAGTTAAGGCTTTAATGCCAGAAATTTAACAGATATTTCCTTTTAAAAATCAAATGTTATAGCTACATACCACATTCTATTTATTTGTATGTATTCTTATTTTAGGAATGAGTATGGAATGATATAATTTTGCTCTGAAAGCCATAATGTGAAATAATATCCAATTTTTATTACTATTCCTTTAAAGCCAGAATTTATTAACAGCTTAAAAATACTTTTTATTGGAGTTCCCGTCGTGGCGCAGTGGTTAAGAATCCAACTAGGAACCATGAGGTTGCGGGTTCGGTCCCTGCCCTTGCTCAGTGGGTTAACGATCCGGCGTTGCCATGAGCTGTGGTGTAGGTTGCAGACGTGGCTCAGATCCCGCGTTGCTCTGGCTCTGGCGTAGGCCAGTGGCTACAGGTTCGATTCGACCCCTAGCCTGGGAACCTCCATATGCCTCGGGAGCGGCCCAAAGAAATAGCAAAAAGACAAAAAAAAAAAAATTATTTAATTTTACCAAACAGGTCTCTCTTAACAAAGATGAGAAAAAGGCATTATTTGTGCTCCTGAATAATGCTATCTATCATTCTGTGGCTAGGCTGTACACAGCCACACACTGGCAATTCCACAAAATAGAAGAGCATTTGTTGTTTTTTGTTTTGATTGGTTTTCTAGGTTATTACTGTTCTTAATTGCCCCTTTATCTCAGGTATTAGAGAGCAGAAATGAAAGGCCAAGGAAATGTGGCTCAGATCTGGCGGCGTTGCTGTGGCTGTGGCATAGGCTGGCAGCTGTAGGTCTGATTAGGCCCCTAGCCTGGGAATCTCCATATGCCGCAGGTGCGGCCTTAGAAAAGACAATAAATAAATAAATAAATAAATAAATAAATAAATAAATAAATAAAAGGAAAAGAAAAGCATGTCTCATACAAGGAAAAAAAAAGAGGATAAGTCGGACTTCGTCAAAATTACAAACTTCGTTCTTTAAAAAAATGTGAAAGGCATTGTTAAGATGAAAAAAAATTCATGGATTGGGAGAAAATATCTGCAGAGCTTACATTTGATAAAGGATTTGTATCCAGAGTAGACAAAGAATTCTCAAAACTTAATAGTAAAACAACAACTTAATAGAAAAATGGGTAAAATATGAATAGACACTTCAACACAGAAGCTAAGTAGATGGTCAATCAGTACACAAAAAGATGTTCAGCATCATTAGTCATTAGGGAAATACAAAATAAAATCACATGGGATACTCTTACATACCTATTTGAATACCTAAATTGTAAAAGACTAACTATACCAAGTGTTGGCACTCCTATTGGGAATGCAAAATGGTACAACCACTTTGGAAAATAGCTAATTTCTTAAAAGTTAAACATACACATACCATGTGATCCAGTCATTCCATGCCTAGGTATTTTTCTAAAGGAAATGAAACTATAAGTCCACACAAAAACTTATACACAAATAAACATGGTAGCTTTTATTTGTAATAGCCCAAAACTCAAAACACAAATGCTCATCAACAAACTGTGATATATCCAAGCAATGGGTAACTACTCAGTAACAAAATAGAAAAATTACTCTTTATGCACATAACAACATGGAAAAAATCTAAACATAATTATGCTAAGTGAAAGAAGACAAGCAAAAAAGAGGGATATATTGTATGATTCCATTTATATGATATACTAGAAAATGAAAATCAAAAGAGTTAATCAGTGGTTGCCTAGGGATGGGGGAGATATGATGAAACTTTTGGTAGTGATGAAAATGTTCATTATCTTGACTGTGGTGATGACTTCATAGGTGTATAGATTTATCAAAATTTAACAGATTGTACACTTTATGTACAACTGTATCTATTATACAGTTGACCCTTAAACAGCTCAGGGGTTAAGGGTGCCAATCCTCTGCATAGTTGAAAATACTTGTATAACTTTATAATCTCTGTATCCATGATTTTACATCCAGGGATTTGACTAGCTCTGGCTTGTGTAGTAGTACTACAGCATTTATTGAAAAAAATTCTGTATAAGTAGATCCATGAAGCTCAAACCTGTATTGTTCAAAGGTCAACTGTACTTCAATGAAAGTGTTTTAAAAAAGAATTAACTTGTTTATTAAGACAAAACCTGTCTAGGAAGTTCCATTGTAGTGCAGCAGGTTAAGGATTCTGCATTGCCTCAGCTGCAGTGCTGTCTCCAACTACAGCACAGGTTCTATCCCTGGCCTTGAACTTCTACATGTAGCAGGGATGACCCCCCTCCAAAAAAAAAACAAAAAAAAGAGACAAGAAAATATAAAATCTATCTAGATGAACTAAAAAAAAAAAAAACACCAAAATTAAATCCGAAAAAATGAATTTTCAATGCTTGCCTTCTTAAATACCTACAACAAAAGATATTGCTATAGCAGTTATCATTGTGTATTATATATGTTTGTGTGGCAGGGGTGGTGGGTGGGATTGCATACATGTTGATAACAGTGAAGGTATAAACAGATGTCCAAGAGCCATGTTCAGTCTGAAATATACCAATAGATTCTGGGTTAAGCATCATCTCACATAAAATTATCTATGAACATTTGATCCCCCAAAAGAATATCATAAAATAATGGATTAGAGAATACTATGCAAGAGACTTATAGATAGCCTTATGAAGAAAAATAGCATATTATATGCTTGTACTAATATTCATAAAAAATATTAGTATTACACATAAATTAAATTCATTACATGAATAAAATACTTTTTTTAGGGACCTGTCATTATAAAATTAACTAATAGATCAAAAAAAACCTACAAAAATAAAAGTGTGCTACGAGGTACCTAAGGTAGCACATACACTTCAAAATTAGAATGTTGTTAAGAGAAGTCACCTAAAATATGTGGCTTGGGAAAAATATTTCCAATCAAAAATCAGAAAGCTCATTAATATATTATTTTTGTATGAGGTTTTTTACAAGCTTTTATTCTCTTTCTATTCTCCATGTTCCATCCCAGACTTTTCTGTATCAGTGTGAATGATTAAGTACTAATCCTTGAAAAGCATCTAAACAACTCTCTAAGTAGATCATTTTAGAATGAAAACTGTAGTTGAGTCACATTTGTCCAATATCATAACTTCAGAAGAGAGATATTCTCTAAAATGTCACGGTTGTCTTAAACCAAGGCCAAAATTTTTTACCCTTAGGATTTCAGCACTGATTAGTTTCTTCCTCAATTCAGCAGAAAAACAAGAAAGAATATGAATAAGCAATTCCCAAATGGACAATAAACATATGAAAAGACAATCTTACCACTAAGCTAAGAAATACAAATACACATTAATAAGAAATTAATTTAGAGATGGTCATTAAAATGTGAATATTGATTATCCCAGCATATTTTGAGTTATTTTAAATTTCTTACTTGGGTTTCAACGTACTGACATTTTTCAATCTCTATTATTTTCACCAAATATAAAGTTTTTAAAAAATTGCCTCATTAGTGATGTACAGAAAAGTTATGGACAATGGATCATAAAACAGAATTCTCCAAGTAATTTAGCTAATAAAGGTTGAATTTCAAATAAGTGTAAGACAGAAAGATTATCAAATAAGCGGTACTAAGAAAATTAGCTAATAAAAATACACTAAAAAAGTCCAGACCTCTAACTCATTGCTTATTCCCAAATGCTATTTTTTTTTCTGGCCATACCCACAGCATGTGGAAGTTCCCCAGCCTGAGACTGAACCCAAGCCACAGCAGTGGTGGCAAGGCTGAATCCTTAACTGCTAGGCCACCAGGGAACTCCCCAAAATGCTGATTCTTGATGGTATAAAATTTAACATATATATGAAATCACTAAAGTACTATAAAAATATAAAGCATTAACAAAATATGTCCATCATTTAAAAAATAATAATTTGCAGAACAATATTTATAGCATAATTTCATTGATTTAAATCATACCTTCCATAGTATATGTTTTAATGAAAATTATAGAATGAGAGGATATGCACCCATTATAGAATGAGAGGATAATGATATATTCAGCATTATATCATTATCCTCTACCACATGTGCCTGGCACGTGGCAGGCACCAAAATATGTTAGTTGAAAGGCTAAATAAACTCATGCATTATTGTTGGGATTTTAAATTGTGATCATTTTTTCTGGAGAGAAGCTTGGCAATATGTGTCAAAGAGTAAAATGAGAATACGACTCATTCTAGCACTTCCATTTCTAGGAATTCATCAGATGACTAATTTTTACAAGTTCATATAGCAGGTATCCAGGGTTAACTTTTTTAATAACAGGAAAATGTACGTTAGTGGAAAGATGGTGCAGGGAGTAGCTGCCCTACAAGAGGAATCTGGTTAAGTAAATTATGGCAAATATTTCCATGGAATATGCATCTATTTTAAAATAAAATATTGATCGGTTTCTATGAAAGTATAGCCACAATTAACTGATAAATGCACAGGTTACAAAACATAAGTTCACAAGATGAAACAGTATATATAAATAGGCAGGCATGTACATGTACAAAGAAAATTCCAGAAGGAAATGCATCAAAATGCTAACAATAGTTATCATTTGATTAAGATTGTGTATTTCTATTATTATTTTAATTTTCTATATTGTATTTTCCCTTACAATGCTTACATACTTTGACAATCAGGAATAAACAATACAACTAAATTCATTTACAAAATAGAAAATAAAAGTGTTTCCTAACTTATAAATACATGACTAAATGACTAAGCACAAATCCTATAATAAAGAGGCAACATAAAGATTAATCTTACTTTAATATTTTTCCTCATTTGAAATGAATAATTCATCAGATGTTATATTTTAATTTGCTACTTGCTTTCTATGAGCAGGTTTAGAAAGTGAATGTCATTAATTAGGTTATTTTCCTCATTAATATTCTAAATCACCTCTGTGGATTTTTCTGCTTACATAGAACTATCTTCCAATTAAGTCTTTAAAAGACTCTGTCGTGAATTTTTATTCAAATACATATAGGTAATTCTTGTCATTCATAAAAATGGGCTAAATATGTTCCTTACCTTTTAATGAAAAGTAAACACGGGTCTTTTTGGTTGTACCAAGGGAGTTGTTCTGTGGCAGAAAAGAATCCTGCAAATAAAAATAGCAGCTGTTTTTAAACTTCATTTTGCAAGTTTATTCACATATTACTGGATTTGTAAATCATACTTTAGTATGGCTAGCATTTTACAATGTTAGAAGGAAACTGGTGGCAGATGACATTGTAAAGTATACCCTGACAGAGGATGCAGTTTCATCAGCACAGACTCCCCCTCCCATCCTGCTATTCCTGGAATGGAAAAGTGCTGCACGAAAGTATAGAACAAAGCGTCTGCTTTTAAAAAATACTACCTAACATTTGAATGCCCTCTTATTTTATCTACAAGGTTGTTACAAGCATTGAGAAGGACTACGTGGCAAATCAGCAGCAAGGTTGGGGTTTATTATACGCCAAATTAAAAGGAGAAATATAGTAAAAAATGGTGTAACTGACTCACGGCAACATGGGTTCGCAAACCTTGTAGATGGATATAAACCAGGCTTGCCAAACACCACAGACAGCACTTATTAAAACTGTTACGTGGAAGGCAATATGCCTGCTTTCTAGCCCCTCCCCGCTTTGCCAATAAACGACTCCCTCTTTTCCCCCCAGTGTAAAAATACATGCTCATAGAACATCTAGATAGAAGAAAGAGAATTAAAAAATCATCCACAAGCACACTACCCAAAGATGCCATTTGGAGTATTTTCATCCAATTTTTAAAAAACAGATTTTTGTCACGAGGCCCCTGACAAACCAAACGGGAATTAATGAAGGGCAGATGGGAGAAGGATACTCCTCTTCCCTTGTTAGAAACCATGACTAGTATTTTTACCTCATAGCTAAGCTTTTTTTTTTTTTTTTTTTTTGAATTATAAAACTATAAGGATAAAATTTTGAAGGGAAAAAACGTCTTCCAGGGGTATGAGCCTTAGCTACCTAGGAGCGCCTGGGAAGGTGGGCGGAGTCTGGAGGGGGCGGTGCTTTTGGCTACTCATTGGCCTGAGGGTTTGTCAATCAAGCATTCCTAGCAAATGAGGTGCGAGCTAAAGGGCACACTGGGAACGAAATTGACGGGAGGTCTGACTGCTAGGGGAGGGGGGGTTCAATATCTTAGCAGTGAAGAGATCTCGGGGTCTCGCACTGCGCCATTCGGCTGAGGCACGCCTCGGTACGCAGCAGCTGCAGCCGGGAGAGGCCTTACCTCTGCCGCTCTTGCTCAGGCCTCCAGTGTCGCTGCCGCCTCCGCGGCTTCAGCCCAGCCCCACCCCGCCCTGCACTCCTGCTGCCTTCGCCGCTGCCCCGACCTCCACCGCCGCCACCCAAGCATCCGTGAGTCATTTTCGGCCCATCTCTGTGCGCGCGGTAGTCACCACCCTAAGCCGTTTGCAGGCTTGCAGAATGGCAGAAGCGGATCCTAACAGGGTCTCGGGAGCTGCGGCCCAGGGGGTGGATGAAGAGATGGTGGCTAGCTCGTCTAGCGATTCTGGGGAAGAATCTGACAGCAGCAGCAGCAGCAGCAGCAGCTCTAGCAGCAGCACTAGTTGCAGCAGCAGCAGTAGCAGCAGCAGCAGCAATAGCCGCAGCCGTTTCTATAGAAAGAAGAGGGTACCTGGGCCTTCCAGAAGGGCGCGGCGGGCTCCGTCAGGTAGGAGTTTCGTGGATCAGCTGCCTCGGGCAGTTAGAAATCGTGTGCAGGCGCTCAGAAATATTCAAGATGAATGTGACAAGGTAGACGCCCTGTTCTTAAAGGCAATTCACGAGCTCGAAAGAAAATATGCCGAACTCAATAGGCCTCTGTATGATCGGCGATTCCAAATCATCAATGCAGAATATGAGCCCACGGAGGAAGAATGTGAATGGAATTCGGAGGATGAGGTGTTTAGCAGTGATGAGGAAGTGCAGGAAGAGGGCCCTAGTGAAATGCCTGCCTTAGAGGGTGAGGAAGAAGAGGACCCAAAACCAAAACCTGAGGTCAAGGCTGAAGAAAATGCAGCCCCTAAAGAAAATCCCGAGGCAAAGGCTGAAGAAAGAGCAGAGTCTAAAGATGCTCTGGAGGCCAAGCCTGAAGTAAAGGAAGATCCAAAAGAAGCCCCCCAAGCAAAGGCAGAAGATAGAGAGCAGCCTAAAGCAACAGAGGCGACTAAGGCCAGGGTTGCTGTAAAAGAAGCTCCTAAAAGAATTCCTGAGGTCAGGCCTAAAGAAAGGGCTCTGAAAAGAGCTCGCAAAGGAAAGCCTAAAAGAGAAGATCCTAAAGGCATTCCCGACTATTGGCTGACTGTCTTAAAGAATGTTGACAAGCTGGGACCCATGATTCAAAAGTATGATGAGCCCATTCTGAAGTTCCTGTCAGATGTTAGCCTGAAGTTCTCAAAACCTGGCCGGCCTATAAGTTACACATTTGAGTTTTGCTTCCTACCCAATCCATACTTCAAAAATGAGGTGCTGACCAAGACATATATAATAAAGTCAAAGCCAGATCACAATGATCCCTTCTTCTCCTGGGGCTGGGAAATCCAAGATTGCAAAGGCTGTAAGATAGATTGGAGAAGAGGAAAGGATGTTACAGTCACAACCACCCGGAGTCGCACAACTGCCACTGGTGAAGTTGCAACCCAGCCAAGAGTGGTTCCTAATGCATCATTCTTCAATTTCTTTAGCCCTCCTGAGATTCCTACCATAGGGAAGCTTGAACCCAGAGAAGATGCCATCCTTGATGAGGACTTTGAAATTGGTCAAATTTTACATGATAATGTCATCCTGAAATCTATCTATTACTACACAGGAGAAGTCAAAGATACCTATGATGTTGGTAAAGATTATGGAAACAGGAAATATCGAAAATAAAAAAGAGGCTGCCTGAAAGAATTTTCGAGAGTCTCAAATTTCAAGCAAAAGTGAAGCAGGTTTATATAGCCTTGAAAAAAAAAACTGCCATATAACCTCAACACTAGAATTCCTCACAGTCTTGTGTTGTCATATTTTCTTGGTAGCCTAAAATATTGTCCTAAAGTGTCTAAGTATCAGTTTATTCTATCTAGTCTGTTGTAGTATAATATTCTTCAAAATATGTAAACTGCTGTCAATTATCTAAAGCATGTTAGTTTGGTGCTACAGAGTTTTGATTTCTGTGAAGTACTTTTGTTATGTTCCTCTTAGAATGTGGCTGTGAAAACTGTCAGAATTGTTAACTGAGACAAATACTTGCTTGAAAAAAACAAATTCCTGGCGTATCAATGCAAGTTTTTTTTTTTTTTTTCAGCCCAGATGGCTAAGGGTTTAAATCTGTTTGTACTAGCTATGCCTTCATTACTCTGCTATAGAAATACAGTATTAAACTAACTAGAACAATGCATTGTGAAATTTGACTGCTTGAAAAAAATAGCATACATTTAATAATGTCCATCAAAACCATATATGATATGACTGACCTTGTTAATGTGACATAGTGCTTTATAAATTTAAGCATAATGAAGTTATTGTTTACCACTGAGGTGTTAATATGACAGTATTTAAAACAAAGTTTGCTCATCTTATCCTGTGTAACTGTAAACTGAAGGTACTAACCACATTTTCTTTGTAATATGTTCTACTTTGCCTTCCGCTGGAAAGAATCACCTTACATCATTTGGTATTTTTTTCCATGTTCTTCTGTTCCGACATAAAATAACATAAATAAACATCAAATAAAGTGTATCATGCTATAAAAATCTACCATTATCTCCTCATTATAAAAATATACTTATTATAGAAAAAGTAGAGAATCCTGAGGAAAAGGGACATTTAGAAGTATATAACTATAATTAACATTCTGATGCATTTCTCAGATCTTAGCTCTTTTTTGGAGGATACACATTCAAGTGATCAGAGAGAAATGGGACAAGGGAGGAGGTTAAAATGAGGGAATGAGGAAGAGAAGGGGAAGTAGGAATGGAGAGGGGGTAGAAGTAGGGAAGTTGGGGAGGGAGAAGAGGGAGGGAGGCGAAGAGGGTGAAAGGGAGGTGAAATAAGAGGGTGGGAGGGAGGATGATGGGAAAGGAGAAGAGACAGGGAAGGGAGCAGGGTGGAGGGAAGGGAGGGAGAGGGCAGGAGGGGAAAGGGAGGAGGATGGGATGTGCAAAGGAAGAGAAGAAGTTGGAATGAGGAAAGGGGGTAAGGCAGGTGTGCCTCACCCTGAAAGGACATCTATATAAGCTGTTGCTTTAACTTCCAAGAGTAGGATGGGTAAATGACCCAGGCCCACCTTCCCCCATGACTTGGGAGGATGTCTCACTCCCAAGTGTCGTTTATTTTTCCTTGTAGGTGACATTATGCTTTCATCCCTTCTGCACCATGCAGCTGCTTACAGGGTAATTTCAACCTGAGATTTTGGTATGAGATTAGTGTGAGGAGGAGGCCGCTTAAACTCAGTTTACCAGAAAGTTTTGCACTGGGCCCAAAGTCACAAAGCACAACAAATAGCTTATTTCACATTGGTCATTTCCCCAGCTGCATATATATCCCTTCAAGACCTTACATGAAAGGGCTGTGGTAGGAGGAAGACAGGATTTGGGATTTCTGGGTCTCTAGGAATAAAATTACTTGCTAGTCTTCCCAGATCTCTCTCTCTCTCATTCTCTCTCTATATATACATATATATGGTATACAGTATCTTTCATTTATCCCTGCTTAATAAACCCCCATGTCTATAATTATAAAAATATTCCAACCCATGAAATATATATCTAACTAATCATGCATGTTTGGATATTTAGGTTTGGATTTATACAAAACCAGGAAGCAAATTACTGCTTTTAGCAAAAGCATTCAATTCTGAGAGTGTCTTTGTTTTTAGTTCTGAGATTTTTGCATCCATCTAGAAGGGGTGTGGCAGCAGATTTACTCATACGCCAACATAAAAATGAAGACTATCATACATAGCATGTACCTACCTGCTGCATAAGTTCTCAAATTGGATATATACTGTGCTTACCAGACATCACAAATAGTAGAGCCCTTAAAATTTCTACATGGAATTAAGCATCCTTATTGCATCCTAGAACACTTAAGGAAGTATTTAGCCCCTTCGCGCTCTGTATTTTCCACTGCTAAAGGAACTCTTGTCATTATAGAATCTTTGCAAAATAGAAGAGAAATGCAGATAATAACAGTCATTCAGAAGCACACTACCGGAAGATATGTCTTGTATATAGATTGGTGTATTTTCTCCCAGTCCTTCACTTGATTAGGTTTTATCACAAGTTCTTGGCTCTAATCAGGTTGGGCGGGTGTAAGAAGCTAATTGGTAAGCAGTTTATTGGTATTTTTACCTTTTCAGGTTATGTCGTGGGTAGGGGGTGGGGAGCGGGCAAGTTTCAAGGATTTTTGAATCAGGTAAGCTAGGATTCCGGAAATGCAAGCTGTGGGTGGTGGGTGCTTCAACCATCTAGGCTAAGTCAAAGGTGAATAGAGCCGGGAAACCGATGGGCTTGCGCGTTGGTTGGGCTGCAGGTTTGTTCATCCCACCCGCTCAGCCAATGAATGATGCCAGAAAGAAGAGCCGACTTGGAACCAAACTCCGGGGCAGGGGGAGAGGGCGTGAGAAGACTTTTAAGGGGGTCTTTCCCGCGTGCCTTCTAACCAGTGTTAGAAGGCACTTTTGCTGAGTCAGGGCTGAGGCCAGCGGATCCCTTCTCCAGTCCCCAGCCGGACCAAAGAGGTCGTCTCCTCCGCCGCCGCCGCGGGCATCCCCGCCTTCTCATTTGTGAGTTTTTCGCATCCTGAATTGGGCTCAGAGCCTCCGGGGCCTTTATTCGTAAACTTTTTTTTGTTGCTGTTGTTGTTTTCCTTTAACCTGGCAGACTCAAATAAGGAGGGGCTTTTCCTGAGCAGCAGCAGTGGCTGCAATAGAGGTCGTGGAAGAGATTTGTCGAGCAAAGTGAAGAAAGGGTAACGGGATGAATCAGATGATGCAAATGCCCCCATTCTGAGGGCCTAAAGAGAAGGGCGTCCTTGCCCTCCGAAAGCTTCAGGGGGTCAAGTGATAAGGTAGATGCTGAATTTGAAAAGGTACTGCAGGTTTTTGCAAAAAGGATAAATCCTCTTGTTTAGGTGTTTGTGCCCACCAGCCCAAGGATTAGGACAACCTGCTGTATAATAACTTCAACAAACGTGTGCATTACTTCAAATTATGTTTTGTATTTTTTGTGGAGTATATTTTTTAAATTTAAAAAACGAAATATATAAGTATCAAAACAGCGTTTAGAAGTATAGTTTTCAAAAGATGGAAACACAAAAATTCTCTAAAGCATCTTTGTAGTTTAGTCCTTATGATATTTTTGTCATATAACCTTTAGAGAGTAACTGGAAAAACTATCAGAACTTTTCAATAAAGCTAATAGTTACTTGGGGGAAAAAACGTGCTTTGAAGAGCCCGTTCGCGTGTGTTTTGCCTCCACCTCCGAAGTAGGGAGGGCTTAAATTTTAACTTGGACCAGGTGTACCTTCATTACTGTTCTATAAATTGTGTATTATTTATCATTCTATGGTGCATTACAAAATGTTGTCACTTGGATAAAGTAGCATAAAGAATTTTTAATGACACATGGGTAACAAGTTTCCTAGATTGATTTTGAATTTTATATGACACAGTGATTTATATGAAAATAAACATAAGCTCTTATCTCCTACTATGTTGCTAGAAGAAGTTAATGTTTGCAAGTGGTTTTGTCAACTTTTACTCGAGTTATGTAAACTAAAGTAAATGTTTTCTTTGTAGTATGATTCACTGAAAGTTGTCACTTTATTATAATTTTTACAACATCTGATTATAAAAATGTTCTTTACAGAAAATGTGGAAAACATACTGAAAAGTATAAAAGGTATTTTTAAACAATTCCGTGACCACATTTTACCTGAAAAGGAAATACCTAAATCTATCTTAATTAACTACTATTCCATCCCTTTCACTTTGCATTTAATATATTTTGGAATCCTTTCTATCTCAGTTCATGTAAACTTCATTTTTTTTAACAAACATTACATGGATATACCATAATTTATTTCATCAGTTTCTTATGGACATTTAAGTCAGGAGCATCTTTTTCTAATGGATTGGTAATTGTAAGCACTGCCTTTGAATTAAAAATGTTGCTTATAATGAAATATTTTCCCTTTTGATTTTGTTCATTTTTTTTTCTGCAGAAGCATTTTAATGTTAATAAAGTCATATTTATCTTTTAACCCCCTTATGGATCTTGAGCATTTGGCTTAGACCTTTCCACACCAAGATTTCTTTTTTTTGATTGCTTTATGTTTTCCGCCTTGAATACTCTTATTGTTTCATTTAAAGTTTTGGTCTTTCTGGAATAATTTTTATATAAGGACTGAGGTAGCTATACTCTTTTTTCTCTCAACACAACGAATCAGTTGTTTGGACACCATTTATTGAATATTGAATATCTAACATAATTAATTGCTGCCTTTATTATATAATCCATTCCCTTATGTGTCTATTTCTGAACTGTTTTGTTCAGAAGTTTTATTTCTTGTGCCAGAAATCTTCTAAAACAAACTTCTCATAAACATTTTACTATCTGGTAAAAATAGTTACTTATAAAACTTTGTTTTGGGGAGTTCCCATCGTGGCTCAGCAGTAATGAACCTGACTGGTATCCAGGAGGACCGGGTTCGATCCCTGGCCTCAGCTGTGGTGTAGTTTGAAGATGTGGTTTGGATCCTGCATTGCCTGTGGTGTAGGCCGGCTCAGATTCGACTCCTAGCCTGGGAACTTCCATATGCCAAACGTGTGGCCCTAAAAAGAAAAAAAGAAAAAAAACAAAACACAAAACTTTGTTTTTAAGATGGGGGGGTCAAGTATTTTCACCAGTTCATTTTCCCAGATGAACTGCAGTATCCCTTTTTTTCCGGCTCCCTCCCTAAAGCCCATGGGTATTTTGATTAAAGTTTGTTTCAATTTATAGATTCATTTATAGAGAATCAGAATTTCCTATTATTCAGTTTTTTATCCAAGGACAAGCAGTGTCTTTCCATTTAATCAAGTATGTTTTTATATCCTTCCTTAGACTTTTAAAGTTTACCTGTTGAAATATGCTTTTAAAAAATATTCAGAACCAGTTCTTCACTTTCTTCTTCCTTCGCCTTTTGCTTATGCTTCTCTGCTTCTTCTTCTTTTTTTTTTTTTCTTTTAAAAATTTCTTGGCGACTCCTAGGCCAAGGGGAAGTTCCCAGGCCAGGGAATGAACCTGCACTCCAGCAGTGATCCAAGCCACAGAAGTGACAACACTGGATTCTTAACCCACTGTGCAACAAGGGAACTCCTCTACTTATTTTTAAATCATTTGTGCTAGGCATTGTCCCTTTTTTCAGCTTTGAATGGGAGCAACTCTTTGCTGAAGTGAGATGTGTGATGAGATGGGAGGAAATGAACTTGAGCATCTCAGAAGCTTCAATTCAGGTTTATCTCATATCATTCTCTCTCCAAATTGCTATATATATCTGCCAGAGGCCATTTTTCTCTTCAGTTTATGATATTCTCTCCTTTCTCAGCCCTCACCAGAGCCCGCTTTGGAATGAGCAGGTTAGCATGACTCAGTGAAATGTCTTGAGTTAGAGGTGTTCTGTGGCAATCCTTGTACTTAATTTCTGCTCAACAGACTGGCTATCATCTGTGGAATTACTCCTTGGCATATCCCTCTCCTCATGTTGAAGCAGTCTCTAGAGGCTCTCAGGAAATGGAGATGATATGCTGGTAGTTACTCTTTAACTTCAGCTCCCCTTTTGTTCTGTGTTATGGGGCTGTTTCTTGAAGGGGTCATTTCCTGCTGCTTTTGGTGTCTGCTACAGGCCTAAAATCAACTATTAACGGCTTGTACACTTAAGGGAAAATAAGCATTAGCTCAGAGACCTGCGTTTTTCTTTTTTGGTTCAAATTTCATTCTAAGTGGAAGATGCCCTTTCCAGTGTGTGGCTTGGGATTGTGGCTCTTTCTTTGATTTGAAGGTCATCTCTGCCTTTAATCTTTATTCAAGGAATTCTGATGCACAGGCAGAATTGAAAACCACAGAGCACTGGGGAGGGGAATCTCCAAAAGAGGAGAGAGTGTGTCGTGTTCTCTGGATGCATTGACTTCAGAAAATTTTTCTGCAGCACAGCTATTAACAATTCTCCTTAACTTTTAGTGTTCCTGAAATACCAGTTTGGTGACTTTGGCCTTGACCAAATAGGTAAACTTGCCCAGATTTGTAAAAGGATCATTAATCAACATTAAACAATTTTATTTTGAGAAAATTAAAGACTCACAGAAAGCTGCAAAAATAGTACAGAAAAGTACTGTGCACCCTTTACCCAGCCACCTCTAATGGTAACACATATGACCATAGTATAATACCCAAACCAAGAAGCTGACATTGGTACAATCAACAGATCTCATTCAGATTTTACTAGATTTCCCATGCATTCCTATGTGTGTGTGTGAGTGTGTATGTAGTTCTATGTCATTTTATCACATGCATAGATTCATGAAACTACCCTAAAATCAATTCAAAACTATTTCATTACCACAATGAAACCCCCTCATTCTAACTTCCTCTCGGGTCCCTAAATTCTGACAACTATTTTTTTTTTTTGTCTTTTTGCTATTTCTTTGGGCCGCTCCCGCAGCATATGGAGGTTCCCAGGCTAGGGGTCGAATCGGAGCTGTAGCCCCTGGCCTACGCCAGAGCCAGAGCAACGCGGGATCTGAGCCGCGTCCGCAACCCACACCACAGCTCACGGCAACGCCGGATCACCAACCCACTGAGCAAGGGCAGGGACCGAACCCGCAACCTCATGGTTCCTAGTCGGATTCGTTAACCACTGCGCCACCACAGGAACTCCCTGACAACTATTAATTTGTTTTCAATCTTGAAATGAAAACAGTTATACAGATGGTTATATAATTGGGCTTATATAGTATGTAACATTGTGAGAATGACCTGTTTTCGCTCAGCAAAGTAACCTTCAGATCCATCCAAGTTGTACCTATCTTAATGAGTTGTTCTTTTTATTGCTACTTGCATTCCACTATGTTAATCCCTAATCTGTGACTCTTCTATGGGGGAATAAAATCAGGTAGAGAGGAAAAAGAACTGCCAGCAGCCAGAACTTCTCATAGGGACAAAAGGAGGAATTACAGGATCCTTCTTCCCAAAAACTGAAAGTTTAATAGTATCAACAGAAAATGCCTATGCAATGCTTACTATGCACCAGGAATATACAAATGATTATTCATGTAACCCTGACCACAATCTTATTAATTAGGTACAGTTATTATCTCTATTTAGCAAATGGGGAGACTGAAATACAGAAAGGTTAAGTAACTTGTCCAGATTTGTGCAATCAGTATGTGACATAGCTAGGCTTTTTTTTTTTTTTTTCTTTTTGCTATTTCTTTGGGCCGTTCCCATGGCATGTTCCCAGGCTAGGGGTCTAATCAGAGCTGCAGCCACCGGCCTATGCCAGAGCCACAGCAACGCGGGATCCGAGCCGCGTCTGCAACCTACACCACAGCTCACGGCAACGCCAGATCGTTAACCCACTGAGTAAGGCCAGGGACCGAACCCACAACCTCATGGTTCCTAGTCGGATTCGTTAACCACTGCGCCACGACAGGAACTCCCATAGCTAGGCTTTAAACTTGGCAATCTGACTCTCCTCTATGTTCTTAACTGCTCTATTATATGACCTCTCTCCCATGCTGTACAATCTAGAGAAGCACATTGTCCATACTCAGGACTAAAAGAAATAAGTACAACCTGGAAGGAAAGGGGATACCCATCTATAGAGGAAAACTAAGAATTTCAACTTACCCAGAAGTGGTGCCCACTGAATCCACTTGTAGCTCATTTCTGAGAAACTTTAAGTTTATAGCTTAGTGACACCGCTGGGTAGGAGTTACCCCCTAGGTCATATCCAACATACACAGGGCGAAATTTACATCATACAACTATTACAGTTTTACCTTTCCAACCTCCCAGTCTGCTTTCCTGTAGTTGGCAGCAATAAAGAGCCTTTAAATCAGTAGGTGTAAGAAGGAAAAAGAAGCTGAAGAGAGATTTATTCCTAAAGGCATTCTTGAGCAGAACCCAAAGGGAAATTTACAGATATTATTATAGAGGATGAAAGCACGGATTGGAAGTCTAATAGGTTTGGTGTTAACTCCACTTTTTTCACTTATGTGACCCTATGCAAGTTGCTTAGCCCCTGTAATCCTCAGCTTTCCTATCTATACAATGGGACTGTTACCTGACTGCTTCATAGAATAATTGCAAGGCTTAAGACTTTATCAAGCACTTAGAGTGTTTGGCATGCAATAACCATTCAAATTAAAATTTTATTGCTATAGTTAGGATAACTGAGTTTTATTTGGCAATCCTAGGTAAAGATACCATGATACTAAAGATAGTAAAGTTGGTATTTTCTCACCCCGGTTTGTCTGTCTTCAAGGAAGAAAATTTTTCTTTCATGGATTTCAGGTCACTCCTTTTTCTGCCTTGGGTTGTCTCTCCCTAATCAGCTCTAAACTGATTCCTGGTAAACACCTACCTGCCTGCATCATCCCTATATCTTCAGTCATTGAAGTTCATTTTGAATTTTTATTTATTCCTCCAAGGAGTCAGTGCTCTACCAAGTATGTTGCCTACACCAAAGTCTATGACATGAACTTTTTTCTTTAGTAATTTTGAATAGAACTGGTCCATTTCTAGACTCCTGGCATGCATTTATACGTAAGATAGTGATTTACAAACTATTTCTAGTGTGGATTGCTTTCCTCACTATCTCCTCTAGTTTTTGTTTGTTTGTTGTTTTGAGGGCGGCTTTTTTTGGCTACACCTGTGGCCTGTGGAAGTTCCCAGGCTAGGGATCAAACCCAGGCCACAGCAGTGACCTAAGCTGCTGCAGTGAAAACACCTGATCCTCAGTACACTACACCACAAGGGAATTCCATGCTCCTCTAGTTTTGGCCAGGGTAGAAGTCAAGACAGTAATTTTTTTGTCGTGGCTTCTAAAAAATGTACTTTTGGTGAGGAAATTCATTTGTAAGAATTGCTTGCAGAAATTTTACCGAACACTAGAGGTGAAAGGCAATGAACGAATGACATACCAGATGGTATCTACTTAGAACATTTTCATCATACCCCATAGGAAATGAAATTCGAGAAAGTAAAAATCTTTCTGGTAATATTTTCCTTAAACTATTACCACTATTTACAACTTTAGGTAAAATATTACAATGTTAGAGCTGCTGAAATTGGTATTAACTCACACCAGCCTGTCTTGCTTTAAGGGAGAATGTCCCTTTCAATCCAATAAAAAATAAGGTTTATGGGCTAAAATGCATTACTTAGAATTATTTAGGTGTAATTCAAGTTTTAATGGAGTTTGTCAGTCCTTGGATTGAAAGACAAGTAAAAAAAATGCACCGGTGCAAATACTTAAATATTTTTTCACTATTTTTGGCTAGGTTCAGGGTGCTAGGAAAACATTTTACCAAGTGTAATATACTTTTAAATATTGGAAAAGTTGTATTTTCACAGCATAATTAATGTGTCAGCAGGTTGCCAGTTAATTGTTGGAAATGCTTTTGCAGGAAGGAAGACTACAGCTGTATTTAATTATGCTGAAGCACTAGAGAAAGAATGTAGCTCTTTAAAAAAATCTCTAGATGATGAGATTTTGTGAAAATGAATCCTGACTTTCCTGCAATTGAATCTATACTAAATGAACAATCTCTAAACAGCACATGAGAAAGTATCAGAAAATGTCTCTAGCTTAGGTTGATTTTCTGAACACCTATTTTGGAAATAAGTTAGATCTTTTCGAATGTTGTGTTTAGGTTTGCTTAGCTTGTGTTATTAAATATTCTCAATAGTATAATTATTAGTGATAAAATTAAATTTATAAGACCCAACAAAACAAGTGCTATGTATTAAAACTACATGTTTGGAGAAATATTAACCCAACAATTTGATTTTTATTTAAAGACTTTTTCATGAGAGAGCAAGAACTTGCAAATAGTATTGGCATACCTCGATTACCATAATATTTATATGCAAAAAGAGAATGTTAATTGTTTTATTTGATGCAGAAACACTTATTTCATATTAAGTATGGCTTAAATATCTGTCTTAATATTATCATCTTTCTCATAGTAAACAAAATGTATTTGTGTATAGTAAAGTGCACTTGAGTCAAAGTTTCATTTATTCAGGGCAGATAAAAATATTCTTATCCATCAAAAATGAATTCAGTGACTTAAAAAATAGCAGAATTGGTTGATGTTGAAGATCTTTTGCTTAGCTTGTCTTCTCTATCCAGTAACCTGTTTTGTGATAATTTTCCTGATGGTACTTTGTGCCTAAGGAAAGGTGGAAGAGAGAATACCAGGTGACATTTCTCATCCAATTTTAGCATGTGTCTTGATATTTTCTATTTAAAATCATACTAATGCCATTTATAAAACAGTGTATAAGATGACTGACAAACTTAAGGAAAAACTATAAAGGAAATGAATAAACAATTTAGAAAAATATTTTCATATGATCTTAATCTTTTGGCTAATAAATATGAAAAACACTCATCTGTATAACTAATAAAAAGATGAAACTTAAAATAGATGTAAATTAAAATAACAAGTTAACTGCTATTTACCTGTTTTGTTGATGAAAGTAAAATATAAAAATTCCCATCATTGTGCTATGCCCAGCCATGTGCTGCAAGTAAAGAAAATGCCCATCCACATGCTGCAAGTGGAAAGGGATAATGGTCCATACACATTTTTAGGAGTATGATTTAGCAATACTTAATAAAAACTTTCAAAATGTGTGTACTCTTTGACCTAGAAAATCTTCAAGAAATTTATCTTGAGGAAATAATAGTGAGCAAAAACAATTGTAAAAGTGTTCGTTTTGGTTTTGCTTACAATACTGAAATGTCTGAAACAATTTAAATGTCCAAAAAGGGGGGGTTTGGTTTATAAGCTATTGTTCATTCATACAGTTGAATAATGTAAAGGCATTTAAAGTAATAATGTAGATCTATCCTGACATTGAAAGATAGGTAAGATAAATTGTTCAACGAAAAGTTCTCAAAAGTATAGAAATGTATGTATGTATACGTAAATTATGTATAGTACACCAAAATACTGGTAGTGGTTAATCTATATGTAATGGAGTTTTAGGTACTTTATAGTCATGATTTTTGTATTCCAAATTTTATATAATGATCAGAAGTTACTGTTGGAATTGGAAAAGAGATAGCGGGAGAAACAGGAACATTTTAGAATTATAGACAAATATGTGGAGCTTACAGAAACAAATAGGGAATTGTGAAGGTGCAATATAGGCACGTATTTGAGCTATGCATTATTAGAAGCTAATTTTTAAAATAATATATGAAGAGCATACACACAAGCGTTGTTCCCTTCCAGTGATGACCTTACAACTAAGTGATTATTCCAGTTATGCTGACACTAACAGAATGTTAAAGATGATCTACTTCTTCATTTTATAGGTGAGAAATCTTGGGCTCATTGCATCTAAATACTTGCCCAGGTCACAAAACAATTAGGTAATGAGAAGTCCACAAAACCATGCTGCTTTCCCTTTCCATTTTTTCGGATAATTATCCAAAAAAAAAAACTATCCTTTTTTTAATAATTACTATCAAACCAAGTTTTCCAATCTCTGATTTCAATGACTGCTTTTCCTTTTAAATACCCAAATAACCTAGCCTCAGCCTTCCTTCCCTCATGTAACCTGACTAAGCTAACCAAGTAACCTAGTTTCCTTTCCCAAATATTTCCAAGAAACGCTAGAGAGTTCTTGGTTATAGGGTCCAAAAGTATGTCTGCTGGTCCCTTACCAATTCTTAGGGCAAATGCTTCAGACTTTTCCACTTATTGTGCTGTCTCATGACTACTTCACTCCGTGCTGCTGCCTCTTACCCCAATCCACATTATACTAAGAGCTAACACATCACACTAAAAAGTAAATCCCTTAAACATAGTTCATACCTGACCCTTATGCTTAAGAAAACTTTATTGATGGTTTGGGAATAGCAGAAGAAAATTATCAGACAGAAAAGAGAAATTTTAAAACTAGCCATCAGAGATACGTTGTTTGTGCCATTGCACAGGAGTCCCCAAATGGCAGTCCTCCCTGATGCCGTACATGTTGCAAGGGCCAACTTACTTCTGACACTGGAGCCCCTTGACCCTCTCCTTTACACGTGACTAGGGTTTACTTGGGGATTGGCAAAAAAAGGAGTATCTTCCTTTCTTGAAATGGTCTGTTGTTGTCCCAGGGGGAAAGTTGAAACTCTCATTTCCTTCATTAGAAACTCCACCCTTGCCACAACTGGTCTAGCCACCATGTTCCAGATAAAAGTTATAATAGCATATTTCTCAGTCTGGACTATTTATATATATGTTGAGTATGTGAATTTCCCTCTGTGAACCAACAAAGGATTTTTAATTTCAGGGCCTTCACCATCTTTTCAACTGCTTGTTTTTATATTTCAGATTCTCTCTCTCTTTTTTTTTTTTTTTTTTTTAAGTATTCTACTTTCTGTCTAGCTTTGTCTACCTTCACTCCTCTTTCACTTCTTTTTTCACCTGTTCCCTTGTTTGGGCTTCCTGGATAAATGTTTAAATCAGTTTTGGCTTGGGACTCCTTTTTTTTTTTTTTTTTTGGTCTTTTTTTGTCTTTTCCAGGACCGCACCTGCAGCATATGGAGGTTCCCAGGCTAGGGGTTTAATTGGAGCTGTGGCCACAGGCCTGCGCCAGAGCCACAGCAACGTGAGATCTGAGCCTCATCTGCGACCTACACCACAGCTCACGGCAATGCTGGATCCTTAACTTACTGAGTGAGGCCAGGGATTGAACCCTCAACCTCATGGTTCCTAGTCAGATTCATTAACCACTGAGCCACAATGGGAACTCTTTTTTTTTTTTTAATTTAATTTATTTTTTCCCTTTAAAATTTTTTTAAAATTATAGCTGATTTACAATGTTCTATCAATTTCTCCTGTAGAGTAAAATGACCCAGTTATACATTTATATGCATTCTTTTTCTCATTATCTTCCATCATGTTCCATCAGAAGTGACTGGATATAGTTCCCTGTGCTATACAGCAGGACCTAGTTGCTTATCTACTGCAAATACAATAGTTCGCATCTACTAACCCCAAACTCCCAATCCATCCCACTCCCTCCCCTCCCCTTTGGCAACCAAAAATCTGTTCTCTATGCCCATGAGTTTGTTTCTGTTCTATAGATAAATTCATTTGTGCCATATTTTAGATTCCACATGTAAGTGATATAAAATGGTATTTGTCTTTCTCTTTCTGACTTACTTCACTTAATATGAGAATCTCTAGTTCCATCCATGTTGCTGCAAATGGCATTATTTTGTTCTTTTTTATGACTGAGTAGTACTCCATTGTGTATATGTACCACACACTCCTCATGATTTCTGATTTTGGTAGCATATTTTTGCATGGATGATTTCCTGCCTTTACTGTATATATACATTTACTGGTGAGCCTTGTCATTTGTGATATTTTTGTTTCTAGTTGTGGCCTTTTCTTTTCTGCCTAGAGAAGTTCCTTTAGTATTTGTTGTAAGGCTGGTTTAGTGTTGCTGAATTCTCTTAGCTTTTGCTTATCTGTAAAGCTTTTGATTTCTCCTTCCAATCTGAATGAGAGCCTTTCTGGGTAAAGTAATCTTGGTTGGAGGTTTTTTCCTTTCATCATGTTAGGTATATCATTCCACTCCCTTCTGGCCTGCAGAGTTTCTGCTGAAAAATCTGCCAATAACCTTATTGGGGTTCCACTGTATATTATTTTTTTCTTTTCCCTAGCTGATTTCAGTATTTTCTCTTTGTCTTTAATTTTGGTCTGTTTGATTAATATGTGTCTCGGGGTGTTCCTTCCTGGGTTGGTTTATTTTATGTGGTACTTATGGTGCTTCCTGGATTTGAGTGAGTGGTTCCTTTCCCATGTTAGGGAATTTTTCGGCTATTATCTCTTCAAATATGTTTTCTGTCCCTTTCCCTCTCCTCCTTCTCACATCCCTATCATACAGATGTTGGTGTGTTTAATGTTGTCCCATTTCTTTTCAATCTTTTTTCTCTTTTCTGTTCCACATCAGTGATTTCCACTGGTCTGTCCTCCACCTTGCTTATTCATTCTTCTGCTTCCTGTATTCTGCTGTTGGTTGCTTCTGATGAATGTTTTATTTCAGTTACTGTATTTTGCGTCTCTGCTTCCTTAATTTTTTTTTTGTCTTTTTGCCTTTTCTAGGGCCGCACCTGTGGCATATGGAGGTTCCCAGGCTAGGGGTCTAATCCGAGCTGTAGCTGCCAAGCCTGCACCAGAGCCACAGCAATGCAGGATCCGAGCCGCATATGCAACCTACACCACAGCTCACAGCAATGCCAGATCCTTAGCCACTGAGCAATGCCAGGGATTGAACCTGCAACCTCATGGTTCTTAGTCAGATTTGTTAACCACTGAGCCATGATGGGAACTCCTGCTCACTTAAATTTTAAATATTGTATTTCTTTGCTCAATATTTCTGTAAATGATCAATTCTTACCTCCAGTTTATTTCCAATGTCTTGCATCATCTTCAGCATCATCAGTCTAAAGTGTTTTTTCTGGAGGCTGATAATATCCAGGTCATTTAGCTGTTTTTCTGGGGGTATTTTCTTGCTTCCTTATCTGAGTTATAGTTTTCTGCCTTTTCATTTTTATAGGTTTTTGGTGTGGTGACCTTTTTGCAGATAATAGAGTTGTAGCCTCTTTTACTTCTGATGTCTGTCCCCCTTGTGGCTGAAATTGGTGTGGGGGCTTGCTGTAGGCTTCCTGAGGGGAGGGACTGGTGCCTTCCCACTGGTAGGTGAGGCTGATTCCTATCCCTCTGTTGTGTGGGGCTTTGTCTGTGGGTGAGATTAGAAGTGGCTGTGTGCCTGGGTTGTCTTTTGGCAGCCTGTTTCCTGATGGGGGGGCTATGTTCCCACCTGGATTATTGTTTGGCCTGGGGCTTCTTAGCACTGATGGGTGGGGCTGGATTTTCCCAAAATGGGCACCTCCAGAGGAACACACACTGGTGAACATTCCCAAGAGCTTTGCCTCCGATGTCCTCCACCCACAAAGAGCCACAGTCACACTCTGTCTTCCCAGGAGATCTTCCAAGAACTTCAGTCAAGTCCGACCCAGATTCCTATGGAACCTCTGCTTTGCCCTGGGACACAGTGCACATGAAAGCCCGTGTGCACCTTTCAAGAATGGGGTCTCTGTTTCCCCTAGTCCTGTGGAGCTCCTGCCCACAAGCCCCAGTGGCCTTCAATGCCAAATACTCTGGGGGTTCTTTCTCCTGATGTCAGTTCCCTAGGTGTGGGGCTCAGACCTCTCACTCCTGTAGGTGTCTCTGTGATACTGTTGCTTTCCAGTCTTGGACTTCCCACCCAGCAGGTATGGGGTTGTTTATATCATGTAATTGCTCCTCTTATCTTTTGATGTGGCCTCCTCTTTGTCTTCTGGAGTAGGATATCTTTTTGAAGGTTTCCAGTCCATCTGGTTGAAGGTTGTTCAGCATTTGGTTGGAATTTTGTTGTTTTTATCAAAGACATTGAGCTCCAGTCCTTCTCTTCTGCCGTCTTAATACAGGAGTGCATGTATGTTTTTAAATGAAAGTTTTGTCTGGATATATGCTCAGGATGGGGATTGGTGGATCATATGGTAGTTCTATATTTAGTTTTCCGAGATACTTCCATCCTGTTTTCCATAGTGGTTGTACCAGTTTACATTCCCACCAACAGTGTGTATGGGGGGGTTCCTTTTTCTCCACACCCTTGCCAGCATTTTTTTGTTGTTGACTTGTTATGGATAGCCATTCTTACAGGTGTAAGGTGGTACCTCACAGTAGTTTTGATTTGCATTTCTCTAATAATCAGTGATGTTGAACATTTTTTCATGTGCCTGTTGGCTATCCACATGTCTTTGGAGAAATGTCTTTTTAGGTCTTCTGCCCATTTTTTTTGATTGGGTTGTTTGGGGTTTTTTGCTGTTGAGTTGTCTGAGTTGTGTTGTTTATATGTTTTGGAGATTAAGCCCTTGTCGGTTGCATCTTTGCAGCTATTTTCTCACACTCCATAGGTTGTCTTTTTGTTCTTCCTGTTTTTTTTTTTTTTAATGGTTTCCTTTCCTCTGAAAAAGCTTGTAAGTTTGATTAGGTCCCATTGATTTATTTTTGTTTTTATTGTCTTGGGTGATTGACCTAAGAAAAACATTTGTATAGTTGATGTCAGAGAATGTTTTGCCATTGTTCTCTTCTAGGAGTTTTATGGTGTCTTGTCTTATGTTTAAGTCTTTAAGCCATTTAGAGTTTATTTTTGTGCATGGTGTGAGAGTACATTCTAGTTTCATTGATTTACATGCAGCTGTTCTGTTTTCCCAGCACCACTTGCTGAAGAGGCCGTCTTTCCCATTTTATGTTCTTGCCTCCTTTGTCAAAAATTAATTGACCATAGGTTTCTGGATTTATTTCTGGGTTTTCTTTTCTTTTCCATTGGTCTGTATGTTTATTTTTGCTTTTTATACCATTTTTTGGATAGTTAAATGTTATGTAATTTGTAAAGATGAAATGGAAATCTCAGCCAGGAGGATTGTTTTTACCTCTAAATGGAGTGCAATAAATTAGCAATTATTCTGGTTCTGAAAATCCCAGCTGAGAAATGACTAGCCCATAGAAATTGCTGTCTTCATAAAGACATGGAATACTCTAATAACATTACCCTCAGTGGCAGAAAATGCCTGAAAATAAATCAAACATATCTAGTTAAGAAATGAAAATAGAGTAAATTCTGATATTGAACATAGTTTATACCTTCTTTTACATTCTTCATTTTAAGATTTCAGCTTCCCTGGTTAGGAATTGATAAGCTCTAGTTGTTTTCTGTAGTTTCTAAATACTTGAAACAACTCTATGACTTTCTGTTTAAATAATACTGAAGTAAAATGAACCCATAAATAATACTGAAGTAAAAGGAACCCATAAATAATACTGAAGTAAAAGGAACCCAGCATTTTCCCTCTCCACTCTCCCTCATTCCCCTCTCTCTCCAAGATCACAGAGGAAAAAAATCAAGATCTTTTCTCCCTCCTCCAGTCTTCAAAGATTATTATTTTGCTCTTTTCTTTTGAAAATGTCAGGTTTATAAGATAATTCACAAACATTGCAATTTACTTTTAAGATATACATTTCAATGGGTTTTGGTATATTTATAGAGTTGTGCAACTATCAACATAATCCAACATTTTCATCACCACATAGAGATATCCTGTACCCATTAGCAGTCACTCCTTGTTCCCCTCCAGCTTTCCCTTCTTCCAGCCCTAGGAACCATGTATCTACTATCTGTCTCTATAGATTTTCCTATTCTTGAAATTTCATATAAATGGAATCATAGAAAATGTGGCCTTTTCTGACTGGCTGCTTTCACTTAGCATAATATTTTAAATATTCAAGCATGTGTCAATACTTCACTCCTGGCCAAATGATATTCCATTGTATCATTTGGAATATTTGGATATATCATTTGGTTTGTTTCTGCTCTTTTGTTTCTATCATTTATATCATAAATGAATAATGCATTTATGAACACTTATGTGGACATTTGTTTTCATTTCTCTCGGGTATATACCTAGGGCTGGAACTGCTAGGTCATGTGACAACTGTTTAACCTTTTGAGGAAGTGCCAGGCTATTTTCAAAAGTGGATGTACATTTTATCACCAATATATGAGAGCTCCATTTCTCTTTATCTTTGCCAACACTTATAATTCTCTCTTCTTGATTCCAACCATTCTAGAGGGTGTGAAGTGGTTTCTTAATATGGTTTTGGTTTGAATATCCTTGATGACTAATGATGTTGAGCTAGATCTAGAAGAAGGCATATAATTGTTAATTATTAATTGGCTTTTCATAGTGAAAAAGAAGAAGATCTGCTTCAATTTAATAATAATAAACATCAGTTCCAAAGCCAAATACAGATTATTCGTATATATTCTACCTCCCCCCCCCCACATATTTAAAAGTACTGCCTCAGTACTATTCATATAGCTCATTAAAAGTTGGGCATAACTGAGAATTTTCACTCAGGACAAGTGAAGTAACAGTCGTTTTCTTTTCCTAAACGCCATTTGCATTTTTCCTAAAGCTGAAGGATCTGCTGCATGGCAATCTTAGAAGGGAGCTAAATGAAATATTTCTCCTTTTGTTCTCTATTTTACACACCCTAGTTGTGTGCATTAAACTTTTCTTGCTGTCATAACAAATTACTACAAACTTAGCAGCTTAAAATAACACAAAATTATTACTTAAAAAAATAGATCTGTATTTTTTCCTAAAAAAGTTATTAATTGCACACTTACTTTCTCTTGAAGAGGAGTAGAGAGGCAACTGGGCTAAACATTTGCACTGTAGTTGGTCATAATTCTTTCAGTGAGAGTTCCCATTTTTATATTGACCTTTGGTTTTTGTCTATCACAGAAATTTCTGATATTTTAGGATATTTTTTTCTCTATTGGTTGCTTAAGTAGTTCTGGGTTAAAGGAGAGAGAGATTGAGAGTTTGAAGATATAATATTTTGTTGGACAGTATCTTTCTAGTATACTACGTGAAAGCAAGACTTAATATTAACAAAGTATTTACCCATGCAATGCTACTGGGTCTACTGCTTAGGTGATTATTATCAGGAACTCTGTTATAGCAGTTCTTAATGAGGAAATATTTAATGTCAGGGCCTTGATGTCCTGGAAGACCCAAACCCCTGTTTCAGTTTTTCTACACAACTATTTCCTGACTACCCCAGGAGTGTTGTGTTGGGAGTATTAGTTCTAGCAATCACCACTTTAATGACTTTATAACCAATATAACCATGGTTAATTTTATATGTCAACTTGACTGGGTCATGCAATGCCCAGATATTTGGTCAAATACCATTCTGGGTGTGTTGGTAAAGGTGTTTGGGGATGAGATTCATATTTGAATAGGTAGACTAAGGCAGACTGTCCTCTCTAATGTGGGTGGGCCTCATCCAATCTGTTAAAGGTCTGAGTAGAACAAAAAGGCTGACCATTCTGCAAGTAAGAGGAAACTCCTGCCTCACTGCCTTAGAGCTGGGACATCATCCCCCCCGACCTTTGAACTAGAACTAGAACTAGGGGGTCAAGCCTATTGGCCTTTCAAACTGTAAATGCACCACCAGCTCTCCTAGCTCTCAGGCCTTTAGACTAAAACTAAAACTACACCACTGGCTTTTTTGGATCTCTAGCTCGCTGCCTACAGATCTTGAGACTTGTCAGCCTCTGTGTCAAGCCAATTTTTATAACCAGTCAATCTCTGTATGTTTGTGTGTGTGTGTGTATGTATGTGTATAGTTGATCCTTGAACAACACAGGTTTGAACAGGCTTGAACTGTGCTTGGGTCCACTTATATGTGGATTTTTTCCAATAGTACTACACCATCTGAATCTGCAGATACAAAACAATAGATACAAAGGGCCAACTATAAGTCATAATGTGGATTTTCGACTACATGGAGGGTTGGTGCCCTGAACCACCACATTGTTCAAGATTCAACTGTGCGCACGCATGCGCGCGTGCACACACACACACACACACACACACAACCCTTCCGTCCTCTTTCTCTAGAGAACCCTGACTGGTACAACTAGTATCCTCACCTTTCTTCACAGTAATGCCTCTCCTCAACTCCACCTTGGGAAAACTTTTTTCTTCTCTCTCATAACTCTTATGCACCCTTTAGGCACTCTTCTGATAAGAAGCTAATCTCAGTGAGTCTTGGAGGTCCCACATTCCACACCCTTCCAAGGAAGTCTTTATTATATATATATATGTTAAGGCTACAGTCTTTGTACCACTACATAAAGAGTAGCCCCCCCACTTACTGTTTATTTTGTATTTTCCAGGCAGTTGCATTTTCTTTAATAATCCCTCCCCCCTTTTATCTCCTGGAAACTATGCTGCTATGAGATACAAGAAGGGGCTGGATATTGTCAACTATAATACAGCTGGCAATATTTCTTGCTGAATAATGATAAATAAGCCACAAGTTTCATTATTGCTATGTCTGCTCTGGTAGTGTGTCGGCTATACATATATGTGAAGACTGGTTTTGGAGGTCTGTGGACCTAATTCAAGGCCAAAATGTGTGAAGAAACTTAGTTTAATTTCTCCAATGTCAGATTATTCATCAGTAAGTGGGGATAATAATAGCAGCTCACTCATAAGTTTGTATGGAATAAATAATATAATGTGCCTAATAGCAGAATCTCTGTCATGTAGTAAATAATCAATCAATTGTAACTATAGTTAGTACTAATTGTATTATTATCTAGTAGAATAAGGAGATCAATAAAATTCTATCCCTAGTCTTTCTAGCTGTTGCGTAATCTCTAAGATATATTTTCTTAGTCCTGTATATTAAGTGATTCTCTGAAAAATCTAGCTCATTTTGTTTCCCTCTCCAGAGAATTCATATACAGATTGGCAAGATTTGGGGTGGTTTTCAGTAAATGAAGTTAATCTCTTAGAATCTGTGATGGCAATTCCCGTCGTGGCTCAGTGGCTAACGAATCCGACTAGGAACCGTGAGGTTGCGGGTTTGATCCCTGGCCTTGCTCAGTCGGTTAAGGATCCGGGGTTTCCATGAGCTGTGGTGTAGGTTGCAGACACGGCTCAGATCCCGTGTTGCTGTGGCTCTGGTGTAGGCCACAGCTATAGCTCTTGATTTGACCCCTAGCCTGGGAACCTCCATATGCCACAGGAGTGGCCCAAGAAAATGGCAAAAAAACAAAATAAATAAATAAATAAATAACAATTAAAAAAAAAGAATCTGTGATGAATCTAGGCAAGAAACAGGAAGAGTTACTTATGGTGTTAGAAGAAGCAGTGGTATTGATTATTCCAAAAGTGCATGCTTAAGACTTTATACATGAACATTCTGATCAAATAATGAAGGAATTGTGAATGCAATTTTCCCAAGTACACAGCTATTATCACTACCTGTCATAAAACAGCCCCTGTCCTTGAAGAGTTTCTTAGCAAAGAGAAACTTATTAGTAGTGCTCAAGTAGATCATTGCCTTTATTTTCATGAAAGTCAAAATTTATGCATGGATAAGCGTTACATTTTTTCCTATGCATACAAAGATGTATGTTCTTTGCAAAATATTCATACTTTTTTGTTTTTAAACATTCTTCACTCTGGAGTGATCCAGATCTGGGATTCAGATACATATGCCTTCTCCACTTACTAGTTACGTCACCTTGGGCAAGGGAATTTTTTTTTTTTTTCTTTTTAGGGTCACACCTATGACACATGGAAGTTCCCAGGTAGAATCAAAAATATAGCTGCAGGACTGCCACAGCTACAGCAACACTGGATTTGAGCACATCTGTGAACTATGCTGCAGTTTGTGACAGTGCTGGATCATTAACCCACTGAGTGAGGCCAGGGATCGAACCCTCATCCTCAAGACACTATGCTAGGTTATTTACCTGCTGAGCCACAATGGGAACTCTGGAACCACTTTTAAAACTAGGAGACATATAGAATTGTAGATCATGCCTCTGTCCATATTCTTTATACTATTTATTCATTTTGTGGTTAAATTATACATAGGCATAGCAGAAAATAATTCAGATCATTAAACTGAGTCTCATGTGGGGTACTTGTTAGAAGGCAGATAATTTACATTTTAGCAAAAAGACCAGAGTATTAATTAGGAATTACTAGCTCAAATATGTCTAGACTTTTGCATTCAGAATGTATTTCCAATTGTTATTAGAAACAAATCAGTTTGACCACAACAGCCCAAGCCATTATTATGGCCACGTATGTAAAAATACAGAAATGTTGTTATAGATCTCCTCTAGGCAAGTACATACCTGTTGAACAAAACATTTTCATGAATATTTCATGAAAGATAGGTTCTCTGTTGAAATATATTTTCCACTGTCTACTATCAACTCTGACTAAAGAATGTGTCCAGCAGGTCTTATTTTCTGTGACCCATTAAGACGACTGGGTAGAATAGGTGGTACTGAGGTTTTTATCTGTGGATTCCTGCCATCCTCAGAGATGGGCAAATCAAGATGGCTGAATATATTTTTCCTATCCTGTTACCCGGTGTGCATTGCTGTGCAGATATAATTTACTAATACGAACAACAACATATCTTTTCTAAATCCTCTAATACTTCCATGTTGAGTATATTTTATTTCACAGATGCACTCCATTTAATGGCATTTACTGGAAGGGAATAAATCTTTTCTTAGAAGCTGGGACTTAGGATCTTTTTCAGAGTACAAATCTTCATAGAGATTTGTGTTGAAGATTTCCAAATTAGATGTCAGAGAAACAAGTCCCATCAAATCTCACTTTGTTTTTTTTTTCTTCTTTAACCAGACTTGTGCAAGTGATAAAGGGAAAACTTTGATATTTAGAGAGGAACATTCATGGAGATAGCTAGTATGGAGGGGAAGGATGTTGCGGGAAGTAATTATTATCCAACTGAGTGAGTTCTGGCTTCTTTCACATAACAGAAGTAACCAAGTACATTTATGGGAACATTCACAGGCATACTGACATGGTGTTCCATTTTTGTCAGTACCTCTGGAAGTTACAGTGTTCTTGTAATTTCTCTGTGGTAACATTCTTATAATATTTCTTTCAAATTTGTTGGCCCTCAGTTTTGCATATGTACTTTTTTAAAGAATCACTGGATAACCATTAATAAGACATAAAGAAATATTAGCAGGAGATAGAAAGCACCTACTCTGATCCAGACAGTATATTCATACAAGAAAATTGTTCTCCATACTCCTGCTGTGGTTTTCTGCTGTTTTTATCCACTCCAGCAGTTAACATGGAATTGAATGCTTAATTCAATCTACAGGAGAGAATACGTGACTGGCAGACACTTGATCCTGCCATGATTATGTGAGCTTGGCAAGATTTTAACCTCTGAGCACAGAGGATCATCATTTATTAATCTGCTCTGCATAAGCCTGTTAAGAAGTTGTACTTTAGCCAAGAATATCCTAGTTACCTACTGTTATTGATGTAAAAAAAAAAAAATCCAAGTATATTTGTATGATGTAGGATGATACAGGAAAAATAAAGCAATATTATTAATGAGTCATGATTGTGTTTTATAACTTTAAATTTAGAAGTTCCCATTGTGGCTCAGCAGTTAACGAACCTGACTAGTGTCTGTGAGGATGTGGGTTCGATCCCTGGCCTTACTCAGTGGGTTAAGGATCTGGCATTGCTGCGAGCTGTGGTGTAGGTCTCAGAAGCTGCTCGGATCCTGTGTGGCTGTGGCTATGGTGTAGGCCAGCAGCTACAGCTCCGATTGGACCCCTAGCCTTGGAGGTTTTCATATTTGCATGGGAGAACATACAGTATTGATATGTATTTTGGAATACTGACCTGGAAATTATCTTAGACTATTTCGTGAAAAACCTAGGCTTGAAACCTCACAATCGTTTTGCCTGCTTCTCTTTCACACACATTCTCAAATGAACATGTTCTAATATTTCCTTTATACCGACTCTCAAGTCTGTTTCTTTCCTTCAAGGCACATAGACTAAAAGTTGACTGCTTGAATTTGAATTACAACTTGGGGCACCTACTAATTGCATAACCTTGGGTGAATAATTAGCCTTTTTATATCTCAGTTTCTTTGTCTATAACATGGAGATAATAATGATGCTTGCTTCATGAGATGATTGTGTTTCCCATATGGTGTATTTCCCACAGAATATAGCCAGGTGTTCACTCTGCACATATTTGTTAAATGCATGAGTGCCTATATACCTAAACTTTTAAAAATGAATCATCTTAATTTAGTACTGTGGCCCTGGGATTACTGAGCAAAGATTTTTACTCCTTGACCTTAAATGTTGCCCTGATTTGGTGTAACATTCTGCATGGCTTGCAATTTTTTTTCCTTTTTTTAAAGCAGAACCGTAACAGCCACAGTTATTTCTATTGCATATTTACAAGGTGTCCAGCACAGAGCTAGATGTTATTTGGAGTATAGGAGAAGCATATGCTGCAGTCCCTGTACTTAATGAGCTCAGTGTCTAATTAGGGAGGCAGGAAACAAATCCTATATGCATGAAAAGTTAAACAGCAATACAGAAATATCTGAAGGATACACATGCAACTGTTAGCAGTAATTACTTGAGGAAAGGGGGAGTTTACTGTTAGTTGATATACTTTGTTCTGCATTGTTGTTGTTACTGTTTCTGTACTATCATTATTTTAATGAAATTGATGTAAAATCATCAAGTTCAGTATTAAAATATGACATAAAATATAGTTGATAGTCAAGTTCCATTTTTTAGCACAGAGTTTAAGTGCCTTTCCAAGGCGGGAGTGAGCTACATTCACTATTTATATGAAGCACATTTGTGGAGCATTTGTCCAATATCAGGAATGGGGCTGAAATAATTTGGACTTAGGTTAACAGCATACACATAATTGCTGCCCATAATACTTTTTTATGTTGCTAGAACACAAGTCTGATGAATACTATATGAAATTAAACTGTTCAATTTTTTTTATGTTTTCCCAAGTTATATACATGCATTTTAGGTAGATCAAGTTGAATTTAGCATGTTTAAATTATATATTATATTCACACACATATGTCCAATTTCTACTAAGGGAGTTAATTGTTTTTTTTTTTAACTTTTTTTTGGTCTTTTTGTCTTTTCTAGGGCCGCACCTGTGGCATATGGAGGTTCCCAGGCTAGGGGTCCAATTGGAGCTGTAGCCGCTGGCCTACACTAGAGCCACAGCAATGCAGGATCCAAGCCGTGTCTGCTGCCTACACCACAGCTCACGGCAATGCCGGATCCTTAACCCACTGAGCAAGGCCAGGGATCAAACCCACAACCTCATGGTTCCTAGTCGGATTTGTTAACCACTGAGCCATGACAGGAACTCTGAGTTAAGGTTAATAAACATATTTATAATAGGAAGTAATGTATTCAGACCAGATGTGAAATCAGATTTAAAGGTTCATTGGTTTAAAGTTTTGTCTTTAAAAATGCATATGACTTTAATATTACACTGAAACAACCCAATTGAATTATATCAGATATAATGAATAGCTAGTATGACCTATACATCTAAAATTAAACACTTTCTGTGTGCCACTTTCTGTGCTAAGTGCTTAGCTCTTAAGCACTTAGTACATCACATGCTGTAATAGTTAAATGGGATCTATTGTGACACTACAGGTAGAAATACAGGAGGCATCTTTGGACTCAGTGTGCCAGAAATATGACTTAATTTTCTATGATAACATAATCTCTGCTTCTTAGTCTCCATTCCATAGGGATGGCTAGTGGAAATTTAAAGTTTCATGTTTAAGTTTCCCTACTTATAGGGTTTATGTCACATTTTTAGGGTCTTAAACTGTACCAGTATTTTAGGTGAGAGACTGGTCTTCATTTGTCTAACCCTATAGATACCACTGAGATGTCCATTGTCCTAGACTGAGTGACTATCAGGTATGGGGACCAATAGCTGACTTTGTGCCAAATGTGGACAAAATAATCTTTACTAAGGCTTGATTTTTTGTGCCAAGGGTCTCACACACCCCACAGCCATTCCTCTCTAGGACTTGTTATGATTCCTTTCTAGGACCTCATTGACAGTGCTGATAGGAAGCAAAACTTAGGTATCTTTCTCAATCCTCCTCCAGACATTGAGGTTTTTTTCCCCCTACACTCGTATGTGTATAGCTAGACTTCAAAAGGACCCAGGAATCTCATTTGTTCAGTATAATATAGTACCCAGATGCTCAAGCTCCAGAATCATTTAAGATTCAAGTTCAAATTCTCACCTCCACCGTTTACTGGGCGTATAACATGTTATCTTACTTCTCTGGCTCCTCATCTTTAAATTGTAGATTAAAAAATTCCTATGTCATAGGGGTGTTATAAGGATGTGAGATAATGCAGACGTATGAAAGGCCTGTTAAATGTGGTATTCAGGGAATGGTAGCTATTCCGGGAAATATAAAGTAACCTCACCTCAAAAGATTGGAGACCACAAACTAGATTATATTTGATTTTACTAAGGGCTTTGAAGGACTTAATATGCTGAAGTTACTATTGAAAAGAATTAAAAGGCCCTGATCCTTTTTTTAATGCTACTTTAAATTAGTACTTTTAAAGTGGTACAAATTATTTGATCATCTTAACCTCAGTGTTTGATCTGCCTTCTGATTGACCCAGACCTACCTGGTTGATGATAATATTTTCAAGTTTGAAACTCCTCTGGTCTTTAAAAAGAGTTCTAATAGATTGACCAGGCTGCTAGAAATTATCCTCCATTAACATGCTTTAAACAAAATATGTGCCTGTTAATGGGTAATATGACTAGATTATAAATATCTGTAATAAAATCAAGAAGAGTGGAATAGATATAATGTACATCTTTCTGGGATGCTTTTACAAAGCCTAGAAAGAGGCTATAAATATTAAATAATAAAGAAAGATGTACTTGTGCAGTTGTTAAACATAAAGTTGAGGCAAGGGTGGCACCTGCTTCTCTTAGTACTGAAAAAATAGGCTAGGGATTATTTTCTTTCCTGAGAGTTACATATAAAATTATATTGCATCCTTTCTTTGAGTTACATATTTCTTAGTGTATGTTCAAAGAAACCATATGCCTAAAGCATGTGAATAAGACATGTTAGATCACCTACACATTCCAAATCTAAACCAAATCTCATTAAAGCAATATTCCAGTATAAAGAGAATAACAGAGTGGTGAGGCCAGTTACAACTAAGTACCTTGTTGGCAGTTCATTTCAAAGATAGCAATCTTGTCATTAGAAATATTAATTTTGGGAGTTCCCACTGTGGTGCAGTGGGTTAAGAGTTTGGCATCTCTCAGGTGGCACAGGTTCAATCCCTGATGCAGTGCAGTGGATTAAAGATCTGGTATTGCCACAACTGTGGCCCAGATTTGATTCCTGGCCTGGGAACTTCCGTATGCCATGGGTATGCCCAAAAAAGAAAAAAAAAATGAAAAAGAAACATTCATGTTGAGTGTATTAGTGTGTTGATTGATGACTTAAATGGTAAAAAGAAAATGTTACTATTAGTTGTTAAAGTCAATTTACTTGGACAAAGAACTGTTAAATATTGAGATGGATTGAGACATAACCATATTTGTTATTTCCCAATCTAACATATAGTCTTGAGTTTTAGATGTTGAATGTGAGGGAAGGGAGAGGAAGAAGAGTAAACTGCTGTTAATAAAGGGATCTTTAGATGAGGAGGAGTCCTATTCTTTGTCATTTACATCCTTTTAGATACATTTACTAATCATTAAGAATATCAACACTTCTCTACTGGAATTTTCAGGAAAGGGATGGCTGAGAGAAGAGGGATGGAATGAAGATGAGAATAAGTGAGTAAATAAATTTTATAGATAATTAAAGACTTTTGTTCTCCTTGGGGTGCTATTTTAAACAAAAATATGCTTATGAAAGACTTGAGCCTTAGGTCACCCAGATTCCAAATTGCCCTCTGTATGACTTTTATTACATCCCCTCATTTATAAGCATTTGTTCTTTATTATTGTATTAACATCCATGAGGGCTAAGGTGGTGTTTTGTTTTGTTTTTTTTTTTTCCCACTCAGTGTAATATTACCAGATCCTAAAATATGACCTGGGATACAGTGAAAGTAAACTTTAGATAAACTAATTAAGAAAGCTCAGGGGTTAATCACCAAGTGGTTTCTCAATACCTATAAATTCTCCTGAATTTGGAGTTTATAACCAATCTCAGATCAAGCTAGTTCACTAACATAGCTTTATAGAAGTCCCTCTCTTGTAACATTTAAAGTAAATATGGCTGGTTTATTAAAAGCTACAACAACAATGGTGAACCACATTACACACATTATCTCATGTGATTCTCACAACAATCCTGGAAGAAAAATAATATTACTGCATTTTGACAGATGAGAAAATTGAGGTTCAAAGAAGGTAGGTTCTCACAATTAGATTGTAGAACAGCAGACACTGAGCACTGAATCAGCTTATCAGTGTGATTCACTTTCTTCATATGACAGCACATCCTGTGTTTGAAGAACACTGTCCCAGCTTTCCTACCAAAGTTTTTTTCTCCCTCTTATGCATTTTCTATGTTTATATTTTTTCTTTCCAAACCTCAATGATTAACATGCTTATAATACCAAAAAACACTTGTACAAAAAAAGTATAGGAGCTTTATTCATAATAGTCAAAATATGAAAACATTCCAGGTGTCCATGGTTTGGCAATGGATAAAAAACCTGTGGTACATTTTTCTCCATACCTTTCCAGCACTTATTGTTTGTAGACTTTTTGATGATGGCCGTTCTGGCCAGTGTAAGGTGGTACGTCATAGTGGTTTTGATTTGCATTTCTCTAATAATGAGTGATGCCGAACATCTTTTCATGTGTTTTTTGGCCATCTGTATGTCTTCTTTAGAGAACTATCTGTTGAGATCTTCTGCCCATTTTTTGATGGGGTCGTTTGTTATTTTGGTATGGAGCTATAGGAGGTGTTTATGAATTTTGGAGATTAATCCCTTGTCAGTTGCTTCATTTGCAACTATTTTCTCCCATTCCGTGGGTTGTCTTTTCGTTTTGTTGAGGGTTTTCTTTGCTGTACAGAAAATTTTAAGTTTAATTAAGTCCCATTTGTTTATTTTTGTTTTTACTGTCATTACTCTAGGAGGTGGATCTGAGAAGATGTTGCTGTCTTTATGTCGGGAGAGTGTTTGGCCGATGTTTTCCTCTAAGAGTTTTATAGTATCTGGTCTTACATCTAGGTCTTTAATCCATTTTGAGTTTATTCTTGTGTGTGGTGTTAGGGGGTGTTCTAATTTCATTCTTTTCCATGTGGCTCTCCAGTTTTCCCAGCACCACTTATTGAAGGGGCTTTTTCTTCATTGTATATTCTTGCCTCCTTTGTCATAGATTAGTTGACTGTAGGTGCATGGGTTTAATTCTGGATTTTCTATCCTGTTCCTATGATGTATATTTCTGTCTAATTACACTGTTGGTGGGAATGTTAATTGGTGCAACCACTGTGGAAAACAGTATGGAGATTCCTCAGAAAACTAAACATAGAACTACCATTTGATCCAGCAATCCTGCTCCTGGGCATCTATCCAGAGAAAACCATGACTTGAGAAGATACATGTACTGCAATGTTCATTGCAGCACTGTTTTCGGTAGCTGAAACATGGAAGCAACCTAAATGTCCATTGACAGAGGAGTGGTTCAAGAAGATGTGGTACATACACACGATGGAACATTACTCAGCCATTAAAAGGAAAGAAATAACGGCATTTGTAGCAACATGGATGGACCTAGAAATTATCATGCTAAGTGAAGTCAGTCAGACAATGAGACACCAACATCAAATGCTATCACTGACATGTGGAATCTAAAAAAAGGACACAATGAACTTTGCAGAACAGATAATGACTTACAGACTTTGCAAAACTTACGATTTCCAAATGCGACAGGTTGGGGAGTGGGGGATGCACTGAGGGTTTGGGATGGACATGCTATAAAATTTGGTTGTGATGATTGTTGTACACCTATAAATGTAATAAAATTCATTAAGTATTAAAAAAAATTTAAAAAAATACAAAAATTTTTGACAAAAAACCCAAACTATGGTACATTCATAAAATTAAGTACTACTCAGTAAAAAGGAATGAACTGCTGATAGACCCGATACAGATAAACTATAGAAATGTGCGCAGTGAAAGAAATCTTACACAAAAGAGTACAAATCATTGCAGGAATCCATTGGTTTCAAGTCATAGGAAAGGTAAAACTAATCTGTGGTGGAAATAAACCAGAACACTAGTTAACCTCTGGCAGTTGAAGGTGGGGATTTATAGAGAACAGATGTGAGTGATAGTAATGTTCTGTATTTTGAGAGGGGTTTGGGTTGCACAGGTGGTTTTTTTTTTGGGGGGGGGCAGAGAAGATTTGTATATTTCATTGTATGTAAATTTTAACTCAAAAGAAAAAAGCTATAAACAAATATTGAACTCTAGTAAGTGATCTACATGCTAGAGTATATGGGAAAAGTGTACTGATATCTGTAACTTTAAAATACATAAAAAGAAAATAGAATGATGGATGGATAGAAGGATAGGTAGGTTAGTAGACAGATATAGGTTAAAGCAAATATAGTAAAATGTTAATTGTAGAACCTAGGTGGTGGCTGTGTTAATATTCACTAGAAAATTAAACAAAATTTATTTTATTGGAATATAGTTGATTTACAGTTGTGTTTATTTCTTCTGTACAGCAAAGTGACTCAGTTATAAATGTATATTCTTTTTCATGTTCTTCTCCATTATGGTTTATCATGGGATATTGAATATATTTCCCTGAGGCATTCAGTAGGACATTGCTGTTTATCTACTTTATGTATGGTAGTGCATATCTGCTTTAACCCATCTTTTTTTTTTAAATTGTTATTTCCCCAATACTTTTTTTTTTCCTACTTACAGCATGGTGACCTAGTTACACATACATATATCCAGACAAATCTTTCCTTAAAAAAAAATAACCTATCTTAACCTCATGTCACTGTCCAGGATTTTTCTACTCCCTTTTATTTTTTTTTTTTAGTTTCATTGAAGTATAGTTGATTTACAATGTTGTGTTAATTTCTGTTGTATAGGAAATTGATTCAGTTATACATATATGTATATTCTTTTCATATTCTTTTCCATTATGATTTATCACAGAATATTGAATACAGTTCCCTGTGCTATATAACTTTTCTCTTATTTTTTTTTTTAAGGGCTGCATCTGTGGCATATGGAAGTTCTCAGGCTAGGAGTTCAATTGGAGCTATAGCTGCCAGCCTACACCACAGCCACAGCAATGCCAGATCCGAGCCGTGTCTGCAACCTACCTACACCACAGTTCATGGCAACACTGGATCCTTAACCCACTGAGTAGGGCCAGGGTTCGAACCTGTATCCTCATGGATACTAGTTGGATTCATTTCTGCTGCTCCACAACAGGAACTCCCTGTATAAACTTTTTTCTTTATGTTTGTAATTTTCTGTTAAAAATTTGAAGAAAAATGCTTCTAATACAGAACTTTTATTTTTATTAGATTATAGTTAATTTACAGTGTGGTGTCAATTTCTGCTGTACAGCATAGTGACCCAGTCTTATATATAGTGACCCACTATGCTGGGTCACTATGCTATACAGCATACATTGATACAACACTGTAAATTAACTATAATCTAATAAAAATAATATATATATATATATCACTTTTTCTCATACTATCATCCATCAGTGTTCTGTCTTAAGAGATTGGATATAGTTCCTTGTGCTATACAGCAGGACCTCATTGCTTATCCATTCTAAATGTAATAGCTTGCATCTAGCAACCCCACAAAATAGAAAACTCCAAATCCATTTCACAACCTGAAACCATAAGCAGTGGTTAAATACATGAGCTCAAGAGTCAGCCAGACCTGAATTCAGTTCTTGGTTTGTCACTTTCAAGCTGTATTACTGTGAAAGTGAGTTGATTTCATTGGACCTCCACTTCTTTATTTATAAAATAATGATAACATGATCGAAGATCTGATTAATGTAAACAAATCACTTAGAAGTACCCTGGTATCAGTACCCTGGTATTCTATTATTCTATGATGTGTATATCTGACCATCAAGTAAAAATATATAAGTCTATCTGTGAAATGTATAAATAGTGAAGGAGAGTATACAGGGAACTGGGAGTAAACCTAGAACAAACAGACCTATCAATAGCAGACATAGATTGTGATATTCAATAAAAGAAGGTTCCACTGAATATTTCAAGAATATTTATTACCCAGACTTGATCCACCATATCTTGGAGACACTGCTAGTTATCTATGAGATGGTAATGAGGAAAAATGAAGTTACTGTCAAACTTACACAGGACATTTGATGGTCAGAGCTGAATGAGCACGGAGATGAGCTAAATTGGAGAAGGTTAAAAAAAAAAAAAAAACGCTAGCTCTCTTATGTAGTTAACTCTGGCTCCCTGTTATTCTTCTGAGTCTTGGGAGCTGGTCTGAGTGTATCTTTGAAAGGTTAAAAAGAGGAAGAAGTTCCTGTTACACTGCTACATTTCCCCAAATGACTGGCTTTGTGTGGGATGACTGGGAATAGATCCTTAGGGGATTTTAGAGAGGAAGAAATAAGTATTCCTGTCTTCCACCCTCAAGTTCAGGAACAAGTGAGAGAGATGGAGAGCAAAGTGTCTATTAATAAAAAATGCTGGAAGCCAAGCCATGGCTTATATGGGCAGTCATAACTGACTTCTTAATACTTCACTCTTGAGGAAGATAAACTTACTGATCCAGGCACTAGCACAGACAATTCAGGATGTTCAAAACATAGCATATAACGCAGCCCCCCTCTGCAGAAAACCTCCAAGCAAGTTCAATTCCTTAGCTTTAACTTACCAGTCAGGGAAGTTGCTCCACATCTCCTGGGCAGAGTTAGTAATGGAGTGAAGAGTGTGCTTCCTATATGTTTCAGTCCTGGGGAACAGAGGGGAAAGTTCCTGCTCTGTGTGGACCCATGAGGCATTGGCAATAAGTGTGTCTTATGAGTCTTAATTTGACTGTGCACTCCTCTGCTCCAGATCACTGGCCACGGTTCAAGTCACGTGGAGTTTACCCCAGGCATGGCGTAAGTGCTTCTTAAATTGTTAATTTATCCTTAAAACCTGAAAGGTATGTAAGATATTCTCTATTTTTCCCATTTCACAAACAAAATTTTAGAAGTTGAAAAATATTTAATGATGTTTTGAGTGACAGGATTGGAATAGAATGCAAATTCATAAATTATTCATTCAATATCCCACTGTCTGCTCATTCACCAGAGTTTTTTCATTTGTTCATTTATGTATTAATGTCTTTTGATGTATCAGGCATGGTATTACATACTAGATTTATTTTTGTATGTATTCCAATGCAGAAATCTATTGTATTAGTGTTTTACCTTGAATGTAGGTTATGTTTCCAATGCTTAATGAGTTGTATTGTGCTTTGATTTTGCTGCTACTGATTTAATGCTGGAAACTGAGTTTTTACATCGTGATGATTTTTTATGTCAATGCTTCTGAGGAATGGAAACATCAACATATGAGATTAATGAATTATATTTTAGAAAAATTAGACATTACAGAAAAGAAAAACACCTTCCTTTCATTTCTCTAACATGACCGTTGTTATTATTTTGTTGATGCAGTTCTTTCTGAAAACTAACATTGGTTAGGTTTCTCCTATGTACCAGGCCCTGTGTTTATTTCTTTCATATTTTATTTGATTCATCATTATAATCCCTTTAATAATCTCCATGATGAACAAAAGTTTTATTTAAACTATAAAAATTAATTGTAAATTTATAGTAGAAAGAAGAAAATTCATACCAATGGTTTTCCATGGAGGTAGACTAAATAGCTGTTAAGTGACAACTTCTCTGTAGTGCAAACAGAGCAACATTCTTGAAAAAGGAACCTTCTACTATTTTAACTTTACTTCCCATTAACTCTTCAGTCCGTGAACGTTAGTCTATTAAAGTTATTCTTGGGAATGTTGCCAAGAACCCCAGAAGCACAAATCCCCTGGGCAGTTTCCTGTATTTTAGTTGATTATTAGTCTGTGTTGAAACCCTTAATCCTTCCTTTCTTGAGATTCTTTTCTTCCCTTGTTTAAATGAAAGGAATTACTCCTCCTCCTTCTACTTCTGACTGCTTATTATCAGAATTTTTTAAAATGATTTTTATTTTTTCCATTATAGTTGGTTTATAGCCTTCTGTCAGTTTTCTACTGTACAGTAAAGTGACCCAGTCACACATACATATATACATTCTTTTTCTCACATTATCCTCCATCATGTTCCATCACAAGTGACTAGATATAATTCTTAGAGCTATACAGCAGGATCTTATTGCTTATCCATTCCAAATGCAATAGTTTGCATCTATTAACCCCAGATTCCCGCCCCCCTGGAAACCACAAGTCTGTTCTCCAAGTCCACAAGTTCTTTTCTGCGGAAAGCTTCATCTGTGCTGTCTATTAGATCCCAGATATAAGCGATATCATATGGTATTTGTCTTTCTCTTTCTGATTTACTTCGCTTAGTATGAGAGACTCTAGTTCCCTCCGTTGCTGCAAATGGCATTATTTTATTCTTTTTTATGGTAGTAGTATTCCATTGTGTATATATACCACATCTTCTTAATCCATTCATCTGTCGATGGACATTTAGGTTGTTTCCATGTCTTGGCTATTCTGAATAGTGCTGCAATGAACATTGGTGTGCATGTGTCTTTTCCAAGGAAAGTTTTATCTGGATATATGCCCAAGAGTGAGATTTCTGGGTCATATGGTAGTTCTACATTTAGTTTTCTGAGGTACCTCCTCCATACTGTTCTCCATAGTGACTTTACCAGCTTACATTCCCATCAACAGTGTAGGGGGGTTCCCTTTTCTCCACACCCCCTCCAGCATTTGTTATTTGTGGACTTATTAATGATGGCCATTCTGACAGGTATGAGGTGGCACCTCATAGTAGTTTTGATTTGCATTTCTCTAATAATCAGTGATGTTGAGCATCTTTTCATGTGCTTGTTGGCCATCTGTGTATCTTCCTCTTTTTGTTGTCCTTTTAGGGCCACACCCACAGCATATGGAAGTTCCCAGGCTAGGGGTGCAATTGGACCTGTAGCTGCCAGCATATGCCAGAGATCTGAGCTGTGTCTGTGACCTACAGCATAGCTCATGGCAGTGCTGGATCCTTAACCCACTGAGCAAGGCCAGAGATCCAACCCGTGTCCTCAGGGATGCTAGTTGTGTTCACTAACCACTGAGCTACAACAGGAACTCCTGTATATCTTCTTTGGAGAAATGTCTATCCAGGTCTTCTTCTGATTTTTCAATTGGGTTGTTGGTTTTTTTGCTGTTGTAAAAGTTGTTTGTAAATTTTAGAGATCAAACCCTTGTCAGTTGCATCATTTGAAATTATTTTCTCCCATTCCATGGGGTATCATTTTTTTTTTATAGTTTCCTTTGCTGTGCAAAAGCTTTTCAGTTTGATTAGGTCCCCTTGGTTTAAGTTTGATTTTATTTCAGTTGCCTTGGGAGACTGACTTAAGAAAACATTTGTAAGGTTGATGTCAGAGAATGTTTTGCCTCTGTTCTCTGCTAGGAGTTCAATGGTGTCTTGTCTTATGTTTAAGTCTTTAAGCCATTTCGAGTTTATTTTTGTGTATGATGTGAGTATGTGTTCCAGTTTCATTGATTTACATGTAGCTGTCCAGTTTTCCCAGCACTACTTGTTGAAAAAACTGTCTTTTTCCCATTTTATATTCTTGCCTCCTTTGTCAAAGATTAATTGACCATAGATGTCTCGGTTTATTTCTGGGTTCTCTCTTCTGTTCCAGTCATCTGTATATCTGTTTTGGTATCAGTACCACATTGTCTTGATTACTGTGGCTTTATGATATTGCCGGAAGTCTGGGAGAGTTGTGCCTCCTGCTTGGTTTTTGTTCCTCAGGATTGCTTTGACAAGTCTGGGTCTTTTATGGTTTCATATAAGTTTTTGGATTTTTTTTTTTTTTGTGAGAGTTCCTGTTGTGGCTCAGTAGTAACGAATCCAGCTAGTATCCATAAGGATGCAGGTTTGATCCCTGGCCTTCCTCAGTGGGTTAAGGATCCAGCATTGCCCATGAGCTGTGGTGTAGGTTGCAGATGGGGCTCAGATCCCACATTGCTGTGGCTGTGGTGTAGGCTGGTGGCTGCAGCTCCAATTGGATCCCTAGCCTGGGAACTTCCATATGCCATGGGTGTGACCCTAAAAAGACAAAACAAAACAAAACAAAACAAAAAACCAATTTTTTGTAGTTTGGCTCCTCCCATTTTTATTCTAAAAATTAATATTTCTCAAGTTTGTCATTAGACTACTTTTCATTTCCTATATTCTCTGGGCTAGTTCATCCATACACCTACCTTAATTTGCAACTTAAATGCAAAGGACTCCAAATCTAGACCCTTCTTCTAAGATTTATATATTCATGAGGGTTACAAAAATATTGTTCACTATTAAAAAAACTAGAAAATAATAGAAATTTAGCAAGAAGAAAAATTAAAATACTCTCATCAGTCACAGATAATGACTGCTACTTTTTGATGTTTTATTTTGAAATTTGTCACCTTACGTTTTTACATAGTTTTAAGTCATATTGTTGACATTGTTTTAATCCATATAAACCTGGCTAGCTTGCTTTTGCCTTGAAGTTCTTGTACGAGGCTATGTTGGAATGAACTTTAGTCCAACTCAAACATTAGGTATTTGTAGGTTTTCTTCAAGGAGCATCACAAGAGTGTTAGGGTCCAGTCCACAGTACAACTTCTGCAATTCCTCCTTAGATCTCTTCCTTCTGAGTGCCCTCCACTGCACTTCCCTACCTCTTCCTCTTTGGTAACAAGCAGCTCACAAATGGCCCTTTGCCCCAAGGCTCTCAAAAACAGCAGTCTCTCTTGAACACTTTTTTCTGTTTTTCTACAAATATGTATTTCTTCCGACATGTTACCCAAATTTTGGTAATCAAAACCTCTAATTCATTACAGTACCATCTTGCTTATTTCTCTTAGTCTTTTATCATAGTTTAATACATCTTCATAAACATAATTTTGGAGAAATTTTTCTAAATTACCAAGTTAATCATGTAAATTCCCAGCTTAAAATTTCTCAGTGACTCCAACCCACCTCCCATACAGCCTCAATGGTAAATTTCAAACTTTTAGCATAGAGTATAAAGCCCTTCACAACTTAATACAGAATTGTGTCTAGTGCTTAGTACATAGTTGTATAGTACAAGTGGCTTTTCCCCCTCATGATCCTTCATGATCAGGCCCCTGTCTATCACTCTGGTATTATTTCCTGTCATTCCCACCTGAACTCTGTATTCTAATAGTTCTGAACTACTTTGGATTTCTGAGAAAGTGCTATGTTTCCCTTGCCTCCAGTCATTTTAGAATACTTTTCAGATGATTTTCCTTTTCCTTGATTCCTACTACCTATCCCACCCCATCAACACATTCCATTAGGATTCAGGGGAAATATTAGCATCCTGAGAAAGCCTTCCTCTATTGCTGGCTGCTTGCCATATTTATAGTGGAACACTGTGTAGTTATTAAAAGTTATGATTATTAAGTATTACAAGAACATGAGAATTGTTTATAGTATAATGCTAAACAACAGAAGCTCTATACAGAATTGTCTCATTAATATCCTAACTGTGTAAAGAAGACCAGCCAAAATACATCAAAATTTATAGGAAATTATATCTGAATAGTGCAATATCGAGTAATTTTACTTTTTCTTTATACTTTTTTTACCCATTTCCAAAATTTAGACAATGATCATGTTTTCATTTTTTTTATAAGGAAATATAGTTTAAAAAGCCTTATATACCTCACCCAGCAGGACATTTAAGGACCACATGTTACTTATCTTTGTATCTCTAGCAGCAGCTCACTCAGGTCCTGACAGAAAGTAGGAACAGAAAGACGAAAAAGGAAGAGAAACTTATTTACTTTTGAGATTTGTTTAAGTAAGGTTTGCTGTGAATTTATGGTTCACATGAAAATTGGGGGTGATAAAGTTAATCTTATGTGACTTCATCTGTTATTAAACTGAATTGGTGACTGAGACAAGAAATTAATGAGAATGATCTCATGTAGAAGGATTGGTTGGTTAAAGATGAAGAAGGCACTGAATCTTAGTTCCAAATGCAAGATGAGTCTGTTAAGAACTGTCATGTTGTGTGAGATAAGATTAATTGGTTTCATTGACAAGAGTATTGGTCTGGCCATTAATAATGGTGTCGGCTGAAAAGGAGATGACTGTCAAATTAGAGAATCATGACAGGAGAGTAGAGACCACTTAAAAAGTGTAATCTTGTTTCTTTTATTGCTTATAGAGGAAGGCATGATCGATCACTTGGATTTAATTTTAAATCACATCTAAATCGCCTTCATTGATAGCTATTTCACACTATTAAAGCCCCATGGTATTTTTGCACTTTAATTCTGTTTGAAATTCTGGAAAAGCTGTATCCTCTTTATAATTTTAATTAAAAAATTTCTTAGACAAATGTTATACTAACTTAACCCCAGTATAAAATATTCAGATGTCTCTAATGTGTGAAAGTCTTTCTTTACTGCCTTCTCTATCTGACTCCCTTTCCCAAATACCTCTTTGGTGTGTATCCTTCCAAGTGGTTCCCTATATACATGCATAAACATATGTGCAAATCAAATATATGCATCTTTCTCTCTATTTACCTACCTACCTACTTATCTACCCTCTATCTCTTTTTGTCTCTCTCTCTTACATACACATATATGAGCACATACAAATATCTGTATATATGTGTATCTTTCCCACAAATGGGAACATTTTGTGCAGTGTTCTGATACTTAGTTTTTCATTTAGCAGTTTTTTATGTTACTACAAATAAACCGATCTATCTCACTTTTTTAAAACTATTGTGAAGTATCCGGGCACCCTGTTGCCTGACAAGTTGACATATAAAATTAACTGTCAAATCTATTTATTCATACGTGGCTTTTTTGGTCTAATATTATATATTCAAAGTATATTCATATGCATATATAGAGGTAGTTTATTTTCACTTTTGAATTCAGCTTTTTAAATATGCTGCAATTTATAAATTTCACTTTTTTTTTTTTTTATGTCTGTACCCATGGCATATAGAAGTTCCCAGGTCAGGGACTGAATCTGAGTCGCACCTGTGACCTATGCTCCAGCTGTAGCAATGCCAGATCCTTTAACCCACTGTGCTGGTCTAGGGATCAAACCTAGGCCTCTGCAGTGATCTGATCCACTGCAGTCTGATTCTTTTTTTTTTTCTTTGCAGTCTGATTCTTACCCACTCTGCCATAGCAGAAACTCCTATAAATTTCACTGTTGATGAACATTTAGGTTGTCTCATCTATTTGTTATATGAGCAAAGCTATAGACATTTTTCTACATGTCTCTTGATGTATATGTGAAAAGAGTTTTTAAGGTATACCTTGGAGAGGTAATGCTGAGTTATAAGGTATACATATATTCAACTTACTAGGTAATGCCAAACTGCTTTTTAAAAATAAATGTTGTTATCTGGTAGAGTGCATCCTTCCAACCTATTCTTCTAGACTGTCTAGACTTTTCCTGGTCCTTGGCTCTTCCACATATTTTCTGGACTCAGCATGTCAAGGGCCACAAGATCTCTCATTCTTCTCCTTTATAGCTTCTGCATAAGGAGTTCTTTCCAGAGTTCCTGTTGTGGCGCAGTGGAAATGAATCCAATTAGGAACCATGAGGTTGTGGGTTCAATCCCTGGCCTCGCTCAGTGGGTTAAGGATCCGGCATTGCCATGAGCTGTGGTGTAGGTCACAGATGCGGCTTGGCGTTGCTGTGGCTGTGGTGTAGGCTGGCAACTGTAGCTCTGATTAGACCCTAGCCTGGGAACCTCCATATGCTGTGGGTGCGGCCCTAAAAAGATAAAATACAAAAAAAAAAAAAAAGTTCTTTCCTCTATCATGATTATAAACAAATCTTCATTTTCTTCTAATACATTTTATTTTTTATGTTTAAATCTTTAATCCCATCAAGTAATTATTTTTTATGCTCGGTTTTAAGTTTGGGGTTGATTTTAAAAAAAACAGTTGTCCAGCTGCCCTAATACAATGTATTTAATACACCACAATTTCCCTACTTATATGAATAACCACTTTTATTGCATATTAAATACCTGTATAAAACTAGATATATTTTCTATTGGATTTTTTTGTCTATTTTGTGCTACTACCATACTCTTTAATTACTAATACCTTTATTAAATGTTTTAATCATTGGATGGGATTATTGAGTTTCTTGTGGGTTTGATGACATATTGCTACTAACTGGGTAGCTTCAAAACAGAAATTTATTCTGTCCATTCTAGAGGCCAGAAGTGCAAAATCAAGGTGTTGGCAGAGCCACACTCCTGCCAGTGGCTGCATGGGAGGTTTTGTTACTTGAATCTTCCAGCTTATGGTGGCCCCAGGCTTTCCTTGGTTTGTAGCTACATCACTCTAGTCGCTACCCCCATAGTCACATGACCTCTTCTCTTCTACCTCTGTAATCTCTCTGTGCTTCAATCTTAAAAGGAAACATGTCTTTGGATTTAGAGCCTACCAAGGTAATCCAGAATAATCTTATCATCCACAGCCATACTGCTCTGAATGCACCCAATCTCTTCAGAATAATCTTCTCCTCTCACAATCCTTAATTTAATTGTATCTGCTATGGCTTTTTCTTCAAATAAATTAACATTCACAGGTTCTGGTGATCAGGCTGTGGGCATATCTTTTGGGGAGGCTACTATTCAAACCACTACAAAGGACAAAGTGCTCTCTCTTGTATTTCTCGTATTTTTCTTGTATACTTTTGTTCATTTTCTCTACTATTTAAATTTTTGGATTTTTTTGTTTGTCTTTTCTTCTTTTTACATCTGCACCTGCAGCATATGGAAGTTCCTGAGCCTGCACCACAACCACAGCAGCATGGATCCAAGCTGCCTCTGCGACCTACACCACAGCTCACAGCAATGAGTGAGGCCAGGGATTGAACCTGCATCCTCATAGATACTAGTTGGGTTTGTAACCCGCTGAGCCACAATGGGAACACCCAAGTTCATTTTCTTAGTGTTTAACCACACTTGTATTTCTACAATCAACTTAATGTATTATTCATTATGTATTTCAAATTTTGTCATTGATGTTTCTAAATGAGGTCCACCTATTATTTTCTTTACTTCCACCCTCCTCCCTTCTGTTCTTTCTTTTTGTATTCTGCTGTTCACTTTTGCCATTAGGGTATGCTAGCCTCATAAAAATGAGTTGGGTAGCTTCTCATCTTTTTCTGTTTTACGGTGATGGTATCTGAGCCTGGTGTAGCTTTGACAGGTAGATTGTTCATACTTTGATTGCTTCTGCTATAGTTATTACTGTATTCAGATTGCCTACCTCTTCATGAATAACTTAATTTAAATTTCCCTAGTAAGCAATTGATTTAATATAAAATTTTAAATTAATTGGTATAAAATTATATGTATTTTTTACTCTTTAAACCCTCTTTATATCTACAATTATTAATTGCCTCTAATTTTTCTAGGATACCTTTTTACACTTTATCTTCCCTTATTACATTTGGAGTTTCTCTTGCCTTCAAAATACTTTTTCCTGATCATGTTTTAAGCTGTTGATATTATTCTCTGTTTCTCAGTAAATATACCATGCCATATGCTCTTAATTTTCTAGAAAGTTCTGTTTCTATTACCTTATATTCCCCTCTTGTTTTCCAGTGTTCTCAGGGATTTATTCTTTTAAAAAATCTTTCCTGGCCTTTAAAAGACTTAGAGCAATAAAAGAGATGAATTCACATTTTGAATCCAACCCTATCTGCTAAGTGCCCCTAAATATAGTTTCACTTTCTTTGTATTATTTGATAAACCACGATACTCCATTTCTTCAGTGTCCCAGATAACGGAGTTTACTGTAGTTTCTCTTAAAATAATGTAAAATCATCCTTGTTTTATGTAGAGAAGCTTGAGTTTTAGGCAGATATAAGGGAAGGTTTGTTGTAACTTGTATTTGAAAATGAGTGATAAATAGTATGATTAAGGTGCTGAGTGATTGAAATGTTTATATTTGAATAATTTATATTAAAAGAAAGTTTAGTTTTTAGACTTATACTGGCCGCCCTTGATTCTGCCTCTCAGATTTCAAACAAGACACATTTTCTTCTTACGGCCCCAAGAAGCCTCTTAATGCTACCTGTACCAAATCCAATCACACCATAGCGCAATAATAATAATAAAAATAGTATGTACAACCACGGCATTTTATTTTCCTTCAGCACAGGGTCATCTTTGCGACTTGAAAGCTCCAGCACAGGGACTTACATGCAATACATATTTGTTGCACTTAAATCTACTCTTTTGGATTTTTGTAACCCAGATGCCAGCTGGGATCACTCTGCCCATTAAACCTAGGGAAGATCATCTTAAATCTCCTCTGCTCATCTTGTGGAAAGTCTAATGCTGTCATAAAAATTTCTATAAATTCCCGGAGGCTTATATTTCTCCCAGCCAACTCTGACTCTGATTTCCAACTTCTATAGAATTCTGTCTCCATTTTATGTCTTTAATTTTATATGGTATTGGCCCCCCCCAAATGACATGCACATAAAATGACTCCATGTTGTAGACTTTTATTATTAAAGATTCAGGGCTATTAATGAGAGGAGTTATACTAAATACATAATGTAAAATAGAATATTATATTTCCACATTTAAAAAAAGGTTTTTGGACATTTTAGTAAGTTCAGGTATTGACCTTTCTTCATATTGTCTGGCCCTCCCTTTGTCTTTTTCTAGGTCCCTCACTTTTCCTCACTCCTCTGCTCTTTCCACCCTACCTTCAACCTCACTGTTGAATCCTTCCAATAGTTGTCCAGAGCTTTCTAATTATAGAGGCTTGAGTGTATCATTTTCTCCAGAGGTGATCAGGTTCTAGGAAATTATTGCTCATCAAACTCACATGAATCTAAGATATCCAAAATGCCCATTTAAATATTTCTAATATGGAATATACCTTCTCAGTGATCGAGAACATACTCTGAACCTCAGGTAAGATTCACTGGGCTCCAAAAGTTAATCTTTACTCAAACATTCCTCCACATCAATGGAATTCAAAGTTAACTTTCTATCTTGAGGTTTAATTAGATTTCAGTTTCATTAAACTCATAACACATCTGCAGATTAACCTTAATCTCCACTAACACATGTAATCAGACAAATGATAATTTTCTTTCAGGATCCTCACTATAGTACATTTATCACATTTACATTGTGTGTCCCAGAGAAAGGCTCACTTATCTTGACCCTAGATTTTGGAGTCCATATTTAATTTTTGCGGGGCCCAAATCATCCTATTCATCTATGTCAGTGACCCTAAACTACTAATATTGATATCGATGTTCAAAATTTGAATTCATGATCTTTGAATTTAGTGTCAGTTATATAGTAGAAGTTAAAAGACTAGGGAACATGATCAGATATGCTATGCAAGTGATTCAGTCCATCAAATATTATGTGAAGTGTTTGGTATCTGAAAGTACTGAGGAGAATTAGTAAGATATGACTCCTGTCTTTGAGAAAGTTATAGCTAGTAGATGACAGAGGCGCATTCCATAAAGGAGCATCTAAGAAACAGTGCTTCTTCTTTGGATACCAAAGTCTCTGTTTTCCTGTTTTTTTGTTTGTTTGTTTGTTTATTATTATAAGCATTTATATTTGTTTGATAACTTTCTGTAGTGTTTTCCTAATCTTTTTGGTCTAAAACCATTGTAGCTACCATCCTGTTCCTTGAATACATGAACTGTACTCTTGCCTTCGAGCCTTTCTGCTGATCTTTCCCTCTGCCTGGAACATCACACCCCCAGATAGTCATATGCTTGTCCCCTCACTTTATTCAGATCTCTGCTTGAATGTAATATCAACATAGAAGATTTCCCTGACCATCCTATGTGTCACTCTCTAATTTATGCCCTTAGCCTTCTTTATTTTTCATCTTGACCCTTATCATGTCTTCTTCGTCTTCACTTGGGTTTAATAAGCTCTATAAAAGAGACTTTATATATTTTTTCACTGTCAGATCTCTAGAGTCTAGAATGTCTGGTGTAATAGGCACGCAATATTTGCAAAGTGATAAATTATTACTATATAATTGCATGGACCTGCCTAGGGAATCAAAAAAATCTTTTGTCATTACTTGTATGACATATGATAGAAAAGTGATTTTAAATTAAAATGTTTTATTTTAGATCAGTCTATTACAAAAAATTATGTAAAATACATTTAAAAATTTTAATAATATTAAGTATACAAAGACAAATTTGTCTCCATTTAGTAAGCTATGCATACTCTCTGATTATGTAAGAAGAAGCATGATATGTGAACTGATTTTTTAAATTATGTATGGAATTCTTATATATTGCTCTTACAAATTTAACTGGTTTATTTTTTTATAATTTTCCTTTCATATGTCAAAATAATGAGATAATAATAGTAATAGTATCTAATACTGGTATATAACTTATTATTCCCAAGCACCATTCCAAACTCTTTATATGTAGTAACTCATTAAATCCTCACAACAATCCCATGAAATAGATACTATTATTATCCTCATCTTTGAAGTGGAAGCTAAGGCACAGAGATGTGTGTGCCCAAATTCTCTCAAGTTCAAATTCAGAATTTAGGCATATTTTTGGCAGGAAGTTCTTTACAAATAATAAATTGCCAAGTGTGAAATTTTATTGAGGTATAATTGATTACATTATTAGTTTCATGTGTACAACATAGTGATTTAGTATTTTTATAGATTATATTCCATATAAAATTATAAAATATTGGCTATATTCCCTATGTTCTACATTACATCAATGTATCTTACTATTCTAATAGTTTTTACCACTTAATCCTCTTTCTCTATTTTATCCCTATCCCAATCCCTCTCTGCAGCAGTGACCACTAGTTTGTTCTCTGTATTTGTATGTCTGTTTCTGTTTTGTTATATTCATTCATTCGTTTTATGTTTTAGATTCCATATATAATTGAAAACATAGTATTTGTGTTTCTCTGTCTGACTTACTTAGCTAGGCATGATACTGTCCAGGACTGTCCATGTTGTTACAAATGGCAAATTTTCCTTCTTTTTTATGGAAAGGTAATAATTCCATTTTGTATATACTACATCTTTATCCATTCATCTGTTGATGGACACTTAGGTTGCTTCCATATCTTGGATATTGTAAATAATGCTGTTATGAGCATTAGGGTGCATATGTCTTTTTTTCTCCTAATTTATCTCCCCCATTTTTACGTTGGTAACCATAAGTTTGTTTTCTATGTCTGTGGGTCTATTTCTGTTTTTGTATGTGAGTTCATTTGTATCATTTTTTTAGATTCCACATATAAGTGATAGCATATGATATTTGTCTTTGTCTGGCTTACCTAATTTAGTATGATAATCTTTAGGTTCATCCATGCAAATGGCATTCTTTCATTCTTTTTATGGCTGAGTAATATTCCATTGTATAAATATATCACATCTTATTTATCCATTCCTCTGTCAGTGGGCATTTAGGTTGCTTCCATGTCTTGTCTATTATAAACCGTGCTTCAATGAACATTGGAATGAATGTATCTTTGAGTTATGGTTTTCTCTGGATATATGCCCAGGAGTGGGATTGTTGGATCATATATGATAGCTCTAATTGTGGTTATTTAAGGAACCTCCATACTTTCCTCCATAGTGGTAGTACCAATTTACATTCCTACCAACACTGTAGGAGGGTTCCTTTTTCTCCACACCTTCTCCAGCATTTATTGTTTGTATACTTTTTTTTTTGTCTTTTTGCCATTTCTTGGTCTGCTCCCGTGGCACATGGAGGTTTCCAGGCTAGGGGTCTAATCGGAGCTGTAGCCGCTGGCCTATGCCAGAGCCACAGCAACGCAGGATCTGAGCTGCGTCTGCAACCTACACCACAGCTCGCGGCAACACCGGATCCTTAACCCACTGAGCAAGGCCAGGGATCGAACCCACAACCTCATGGTTCCTAGTCAGATTCATTAACCACTGAGCCACGACGGGAACTCCTGTTTGTATGCTTTTTGATGATGGCCATTCTGACCAGTGTGAGGTGATACCTCATTGTAGTTTTGATTTGCATTTCTCTAATAATTAGTGATGTTGAGCACCTTTTCATGAGCCTGTCAGCCATCTGTGTGTCTTCTTTGGAGAAATGTCTATTTAGGTCTTCTGACCATGGGTTGTTTATTTACTAATTATTATATCTGAGAATCTTTTATATATTCTCAATACCAGTAATGAATGAGATGTGTGTTCTTCAAATATTTTCTATTAATCTGTTTTCTCATTCTCTTTCAATGAAGATGTTTTGATAAAATCCAGTGTATCTAATTTTTAATGGAATTTGCTTTTATGTCATATCTAAGAAATCTTTGCTTAACCCAAGACAAAAATGTTTTCTTCTATGTTTTCCTTGAAAAGTTTTATAGTTCTATATTTCACATTTAGGACTGTTACCCATTTAGACTTAAATTTTGTATGTGGTGTTATATATGGATCAGTTCACGTTTTGGGCTGTCCAATTGTTCAATCACCATTTGTTGTACAGTGGTTGAAAATCAATTGAATGCTTTTGCGTGGATCTAATTTCAAAATATCTGCTCTGTTCCATTGGTTTATGTATTTATCATTTCACCAATACCACACTGTTGACTGAAAAAAATTACACAACCTAAAAGTTAAGAATTATGTTTTATTTGGCAGACATACTGAGGACTTAAGCCCAGGAGACAGGCTCTCAGTTCTGATGGACTGTTCTGGAGAGGTAAGGGAGGAGCCAGGATATACAGGAGTTTTTGTAAACAAACAAAGAAACAAGGAAAACCAGGTAATAGGAACATCAAAAGATTACCGTTAATTAAAAAAAACCCAGATATCTCAAGTTAATAAATTTAGCACTTTTCTATATATGGAAAGATGCAAGTGGCTAGTCTAATTGAAATCATTCCTATGATATGCAACTTAACTCTTTAGGGCCAGTATTCTGCTTTTCTCCACCCTGAGTCCCCACAGAGTGCACAGTTAAGGGTGGCTGCAGTGGCTGATGGCTGCAACAACCTTTGTTTACTGATATGGCAGATGACATTCTTTGTCCACAGTACTGACTTGATTACTATAGCTTTGTAGTAAGTCTTGAAATTGGATAATGTAAGTTTTCCAGTTTTGTCCATTTCATAATTGTTTTCCCTCTTGTAGTTGCTTTGCCTTTCAATATCGATTTTAGAATCAGTTTCTGTAAAAATTTCTCCTGGAATTTTTATTGAAATTCCATTCCAATCATAGGTCACTTTTGCATATTATCAATACTGAGTGTTACAGTCCGTGAACACAGTATAGAAGTATACCTCAGAGATGTGGGTTTGGTTCAGACCACTGCAATAAAGTGAATATCACAATATAGCAAGTCATGTAATTTTTTTTGGTTTTCCAGTGCATATAAAGTTATGTTTATGCTATATTGTAGTCTATTAAGTATGCAATAGCATTATGTCTTAAAAACAAACATTAAAAACAAAACAAATATTAATTTAAAATATCTTATTGATAAAAATGCTAATGACTTTTAGTGAGTCATAAATTTTTTTGCACTGGTAACAACAGAGGTCACTAATCACAAATCACCATAACAAATATGATAATAATGATGAAAAAGTTTAAAATATTGCAAGAATTAACAAAATGTGATGCAATCGATAAACACAATTCTCAAAATGTGAGCAAATGATATTGGAAAAATGGTGCTGATAGATTTGTTTGACACAGAACTTCAACTTGTAAAAAATACATTTTCTGCAAAGTGCAATAAAGTGAAGTGAAGTAAAATGTGATATGCATGCATCTTTATTTTAGGTCTTGTTGATTTCTTTCATTAGTGTCTGGCTGTTTTCAGAATACAGCAAGCTCTTGCATATATTTTCTTAAATTTATACCTAAGTAATTTTTTTTCATGCTATTGTAAGCCATACTCTGTATAATTTCCATTTCCATTTGTTCACTACTAGTATGTAGGAATATAATTGGTTTTTATACATTGACTTTTTATCCTGATATCTTGCTAAACTCACCTGTTCATTCTAATAGCTTTTTTTGGTACGTTTTTAGGGACTTTCTACATAGACCAGTGTGTTTGAATAGAGAAAGTTTTATTTCTTTCTTTCTAGTCCATATGCATTTTCTTTTATTTTTATATCTTTTCTTGCTGTGCTGGATAGGACTTTTGGCACAATGGTAAATAGGAGTGTGGAGAGCAGACATCCTTTCTTTTGTTCTTGATCTGGAGAAAGTATTGTCTTTCACTGTTAAGTATGAAGTTAACTAGGATTTTTATAGATGCCCTTTATCAAGTCGTGGGGATTTCCTTATATTCCCAGTTTGCAGATTAAGATTTTTTTAAAATTTGTGTTTCTTTTATTATGAATTGGCATAGAATTTGGACAAATACTTTTTCTGCACCAATCAAGATGATCATGTTTTTTCTTTAGTCTGTTGATTTAAAGAATTACATTGTTTGATTTTTGGATGTAAATCTAGCTTTGAATTCCTTGGATAAATCCCACTCAGTCATGACAAAATAAGGTTTATACATTGCTTGATTCAGTTTACTAATATTTTGATGAGAATTTTTATATGTGTGTTCATGAGTAATATTGGCCTTAGATGTAAATTGATATTATATATCTAATTTTTTAAGCTTTTATCTTATTTCTAGTAGTTGGTAGATTCTTTTTGCATATTTACATGTCTCCAAATAGTGGACATTTTATATTCTCCTTTCCAAATCCTAATGCCTTTAATTATTTGTGTTTCTTTTTTTGTTAGTCTAAGACCTACAGTGAGATATTGAATTGATCTGGTAATATTAGACAGCCTTGTCTTTTGTTTAATTAAGTTCTTTTAATTTTTCCCATTTAGGATGCTGATTGGGTAGATTCTTGTAGGTAATTCTTAATACATTTAAGGAAGTTTTCTTATTTCTAGTTTATTAAAAAAGTTTTTCTTATTTTTTTATTCATGAATGGATGTTGATTTCTACTAAATAGCTTTTCGTAGAGTGCAATGATTATACTTTTTTTTCCTATAAAGTGGTAAATGGCATTATAGATTTTCTAATATAAACCATCCTCAAATTATTGGGATAATCCTAGCTTGGTCATGGTATATTTTCTTATTCACACTCTAGGGATTTAGTTAGCTTTTTGTTTAGGATTACTAGCGTCTGTGGTAACATTTGAAATCACTCATAGTTATCTTTTCTTTTACTACCCTTGTTTGGATTTGTTGTGTCTACTAAGTTGTGTAATATTTCCTCCTGTTCTAGTCTATGGAAGAGTTCCCATATTATTGGAAAGATCTGTTCCTTGAAAATTTGGTAGATCTTTCTTGTAAAACTCTGGGTCTGGTGTTTAATTTGTGAAAAGTTTTAAAACTACTGCTTTAATTTCTGTTGTAGTTATTGGAATCTTTATACTTTTTATTTCTTCTTGAATCGATTTGATAATTTACATTGTTCCATGAAATTGTCAATTTCAGCTAACTTTTCATGTTTACTGACATAAGATGTTTGACAAATCTGTTTAATAACTTTGTAACATCTTCTTTAATTGTGATCATGTTTCATTTCTCATTTATAGGGTTTTATATCTCCTGTAATTTTGAAGGTAGCTATTGCCAGAAGTTTTTTTTATTAATATTTATATATCTGAATCCTGTTTTTGATGTTCATAGATCACAGTGATGTGCTACATCTGACACCTACTAAGTTCTGGTAATGGCTTAGAAGCTGTTAGACTTTACCTAGAAAAAATTGGGTCTATTTACAGTAGCGTTAAAAGATTGAATGTAGAATTCCAGTTGTTGCTCAGTGGGTTAAGAACCCGACACTGTGTCTGTGGGGAAGCGAGTGTGATCCCTGGACTTGCTCAGTGGGTTGAGGATACAGCATTGCCACAAGCTGTGGCATAGGTTGCAGATGCAGCTTGGATCTGGTGTGGCTGTGGCTGTGGCATAGGCCTGTAGCTGAAGCTCCAATTCACCCTGTAACTAGGGAACTTCCATATGCCATAGATGTGACCATACAAAGAAAAAAGAAAAAAAGAAGATTGAATGCAAGGATTAAAGCTTATTATTTGGGGGCATTTTCTTGAAATCTGAGAAATCCTCCCTCCCTTTTTCTTTTCATCCTTAAACTGTCAAATATGAGAAGCAGTAGGGCATTTTTACTCAGTTACAGTAAAGAAATGTTCATAAAATTGAAAGTGATTAATAGTATATGGGTATTGCAATCTTTGGCGACATATATATCAATGACACTTGAATTTCAGTGCAGTGTATGTGGGATAGTTTTCACTCATAGTATCAACACAAAACATTTGTCATTTTTTCCTATTTCTTCATCTTTTTATATGCCAAAGAAGATACCCAAGATATACCACTTTGACAATCCAAGAAGGTGGCAATTATGAATAGTTTTTGAAAAACAAACATACCAAAAAGTTACTAATTTTATTTAGACTTTGTGATGCTTTAAAGATTATTAAGTCAACAGTTCTTAGGTCAGTTATATCAAAGGTGAAGTGATTACATTTGAGCTAAAAGGTAGATTTTAATTAAGAGGGAGGACCATCTAGAATGTCTTGTTGCAAAGAGCTCTTTCTTAAATTCGAACCTATGCTATAGGCTATAGCTTTTGGAGCACATACTAAGTTAGAAGTATTGCACTAAAAGTTTTATGTGTATTTTCTTTGTTCTCATAATAAGCCTGAGAGGCAAAGGAAATTATTGCCATTAGGATGTTAAAAATGAGGAAATTGAAGCACAGAGATGCCCATGGTTAAAACATTATTAAGGGCTTCAAAAGTTGTTTGACTCCAGAGCATCATTACATGATACTACCAAAGAAGAACTATTTTTTTTTCTGGTTTACCCAACCCTAGTTATTTCTTGCTCAAATCATATGTTCAGCACAGGTCAGAATAACTTAACACTTTAAAAACAGTACATGTAGCTAAAGAGCTAAAGAAGTTCACTGACCTAGGGATGAAGCATGCTTCATTAAACGAGAACATTTGCGCTTAGAACTGCATTCCTTGAGAATGGCTTGTGCCTAATGTAAATACAGGGATGTTAAATCATATCAAAGAGAAACTGCAACTTAGGAAGTTAAGCAAGTCAACAGCTGTGACCTCAGCCAAGCATGCAGTGGAGTTTCCTTCAGCAAGCTGTGCCTCATGCTTCTTTGGCTAGAGCTATGTATATTTAATTAGTGTCCTCTCACCTTCACAGTACATGTTTTTCCACTGACAGTTACTGGCACCAAAAGAATGTCCTTGAGAAAAAGTCAGGTCTATTGACTACTGAGCATATTATCTGACTTGATGTTCAACCATTCTGAAAAAAGAACTGAGAATAATGAAAGACAGTGGGGCATAGAGCCACTTTAACGGACAGTGTCAGGTCAGTCGAAGCTATTGAACAGTTCCTATTAAATTAGCTTAGCTTCATCTCGGCTAGTTAAATCTGGCATGCTGACAAATTAGTTTCTATCTGTATAGAAAAAAATAGTAAGAAGCAGATTTACATTTGGGGGCTTAGTGACAGTTACATCACAAGGTCAGTAAGAATATATCCACCAAAGAACTGTTTGTCCCTTGTCAATACATTGGATGATCAGCTTCAAAATATTTAGTCCTTCATGAGGTATGAGTGCATTCTTCCTAATGAAAGCTGTTTCATCATTTCTTTGAAGTAATTTTAATACAGATAATGTCATAGCTTTTTTGCTTGCAGGAAAGCCAAATGTAAATTTTATTTGGCATTTCTACTCATGCTGAGACAAGATTTTTTTCCTGTTTTGGAAAAAAAATCATAAAGATGCTCATTTTCTTACCAAAATGCTTTTATTTTATGCCTTCAAAAAACTCTCTTTCTATATATTTTTTGAAATGGCATCAAGAATAACCTTGGATATATGATTTTTAAAAGTTTTATAAGTTGATCCTATCTAATTTTTATTCTAGGGTGAGATTTTAGGCCCTATGATGTTTAGGATTTTCACCAATGTAAGGGAAAATAACTTTTAATGGAGGAAATCCTAGTCATTTCTAGGAATTCTTTTGGATTTAGTATGAGTCCTTTAATTTTAAAAACTGCCTCTCATGGAAACCAGTGTCATGCATGAATAAAATAGTTTCCTTCCTTATGTTGCTCATAACAGAAGTGAATGGAAAACTTATTCTAGAGAAATCAGAAAATGATACATGTCAAAACACTGTTCTGTTATGATCAGTATGGTGAAAAGTCAGCTTCTCCCATTACTTGGTACTGCCTTCTCCCTTTATCCTGGTTTTAGTATTTACTATTTAATCAGATTACTCTATCACAAGAGGTAAAGTGGCTGATAGCTCTTTCAGAGGAACTTCATTTTTTTTTTTTTTTGCGCTTTTTAGGGCCAAACCCGTGGCATATGGAGGTTCCTAGGCTAGGGGTCTAATTGGAGCTACAGCTGCCGGCCTACACCACAGCCACAGCAACACAGGATCCAAGCCATGTCTGTGACCTACACCACAGCTCACGGCAACGCCGGATCCTTAATCCACTGAGCGAGACTAGGGATTGAACCCGCAACCTCATGGTTCCTAGTCGGATTCATTTCCATGCAGCCACTATGATAACTCTAGAGGAACTTCATATTTTAAAAGAGAGACAGTGAATGAATCTCTAATTGGTAGAATTTAGAAACTGTCACAAAATAAGCTATTCTAGAAGAATTCAAAAGCATAGGGGCTCACATGGTGCTTGTAAAGTACCTTACCTACTTTCCTTCATGCCCACTCTGCTCCATTTCTTCTCCTCTTTCTCTCTTTAATTTTAATATTTTAATTGAAGTATGATTGATTTTGATGCTGTGTTAGTTTCTGGTGTACAGCAAAGTTATATATATTCTTTTCCATTATGGTTTATCACAGGGTACTGATTATATAGTTCCATGTGCTATACAATAGGACCTTGTTGTTTATTCATTCTGCATATAATAGTTTGAATTTGCTATCCCAAACTCTAAATCCGTCCCTCTCCCAACCCCTCCCACTTAACCACAGGTCTGTTCTCTGTGTCTGTGAGTCCATTTCTGTTTTGTAGGTAAATTCACTTGTGTCATTTTAGATTCTACATATAAGTGATATCATATGATATTTGTCTTTTTCTGACTTTGTTCACATAGTATGAGAATCTCTGGTTGCATCTATGTTCCTGCAAATGGAATTATTTCATTCCTTTTTATAGCCAAATAGTATTCCATTATGTATATGTACCACACCTTCTTAATCCATTCATCTGTTGATGGACATTTAGGTAGTTTCCATTTTTTGGCTATTGTTAATAGTGCTGCTATGAACATGTATAGGGTGCATATATCTTTTTGAATTATAATTTTGTCTGGATATTTGCCCAGGAGTGGGGTTGCTGGATCATATGACAACTCTCTTTTTATTTTTTATTTTTTGTCTTCTCCTCTCATTAAACCTCCTTCCTAGAGATTCTGAGAGTTCATTCTTGGGCTTCATAACTGCCATATTAGTTATACCACTGAAAAACGAATTACCTCCAAACTTAGGCTGAAAACAGCAATAAACATTTTTACTTAACAGCTTTTACAGAATATTAATTTGGGCGCAGTTTAGCTGAGTGGATCTGGCATAAGGTCTCTCACAAGGCTGCAGTCCAGGTGTTTCTGTGGCTGTTGCTACCTCAAGGCTTCACTGGGAGATGACGACTTCTGAGTTTAGTGTGTGTGTGTTGGTGTGCCTCAGGGCCTCACTGGCTGTTAGCTGTGATTCACACACACACACACATACACACACACACACAATTAGGGTTGAACCTAAGATGGCAATCAGAGACTTATATACAACCTAATCTTGTCAGAAGTAGTATCCTATCTAGAAGCAAGTCAGTAGGTCCAGCTCACACTAAAGGGTAGAAAATGACACAGGGGCAAGATACCAGGAGGTGGAGAACATTTTGGTCCATCATAGAGGCTCCTACCACATTTATACACACCAAAATAAAGGGATAGGTAGGGAGACATCACTTTGTTAGAAAGTTTGTTGTGCTTAAAATTATATATGTAGTCTAAACTTGACTATATCAGTAGATGTTTATGTGACCAGTATCAGTTACTGTTAGACAGTATACTTTTTAAGAGTACCTGGTTTTATGAAGGCGTTACAACAGTGCATGTTTTAAAGATTGAGTAGGGTAGGATTATCTTCAAGAAAGACAAAAACAGAAATAGAAGTAGTTAAGTGTGCCCACATAAATAATTCTTTTGTTAATTCCCAGTTAAACACTCACATCTAAGCTCCTGCTGTAGGTCAGGCATGATACAATGTACTGCCCAGCAGATCACATAGTCTAGTGGAAGTAACTAACAGGTGAGAAAAACTTACTGAAATATATAAAGAACATACAAGTATAGGGGGTTGACTGACATTCCATGGATAATGAAGTATGTATGTACCTCTGCCTGGATAGCTAGGACAGGAGTTGAATCTTGACCTGAGTCTTTGAAATAAGAGTGTTTCAGGTGGGCAGAATAGGAAAATGAATTACAAGCAACAGTAAGAACAGTGTGAGCAAGAGTATAAGTGAAGAAGGTGTAGGCACTTTCAGGGAGCACAAGATGTTCAGGAAGCAGAGCCCTGGTTGTGTGAGATAAGGATAGGCATGGCAGGAGGTTTGAATTATAAGCAGGATCCACGTCGTATTAGGTCTTGTGTGCCATGTGAGGACTTTGGGTTTTATCCTCAGGTAATGCTGTACTACTGTAAGAATTTAAGTAAAGCTTTAAAAATGCCAAATTTGTGGTTTAGAAACATCACTTTAACTTCAATATGGATTTCAGAGTCGGGGGTGGGGGAGGAAGCCGTTGTACCATAGAGTTTAAGAGCATGCGCTTTGGCCCCAGACAATTTCTGCTTCATAGTTGCATAGAAAAAAATAACTAAATCTCTTGTAAATCCTCAGATTCCCCATCAGTCAAATGGAGATTATTACAGTAAGCACCTACCTCACAGGGTTGTGATGGGGGTTATAGGAACTGATAGATGCAGAGAACTATGGTTCCTGGCACACAGTAATTGCTCCATAAATGGTAGCTCTTGCTATTCAGCCTGTTTCAAGAAAGAAAAAAAAAAAGGCCAATTACAAAGCTTTTTCAATAATTCAGGTGAGAGAAGACAGTGACATGGATTATGGTGATGGCATTGCTGAAGGACAAATGTGGATGCATTAAAGAGACATCCAGGAGACAAAATCAATAGGTCTTCGTAACCAGTTGGAGTTACTCCACTATTCACAATTTCTGAGTAATCTATTAGGAACCATTTAAGACTGCAGCTTTTATTTGACTGGACAGAGGCCTTGGTTATGGGCTGAACTATAAGAGATCAATATAGACCCCTAGTTACTTGCTGCTAATATAAAACTTGCACTTTAATCCTGCTCTGTTAATCAGGATTGGCAGGATCTGTTCTTTTCTGTCTCTTCTTTAGATTTGAAATTGTATGAGGAATACTTGCTCGTTTGGGGAAGAAGAGTAGAAAAAAATCAGGAAATAAAAATCACCCTTATCAGTTCAGCTGTTGTTGGATTCCATATATAAATGAGAACATGCAGTATTCTTACGTGTCTTGCTCATTTCATTTAGCAAAATGTCCTCCAGTTTCATCCATGTTGTTGCAATTGGCAGGATTTTCTTCTTTTTCAGGCTGAGTAATATTCTGTTATGTGTAATTTTACGTGTGTGTTTGTTTATAGATATACATATATACATGCATACCACATCTTTTTTTTAATGACCACACCCACGGTATATGGAAGTTCCCAGGCCAGGGATTGAATCTGAGCCAGAGCTGCTATCTACACTGCAGCTGTGGCAGTGCAGGATCCTTTGATCCATGTGAAGCACAGGTCAAACCTGTGGCTTCACAGTGATCCCAGCTGCTGCAATCTGATTCCACATCTTCAAATAATTATTACTAGGTACTTACTGTGTATTAGGATATTCTAAGTGTTTTACTTTGAGATATCTATCTATATATATAGGTATATAGAGATCGATCTATCTATCTATCTATCTATCTATCTATATATTTTTGCCTTTTCTTGAGCCGTTCCTGTGGCATATGGAGGTTCCCAGGCTAGGGGTCAAATCAGAGCTGTAGCCGCCTGCCTACGCCACAGCCACAGCAACGCAGGATCCAAGTCGCATCTGCAACCACCACAGCTCACAGCAACGCGGGATCCTTAACCCACTGAGCGAGGCCAGGGGTCAAACCCCCAACCCCATGGTTCCTAGTCGGATTCGTTAACCACTGTGCCACAACAGGATCTCCATTGCTTTGATATATTTTTAATCATTTCATCTTTACAATGACTGTGGGTTCTGTACCATTTGTTTTCCCATTTTATAAATGAGGAAAATTGAGATTTACTTATTTATTTATAACAGTCCAAAATCTTTTTTACTTAACTTAGTAGAAAGTCAATTCTCTACTTGAAGCGATTGTCTCTTAACTATCCTAGCTTAATAGGCTCTTTTTAAAAATATTTTCCCACCTTTATTGATGTATATTTGACAAATAAGCATCATATATATTTAAGGTATACAATGTGATGTTTTGATACATGTATACATTGTAAATGATTACCACAATCAATCTAATTAACATATTTATCACTTCACATAGTTATCTGATATTTTTGTGGTGAGAATACTTAAGGTCAATTTACTTAGCAAATTAACTGTAGTCACCATGCTGTACATTACATCTCCAAAATTTATTCATCCTACGCAATTGAAATTTTGTACTCTTTGACTAACACTGCCTCATTTCATGCAGCTCCCAGCCCCTGGCAACAACCATCCTATGCTCTTTCTCTGATATTATGAGTTTGACTATTTTAGATTCTACATATAAATGATATCATGCAGGAGTTCCTGTCGTGGCGCAGTGGTTAACTAATCCGACTAAGAACCATGAGGTTGCGGATTCGATCCCTGGCCTTGCTCAGTGGGTTAAGGATCTGGCATTGCTGTGAGCTGTGGTGTAGGTTGCAGATGCGGCTCGGATCCTGTGTTGCTGTGGCTCTGGTGTAGGCCGGTGGCTATGGCTCTGATTCGACCCCTAGCCTGGGAATCTCCATATGCCACGGGAGCGGCCCAAGAAATGGCAAAAAAAAGACAAACAAACAAACAAACAAAAAATAAATAAAAATAAATGATATCATGCAGTATTTGTCTTTCTCTGTCTGGCTTATTTTGCCTAGCGTATCTTCCAGGTTCTTCCATGTTGTTGCAAATGGCTGGATTTCCTTCTTTTTTAAAGACAGAATAATATTCCTCTGTGTGTGTATGTGTGTGTGTATTACATTTTCTTTATCCATTCATGCATTTGCAGATACTTGTTTCCATATCTTGGATATTATGAACAATGCTACAATATGTATCTCACCACATATATGAAAATTAACTAAAAATGGAGTGAGTACTTAAATGTCAGACCTGTAACCATAAAACTACTGTAAGAGAACATAGAGATAAAACTTCTTGACATTGTCCTGGGCAGTGATTTTTTGGGGTGTGATATCAATAGCACAGGAAACAAAAGCAAAAATATACAAGTGGGATTGGATTAAACTAAAATGTTTCTGCACAGCAAAGGAAAATATGAAGAGTGAAAAGGCAACAGACATAATGGGAGAAAATATTTGCAAGCCAAATATCTGATAAAGGCTTAATGTTCCAAATATCTGATAAAGGCTTAATATTTAATTTATATAGTAACCTAATCAACTCAATGGTGAAAAAGACACACATAACCCGGTTAAAAAATAAGCAGAGGACCTGAATAGACATTTTTCCAAAGAAAATATATAGATTACCAATAGGTACATGATAATTCAGTGCCCAACATCACTAGCCATCTGGAAAATTCAAATCAAAACTAACAATATCACCTCACACCTGTTAGGATGGATATTATCAAAAAGTCAAAATGTAACAAGTGTTGGTGAGGATGTGTAGGAAAGGGAAATGTTGGTGGGAATGTAAATTAATATATCTGTTATAGAAAATAGTATGGAAATTCCTTTAAAAATTAAAGACAGAACTATTGTATAAGTCAAAAATCTCTTTCTGGGTATATATCCAAAAGTAATGAAGTCAGTATCTCAGAGAGATACCTGGATGTAGGTTTTAGATGCCCTATATTTGGTTTAGAAATTTCCCTTCTATTCATAGTTTGTTGGACATTTTATTATGAAGGAATGTTGGATATTGTCAAATACTTTTTCTGTGTTTATGAAGATATTTATGTAATTTTTTAAATGTCTGCATCTGCCCCATATGGAAGTTCCCAGGCCAGGACTGAATCTGAGCTACAGCTGCAACCTACCCAGCAGCTGAGGCAATGCTGGATCCTTTAACCCACTGCATTGGGCTGGGGATTGAACCTGAGCCACTGCAGTTGGATTCTTAACCCACTGCACCACAGCAGGAACTTCCAAGATATTTATGTGATTTTTAAAAATTACATTGATATATTACATTAAACCAATCTTACATCCCAGGGATAAATTTCACTTGGTCATGATGTATAATGTTGCTAGATTTGGGTAGTTGGTATTTTGTTAAGTAATTTTATGTCCATATTCAAAAGACATATTGGCCTGTGGTTTTAATTTCTTGTGATATCATTACTTTATTTTGGTATTAGGGTAATACTGGCCTCAAAAATCAGTTGGGAATTGTTCCCTTTTCTTTTTTTTGGAAGTGTTGTGAATAATTGGTGTTAATTCAAGAAGAATATTTAGTGGAACTCAGAGGTGAAATCATCTAGGCCTGGGCTCTTCTTCGTAGGTTATTTTTTGATTAGATTCAGTCCTTCATTTGTTATAAGTTTATATAGCTTGTTTATTTCTTATTGAATTAGTTTCAGAAGATTGTGTATTTTGATTTTTTTTCCATGTTATTTAAATTATCTAATTTGTTGGTGTAAAATTATTTATAGCATTTCTTTTTAATAATTTTTATTTCTGTAAGGTTGGTAGTAATTTTGCACTTTTATTTGTTTTTGCAATTTGAACTTTTTTCTAGCCAAAAGTTTAATTTTGTTGATTTTGAAGGAACCATTTTTTTTTCATTGATTTTTTTCTTTTTTCCCTATGGCTTTTCTATTCACTATTTCAATTATTTACTCTCTAATCTTTATTTTTTTTTCCTTATCTACTTGCTTTAGGTTATTTGCTCTTCGTTCCTCAGTGTCTTAATGTGGAATGTCAGGTTATTGATTTGAGATCTTTCTTCTTTCTTAATACAAGCATTTACTGCTGTAGATATCACTATTAAGCACTGCTTTTGCTGCATCTAATGCATTTTGGTATGTTTTGGTTTTATTTTCATTTGCCAAAAATATTTTCTAATTTTCCTTGTGACTTTTTTCTTCAATCCATTGGCTATTTAGTAGAGTATTATTTAATTTCCAGAGATTTTTTTACATTTCTCAAATTTTCTTCCATTTTTGACATATTATTTGATTTCTTTGTTGTTAGAGAGCAAACTTTGTACACTTGTATTATTTGAGTTCTTTTAAATTTATTGAGGCTTGTTTTATATACTAGCATATGATTTACCCTCTAGAATGTTTCATGTACACTTAAGAAAAATATATATTCTGCTGTTATGGATGGAATGTTTTATACATGTCTGTTAGGGCTAGTTGGTTTATGGTATTTTTCAAGTCTTCTAGTTCATGGCTTACATTTTGCCTAGTTGTTTTAACCATTGTTGAGGTGGGTGTTTGGAATCCCAAAACATTATTTTGGGATAGTTTTTTTCTCATCTATCAATATTGTCAATTTTTATCATGTATTTTCAGGTTCTGTTGTTATGTGCACATACAGTTATATATTCCTGATGGGTTAACCTGCTTATCATTATAAAAATGTCTCTTCTAACAATTTTTTTCTTAAGTTTTATTTTGTATGCTAGTATTTGCACCACAGCTCTCTTTTTGTTATTGCTACTTGGGTACATTTGTTCTAATTCTTTCCCTTTTGAACTGTTTTTGTCTTTGAATCTAAAGCATGTTTCTTGTAGATAGCACATAGTTGGGTCATTTTTTTTCTTTACTTCATTCTCTTAATATGTGACTTTAGATAAGAGTATTTAATCCAGTCATATTAACTTAATTTCTGATAAGGTAGGTTTTATATCTGTCAATTTTCCAACTCATTTTCTGTATGTCTTAGTTTTTTCCTCTAGTCCTCAAACCCTGCCCCCCCTTTTTTGAATTAAATAGATACTTTTAATGTGCCTTTTAAATTTCTTTGTTGTTTATTTCATGTTATATCTTTTAAACACAGTTTTATTTTTTGTTACTTTGGTGAATATAGTTAACATCTTAACTAAAAACATCACATTTAGATAAATGCTAACTTGATATCAATAGTATATAAAAACTTGGCTCCAATAAACTCCAATCCTTCCTTTATTCTTTGTGTTATTATTGTCATACACATTATAACTTTATGTTTTATAGACCCAATAATATGGCTTGGTAATTATTGTTTTGTTTTCTTCTAGAATAGGTATAAGGAAAAAAGAGGAACAAAAATACATATACTGTCTTTCATAGTACATGTACAGCTACTTTTACAAGTTCTCTTCATTTCTATATTTGAGCTACCATTCTGTGTTTCCTATCAGCCTGAAAGAATCCTTTTAGTATTTTCTGTAAGTCAGATCTGATATCAGTACATTTGCTCAGTTTTTATTTATCTATAAATGTCTTAAATTCATCTTTATTTTAAAGGAGAATCCCTAGGAGACTTTACAGAATTCTTGCCTGACATTCATTTTCTTTCTATAGCTGTCACCACACTATTTTCTGTTATTCATGGTTATTCTGATATTCATGACAAATTAGCCACTATTCTCATTAAGTAACATTTATATCTCAAGTCTTTTTTTTTTTTTTTTTCCTGCTTTCAAGATTTTCTCCTTTGACCTTGGTCAATTTGAGTATGGCATATTTTGGTATTATCTCCCGGATTATTCTAATTTGAGTTTGTTAAGCTTCTTGAATCTTCACATTAATGTTTTCATCAATTTTGGCACGTTTTCCTCCATTATTTCTTCAAATACTTTAGCTGCCCCTTCTCTTTCTTTTCTCCTTCTATGATTGCATGTTAATATGCTTGAAGATGAGAATGTTCCACATATTCCTGATGTTCTGTTATTTTTCTTCATTCTTTTTTCATTTTGTTCATCAGACTAGATAATCTCTATTATTTTACTGCAAACTCAAATCTTTTATTGAACGTCTCTAGAACTTTTTTCAGTTATAGTATTTATCTACTCCTGAATTTCTATATAATTGTTTTTATCATTTCTAAATCTTTACTAATAATTCTCTAAGTATACATTTTTGTCTTTTTTTTTTTTTTTTTTTTTTTTTTTTTTGCTTTTCAGGGCCGTACTTGTGGCATATGGAAGTTCCCAGGCAAGGGGTTGAATCAGAACTCCAGCTGCTGGTCTACACCATAGCCACAGCAACATGGGATCTGAGCCAAGTCTGTGACCTACACCACAGCTCTTGGCAACGCTGGATCCCCAACACACTGAGTGAAGCCAGGGATCGAACCCACATCTTCTTGGATACTAGTCTGATTCATTTCTGCACCACAACAGGAACTGCTGTCATACTTCCTTTAATTCTTTAAATGATTTATTAAATCTTTGCAAATAATTGTAATAGCCTATTAAAAGTCTTTATTTACTAATCTCTGAATCTAGGCTTCTCTCATGAACATATTAAATTGGATGCATTCAGAGTATTTGGCACACTTTTTGTGTCTTTGCTTATCTAGCAATATTTCATTGAGAAATGGACAATTAAATTTTATATTTTATGAATTCTGACATCATATTTCTATGTATCCAGGATTTGTGGTTGTTGCTGGTTCTTATTGTGCTGTTCTTTTTTGTTAGGTTTTTATTTGAGAGCTTTCCTTTTTCTTAGTGTAGGCATTTATCACTATAAACTTCTGTCTTAGAACTGCTTTTGCTGCATTCCATAAGTTTTGGTAGATTGTGTTTTCATTTTCTTTTGTCTCAAGATACTATTTGATTTTTCTTTTGACTGCTTATTTGACCCATTGGTTGTTTAGAAGCATGTTGCTTAATATCCTTCTACTTGTGAACTTTCTAGTTTTCTTTCAATTATTGATTTCTAACTTCATAACTACTGTCATCAACAAAGGTGCTTGATATGCTTCAGGATTCTTAAATTTGTTAAGATTTGTTTTGTGGCATAACATATAATGCATGCTGGAGAATGTTTCATGTATGCTTGAGAAGAATTGGCATGCTGCTGTTGTTGGGTGGAATGTCTCTTAGGTCTTCTTGGTCTAAAGCATAGTTTAACTCCACTATTTTCTCAATGATGCACTATTTCCTCACTGTCTGGATGATACATAGATTGTGGAACGTGAAGTATTAAGGACCCATGCTATTATTGTATTGCTATCTATTCCTCCCTTCAAATATGTTAGTATTTTACATACAGTTGACCCTGGAATAACACAGGTTTGATTTGATCAGGTCTAGTTATACATGGATTTTTTTCAATAAATATACACAGCACTGCACAATCCATGGTTCATTGAATCCACAGATATGGGACTATGGATAGAGACATAAACATCTGTGGATTTTGGTATATGCAGGAGCTCCTAGAACCAATACCCCATGGAAATTGAAGGGTGACTGTACTTAATTTCTATAGTGTGGAGCACACATGTATTTACAATTGTTTTTTCCCCTTGAAGAAGTGAGCCCTTTTTCATTATGTGATGACCTTTGTCTCTTATTACAGTTACTTAAGTCATTTTTATATGATATAAATGATATAAAAGAGAGCTTCTGCTCTCTTAGTAACCATTTGAATATCTTTTCTCATTCCTTCACTTTCAGTCTATGCGTGTCTTTAAAACTGAAGTGAGACTCTTGTAGGCAGCATATAGTTTGATCTTTTTTTAATCCATTAAGGCAGTCTAGGACTTTTGATCATATAATTTAGTCCATTTATATTTAAATAATTGTTTTTAGGGACAGACTTACTATTGTCATTACTTTCTCAGTGTTTTATATATCCTTCCCCCCATTTTTCCTCTTGCAGTGTTTCTTTGTGATTTGATGATTTTCTGCAGTAGTTTGATTTTTCTTTATCTTTTGTGTATATATTATAGGTTTATACTTTGTGGTTACCATGAGTCTTACAATGTTACATCTTATAACAGTGTATTTTAGGCTGATAACTACTTAACATCAATCACATGCAAAATCACTACACTACTTCTCCCCACCTTCATATTTTATGTTTCTGTTGTCACTATTTACATCTTTTCATATTGGATATCCAATAACAAATTATCATAGCTTTTGTTGTCTTAAAATGCTTTTGTCTTTTAACCTTTATACTAGAGTTATAAATGATTTATGCACCCTAGTCAGTCAGTGGCTCCAGGTATGTGTGTCTTTGTGTGTGTGTGTGTGTGTGTGTGTGTGTTCTGTGTTTCATTGCCTCAGGCAGCTGTGGCCCTCAAAGTCAGGATCTGTGTGATCTTTGGCAGCTAGAGCTCTGGCAGAACATGTTGACTGCAAGGGCTTTTGGGGTTCTCAGAAGTGCCTCTAGGTCCAGCAGTGAGAGACTGAAGCATTCTGGATTGAGGTTTCAGGGTGATGGTGTGTTCACAGAGGTTAGCTGTGAGCATGCTTACAGTGTAAGGGGCTGATAATAGGAGTCATGGCTTGCTGCATGAATGTGTTTACCTACTGGGTCCAGGCTCAACTTTTGGGAGCAGGTTGGAAAGACTCAGGCAGCTGAAGCATGTGGGGCCCTCAGGGGTAAACACTGCCATGAATCCAAGAAAGCTGTGATGTCTGCTGGTTTCCTCAATAGTGAAAGCTGCTCGGAAATTCTGTGCAGCAGGCCACTGGGTTCTATGGCTGGGCTCACTGTGTGGCTGATACTGATAACCCTTGGCATTCTTCTCTTTTCCTAGCATCTCCAGAGTCTCAGCTATGCATGTCTCCCCAGAGAACTGGATGGGGATAAACAGAAGCAGGTCCTTCATGGAATGCTTTCAAAGCTGGTAAAGGTGATTGCTTATTCTGCTAGGGTATTTCCTTTTTGTAATGAGTAGTGCTGACCTGAGGAATGTGATGATGCAGGCAAATTAAACTGTTGTTCCTACCCGTTTTTGGATTCCATTCGATTTATTTTTAGTACTTTTCATAAGTATATTGCTTTGTATTTTTATAATAGTCATTGCTCTGAGCATTACAATGTATATTTAACCTATCACAGTCTACTCATATCAACTCTTTTTCAAGTGAAATGCAGAAAATCTTACATCCACATAAGCTCCTTTACTCCTCCTGCTTTAAGTATTACTTCCCTTGCCTTAAGTATTTCCTTTATATATACTGAGTGGCACATAATCAGGTAGTATTTTAATTTTTGATTCAACCATGATTTTCTAAAAGCAAGTGTATGTATAAAGAGATTTTTATTGAAGTATAGTTCATTTACAATATAACATTAGTTTTAGGTATACAAAGTAATAATTCATTATTTTAATAGATTACACTCCATTTAAGGTTATTACAAAGTAGTGGCTGCATTTCCCTGTGCTATAAAACATATCCTTATTGCTTATTTATTTTATACACATTAGTTTGCACCTCTTAATCCCCTACCCCTATCTGGCCCATCACCCCTTCCCCCTCCCCACTGGTAACCATGAGTTACCTATACCTATGAGTCTTTTTCTATTTTGTTATATACATTTGTTTGTTTTATTTTTAGGTACCACATATAAATGATTACATTGTATTTTTCTTACAGACTTATTTCATTAGCATAATACCCTCTAGGTCCATCCACACTGTTGCAGATGGTAGAATTTCATTTTTAATGGCCAAGTAATATTTCATTGTATATATGTGCATGTATACATATACACATACATATGTACACACATGCTCACACACACACCATGTCTTATCATTTCATCTGTTAATGGAATTAGGTTGCTTCTATATCTTGGTTATTGTAAATAATGCTGTGATGAAAATGGGGGTACATGTATCTTTTGAATTATGGTTTTCATTTTCTTTGGGTGAATACCAAAGAGTGGAATTGGGGGATAATACAGTAGGTCTATTTTTAGTTTTTTGAGGAACCTCCATAATACTTTCCATAGTAGTTACAGCAATTTACATGCCCATGAATAATGTATAAGGGTTTCATTTTCTCAGCATCCTTGCTGACATTTGTTATTTGTAATCTTTTCAATGATATACATTTTGATAGATATGAGGGATTTCACATTGTGGTTTTGATTTGTATTTCTCTGATGATTAATGATATTGAGCATTTTATTCATGTAGCTGTTGGCTATCTGTATATCTTCTTTGGAAAATGTCTATTCATATCTTCTGCCCATTTTAAAAATCATTTTGTTTTTTGATATTGAGTTATATAAGCTGTTTATATATTTTGGATACTAACCCCTTATCAGTTATATCATTGATAAATATTTTCTCCCATTCAGTAGGATGTCTTTTTGTTTTCTCAGTGGTATCCTTTGCTGAACAAAAGCTTATAAGTTTAATTATGTCCATTTGCTTATTTTTGCTTTTGTGTTTTTTGCCTTAGAAGATAGACTAAAAAATCATTGCTGTAATTTATGTCAAGGAGGGTTCTGCCTATCTTCAATTCTAGGAGTTTTATTGTTTTAGGTCTTACCTTTAGGTTTTGAAGCAATTTTGAGCTTATTTTTGTATATGGTATGGGTGTAAGAAAATGTTCTAATTTTATTCTTTTACTTGTATCTGTCCAATTTTCCCAGCACCATTTATTGAAGAGACTTTGTTCCATTGTATATCTTGCCTCCTTTGTCATACATTAATTGACCTTAAGTATGTGGTTTTATTTCTGGGCCCTCTATTCTGTTCAGTTTATCTATGTGTCTGTTTTTGTGCCAGTACCATGCTGTTTTGATTACTGTAACTTTGTAGTAGAGACTGAAGTCTGGGAGGGTGATACCTCTAATTTGTTCTTCTTTCTCAGGATCGAATTGGCTACTTGGGGACTTTTGTTATTGCATGTCAATTTTAGGATTACTCTATTCTGTGAGAAATGTCATGAGTACTTTGATAGGGATTGTATTAAATCTATAGATTGCTTTGGGTGCTATGGCCATTTAAACAATATTCTTCTAATCCAAGAGCATGTGCTATCTTTCCATTTCTTTCCTTCATCTTTAGTCAGAGTATAGGACTTTCACCCCCCTGGTTAAGTTTATTCCTAGGTATTTTATTTTTTGGTGTGATTATAAATGGTATTTTTTTTTAACTTTCCCTTTCTGATAGTTCATTATCACCACATTGGAAAGCAAATGATATATGCATATTAATTTTGTATCCTGCAACTTTGCTGATTTCATTTTTTTTTCTAATGATGGAAACTTTAGGGTTTTCTATATAAAGTATCATGTCATATGCAAATAATGACAGTTTTACATCTTTCTCCCTTCCAATTTGGATAAATTTTATATCTTTTACTTGCCTGATTGCTATGGCTACGACTTCCAATGCTTTGTTAAATAGGAGTGGTGAGGGTGCACATCCTTGCCTTGTTCCTGAATTTAGAACAAAGGTTTTTAGCTTTTCACTATTGAGTATGATGTTAGCTGTGCGTTTGTCATAATGGGCTTTACTATGTTGTGTAAACTTTGCTAAGTTTGATGAGAATTTTTATCATGAATGGATGGTGAAATTTCCCAAATGCTTTTTGTGCATCTATTGAGATGATCATGTAATTTTTATTCTGCCTTTTTTAGTGTGGTGTATCACATCTATTTGTAAGTATTGAACCATCCTTGCATTCCCTGTAATTAATCACGTTTGATCATGGTGTTGAATCTTCTCATATATTGTTGAATTCGGTTTGCTAATAATTTGTTGAAGATTTTTTGCATCTGTATTCATCGGAGATATTGTCCTGTAATTTTCCTTTTTTGTGTGTGTTGTCTTTGTCTGGTTTTGGTATCAGGGTAATGGTATCTTCATAGAATCAATGTAGGAGTGTTCCATCCTCTTCAATTTTTTGAATACTTTGAAAAAAGATAGGTATTAGCTCTTCTTTTTATGTTTGGTATTGTCTCCCTGTGATGCTCTATGGTCCTCGACTTCTGAATTTTTAAATAAAAAGTTCAGTTTCATTACTAATGATTAGTTTGTTCAGATTATCTATTTCTTTCTGATTTAGTCTTGGGAGGTGATATGATTTTTCCTTCAGGTTTGGAAAATTTTCAGCCATAATTTCATCAAATATATTTTTGACCATTTTCTCTTTCTTCTCCTTTCAGGACTCCTATAATGTGAATTTTGGCACCCTTGATCTTGTCTTAGAGGTCTTTCATACTTTTCTCATTTTTAAAATTTGTTTTTCTTTTTGCTATTCTGCTGGGGGGGGTTCATTTTTCTAACATCCAGATCACTTATGCATTCTTTCATGTCACCTAGTCTGCTGCTAATTCCTTCTAGTGTATTTTTATTTCAATTATTGAATTCTTCACTTTTGACTGGCTCTTCTTTATATTTTCTAGTTTCTTGTTAAAATTCTCAGTGTGCTCATCTACCTTTTCTCTAAATTCAGTTAGCATTCTTTTTACTAATGCTTTGAATCTTTTATCTGGTATATTGTTTATTTCTGCTTCAATGTTGCTTTATCTGGGGTTTTCTCTTACTCTTTCATTTGAAACAAACTCCTCTGTCTTCTCATTTTGCTTAACTTGCTCTGTGTCTATGAACTTATGTGAAACAGTTACCTATTGCAGTCTTGAAGGGCTAATCATATATGAGAGTGTCCCTATATAATCTTCATGTGCCCACTGCCTTTAGTATGAAATCTGGATTTGATAGGAACACAATTCACATCTTACTCCAGGGTGTTCTGGAAGTTATCACCTTGATATGAGGTGGAACTGGAAATGGAAGGGCTGGAGCCAGAGCCAAGTGTGAGGCAGGCCTCCTCTGCTCAGTGGCTGTCATTGCCCTATCAAGTGTGGGGTCAGGTGCCAATCTGCTCGAGCAGAAGCCTTTGTGGTTGGGTCTGAGCTGGCTCCATTTCTTTTAAGTGTGTTCTCTCCCTTTCCCAGCACTGGCACCCTCACCCAAGGGGGGGCAGTGCTGAGGCAAGAGGGGCTGGTGTGGGTGTTCAGTGGGAGTCTGGGTACAGTCTGTGTTGGCTCAAACCTCAGTCAGTGACTTGGACCACTTCTGATACACTGCCACTTTGGGTCTGAGCCACACTTGTCCTTCATAGCTGAGCTCTCCCCTTGGCTTCTGTAGCCCCACTATAGTGTGGTATTGCACCACAGAGCAGGTGGGGATGGTGTAGATGATGGTTCAGCTGCAGTCAGAGACTTGGACTGCTTCTGATGTGCTGCCTGTGTAAGTGCCAATAATGGCCGCACTTCCCTGCTCAGACACTGTTCTGGGTCTGAGTTGCTTTTGTGCCTCATGCCCGAGCTCTGTCCTCTTGGGTACAGCAACCCTTGCCCCAGTTTGGATCTGTGTCATGAAACAAGTGAGGCTGGAACATTTACTTGGCTCAGGGTGGGGCACATTCAGATCAGCTGTGGGAGAATGGCAAACAACTTGTACAATTTCAAGCCACTCTCTTCATCCTTTCTCTAGGAGTAAGCAAGCCTGTTCAACTCCTCATGAATAGAGTCCAAGGCTTCCTTGGGCCCTCCTTTTAGTCCTGCTCACCCTCGCTCCAGCCAAGTGGACTCATTTAGCAGTGTCAGACCCCAGGTCTGGGGCAAACCAATATGTGGCTCACTCCCCAGGGAAGATATCCACCTATATAATCTCCCTCCTCTTCTGAGTCCCCTTCCAGGGCCACAGGTTCCATTCTGATCACTTCCCTTCCTTTCCTATGTGATTCTATGTGAATCTTTCCTACAGCATTGTTATATAGGAATCTTTCTGTCAGTCTCCAATTAGTTTTAAGTGAGAGTTGGTATTTTTTATGTGTTTATGGGGGGGGGTGATTTTCACATCCTCCTTTTCTTCGCTCTTATTTCAGCCTCCTAAATAAAGTTATTATGAGCAATTGGCTCATGTATCTGTGGAGGGTGAGAAATCTCACTGCTACCTGCAAGCTGGGGACCCAAGAAAGCCAGTAGCGTAGTTCAGTCTGAGGCTGAAGGTCTGAGAACTCAGGGAGCTGAGAATTTAATTCCCAGTTCTTGGGCAGGAGAGGATCAGTGTTTCAGCTCAAGCAGACATATTTTATATTTTCCCTTCTTCCACTTTTTATTTTTTACCATGATCCTCACTGGATTGGTTAATGCCCGCTCGCACTGAGAAGGGCCATATCTTTTATTCAATCTATTGATTCAAATGCTAATATCAATCTGGAAACACACCCAGAATTCAAATTTAACCATATATCTTGGCACCTCATTAACCAGTCAAGTTGACACATAAAATTAACCATCACAAGTCCACCTCTTCTCAAAAAAGCACCCTATGCATCTTCTTAAACCATAATTAATCTTCAAATAAAGATAATGACAAGGTCATAATTCCACCTAAATAATACAACTTTCTTGTGTATAGATATAAATATGCTAAACTCTTGTACAGAAGAGGAGGTAAAGTTTCTTGGAAGTCCCCTTCATAGTACAGTGGAAACGAATCAACTAGAATCCATATGGATGCAGGTTCAGTCCCTGGCTTTGCTCAGTGGATTGAGGATTCGGTCTTGCTGTAAGCTGTGGTATAGTTTGCAGATGTGGCTCAGATCCCACAGTTGCTGTGGCTGTGGCTGTGGCTGTGGCTGGCAGCTGTAGCTCTGATTCAACCCCTAGCCTGGGAACTTCCATATGTTGTGGGCACGGCCCTAAAAAAGCAAAAAAAAAAAAAAATTCTTGAGTGATGTTTGTCTTCTCCTTGATATCCCATAACTTAAATCCTATGATGTAAAATTAATAAAATTAATAATACTCAAATACTGTGATATATAGAATTAACATATCTTATATTTCATGATAAGAAAATGAGGGAAGATAAAATATATATCTTTACACCCATGTACATACTTATACACTAAAACATTCATAACAAAATAAGGAGGAAATACTCATTAGAATAATATTTCTAGGAGTTCCTGTTGTGGCTCTGTATATTAAAAAATTGACATACGGTCTGTGAGGATGTAGTGCAATCCCTGGCTTCACTCAGTGGGTTAAGGATTCGACATTGCTGCAAGCTGCAGCATAGTTCACAGATGTGGCTGAGATCTGATGTTGGCATGTCTGTGGTGTAGGCTTACAGCTATAGCTCTGATTTGACCCCCAGCCTGGGAACTTCCATATGCCACAGGTGCAGCCATAAAAAGACAAGAAAAGTGCTGGAGGCCAGCTCCAACAACTGGGTCCGGCAGCCAGGGTGTACACATCCAGATAGGAGATGGACAGTGTCGGCGAAAGAGACAGAGACAGCCTCTTTTTCCCATCTTTCAGGGTGCTGGACTGCTCAAACTTTATTGGCATAAGTGGTAATTATATAGACAGTTTTTCACTACAGATTACATCATAGTGTTAAAAGTACATCGGTTAACTATTAGGCTTTGTTTTTTGATCACATGGTATAGTAGCAATACATCATGTTTTAAAATCTTCAGTTTAACTAAATTTAATGAGTACAATTCAAGGACAAACAGGCACAACATATCATGTGGGAAAGAGGAGACCCAGCACAAACCATCTCATGGCCAGCCAATTCCCACAAGCTGAAGAAGTTACAAACACAAAAAGTCTTGTCTTCAAACTAGTGTCTATCTTCAAAGTGTCCTTGGCAGGGAGACAGTGTGAGAAAATACAAATCAACTTAGCCAGCTATCACTAAAAGTTTCTAAAATCAAGGACAAAACTCACAGCTGGGTTTCTTTTGATCAAGAATAATATATGTCTAACTTCTATAAACCTCATTAAAATCCTAACTCTAAAGTTTACTGTATAACTACTTAGTAGATAAACACTATGTTTTAATTGAGTTGGAGTTGAATAGGGAAAAGTCCTTTAGGATGAAATTTTTATTATATTATTGTTGTAATTTTGTTAAATCACAAATCACCACAGGAAAATAAGAATGGAAAATAAGAATAATAAGTAAATAACCAGGAAAGACTGAGGAAAACTGAATAACAAATAAAACAACAGGAAAGACTAGGTCACCAGAGAAACAATCCCAGGAAAGCCCCAGTTCTTCCCCATCAACATCAAAATGAGAGCTGTGTAACCTGAGGCCTTCCCTTGGCTTGTACCATAGAGGCAGGCTTTTATCCTGACCAGAAGCCCACCTTTGGCATGTATGGTTCAGGTGAGCTCCCTTCCTTGGTTAGGAACCTGCCTTCAGGTTTTTCTGCCATCACGCAAGGTCCTTTTTGTTTTGAGTCCTTGCATCTCCTCGGCTCCCCACAAAAAAGAATTATATTTCTATTTTCTGAAACTAGTCACTGGTAATAGCTGTATTTATAGCTATCTTCTACTACCCTTTCCGTATTCCATTCCATTTCCCTTTGGCAAGCACCTCAATTGTTGTTCTTCTTTACCAGATGGGGTGACTAAAGCTTTTAATCCTGAAGTGTCTGGGCCATTAGTAGTCCTACCTGGATTGGGTTATTATAGTTTTCCATTGACTTTGAGCACAAGATATGATAATGATAAAAGACACTCTATCTGTTTTCAAGATAATGCTCTTACTTACCTCCATTGTGAAGTACAGTCTAATCTCCCCTTGATAGTCAGGATCAGTTATCTGCCACATTGTAACTCCCTTGCCTGTTGCTTCAAAGGAGCCCACAGTGGCCAGGTAGCAGTCTTAACTTCCAATTGAATGGAATCATTGTTGTGTCTCTTGGTGGAATCATTTCTCCTTTTGGAACTAAGACCTCTAGGTCACCAGACCTTTAGGTTACAGGAATAAGAAGCAAATTTTTTCTAGTGGGTCCCTGAGGGTAATTGTGAGTGGTGCTCTTCCTGTTTCTACCCCATGATTCCTGGATCCATCAATCCTGGCTATGGGAGAAACAGCAATGTTGGGAGATGGAGATAGTGAATAATATCCTCAGAACTGAGAAGGAACTGTAAGACCAAAAGACAAAGCAGGTAACTCCATAAAGTGCATTTGTGGTGTTTATTGTGGATAACTTACATATAGGCCAGATCAAGTGGATGTTGATCCAGAGGCATTAGCAACTATACTCTGCACTGCCAAAAGGTGTACAGGGAGATTTAAAGGGGCCAAAGCTAAACATAGAATCTGACTACCAAGAGATAATCATGTCCACAGTTTCAAATGGAATGTTCTTCCTCTTCACTGGGGGTCTCATGACCATTAACCATCTGCATCAGCAAAAGTCATTCTTCTACTTTTCCTGTCAGATGAAGGCAGGGTAAACATTGATAGGGAACTTATCTGGCTTGGGCACTTTCCTTGTGAGTAAGCTAAAGCTCAGTCATTAAAGGGGAAAGGGTAAGACTGCAGGCTTTCCTGCAGCTAATAAAATGGAGTCAGTGTAGTTCAGCCACACAAGCACCATATATTGGATGCTGATTCACAGCATATATAGCCTTCTGGAGAGCCTTTCCCAAGCCCTGCAAAATATTGTCACTGAGCTGGTGCTGTAACTGAGTCTTCAGAAGGCCATTCCACTGTTCTGTCAAGCTAGCTATTTCAAAATGGCAGGGAACATGGTAAGACTAGTGAATTACCTGAACATGTATCCATTGTTTTACTTCTTTTGCTATGAAATGAGTTCTTTGATCAGAAGGAATGCTGAATAATGTGACAGTGAATAAGGCATTTTATATGTCTTCAGATGATAGTGCTGGCAGAGACATTGCATACAGGAAGGCGAATCCACATCCAGAGTAAGTGTTTATTCCAGTAAGAACAAAACAGTGTCCCTTGATGACAGCAGTTCAATATAATCAGCTTGCTACCATGTTACTGGCTGAGGACCCTGGTGAATAATGCCATATTGGGCACTCAGGGTTGTTGGGCACACTGTGTTGCTGCTGCTAGCACAGTGGGCACCCAGCAGTTGCCTTAGCCAACTTGATGAGTGGAAGTCTATGTTCCTGAGCTCATGCATAACCTCCATCCTTCCTACCATGGCTACTTTGTTCATGAACCCATTGGACAGAGACTTAGTGGCTGGGCAAAGCACCTAACTGGTATCCACAGAATTGGTCACTTTATCCACTTGATTGTTAAATTCCTCCCCTGCCGAGATCACCCTTTGGTGAACATTCACATGGGATGCAAATGTATTTACATTCGTTTTTGCCCATATCTATACTTCTATCCCAACTTTGCCTTATCACCAATTTTCCAAACATGTTCCTTACAAATTCTTGACCATTAAGCCAAATTGTTGGCCATATCCATGAATTAGTGTATAATTGTATGTATGGCCCTTTTTCCTTCTCAGCAAAATGAACAATCAATGTGCACAACTCCAAGTTCTGCCCACTGGGAAGGACCTCCTATCACCACTGTCCATCTAGGATGTCCCATAAAGGGAAGGGGATGTAGTGCTGCAACTGTCTACTTCTGGGTGGCAGCCGCATATTTTGCAGATCTTTCTGTAAACTAGGTCTGAGATTTCTCTTCCTCTGTCAACTGATCATAGGGAACTCCCCATGAGGCCATAGGTACAGGCTGGGAAGGAGAAAATAGTATAACATGAGTGGGGATAATGGGCATTTGAACAATATCTTGATGAAACTCACTTGTACTTTGAGGGCTTCTTCAACCCCAATTTCATATATTTCACTTATGTTTGATGATGGAGCATGCTTTGTATCAAACTTTATGGTTTGGTGGGTCAGATAATATGCAGTTCATGATGGGCAATTCAGGTTGCAAGGTAACTTGGCAGCCAATGGTTAAATATTCAGTTTCTCCTAAGGCCAGGTAGTAGGCCAGGAGTTCTTTCTCAAAAGGGGAGTAGTGATCTGTATTAGACTACAGGGCTTGGCTCAAAAATCCTGAGGGCCTGCACTGCAGTTCACCTATAGGGACCTGACATAGACTCAAACAACTTCCCTGTGTACCACTAAGATTTCAAGCACCATTGGATCTGCTGGATCACAAGTCCCTAATGGCAGTCCTGCTTGCACAGCAAGCTGGACAGGTTAGAAAGCCAGCTACTATTCCAGGCCCCACTCAGAGTAAGTGGCTATTTGAAACACTTGGTAAATGAGCCCGAGTATATACCAAAATGAGGAGTCTGTTGCCCTCACCATTCAAAGAGGCCCATCAGGTAATGGGCCTCTTTTGGGTTGTAGGAAGGACTAGATAAAATACTTATCCTTAACCTTAGAAAATATAATCTTGACATGCTCCACACCACTAATTTCACTTAAGTAGAATGCCCCTGAATTGTTGGATTTGTTTCTCACCCTCTGACATGCAAATGTCTTACCAATAAGTCTAGAGTAGTAGCTATATCTTACTCCCTAAGTCCAATCTGCCTAATATCATCAGTGTAAAGGACCAGTGTGATATTTTGTGGACATGAAGGTGATCAAGATCCCTGTGAACCAAATTATGACATAAGGCTGGAGAGTGTGTATTCCTCTGAGCTAGGATAGTGAGGATATATTGCTTGTCTTGTTAGCTGAAAGCAAATTGTTGCTGGTGGTCCTTGTTAACAGATATAGAAAAAAAAATCATTTGCTGGATCAATAGCTGCATCCTAGGTACTAGGGGATGTATTAATTTGCTCAAGCAATGAAATCACATCTGCTTTAGCAGTGGAAATTGGAACCATCGCCTGATTAAGTGTGTGATAATCCTCTTTCATTCTCCAAGACCCATCTGTCTTCTGCATAAGCCAGATAAGTGGGTTGAATGGGGATGTTGTGGGAACCACCAGCTCTGCATCTTGATGGTGTCACTAATGTATACCATCCCTTTGGTGATGTGGTATTACTTTTGATTTACTCTTTTCCTAGGTAGGAGTTCTAATGGCTTCCACTTGACCTTTCCCACTATTTTGCTTACTCTAGAGGTTGGGGAATCAATGTGGCGATTCTGCCAGCTGCTGAATATGATGTGTGTGTATAGTCTATTTATGCATTACAGAGCAGGAGAAAAAATGACAGGATGGCTTCTGAGATCTGTGATATGGGCCTGAGCTAAAACTTCATTGGTCACCTGACCTCTGTTATCCTGTACTCTGACTGGTGGCCCATAGTTTTGGGTCTTCTGGAATTAGGTATCTGTTCAAAGCCAGTTGGACATCCAAAGGTATGATTAGTTTTTTTTCCTAATGCAAAGATCAAAGGCTATAGATCCCTATGGGGAAGGTTGGGAAAAAGATTAATAGTATAAATTGTCAGTAGTGTACCAGGATCCTTCCTCAAGGTTGCTCGACCTCTCCATTATTCAAGGATACTGGGTTTGTGAACTACATCAAGTCTGGGAATTGATTGAAGGTCCATGACTATCTGTTTTCATGATTCAGGTTAGACTTTTGTTTTCATGACCTAGAGCTTTTCTGTTTACACAGATCAAGTAAGAATTTTCTAAGCTTCCTATCTATTTCATTCTAGGAACAAATGATCAAGCACATCATAGGTCTGCATGAGTAAGACAATTCTTTTTTTTTAATTTTTATTTTATTTATTTTTTCTGCTGTACAGCATGGGGACTAAGTTACACTTACATGTATACATTTTTTTTTCTCCCTTTGATCTGTTGCAATATAAGTATCTAGACATAGTTCTCAATGCTACACAGAAGGATCTCATTATAAATCCATTCCAAGAGCATAATTTGCATGGGATAACCCCACGCTCCCGATCCCTCCCACTCCCTTCTCCACCTGGGCAGCCACAAGTCTTTTCTCCAAGTCCATGATTTTCTTTTCTATGGAAATGTTCATTTGTGCTGTATATTAGATTCCACTTATAAATGATATCATATGGTGTTTGTCTTTGTCCTCCTGACTTATTTCATTTAGTATGAGAGTCTCTAGTTCCATCCATGTTGCTGCAAATGGCATTATTTTTTTCCTTTTTATGGCTGAGTAGTATTCCATTGTGTATATATACCACATCATCCTAATCCAGTTTTCTGCCGATGGACATTTGGGTTGTTTGCATGTCTTGGCTATTGTGAATAGGGCTGCAGTGAACATGTGGGTGCCTATGTCTTTTTCAAGGAAACTCTTGTCTGGATATATGCCCAAGAGTGGGATTGCTGGGTCATATGGTAGTTCTATGTATAGATTTCTAAGGTATCTCCAAACTGTTCTCCATAGTGGCTGTACCAATTTACATTCCCACCAACAGTGCGGGAGGGTTCTCTTTTGTCCACACCCTGTCCAGCACTTGTTTTTTATGGACTTCTTAATGAGGGCCATTCTGACTGGTGTGAGGTGGTATCTCGTGGTAGTTTTGATTTGCATTTCTCTAATAATCAGGGATGTTGAGCATGTTTTATGTGCTTGTTGGACATATGTATGTCTTCCTTGGAGAAATGTCTATTCAGGTCTTTTGCCCATTTTTCCATTGTGTTGTTGGCTTTTTTGCTGTCGAGTTGTATAAGTCGCTTGTATATTCTAGAGATTAAGGCCTTGTCAGTTGAATCATTTGAAACTCTTTTCTCCCATTCTGTAAGTTGTCTTTTTGGTTTCTTTTGGGTTTCCTTTGCTATGCAAAAGCTTTTCAGTTTGATTAGGTTCCATTGGTTTATTTTTGCTTTTATTTCTGTTGCTTTGGGAGACTGACCTGAGAAAACATTTGTAAGGTTGATGTCACAGAATGTTTTGCCTATGTTCTCTTCTAGTAGTTTGATGGTGTCTTGGCTTATATTTAAGTCTTTCAGCCATTTTGAGTTTATTTTTGTGCATGGTGTGAGGGTGTGTTCTAATTTCATTGCTTTGCATGCAGCTGTCCAGGTTTCCCAGCATTACTTACTGAAAAGACTTTCTTTTTCCCATTTTATGTTCTTGCCTCCCTTGTCAAAGATTAATTGACCATAGGTGTTGGGGTTTATTTCTAGGTTCTCTATTATGTTCCCTTGTTCTGTCTGTTGTGGTACCAGTACCACACAGTTTTGATGACTGTGGCTTTGTAATATTGCCTGAAGTCTGGGAGAGTTATGCCTCCTGCTTGGTTTTTGTTCCTCGGAATTGCTTTGGCTATTCTGGGTCTTTGGTCGTTCCATATAAATATTTGGATTGTTTGTTCTAGTTCTGTGAAAAATGTCCTGGGTAATTGGATAGGGATTGCATTGAATCTGTAGATTGCTTTGGGTAGTATGGCCTTTTTTACAATATTGATTTTCCCAATCCAGGAACATGGAATATCTTTCCATTTCTTTCCATCTTCTTTAATTTCTTTGATTAAAGTTTTACAGTTCTCACCATATAAGTCCTTTGCCTCCATGTCTGGCATATTCCCAGGTGTTTGATTTTTTGGGGTGCAATTTTAAAAGGTATCGTATTTTTTTATTCCTTTTCTAATATTTCATTGTTGGTATACAGAAATGTAACTGATTTCTGAATGTTAATCTTATATCCTGCTATTTTGCTGAATTTATTAATCAGTTCAAGTAGTTTTTGGGTTGAGTCCTTAGGGTTTTCTATGTGTAAGTATAATGTCATCTGCCTACAGGGACAGTTTTATCTCTTCTCTTCCAATTTGGATGCCTTTTACTTCTTTTGTTTGTCTGATTGCTGTGGCTAGGACTTCCAGTATGATGTTGAATAACAGTGGTGAGAGTGGGCATCCCTGTCTTGTTCCAGATTTGAGTGAGAAGGCTTTCAGTATTTCCCCATTGAGGATTATATTTGCTGTGGGTTTATCATAAATGGCTTTGATTATGTTCAGGAATGTTCCCTCTATACCCACTTTGGGAGAGTTTTGATCATGAATGGATGTTGGACTTTGTCAAATGCTTTTTCTGCATCTATTGAGATGATCATATGTTTTTTTACTTTTCTTTTGTTAATGTGGTGTATGATATTGATTGATTTGCATATGTTGAACCATCCTTGTGAACCTGGGATGAACCCTACCTGGTTGTGGTGTATGATCTTTTTTATATGTTGTTGGATTCTGTTGGCTCAGACAATTCTGATAATAGCTCTGTCTCTGTTGTCTGTTATGGTAATTATGTCTGCCTTGCATTTACCAAGTGAACACTGTCATTTGGACCCTAGCAACTTAAGATTTAGTTACTACCATTGCAATCAGATTTTCCAATTCAGTAACTGCTGTTCTCATTGTGAGGTCTGTCCTACAAAGAAGAACATTCACAGCTCCTCCGTGCTGGTGCTGCTTTTCTTAGAAGTTTAGTTCTTACAGTATTGGTGAAGGGTGTATCTTCTGGACCCTCCCAGTGGGGGTGAGTAAGTCTTAAATGAGAAATCCACTGTAATATTCTAGAGTCCCCAAGCCCTTGAATCCCCTTTTCTGCGTTAAACCAGTAATACAGGTCCAGCATGTCCAATCCACTCACTGTTGGCCACCTTTACATCCATGTTTCAGTCAACAAACCAACCAAGCATCCGGATAGTGAGAGCCCTATCTCATTCAATGAGGTGCAACATTAAGTGCAGAACCTCTGCTTAGTGATTCTATGTCAATAAATTTGCCCTGATCCAACTTTATGTTCCTTCCACCATTATCCCATAGCCATTGTAACCGTTCCCACACATGTTCCCTGGATTTCTGTGTAAATTAGAAAACTAAAGTAGTTCTTTTGGAGTGTAGCACACTCTTTTATGGGTCACATTGTTTTTAATCTTACCTTCAGGGGTCTGCTGGGATTTGACTCTAGTCATAGGTCTAGAAGCAAAGGGAGATCATGGAGGGTGGGTACTGAGGAGAATCAGCATTGTTTTGCATGGAAACTGCCCCAGGGGAGGCTATTGGAGTTTTCTCAGGAAATGCAAAGTTTATTCCCTCAGATTGGGGTGGAGTGGACACTACTGCTGGGAGTGGGAAAGCCATCATGGGCTGTGAAGCTGCTTCCACTGGGCATGGATAGGTCTCTTCCACTAGCAAAGAAGACTCATGAAAATTTAGCATCTCAGTGTTCTCAGCTTCGTCAAGGTGTCTTCTCACACATCTCCAACTCAATTTAACCGTATCCCATTCTTTAACAGCCAGTGCCCTCACTTTAAAAGTAGACACCCTGTGAAGGTAGGTCTTCAAGTTGCATTGTCATTCAGCCAGTCTCAGAGTGAAATTCTGTGTTTAATTATTAGCAATCTTATCTCTAATAAGACAGGAGATAAGGGTCTCCTTCAGGGCATATTTGGGAGCTTTCAGATCATTAATATGGCAATTGAGCTGGGAATTTGAGTCCCTGAGCTCATCCTTTTCTTCTACCACTTTGCCAGTGACATTAGACCAGCCTGCCCCTTTATATTCACTAGTTTTCTAAAAATGTTCTAAAGTATCTTACATGCAGTCACTCATTCCTTGTTTCCTGCAGTTTATTAGGACTATCCATGAAGATATTTTGCCTATCTCTATCGCCAGATAACATTATGAACTATAAGTGCTCTCTTTATTATCAAATATAGAGTCATTAGCAATTTAAATCCAATCAGATTAGGGAGCCAAAGAGCCAATTCTAGAAACCCCGAAACCAATTTAAAAAAACTCATGCTCTGGAATTCCCATCATGGCTCAGAGGTTAGCGAACCCTACTAGGATCCATGAGTACGTGGGTTTGATCCCTGGCCTCACTCAGTGGGTTAAGGATATGGCATTGCCGTGAGTTGTGGTATAGGTTGCAGACGTGGCTTGGATCCTGCGTTACTGTGGCTCTGGCATAGGCTGGCTGCTGCAGTTCCGATTGGACCCCTAGCCTGGGAACCTCTATATGCCACGAGTATGGCCCTAAAAGACAAAAAGACAAAACAAAACGCAAAACTTCATCCTCAACATATTCTGTTCATCTGAAACCTCTCTCAATACTAAAATCTGTAATAGAGTTCTGCAGAGAAACAGAGCTGGCAGGATATATATTATAAATAGATTATTGTGGGGAATTGGAGACTGAGTAGTTCCATGATATGCCATCTGCAAATTAGAGACCTGGGAAAGCTGGTAACCAGTGTGGGGTTACCACTAGTAATGAGTACCAGATTTCTCTCATAGCTCAAGCAGTCAGAGAGGCAAATTTTCTCTTCTTCCACTTTAAAATTCTGTTTAGACCCACAACAGGTTAAATAAAGCCCACCCACATTAGGAAGAGCAATCTGCTTTACTCAGTTCACCAATTCAAATGTGTACCTCTTCTGGAATCAGCATCATAGATGTAATCAGAAATAATGTTTAGCCAAATATCTGAGGTACCCCATATTCTCATCAAGTTAATACATAAAATTGGCCATCCTGATATTTTATCAAATTGGGAAAATTTTCAACCAGTATTTTTGGTAATACTATTTAAGCTTCACACTTTCTCTTCTTGTTCTGGCATTCTAATGATAGAAGTGTTGGATTTTTTGTTATTATCCCACAGGACCATAAGGTTCTGTTCATTTCTCACCCCCCTCCCCATTCTGTCTTCTCTGTTTTGATGTTGGTTAAATTCCATTGTTCTATCTTCAAGGTCACTTACTCTTTTCCATCTCTCATCTACTGTTGAGTTTATGCAGTGAGTTTTTATTTCAGTATGTACTTTTAGTTCTGCCAGTTCTGTTTTTTTGTTGTAATTGTTCATTGACACATTTTATGATTCTTTTGCTTTAAAGCATTCACTGGATAATTCCAACATCTAAATCAACCCCATGTACACCTCTGTTCATAGTTTTTTTTCAGGTTGTGATTTATCTGCTTTTTAGTATGATGAGAGATTTTCTATTGAATATCAGATATTTTAGGTGTTATTATATGAGATTGTGCTTTTATTTAAATCCTCTATTTTCCCAGATTCACCTTATATAGTTTCTTTTATAGAAACATAGTTGATATATATTATTTTCATATGTACTACATCATGATTTGACATTCACATACATTGTGAAATGATCAACACTGTAAGTCTAATAACTGTTCACATACCAAATTATTACAATATTGTTGACTATATTATGCTATATATTACATTGTCATAGCTTTAATTTTATAACAAGAGGTTTGTACCTCTTAATCACCTTCAACATTTTCACATCCTCCACTGCCTCCTCTCCGGAAACAACCCATTTCTTCTTTGTACCTGAGTCTATTTTTGCTTTGTTTCAGTTCTGTTTCTAGATTTCATATATAAATGAGATCATATAGTATCTGTCTTTCTCTAACTTATTTTACTTAGCATAATGCACTCTAGATCCATCCATGTTGTTGCAAATGGTAAGATGTCATTTTTAATGGTTGAATAATATTCCACCATCCAACCCCCCCACACTATATCCATTATCCATTCATCTATCAATGTATATTTAAGTTGTTTTCCTACATTGGCTATTGCAAATAATGCTGCAATAACATTTGGATACCTATTCTTTTGAATTAGTGTTTTTATTTTCTTCAGGTAAATATGCAGAAGTGGAATTCCTGGATCATATGGCACTTCTGTTTTTATTTATTTTTTTATTTATTTACTTTTTTTTGCTTTTTAGGGCTGCACCTGTGGCATATGGAAGTTCCCAGGCTAGGGGTCTAATTGGAGCTGCAGCTGCAGGCCTACACCAGAGCCACAGCAATGCAGGATCCAAGCCATATCTGCAACCTACAGCACAGCTAATGGCAATGCTGGATCCTTAACCTACTGAGCCAGGGATCAGACCTGTGTTCTCATGGATGCTAGTCAGATTCATTAACCACTGAGCCATGACGGGAACTCCTATTTTTGATTTTTAAAGGAAGTCCCATATTGTTTTCTACAATGGCTACACCAGTTTATATTCCCACCAACAGTGCATGATGGTTCTCTTTCCTCTACATCTTCCTCAACATTTATTATTGTTGACTTTTTGATGATAGCCATTTTGACTAGTGTGAGCTGGTATCTCACTGAAGTTTTGATTTATACTTCCCTAATGCATAGTGATGTTGAGCATATTTTCACGTGTCTGTTGATTATCTGTATGACTTCTTTGGAAAAATATTCAAGTCCTCTCCCCATTTTTATTGGGTCGTTTGTTTCTTTGTGTGTGTGTGTGTGTGTGTGTGTGTGTGTGTGTCTTTTTATGGCTGTACTCGCAGCACATGGAAGTTCCCAGGCTAGGGATCAAATTGGAGCTGCTGCTGCCAGCCTATGCCACAGCCACAGTAACACCAGATCTGAGCTGCATCTATGACCTACACTGCAGCTCACAGCAGTGCTGGATCCTTAACCCATTGAGCAGGGCCAGGGATTGAACCCAAATCCTCATAGATACTTGTCAGGTTTGTTACTGCTGAGCTACAGTGGGAACTCAAGATTGTTTGCTTCTTTGATGAGTTTTATGCATTCTTTGTATATTTTAGTTATTAACTATTTATGAGATATATCATAGGCAAATATCTTCTCCCATTATGATGCCTTTTTGTTTTGTTGAATATTTCCTTTGCTGTGCAAATGCCTTTTATTTTGATATAATCCCACTTGCTTAAGTTTGCTTTTGTTTCTCTTGTCTTAGGAGACAGATGTAAGAAAAATAATTGCTAAGACTGATATCACAAACATACTGTCTATGTTTTCTTCCAGGAGCTTTATTGTTTCAGGTCTTATATTTAAGTCTTTAATCTATTTTGAGTTTATTTTTTGTATATAGTGTGAGAAAGTAGTCCAATTTGATTCTTTTTCAAGTGCTATCCAGTTGTTCTAGCACTGTTTATTGAAGAGGCTCTTTTCTCTGTTGCATATTTTTACCTCCTTTATTGCAGATGAATTGAAAATATACATGTGGGTTTATTTTGGGGCTCTCTGTTTTGATCCATTGATCTGAGTGTCTGTTTTTGTACCAGTACCACACTGTTTTGGTTATTACATCTTTGTAGTATAGTTTGAAATTAGGGAGCATGATGTCTCCCAGCTTTGTTCTTCTTTCTCAAGATTGCTTTGATTATTCAATGTCTTTCGTATTTCCATGCCAGCTTTAGAATTATTTATTCTAGTCCTCTGAAAAATCTTTGTTATTTTTATGGGGATTGCACCACCTTGTGTAGTTTGGTCATTTTAACAATATTAATTCTTCCAATCCATGAGAATGGTATATCTTTTCATTTTTTGTGTGTCATCTTCAATTTCTTTCATCAATGTCTTATACTTTTCAGGGTATAAGTCTTTTGCCACCTTGGTTCAATTTATTCCTACTTATTTTATTCTTTTGATGTAATTATAAATGTGATTATTTTCTTAAATTCAATTTCTGATACCTCATTATTAGTGTATGGAAGGAAACAAATGATTTTTGTGTATTATTTTTGCATCTTACAACTTTACTAAATTCATTTTTTAGTTCTAGTTTTCTTTTGGTAGCATCTTTAGGATTTTCTCTCTATATAATATGTTAGTATCCTGTCATTTGCCAGTGGTGTTGGTTGTATATCTTCCTTTTAAATTTGGATTAACTTTTTTTTTGTCTTTTTGTTGTTGTTGTTGCTATTTCTTGGGCTGCTCCCGTGGCATATGGAGGTTCCCAGGCTAGGGGTTGAATCGGAGCTGTAGCTCCCGGCCTACGCCAGAGCCACAGCAATGCAGGATCTGAGCCGCGTCTGCGACCTACACCACAGCTCACAGCAACGCCGGATCATTAACCCACTGAGCAAGGGCAGGGACCAAACCCGCAACCTCATGGTTCCTAGTCGGATTCGTTAACCACTGCGCCACAACGGGAACTCCTGGATTAATTTTTTTTCTTTATTACATTTTCTTTTTTTTATGTCAGTGGACTGAATGCTCCAATCAAAAGATACAGAGTGGCTGACTGGATAAAAAAGCAAAAACCTTCAATCTGCTGCCTACAAGAAACTCACTTTAGGACAAAGGACACATATAGATTGAAAGTGAAGGAGTGGGAAAAGATATTTCATGCCAATGGACAAGACAGGAAAGCAGGAGTTGCAGTAATCATATCAGACAAAATAGTCTTTAAAACGAAGGCCATAAAGAAGGACAAAGAAGGGACACTATTTAATGGTTAAAGGATCCTTTCAAGAACTGGATTACTTTTATTTCTTTTTCTTATCTGATGGCTGTGACTAGGACTTCCAACACTATGTTGAATAAAAATGGCTAGAGTGTGCATCTTTGAAGTGTTTCTAATTTTAAAGGAAGTACTTTCAGCTTTTCACTTTTTGAATATGATGTTGGCTGTGGGTTTTCAATAAATGGACTTATTACATTTAAGCATGTCCCCTCTATACCCAATTTGTTGGGAGTTTTTAAACATGGATGTTGAATTTTCTCAAAAGCTTTTTCTGCATTTATTGAGATAATCATATGATTTTTATTCCTTGGTTTGTTAATGTGGTGTATCATAGTCATTGATTTGCAGATATTGACCCATCCTTGCATCCCCGAAATAAATCCCACTTGATCAGGGAAAGGACCTCCACAATTATGATTTTCTTCCTGCTTGTGGGTGTGTCCTTGTGCTGGGGGATGGCTCTGACTATACTTTTTCTCCACTCCTCCTACCTGTTTCATTGTGGTTCCCTCTTCATATCTTTAAGTTGTAGAAAATCTTTTATGCTAATCTTCAGGTTGTTCTCATAGAAAGTTGCTCTGTAAGTAGTTGTTTGGTGTCTGTGGAGGAGGTGAGTTCAGGGTCTTTCTATTCTGCCATTTTGGCTAACTCCGTATGTATGTATGTATGTATTGTTTTTTTAAAAAATTGTATTTATTTTTAGTATACAATCCTGGCCTACTTTGGGGGGCTGTGGTTCTAATGATGATTTAGTATCCAGAGGCCTTATAGTCTTATTCTGGTCTCTTAGTTTCTGTGCTAGTTGGAAGCCCTTCCAAAAATTAAGGTGATAATCTACATTTTAGATCAGTTCTTAAGCTTTGGGTGTGTGATACTAGTCAGTGTCATGTATGAGTCATTCAGGGAACTTCCCAGGATTTCCTTTGAACGTACAAAGAATTTCTTTCTCTAACTCCTTTTCTCTGCTATCCTTTCTTTATTCTCTGTTTGGTAGGGCTATGAACTCCATTTTATGCTGCTGGAAAATGGGTTTAAATCCAGACTCCTCATTTTGTCTTTTGTTGTAATAGTCCCTCATAGGAATTGAACCATGCCCTCAATCACTTGCTACTGATAGTTGGAACGTGGGAGTCCACATACCTCACTCAGCCTTTGCTGATATTGTCACTCTGGTGGAAAGTGCCTCCCTAGGCTCCCTCATACTGTTTATGAGAGATTATAACGCAGTTTCTCCACTCTGTCTCTGAAGATAATATTCCTGTGGAAGAGTAAACTAACTCCTCTAGTTTCCTTTTGTTATCAAGTGGGAGGTCATGATACCAGACTCCCTGTTTTATCCAGCAGGGAGGTAGGTGCCTCCACAGACAACCTGGCCCCACTAGCAGGGAGAAAAAAAAACTGCCCTCAGCTCTTGCAGCATCTCTACTGTCACTGTTGGGTTTGGAAAGTGCCGCTGTGGTTTATGAGCTACCACAACGTGAGGAGCCAGGAATCTATCCTACCTCCTTTGCCTCCACTGCACTGCTAGCAGAGAGAGGAATATACTTTCTGGGGATAACTCATAGCAATTAAAACATGGGAGTCCAGACTTTCCACTTGATTTCCTCTAATACTGAATAAAAAGAGGGGCAGTGGTGAGGGAGGCTTATGCATGATTTTTGTCTGAGATAGGGCAAGTTTATTTCCTTTTTTGCATCTCTTTCCTAGTCCTTTGGCTAAAGAGAGTCCTTTGGCTTTTCTTGGGATTTATTATTTTTATTTATTTATTATTGGCCATGCCCAAGGCATGTGGAAGTTCCTGGGCCAATGATCGAACGTGCCGCAGAGCAGTGACCTGAGCTGCTGTGGTGACAACACCAGATCCTTGACCACTGAGCTACAAGAGAACTCCTTTTGGGATTTATTTTTGTGTAATTCTTTTGTGTGGTTACAGAATTCTCAAGTACCCAACCTAGAATATATGAAAAATAAAAAGAAAACACCAGGAACTCATTGCTGTGGGTCCTGAGGTCCCTAGCCAGTCCCACTTTGTCTTTCCATCTTCTAGTATCCTCTTATGGTTGTTGTATTATGTACAGTTTTTAGCAGTACATAGCAGGGATGAGCAGGAATAATGAGTCTACAACATTTTTGTCCAGAACTAGAAGTCTCTATATTATCTTTTTAGCTCTTATCATTTTCTTTCTTTCTTTACTTAAATTGTTATTTCCCCAATAATTTTTTTAATACTGTACAGCATGGTGACCCAGTTACACATACATGTATACATTCTATTTTCTCACATTATCATACTCCATCATAAGTGATTAGACATAGTTCCCAGTGCTACACAGCAGGATGTCATTGCTAATCCATTCCAAAAGCAATAGTTTTCATCTATTAACCCCAAGCTCCCAATCCATCCCACTCCCTCCCCCTCCCCCTTGTCAACCACAAGTCTATTCTCCAAGTCCATGATTTTCTTTCTGTGGAAAGGTTCATTTGTGCTGTCTGTTAGATCCCAGATATAAGTGATATCTATGTATGATATTTGCCTTTCTCTTTCTTACTTCACTCAGGATGAGAGTCTCTAGTTCCATCCATGTTGCTGCAAATAGCATTATTTTTTCCTTTTTATGGCTGAGTAGTATTCCACTGTGTATATATGCTACATCTTCCTAATCCATCATCTGTCATTGGACATTTGGGTTGTTTCCATGTCTTGGCTATTGTGAATAGGGCTGCAATGAATATGCAGGTACATGTGGTACATGTGTCTTCTTCCAGGAAACTCTTGTCCAGATATATGCCCAAGAGTGGGATTGCTGGGTCATATGGAAGTTCTATGTATAAATTTTTAAGGTACCTCCATACTGTTCTCCATAGTGGCTGTACCAGCTTACATTCCCACCAACAGTGCAGGAGGGTTCCCTTTTGTGCACACCCCCTCTAGCACTTGTTATTTGTGGGCTTATTAATGATGGCCATTCTGACTGGTGTGAGGTGGTATCTCATGGTAGTTTTGATTTGCATTTCTCTAATAATCAGGGATGTTGAGCATGTTTTATGTGCTTGTTGGACATCTGTATGTCTTCCTTGGAAAAAAGTCTATTCAGTTTTTTTGCCCCTTTTTGCACTGGGTGGTTGGCTTTTTTGCTGTTGAGTTGTAAAAGTTGCTTGTATAGTCTAGAAATTAAGCCCTGTCCACTGCATCATTTTAAACTACATTCTCCTATTCTGTAAGTTGTCTTTTTGGTTTCTTTTGGGTTTCCTTTGCTGTGCAAAAGCTTGTCAGTTTGATTAGTTCCCATTGGTTTATTTTTGCTCTTATGTCTGTTGCTTTGGGAGACTGACCTGAGAAAACATTTGTAAGGTTGATGTCACAGAATGTTTTGCTTATGTTCCTTTCCAAGAGTTTGATGGTGTCCTGTCATATATTTAAGTCTTTCAGCCATTTTGAGTTTATTTTTGTGCATGGTGTGAAGGTGTGTTCTAGTTTCATTGCTTTGCATGCAGCTGTCCAGATTTCCCAGAAATTCTTGCTGAAAAGACTTTCTTTTTCCCATTTTATGTTCTTGCCTCCCTTGTCAAAGATTAATTGACCATAGGTGTTGGGGTTTATTTCTGGGTTCTCTATTATGTTCCCTTGTTCTGTCTGTTGTGGTACCAGTACCACACAGTTTTGATGACTGTGGCTTTGTAATATTGCCTGAAGTCTGGGAGAGTTATGCCTCCTGCTTGGTTTTTGTTCCTCGGAATTGCTTTGGCTATTCTGGGTCTTTGGTCGTTCCATATAAATATTTGGATTGTTTGTTCTAGTTCTGTGAAAAATGTCCTGGGTAATTGGATAGGGATTGCATTGAATCTGTAGATTGCTTTGGGTAGTATGGCCTTTTTTACAATATTGATTTTCCCAATCCAGGAACATGGAATATCTTTCCATTTCTTTCCATCTTCTTTAATTTCTTTGATTAAAGTTTTACAGTTCTCACCATATAAGTCCTTTGCCTCCATGTCTGGCATATTCCCAGGTGTTTGATTTTTTGGGGTGCAATTTTAAAAGGTATCGTATTTTTTTATTCCTTTTCTAATATTTCATTGTTGGTATACAGAAATGTAACTGATTTCTGAATGTTAATCTTATATCCTGCTATTTTGCTGAATTTATTAATCAGTTCAAGTAGTTTTTGGGTTGAGTCCTTAGGGTTTTCTATGTGTAAGTATAATGTCATCTGCCTACAGGGACAGTTTTATCTCTTCTCTTCCAATTTGGATGCCTTTTACTTCTTTTGTTTGTCTGATTGCTGTGGCTAGGACTTCCAGTATGATGTTGAATAACAGTGGTGAGAGTGGGCATCCCTGTCTTGTTCCAGATTTGAGTGAGAAGGCTTTCAGTATTTCCCCATTGAGGATTATATTTGCTGTGGGTTTATCATAAATGGCTTTGATTATGTTCAGGAATGTTCCCTCTATACCCACTTTGGGAGAGTTTTGATCATGAATGGATGTTGGACTTTGTCAAATGCTTTTTCTGCATCTATTGAGATGATCATATGTTTTTTTACTTTTCTTTTGTTAATGTGGTGTATGATATTGATTGATTTGCATATGTTGAACCATCCTTGTGAACCTGGGATGAACCCTACCTGGTTGTGGTGTATGATCTTTTTTATATGTTGTTGGATTCTGTTGGCTCAGACAATTCTGATAATAGCTCTGTCTCTGTTGTCTGTTATGGTAATTATGTCTGCCTTGCATTTACCAAGTGAACACTGTCATTTGGACCCTAGCAACTTAAGATTTAGTTACTACCATTGCAATCAGATTTTCCAATTCAGTAACTGCTGTTCTCATTGTGAGGTCTGTCCTACAAAGAAGAACATTCACAGCTCCTCCGTGCTGGTGCTGCTTTTCTTAGAAGTTTAGTTCTTACAGTATTGGTGAAGGGTGTATCTTCTGGACCCTCCCAGTGGGGGTGAGTAAGTCTTAAATGAGAAATCCACTGTAATATTCTAGAGTCCCCAAGCCCTTGAATCCCCTTTTCTGCGTTAAACCAGTAATACAGGTCCAGCATGTCCAATCCACTCACTGTTGGCCACCTTTACATCCATGTTTCAGTCAACAAACCAACCAAGCATCCGGATAGTGAGAGCCCTATCTCATTCAATGAGGTGCAACATTAAGTGCAGAACCTCTGCTTAGTGATTCTATGTCAATAAATTTGCCCTGATCCAACTTTATGTTCCTTCCACCATTATCCCATAGCCATTGTAACCGTTCCCACACATGTTCCCTGGATTTCTGTGTAAATTAGAAAACTAAAGTAGTTCTTTTGGAGTGTAGCACACTCTTTTATGGGTCACATTGTTTTTAATCTTACCTTCAGGGGTCTGCTGGGATTTGACTCTAGTCATAGGTCTAGAAGCAAAGGGAGATCATGGAGGGTGGGTACTGAGGAGAATCAGCATTGTTTTGCATGGAAACTGCCCCAGGGGAGGCTATTGGAGTTTTCTCAGGAAATGCAAAGTTTATTCCCTCAGATTGGGGTGGAGTGGACACTACTGCTGGGAGTGGGAAAGCCATCATGGGCTGTGAAGCTGCTTCCACTGGGCATGGATAGGTCTCTTCCACTAGCAAAGAAGACTCATGAAAATTTAGCATCTCAGTGTTCTCAGCTTCGTCAAGGTGTCTTCTCACACATCTCCAACTCAATTTAACCGTATCCCATTCTTTAACAGCCAGTGCCCTCACTTTAAAAGTAGACACCCTGTGAAGGTAGGTCTTCAAGTTGCATTGTCATTCAGCCAGTCTCAGAGTGAAATTCTGTGTTTAATTATTAGCAATCTTATCTCTAATAAGACAGGAGATAAGGGTCTCCTTCAGGGCATATTTGGGAGCTTTCAGATCATTAATATGGCAATTGAGCTGGGAATTTGAGTCCCTGAGCTCATCCTTTTCTTCTACCACTTTGCCAGTGACATTAGACCAGCCTGCCCCTTTATATTCACTAGTTTTCTAAAAATGTTCTAAAGTATCTTACATGCAGTCACTCATTCCTTGTTTCCTGCAGTTTATTAGGACTATCCATGAAGATATTTTGCCTATCTCTATCGCCAGATAACATTATGAACTATAAGTGCTCTCTTTATTATCAAATATAGAGTCATTAGCAATTTAAATCCAATCAGATTAGGGAGCCAAAGAGCCAATTCTAGAAACCCCGAAACCAATTTAAAAAAACTCATGCTCTGGAATTCCCATCATGGCTCAGAGGTTAGCGAACCCTACTAGGATCCATGAGTACGTGGGTTTGATCCCTGGCCTCACTCAGTGGGTTAAGGATATGGCATTGCCGTGAGTTGTGGTATAGGTTGCAGACGTGGCTTGGATCCTGCGTTACTGTGGCTCTGGCATAGGCTGGCTGCTGCAGTTCCGATTGGACCCCTAGCCTGGGAACCTCTATATGCCACGAGTATGGCCCTAAAAGACAAAAAGACAAAACAAAACGCAAAACTTCATCCTCAACATATTCTGTTCATCTGAAACCTCTCTCAATACTAAAATCTGTAATAGAGTTCTGCAGAGAAACAGAGCTGGCAGGATATATATTATAAATAGATTATTGTGGGGAATTGGAGACTGAGTAGTTCCATGATATGCCATCTGCAAATTAGAGACCTGGGAAAGCTGGTAACCAGTGTGGGGTTACCACTAGTAATGAGTACCAGATTTCTCTCATAGCTCAAGCAGTCAGAGAGGCAAATTTTCTCTTCTTCCACTTTAAAATTCTGTTTAGACCCACAACAGGTTAAATAAAGCCCACCCACATTAGGAAGAGCAATCTGCTTTACTCAGTTCACCAATTCAAATGTGTACCTCTTCTGGAATCAGCATCATAGATGTAATCAGAAATAATGTTTAGCCAAATATCTGAGGTACCCCATATTCTCATCAAGTTAATACATAAAATTGGCCATCCTGATATTTTATCAAATTGGGAAAATTTTCAACCAGTATTTTTGGTAATACTATTTAAGCTTCACACTTTCTCTTCTTGTTCTGGCATTCTAATGATAGAAGTGTTGGATTTTTTGTTATTATCCCACAGGACCATAAGGTTCTGTTCATTTCTCACCCCCCTCCCCATTCTGTCTTCTCTGTTTTGATGTTGGTTAAATTCCATTGTTCTATCTTCAAGGTCACTTACTCTTTTCCATCTCTCATCTACTGTTGAGTTTATGCAGTGAGTTTTTATTTCAGTATGTACTTTTAGTTCTGCCAGTTCTGTTTTTTTGTTGTAATTGTTCATTGACACATTTTATGATTCTTTTGCTTTAAAGCATTCACTGGATAATTCCAACATCTAAATCAACCCCATGTACACCTCTGTTCATAGTTTTTTTTCAGGTTGTGATTTATCTGCTTTTTAGTATGATGAGAGATTTTCTATTGAATATCAGATATTTTAGGTGTTATTATATGAGATTGTGCTTTTATTTAAATCCTCTATTTTCCCAGATTCACCTTATATAGTTTCTTTTATAGAAACATAGTTGATATATATTATTTTCATATGTACTACATCATGATTTGACATTCACATACATTGTGAAATGATCAACACTGTAAGTCTAATAACTGTTCACATACCAAATTATTACAATATTGTTGACTATATTATGCTATATATTACATTGTCATAGCTTTAATTTTATAACAAGAGGTTTGTACCTCTTAATCACCTTCAACATTTTCACATCCTCCACTGCCTCCTCTCCGGAAACAACCCATTTCTTCTTTGTACCTGAGTCTATTTTTGCTTTGTTTCAGTTCTGTTTCTAGATTTCATATATAAATGAGATCATATAGTATCTGTCTTTCTCTAACTTATTTTACTTAGCATAATGCACTCTAGATCCATCCATGTTGTTGCAAATGGTAAGATGTCATTTTTAATGGTTGAATAATATTCCACCATCCAACCCCCCCACACTATATCCATTATCCATTCATCTATCAATGTATATTTAAGTTGTTTTCCTACATTGGCTATTGCAAATAATGCTGCAATAACGTTTGGATACCTATTCTTTTGAATTAGTGTTTTTATTTTCTTCAGGTAAATATGCAGAAGTGGAATTCCTGGATCATATGGCACTTCTGTTTTTATTTATTTTTTTATTTATTTACTTTTTTTTGCTTTTTAGGGCTGCACCTGTGGCATATGGAAGTTCCCAGGCTAGGGGTCTAATTGGAGCTGCAGCTGCAGGCCTACACCAGAGCCACAGCAATGCAGGATCCAAGCCATATCTGCAACCTACAGCACAGCTAATGGCAATGCTGGATCCTTAACCTACTGAGCCAGGGATCAGACCTGTGTTCTCATGGATGCTAGTCAGATTCATTAACCACTGAGCCATGACGGGAACTCCTATTTTTGATTTTTAAAGGAAGTCCCATATTGTTTTCTACAATGGCTACACCAGTTTATATTCCCACCAACAGTGCATGATGGTTCTCTTTCCTCTACATCTTCCTCAACATTTATTATTGTTGACTTTTTGATGATAGCCATTTTGACTAGTGTGAGCTGGTATCTCACTGAAGTTTTGATTTATACTTCCCTAATGCATAGTGATGTTGAGCATATTTTCACGTGTCTGTTGATTATCTGTATGACTTCTTTGGAAAAATATTCAAGTCCTCTCCCCATTTTTATTGGGTCGTTTGTTTCTTTGTGTGTGTGTGTGTGTGTGTGTGTGTGTGTGTGTGTCTTTTTATGGCTGTACTCGCAGCACATGGAAGTTCCCAGGCTAGGGATCAAATTGGAGCTGCTGCTGCCAGCCTATGCCACAGCCACAGTAACACCAGATCTGAGCTGCATCTATGACCTACACTGCAGCTCACAGCAGTGCTGGATCCTTAACCCATTGAGCAGGGCCAGGGATTGAACCCAAATCCTCATAGATACTTGTCAGGTTTGTTACTGCTGAGCTACAGTGGGAACTCAAGATTGTTTGCTTCTTTGATGAGTTTTATGCATTCTTTGTATATTTTAGTTATTAACTATTTATGAGATATATCATAGGCAAATATCTTCTCCCATTATGATGCCTTTTTGTTTTGTTGAATATTTCCTTTGCTGTGCAAATGCCTTTTATTTTGATATAATCCCACTTGCTTAAGTTTGCTTTTGTTTCTCTTGTCTTAGGAGACAGATGTAAGAAAAATAATTGCTAAGACTGATATCACAAACATACTGTCTATGTTTTCTTCCAGGAGCTTTATTGTTTCAGGTCTTATATTTAAGTCTTTAATCTATTTTGAGTTTATTTTTTGTATATAGTGTGAGAAAGTAGTCCAATTTGATTCTTTTTCAAGTGCTATCCAGTTGTTCTAGCACTGTTTATTGAAGAGGCTCTTTTCTCTGTTGCATATTTTTACCTCCTTTATTGCAGATGAATTGAAAATATACATGTGGGTTTATTTTGGGGCTCTCTGTTTTGATCCATTGATCTGAGTGTCTGTTTTTGTACCAGTACCACACTGTTTTGGTTATTACATCTTTGTAGTATAGTTTGAAATTAGGGAGCATGATGTCTCCCAGCTTTGTTCTTCTTTCTCAAGATTGCTTTGATTATTCAATGTCTTTCGTATTTCCATGCCAGCTTTAGAATTATTTATTCTAGTCCTCTGAAAAATCTTTGTTATTTTTATGGGGATTGCACCACCTTGTGTAGTTTGGTCATTTTAACAATATTAATTCTTCCAATCCATGAGAATGGTATATCTTTTCATTTTTTGTGTGTCATCTTCAATTTCTTTCATCAATGTCTTATACTTTTCAGGGTATAAGTCTTTTGCCACCTTGGTTCAATTTATTCCTACTTATTTTATTCTTTTGATGTAATTATAAATGTGATTATTTTCTTAAATTCAATTTCTGATACCTCATTATTAGTGTATGGAAGGAAACAAATGATTTTTGTGTATTATTTTTGCATCTTACAACTTTACTAAATTCATTTTTTAGTTCTAGTTTTCTTTTGGTAGCATCTTTAGGATTTTCTCTCTATATAATATGTTAGTATCCTGTCATTTGCCAGTGGTGTTGGTTGTATATCTTCCTTTTAAATTTGGATTAACTTTTTTTTTGTCTTTTTGTTGTTGTTGTTGCTATTTCTTGGGCTGCTCCCGTGGCATATGGAGGTTCCCAGGCTAGGGGTTGAATCGGAGCTGTAGCTCCCGGCCTACGCCAGAGCCACAGCAATGCAGGATCTGAGCCGCGTCTGCGACCTACACCACAGCTCACAGCAACGCCGGATCATTAACCCACTGAGCAAGGGCAGGGACCAAACCCGCAACCTCATGGTTCCTAGTCGGATTCGTTAACCACTGCGCCACAACGGGAACTCCTGGATTAATTTTTTTTCTTTATTACATTTTCTTTTTTTTTATGTCAGTGGACTGAATGCTCCAATCAAAAGATACAGAGTGGCTGACTGGATAAAAAAGCAAAAACCTTCAATCTGCTGCCTACAAGAAACTCACTTTAGGACAAAGGACACATATAGATTGAAAGTGAAGGAGTGGGAAAAGATATTTCATGCCAATGGACAAGACAGGAAAGCAGGAGTTGCAGTAATCATATCAGACAAAATAGTCTTTAAAACGAAGGCCATAAAGAAGGACAAAGAAGGGACACTATTTAATGGTTAAAGGATCCTTTCAAGAACTGGATTACTTTTATTTCTTTTTCTTATCTGATGGCTGTGACTAGGACTTCCAACACTATGTTGAATAAAAATGGCTAGAGTGTGCATCTTTGAAGTGTTTCTAATTTTAAAGGAAGTACTTTCAGCTTTTCACTTTTTGAATATGATGTTGGCTGTGGGTTTTCAATAAATGGACTTATTACATTTAAGCATGTCCCCTCTATACCCAATTTGTTGGGAGTTTTTAAACATGGATGTTGAATTTTCTCAAAAGCTTTTTCTGCATTTATTGAGATAATCATATGATTTTTATTCCTTGGTTTGTTAATGTGGTGTATCATAGTCATTGATTTGCAGATATTGACCCATCCTTGCATCCCCGAAATAAATCCCACTTGATCAGGGAAAGGACCTCCACAATTATGATTTTCTTCCTGCTTGTGGGTGTGTCCTTGTGCTGGGGGATGGCTCTGACTATACTTTTTCTCCACTCCTCCTACCTGTTTCATTGTGGTTCCCTCTTCATATCTTTAAGTTGTAGAAAATCTTTTATGCTAATCTTCAGGTTGTTCTCATAGAAAGTTGCTCTGTAAGTAGTTGTTTGGTGTCTGTGGAGGAGGTGAGTTCAGGGTCTTTCTATTCTGCCATTTTGGCTAACTCCGTATGTATGTATGTATGTATTGTTTTTTTAAAAAATTGTATTTATTTTTAGTATACAATCCTGGCCTACTTTGGGGGGCTGTGGTTCTAATGATGATTTAGTATCCAGAGGCCTTATAGTCTTATTCTGGTCTCTTAGTTTCTGTGCTAGTTGGAAGCCCTTCCAAAAATTAAGGTGATAATCTACATTTTAGATCAGTTCTTAAGCTTTGGGTGTGTGATACTAGTCAGTGTCATGTATGAGTCATTCAGGGAACTTCCCAGGATTTCCTTTGAACGTACAAAGAATTTCTTTCTCTAACTCCTTTTCTCTGCTATCCTTTCTTTATTCTCTGTTTGGTAGGGCTATGAACTCCATTTTATGCTGCTGGAAAATGGGTTTAAATCCAGACTCCTCATTTTGTCTTTTGTTGTAATAGTCCCTCATAGGAATTGAACCATGCCCTCAATCACTTGCTACTGATAGTTGGAACGTGGGAGTCCACATACCTCACTCAGCCTTTGCTGATATTGTCACTCTGGTGGAAAGTGCCTCCCTAGGCTCCCTCATACTGTTTATGAGAGATTATAACGCAGTTTCTCCACTCTGTCTCTGAAGATAATATTCCTGTGGAAGAGTAAACTAACTCCTCTAGTTTCCTTTTGTTATCAAGTGGGAGGTCATGATACCAGACTCCCTGTTTTATCCAGCAGGGAGGTAGGTGCCTCCACAGACAACCTGGCCCCACTAGCAGGGAGAAAAAAAAAACTGCCCTCAGCTCTTGCAGCATCTCTACTGTCACTGTTGGGTTTGGAAAGTGCCGCTGTGGTTTATGAGCTACCACAACGTGAGGAGCCAGGAATCTATCCTACCTCCTTTGCCTCCACTGCACTGCTAGCAGAGAGAGGAATATACTTTCTGGGGATAACTCATAGCAATTAAAACATGGGAGTCCAGACTTTCCACTTGATTTCCTCTAATACTGAATAAAAAGAGGGGCAGTGGTGAGGGAGGCTTATGCATGATTTTTGTCTGAGATAGGGCAAGTTTATTTCCTTTTTTGCATCTCTTTCCTAGTCCTTTGGCTAAAGAGAGTCCTTTGGCTTTTCTTGGGATTTATTATTTTTATTTATTTATTATTGGCCATGCCCAAGGCATGTGGAAGTTCCTGGGCCAATGATCGAACGTGCCGCAGAGCAGTGACCTGAGCTGCTGTGGTGACAACACCAGATCCTTGACCACTGAGCTACAAGAGAACTCCTTTTGGGATTTATTTTTGTGTAATTCTTTTGTGTGGTTACAGAATTCTCAAGTACCCAACCTAGAATATATGAAAAATAAAAAGAAAACACCAGGAACTCATTGCTGTGGGTCCTGAGGTCCCTAGCCAGTCCCACTTTGTCTTTCCATCTTCTAGTATCCTCTTATGGTTGTTGTATTATGTACAGTTTTTAGCAGTACATAGCAGGGATGAGCAGGAATAATGAGTCTACAACATTTTTGTCCAGAACTAGAAGTCTCTATATTATCTTTTTAGCTCTTATCATTTTCTTTCTTTCTTTACTTAAATTGTTATTTCCCCAATAATTTTTTTAATACTGTACAGCATGGTGACCCAGTTACACATACATGTATACATTCTATTTTCTCACATTATCATACTCCATCATAAGTGATTAGACATAGTTCCCAGTGCTACACAGCAGGATGTCATTGCTAATCCATTCCAAAAGCAATAGTTTTCATCTATTAACCCCAAGCTCCCAATCCATCCCACTCCCTCCCCCTCCCCCTTGTCAACCACAAGTCTATTCTCCAAGTCCATGATTTTCTTTCTGTGGAAAGGTTCATTTGTGCTGTCTGTTAGATCCCAGATATAAGTGATATCTATGTATGATATTTGCCTTTCTCTTTCTTACTTCACTCAGGATGAGAGTCTCTAGTTCCATCCATGTTGCTGCAAATAGCATTATTTTTTCCTTTTTATGGCTGAGTAGTATTCCACTGTGTATATATGCTACATCTTCCTAATCCATCATCTGTCATTGGACATTTGGGTTGTTTCCATGTCTTGGCTATTGTGAATAGGGCTGCAATGAATATGCAGGTACATGTGGTACATGTGTCTTCTTCCAGGAAACTCTTGTCCAGATATATGCCCAAGAGTGGGATTGCTGGGTCATATGGAAGTTCTATGTATAAATTTTTAAGGTACCTCCATACTGTTCTCCATAGTGGCTGTACCAGCTTACATTCCCACCAACAGTGCAGGAGGGTTCCCTTTTGTGCACACCCCCTCTAGCACTTGTTATTTGTGGGCTTATTAATGATGGCCATTCTGACTGGTGTGAGGTGGTATCTCATGGTAGTTTTGATTTGCATTTCTCTAATAATCAGGGATGTTGAGCATGTTTTATGTGCTTGTTGGACATCTGTATGTCTTCCTTGGAAAAAAGTCTATTCAGTTTTTTTGCCCCTTTTTGCACTGGGTGGTTGGCTTTTTTGCTGTTGAGTTGTAAAAGTTGCTTGTATAGTCTAGAAATTAAGCCCTGTCCACTGCATCATTTTAAACTACATTCTCCTATTCTGTAAGTTGTCTTTTTGGTTTCTTTTGGGTTTCCTTTGCTGTGCAAAAGCTTGTCAGTTTGATTAGTTCCCATTGGTTTATTTTTGCTCTTATGTCTGTTGCTTTGGGAGACTGACCTGAGAAAACATTTGTAAGGTTGATGTCACAGAATGTTTTGCTTATGTTCCTTTCCAAGAGTTTGATGGTGTCCTGTCATATATTTAAGTCTTTCAGCCATTTTGAGTTTATTTTTGTGCATGGTGTGAAGGTGTGTTCTAGTTTCATTGCTTTGCATGCAGCTGTCCAGATTTCCCAGAAATTCTTGCTGAAAAGACTTTCTTTTTCCCATTTTATGTTCTTGCCTCCCTTGTCAAAGATTAATTGACCATAGGTGTTGGGGTTTATTTCTGGGTTCTCTATTATGTTCCCTTGTTCTGTCTGTTGTGGTACCAGTACCACACAGTTTTGATGACTGTGGCTTTGTAATATTGCCTGAAGTCTGGGAGAGTTATGCCTCCTGCTTGGTTTTTGTTCCTCATAATTGCTTTAGCAACTCTGGGTCTTTGGTAGTTCCACATAAATTTTTGGATCATTTGTTTTAGTTCTGCAAAAAATGTCATGATAATTTGATAGGGATTGCATTGAATCTGTAGATTGCTTTGGGTAGTATGGCCATTTTTCCAGTATTAATTTTTCCAACAGAGGAGCATGGAATATCTTTCCATTTCTTTGCATCCTCTTTAATTTCCTTGATTAATGTTCTATAGTTCTCACTCTTCAGTTTTTAAAATGGAAGTTAAAATATCATTTCCCAGCATATTTCATATGCATGCTTCAGCAAGAGGATCAAACCAAATTTTGTGGCCTGCTATTACTGGAAATTCTTTTTTTTTTCATTTTAAATGCTCAATTTAGTCTTTTTCAAATATGCTTATTTATTTTTGTTCTTTTTTTGCCTTTATTCATTTTTTATCCTTTTCATTCATTTACATCAATATGTTTAACCTACTTATTTTATATTTGCAATTTCTATATCCTTTGCACATCTAATTTGGCTAATTTTTTTGTTGTTGGTTCTTACTCAGAATGTCTTTTATTCCTTGTTTTTTTTAGGATTTCTCACAGTGTGCTTTAAGCATGGGAATTATTTGATAATTGGTGCTTTAAGCATGGGAATTATTTGATAATTGCATTGAAATGTTTTAGAGTTTGGCTGGAATAGTCTATATACTTTCTTCATGGTCCTTTAATAAATTAAAAAATTTAAAGTAATAATTTATCCATCACTTTCAGTTGTTTTCATTGGGAAGATCTGATTAGTGTACTTAGAATGCCATATATCTTGTAATAATAATTGCTTCTTGGGCTTTTTTAAATCAGGCTATATTTGAATCTGCTCAAGAAATTTATTGGAGTTTGACATGATATTTCAAAGAATAAAGTCTAAAATTGATATTTATTTTATCAATTTAAAATAAATATCAATTTATGTATATTTATTTTAAATTGATAAAATATCAGTTGCTCTCTCTTTCCTAGTCCTTTGGCTAAAGAGAGTCCTTTGGCTCTCCTAATTCCAAAAGGACTTAGGCTTTTGCTTCCTAAAGAACATAACCCTCTTGGTATTTATTGTATGTCATCATGTTATTTTTAATTTATACAGTTTTGTATAGTCATTAATTGCTTAGACTAATCTGTAAGGAAGAATAATAGTCCTCTAAAGATGTCAACATACTAATCTGTGGAATCTATTAGTTTATTATCTTACATGGCAAAATAGACATTTGCTAATAGGAATGGATTGAAGACCTTGAGTAGGGAGATTTTCTAGGCAGGCCCTAAATCCAACCATAGGAGTCCTTGAAAGGTGAAATAGGAAGGCAGAAGAGTCAGAATAGGAGATATGATGATGGAAGTAGAGGTTGGAATGAAATCACTAGCTTTAAAGATGGTGTAAGTGGTCATGAGCCAAGGACTAGAGGTGGCCTCTAGAAACCAGGAAAGGCAAGGAAACAGATTTTTCCCTTGAGCCTCCAGAAAGAAAGCCAGCCCTGCCAACACATTGATTGCAGCCCAGGTTTGACTTCTGACCTCCAGAACTGTAAGAATACATCTGTGCTATTTTAAGGCACCAAATTTGTGTTAATTTTTTTACAACCATAGGAAACTAGTACTGAGGGGAAATCATTGCTTAAAATTAAGTGTCTACAGAAAAGAAAATCATGGACTTGGAGAATAGACTTGTGGTTGCCAAGGGGGATGGGGAGGGAGTGGGGTGGTTTGGGAGCTTGGGGTTAGTAGATACAAACTACTGCCTTTGGAATGGATTAGCAATGAGATCCTGCTGTGTAGCACTGGGAACTATGTCTAGTCACTTATGATGGAGTATGATAATGTGAGAAAATAGAATGTATACATGTATGTGTAACTGGGTCACCATGCTGTACAGTATAAGAAAAATTGTATTGGGAAAATAACTATTAAAAAATAATAATAATAAAAGGTGCAAAAAAATTGTGTAGGAGTTCCATTTTGGCTCAGCAGTTAAGAACCTGACATAATGTCTGTGAGGATGCAGGTTCGATCCCTGGCCTCGCTCAGTAGGTTAAGGATCTGGTGTTGTTGCAAGCTGTGGCATAGGTCAATGATGAAGCTTGGATTCAGCATTGCTATGACTGTGGCATAGGACTGCAGCTGAAGCTGCAGCTTCAATTGGACCCCTAGCCTGGGAACTTCCATATGCCACAGATGAGCCCCTAAAAAGAAAAAAAAAATTGTCTAATGAACGCTTATTAATATTATTGTCTATGACTCTCCTAGTGATTAAAACATCTGTTTTGCTAAAATGCCAGGCCAAAAGTACTGCATCCATATCTGTGGTATAAAGCTCAGGAGTCTTTATTGCCCTTTTATCTTTGTATTGGAACATATACATAATTCAAAAAAAAAAAGCTGCTCTGTTTTGCAAGTACTCTCTTCCCAATCCAATTGCAGAGGTAGGTCAGTCAGCCAATTATTCAGACATAGATCCTGGTTAGCATTAGGAGATCATCAAGTTTACTTTCTAATTATCTAATTATCTAATTATTGGTGGTTAAGAGCATGGGTTCTGGAGTCACAGTATCTGACTAAATCCTAACTCTATAGCTGAGAAACCTAACTGAAGAATTTGGACCTGCTACTTAAATTTTAGTTTGTTGGTAATAATAACTACTTTATGAGATCATCCATGTAAAACACAACACAGTGACTGGCACATAGGAAGCACTCAAAATTATTATTATTTAACTTTATTTACTAATATAGATTTCTACACTTCAGATTATTCCAGAGAGTATGATCATAAACCCCTTTCTGCTTGATTCTTATTAAAAGCCTAGTTATGAGAAATCACATTCATGCAGGATTTTTTGAGGATAGGCTGTCCTTCTATTAAGGATTGAGACCTTACATACTTTTAAAGGCTAAAAGGTTCAAGTCAATAAGACAAGAGTGGTAGGGATTATAGGGAACTGGAGACTACATGGACTCTTTTAATATATTCAAATTCAAAAGGAAAAATAAAGACACACAGTGGACTAAAACAAACATGCACAAGTTGAATTTAGCTCTCTTGCTGCCATTTATGACCATTAGATATTCAGATTTTTGTCCTTGGATCAATCTAGACCATCAGAGAGCTATATTCTTGAATTGCCTTATTATTGTCCCTTATCTAACTACTGGTACTGAATATTCCTTGGTTTTATGAAATTAGCCTGCAAGGGAAGACATTCAATCACCAAAAGTTTATGTAGTACTTACTTCATGATAGGCAAATATTAAGGCAATATAAAATGAAGATATAAAAAATTCGCTATTATATTTGTCATGGGATACATGGAGGATGCAGATTTTCATGTCAAACTGTTTTCTCTTTATGTGAATCCATGGGAAATACCTCTTGGGTTCTCAGAATTTTAGCTTTCAGAAAATGCTGGGTCTCTCCTGAGCAGTTGCTTTGACTCCATATTATAAAGTTGTTGAATCTGATAATTAATTTTTTGCCTTTTTACTTAGATCAAGACTAGACACTAGAGAGCTCAGGGCCAAATTTTTGTTTCACTTCCGGCAGTTATAGAGGAATTATGGTCTTTTTAATATAGACTCTATCTCTGGCTTTATATCATTTTCCCTCTGTTGTTTTCCTGTTATTTCTATTTTCTCAGTCACCTTACTTATTTTTATAATAATAAAAGGAAGAGTAAAGCTAACATTTACTGATTATTACTAAATAATAACATTTTGTTTTACACATGAATATAGGAAGCTCAAAAGTTAATCAATTTAACCAGGGTCACATACCTTATAAGCGATAAAACTGGGTTCTAAACTCAGTCATCCTGACATCAAAGTTTACATGCCTAAACATTATGTTATGCTTTTTAATTAATATGGTATTTTCTTAATTCTGCCTTTGGAATTAAGTGTGTGCATGTTTGAGAGAGAGGGAGATTTCCTTCACATTAATAATCTGGATGCAAGAATTGAGGAATGCAGGATGCTTTGAACAAATGTTTATACAAAATCTTTCGTGAAACAGTCTCAAAACCTTATTTGAATGTGTTAATGTTCCCCTAATTTGGAAGGGGAGGAGTTTCAGACACTGTACCTCATGATTGAGTGCCAGTGATCTATATGGTGATGAACTGAGGGGAAAAGAAGAATAGGAACTTAGTGATGAGGTTTTTTGTTTGTTTCTTTGTTTGTTTGTTCTTCCCTTGGCCAGAAATTTATTTGGGAATGAAACAAAATTTACGAATGATTCTTTTTTTGTCTTTTGTCTTTTTAGGACCACACCCACAGCATATGGAGGTTCCCAGGTTAGGGGTCTAATCAGAGCTGTTTGTTTTTTTATTTTATTTTATTTATTTATTTATTTATTTTTAATTGTACAGTAGCATTATTTAATTATAATTATCATAAATTCTTTGATGGAGAGGAAATCAGAATCAGCTCTAAGAAGACTTCAGCATTCCAAGAATGATGTCAAATGACCCCCTTCATGGTGGATTATGCCCTTATTTATTATGAGATGTATTTCTTCCTCAGAGATTCCTTGTTTGTGTATCAATTGTAGATTTTTGGTTTGCAGTTATTCTGAAGTTTTGATATAAGAGTCTATGTGTATACGAGATTGTTTTAAGTTGTTGTTCTCTTAATTGCAAGTTCATCTCCAGTGTCCTGCATTTGTACCCACCTCTTCTCATGATTTCTGATTTTGGTGGTATAATCGTGCATGGATGATTTTGTATCTTTAATGTACAGATACCTTTACTGGAGAGCCTTGTCATTTGTGGAATTTTTGTTTCTTGTTGCTGTCTTTTCTTTTCTGCCTAGAGAAGTTCCTTTAGTATTTGTTGTAAGGCTGGTTTAGTGTTGCTGAATTCTCTCAACTTTTGCTTATCTGTGAAGGTTTTGATTTCTCCTTCAAATCTGAATGAGAGCCTTGCTGGGTAAAATCATATTGGTTGGAGGTTTTTTCCTTTCATCATGGTAAGTATATCATGCCACTCCCTTCTGGCCTACAGAATTTCTGCCGAAAAATCTGCTGATAACCTTATTGGGGTTCCCTTGTATGTTACTTGTTTCTTTTCCCTAGCTGCTTTCAAGATTTTCTCTTTGTCTTTCAGTTTGGGCAGTTTGATTAATATGTGTCTTGATGTTTGCCTCCTTGGGATTATTTTATATGGTACTCGTTGTGCTTCCTGGATTTGAGTGAGTGATTCCTTTCCCATGTGAGGGAAGTTTTCGGCTATTATCTCTTGGAATATTTTTTCTGTCTCCTTCTCTCTCTCTTCTCCTTCTGGCACCCCTATAATACGGATGTTGCTGCGTTTAACATTGTCCCAGAGTTCTCTGAGACTCTCTTCATTTGTTTTCAGTCTTTTTTCTCTTTTCTGTTCTGCATCCGTATTTTCCACTAATCTGTCCTCCACCTCACTTATTCGTTCTTCTGCCTCCTGTATTCTGCTGTTGGTTGCTTCTAGTGAATTTTTTATTTCAGTTATTGTATTTTGCATCTCTTTTTGTTTAAGTTTTATATATTGTATCTCTTTGCTCAGTGTTTCCTGTAAGTTATCCATCTTTGCCTCCAGTTTTTTTCCAATGTCTTGCATCATCTTCAGCATCAACAATCTCAAGTCTTTTTCCTGGAGGCTGAGAATCTCCTCCTCCCTTAGCTGTTTTTCTGGGATTTTTCCTTTCTCCCTCATCTGAGTTATAGTTCTCTGTCTTTTCATTTGTATAGGTTTTTGGTGTGGTGACCTTTTCACAGATAAAAGGGTTGTAGCCTCTCTTACTTCTGGTGTCTGCCCCCTTTGTGGCTGAGGTTGATATGGGGGCTTGCTGTAGGCTTCCTGATAGGAGGGGCTGATGCCTGCCCACTGGTAGGTGCAGCTGATTCCTATCCCTCTGGTGGGTGGGGCTTAGTCTCTGGATGAGATTAGAGGCAGCTGTGTGCCTGAGGGGTCTTTAGGCAGCTTGTTTACTGAGGGGTGGGGCTGTGATCCCACCTGGATTGTTGTTTGCCCTGGGGCTTCTCAGCACTGACTGACAGGTGGGGCCAGATTTTCCCAAAATGGCCACCTCCAGAGAAAGGCAGCTGCTGAATATTCCCGAGAGTTTTGCCTTCAATGTCCCTCCCTCACAACAATCCACATTCACCCCTGATTTCCTGGGATGTCCTCCAAGAACTGCATTCAGGTTTGACCCAGATTCCCATGTAGACTTTGCTTTGCCCTGGGATCCAGTGCACATGAAAGTCTGTGTGCACCTTTCAAGAATGGGGTCTCCATTTTCCCCAGTCCTGTGGAGCTCCTGTGCACAAGCCCCACTGGCCTTCAGTGCCAGATGCTCCAGGGGCTCTTTCTCCCAGTGCTGGATCCCCACACGTGAGGGTTTGATGTGGGGCTCAGAACTCTCTCTCCTGTAGGTGAGTCTCTCTGTGAACCAATTAGTTTTCAGTCTGTGGAGGTTCCCACCCTGGAGGTATGGGGTTGTTTATATCGTGAAATCTCCCCTCCTACCTCTTGATGTGGCCTCCTCTTGTTCTTCTGGAGTAGGGTATCTTTTTTTAAGGTTTCCGGTCCATTTGGGTGGGGATTGTTCAGCTTTCAGTTGTGAATTTTGTTGTTTTTAGGAGAGAAGTTGAGCTCCAGTCCTTCTATTCTGCCGTCTTAATCCTCTCTCAGTGATGAGTTTTAAAGAATGGTAAAACCATGTTTTTAGGGTAGCGAGAGAGTGTGCATAGGGATTAACACTGGAGGCTCAAGAGTTAGACTTACTAGGAGGTCCCATTGTGGCTCGGCAGGTTAAGAACCCGACTAGTATTCATGAGGATGCGAGTTTGATCCCTGGCCTTGCTCAGTGCGTTAAGGATCTGACATTGCCCCAAGCTGCAGCATAGGTTGCAGATGTGACTTGGACCTGGCATTACTGTGGCTGTGGCATAGGCCAGCAGGTGCAGCTCTGATTCAACCCCTAGCCTGGGAACTTCCGTATGCACAGGTATGACCATAAAAAGAAAACAAAAAAAAGTTAGGCTGCTTAGATTCAAATTATGCCTCTACCATTTACAATGTGTATTTAGGCAAGTTACTCAACTCCTAAAAGGCTCAGTTTTTTTAAAAAAATGTAAATTCTGGGTAATAATAATATGCAATGTATAGGTTTGTTGTGAGGACTAAGCAAGATGATGGCAATGTGCTTATTTCCAATCCCTGGCAAACAGTAAACCCTTCACCAAGAGATCGAAGTTAATAGTGCCAGTGATGAGACATGGTGCCATCATGTACCTACTGGTAAGGGTCACCGGTAAGGCACCGACCCTCCCCTTTGTATTATTTTACAAAGTGTATAATCTGAATTTGATCATAATGAAATAGCAGATATCAGACAAATCCAACATAAGGAATATTCTTCAAAATAACTGGTTAATATTCTTAAAAATTGTCAAAGTCATTAAAGGGAAGACAAATTGAGAAATTGTGTAAGATTAGAAGAATGTGATGTAGGATCCTGAATTAGCTTCTGGAATAGAAAAGGACATTAGTGGAAAATCTGGTGTAAGTCTGAATAGTCTGTAATTTATTTAATAGTGTTGAACCAATGTTAATTTCCTGGTTTCAATAATTATACTATGATTATGTAAGATGTTAACAATGGAGAAAGTAAGTGAATGGTATATGGGAACACTGTAGACTAATTTTGTAGTGTTTTTGTAAGTCTAAATTTATTTCAAATTAAAAACTTATAATAGGATAACATAAATAGAAGTGCAGTACTAGTTGGAATAGAAAGATTTTTGGTTTTAGTCAGTGCTGCTAATTTACAGCTACAAGGCAAATGCCTCATATAAGTGAAATCATACAATATTTGTCCTTTCGTGTCTGGCTTATTTCACTTAGCATAATGTCCTCCAGGTTTATCCATGTTGATGCAAATGGCAGGACTTCTTTCCTTTTTAAGGCTGAATAATATTCCATCACGTGCATTTACTACATTTTATTTATACATTTACTGATAGACATTTGAATTGCTTCCACCTTTTGGCTATTGTTAATAGTGCTGCTTCTATGCCATTGGTTGTGCTGCCCACATTTAAGGAGTGGGGAGTTATGTTCTCCCATCTTTATCACAGCATGTCTACATAAATCGTTTGGAATTCTGCATTAAAGATTTGTCTAGCTGAATTATTTCTTTTTAAATTGTTTATTTACATCAATATGGATTCATGGATATTAAGTTTATACTTTGGGTTATAGCCCAGTACTTTGTTTTTTTGCTCAAATTGTTCTATTTTGGCCATTGAGAGTTCCTTCAGTTGGCCCCTGCATTGATAAGACATACTCTCATTGTTTTATTTTTTATTTTTATTTTTTTTCCAGCTGCTATGGCAGGAGGGGAGGATGCCCAAGGATGCCCCACTCCCACCCCCCACACTGTACCCCCACTGTTTTATCTTTTGTGCATTTCCTCTCCTTCTGGCACTATAAGATGCTCTAAGTTCATTTTGCATATTCCCTTCCCTAGTCTTAGAATCAACCATTTTTCCAAGGAGCCCTGGTTCCTTTTATTGAATAATGGCATAGAAATTAGTATCTGGACCCTAGGTGTGCTCATTGTAACTGGGGTGTTGTTGCTTCTAGGTCTTCTTAGCAGACAGACAAAACTTGGAAATATATCTGTTTATACCAACCCTTGTATGCGCATGTATTGATAACTATTTCTAATTTATTGATCCGTATCTGTATTAATCTTTTTTTGTCTTTTTATGGCTGCACCCATGAATTTGGAGGTCCCCAGGCTAGGGATCTTATCAAAGCTGTAGCAACCAGCCTGCACCACAGCCACAGCAATGCAGGATCCAAGCCACATCTGCAACCTACACCACAGCTCATGGCAACACCGGATCCTTAACCCACTGAACGAGGTCAGGGATTGAACCTGTGTCCTCATGGATACTAGTCAGATTAATTTCTTCTGAGCCACAATGGGAACTCCTGTATTAATTTAAACATGAGCTTATTCTGTCTGTAATTCTATTTGAGTATCATATGATTGATCCTAGCTGTCCCTTCTGGTTTGTCTGTAACCTTCTGTTCCAACAGTGAAAAATCTGACTTGCACCATCTATAGTTCACTTATTTGTGTGTGCAATCCCAGTTATACATGCATTGTGATTTCATAAATGTTAACATATACACTTAAAGGAGACAGCTTAAGCAATTAGAGTACACTGCTGGGTCTTTTGCCTTTAGTTTTATATTCTCCACTCATTACAAAGTTCTTGAGGTAAGTACCTTTCCCCGCTTCCTTTAGCGAGGTTTTGTATATTTGCAATACAGTCAGATGGTTTTGTCACATTCTGCATTTCACTGTGGAATATGCTGACTTCCTCAATGATATTTCAAATATATACTTATATTAAGATTCACTCTTTATATTGTGTATTTCTATGGGTTTTGACAAATGGGTAGCATCATGTATCTACTGCTACAATATTGCACAAAATAGTTTCATTCTTTGATGCCTGATCTTAAGTAAGTTATATGCTAATTTTATTCTTATTTCTTCAAATATTGATGAGAATTATGGAACCTAATATCTAGTGTCCTAAGTGGTTTTTGAGGGATGCTTTTATGTTACTAATAATAAGAATATGACATTTGTGTCTTAGAATTTAAAAGGTCTTTCATATACATTGTTTCAAATGAGTCTTCAAAGAGTCACTATTTTACAGAAGAGAGAACTGAGACTTTGAAAAGTTTGAGATTTCAAAATTTTACAGGTGAAAATCAGAGGGGCTGAGATTAAATTCAAATCTTCTAAATCCAAGACTAGGGCTCTTCCCCTTGTGTCACACTGCCTATTACTATTACCATAGTTATAAAATTATTTTGTAAAATTATTTGTTCAATATAGGATATGATACTACTAGTTGGGGTAAGATAAAAATTGTGCTCTCTGGATTTGATTTCTATGATCTTATCTACTAACCCTTCTCTAACCTGGTTAACAGCTGTATTTACAAAGCATGTTTAAGTAGGTCAGATTCCAACACAGCTTTGTGAAAATCATGTCCTAAACAGTTAATTTAGAGGAATTTAAATGAGCATCTGATGAAAAGAGGAATAGGTTAACTACTTGTTAGAGCAGTGTCAAATGATAATATTAGTGTTTTGCCCTTGCTTTGTGATATTCCCATAACAATATTTTGTGGATCTTTAGACTATATTTGAATATTCTAACAAAAGTATTGGCCAAAAAATTGACATGAACTGGAATAAGAAGAATGAGATTTGTTAAAAGCATAACAATGAATATTGAGAATATTAAGATATTACTTCACAGTGCTATAGAAAAGATAGGGATTTTAGATTGATTAGCATCCCATGATTACAATTACAATTACAATTACAATCCCTCCTTACAATTACAATTACAATCCCTCCTTACAATTTCCTTTGTGACTTTGTGACTTTTTCTAGTGATGAAAAAGATGTCTTTCTGAATTCAAGAAACATATTTATTCCTAGTTGTCAAGTGCAGTAATCATTAGTGCTGATTACTGGCTCTTTTCTTCCAGGCAAATGGTAAGATTGTGTTTTATTGGCTCCTTTGTGATTCAGTGTGGCCTAAGACCAGCTTTGTTAGTGAATTGTGGCCACTCATGTAGCAAGTTTCCCTTCTGTTCTCAACATTTAATTTAAATTAAATGTTTAAATTTTAAACATTAAATTAAATTAAATTAAATGTTTAATTTAAATGTTGAAACCCTTTAAATATTTCTATTTTTCCTGTCATGGCGACTAGCAAAGTTCAAGACAGTGGCTGCGCTGTAAACTCCGAGTGATTATGACTATTTATTCAGTCATTCACTCAATATATTTCTTATATATCAGCAAACACTGTGCTAGGCTCTAATTTGTAAAACTAAGAAAGGCTTGGTTGTTATTCTCAAGAAGAGTTTTGTGGGAGAAATATATGAGTAAAGAAATAAACTTATGTAAAGCAATAAAAAGTACCCTCTGTTTGGAAAGTGCTATGGGAAGAGATTAGGGAGCAGTTAACTGCCTGAGCCAGAGATAAAGGAAATCCTCCCAGAGAAAGTGACATTTGAATTGTATCTTGAAAGATGAGTAGGATTTTGCTGGTGAACATAAGGGGGGAAAAATATTCTAGGCAAAGATGCTATTCTATGTGAAAAATATGAAAGATTATATAATTAAAAGAAAGTGTAGTTTTTTTTTTTCTTTCCAACCTTATGGACAGTTTTATAGTTCAAAAACTAGAGTTCATATTGATACCTTGACTGACTTGAAAAATAAAATATTTGTTGGCATATGTATTAAATGCATAGTATATCTTTATATACATGCCTACACAGTAAGCAGTTCCTTTTTTGTGAAACTCAAATGACATGGAGTTGTATGATACATTCATGTGTCTCTCTCCCTACTATTAAAGTAACATCTATAGTATCAGGGAAGAGTCTCCACTTTGTTCAACCTTATATGAATTGCCACTGCTTTGCACAGTGTCAGTCCATAATAAACTGTTGAATGAAAAAGCGTTTCTAATTCTTAATGAAATATGTCATCTGATGTCACTACTGGTTTGTGGGATCTTTGAAATTCTTCAGACCTTTCCCTTTGATTGACTTTTTGAAACACCTACTTTATATTTTAATTTCTTTACCTAACCTACTGAAATACCTTCCCTTCAAAATAATAATTCAATGAATGCTTCCAGTACCCTTATCCTATTTAATGTCGGGAGATGAAGCTAAAAGTGTTAATTCTGATAGTGAACCTAGTCATTTCAAATACTTAGTTTGTATGGAATCTGACAAACATATTTATGAAACTGAAGTTTGAAGGAAAACAAATGACCAGGTGCTTGCAGTTATGCATTTCTTGCCTTCTCCTTTGTCCTGACTAAATTTTAATCACATTTCTTTCCTCTTTTGGGGTTCCTGAACTTTCACTTCCAAGTCTGAGCAAGTGCTAAAATGTAAACCATTTCCCCTTTACAGTATGTCATCCTTAATTTTATTACAACAACTTGGCCAGATACTTGGTTAAACCTTATTCTGAATGTTTCTGTGAAAGTGATCTTTGGATAAGATTAATATTTAAATTGGTAGACTGAGTAAAACAGATTACCCTCCATAATGCAAATAAATCTCATCCAATCAGTTAAAGCCTTACTAAAACAAAGACCCATCTCTCCAGGGAAAGAAGGAACTCTGCCAGAAGATTGCCTTTGGACTCTACCACTCTTCCCTGGGTCTCCCTCCTGCCTGACCTACCTTGTAGATTTTAGGCTCAGTAAACTTCTCTACAACCACAAGGCAGTTGTCTTTCTGTATATACACCTCCTGTTGGTTTTGTTTTTCTGGAGAATTCTAATACATAGCACATCCATAGAATTGAAATGGGCAAACCACAGTGAGAAATATTTTCTGTCAGACCACCCTGAACATGCTGTCTGCTCACTCTCATTCCTTTGAATAATTTCCCCTCAAAAGTCTCTGTTGTCCATGTGTCCATGATGATCCCTCCCTGTATGAGGAAAGCTTTCTTCTGTTTGATTTTGAGACACTTGCAGATCCTGAGGTTGGAATATTCTCTTGATTGCAGTAGTCTTTCTGAAAAACGTGTCTTCTTATCCAAGTCTAAATTTGTCTTTATTTGGTACAAGAAACCATATAAAAATACAAATATGTTTAGGAGAAGTTTGGGATAAATGCAAATGAACAGCACCACCAACAAAAGGTGAAAAAAAAAAAACAAAAAAAACGAAGATGAGAATATAAATGACTGTATGATATGCACAGAGAAGAAGAAAATAAATAAAATGATGAAAACAACTTGGATAAAGAAGTTAAAATTGTTTCTTGGTTACTAAAGTATGCATTTTTGTCCACTCAATAAGCATGATATATGTTCAGTGAGAGCTGGCCCTAGGAAAGTATGTGTTCAGATTATAGAGAACAATTAGAGAATTGTTTCTGAGATTATTAGCTGGATATATTTGTAGCTATCTTTATAATAGAAATCTATAGTAATAGAATCATTAACCCATTGGTTAATGACTTAATATTAGTATCCTAATCTTAGTTTCCTCAATGGAATTAAAGCAGAATTCTCTTACTAAGCATAACAGAAATCATGCTGGCATCCATACTCTATACTAAAAATGGAAAAGAAAAATCTCTTTTCTGCTTCACTCAACAAAATATCTCGAATTTATTTAAACAAAGAATTAAAACACTTTTGTATAATACGCCTAGTTTACTATCTTGCAGATTATAAGTGGAATGGAGGAAAAGAGAACAATAATTGTGCAAAAGGGAGAAAAAGACTCCACTCTACTATGTAAACTGAATGACTTTCTAGGCCATAGCTATCCTACCACACACGTGTCCACCTGTCCATGGGCATTACTCGGGTGAGGGCGGATGCATCTTGAGTAGGAATTCCATGCTGAAAACTGCCCTCAAGAAAATGTTTGACTTGGATTTGTTGACCGTCTTTGCTAAGTCCATTTTAAGAATGTAGTGAGAGAAAAGTGCAGCGTAAAACTCATTAATTAGTTTTCTTGTATATTTCAGTGAGGGCACAATGTCAGACACACATAGTAATTAGAAGAGAGTTTTAATTTTTCATTAACTATAATTAATGTTGACTCTTCATGTTTCATTAACATTACTTTTGCTGACTAGGGAATTTATCAGAAATACGGGAAGGATCATCAGTCTACACTAGATAATGTATTCTGGGTGTGGGAGGGGAGACGGTTCTTTGAAATATATTTTACAATGGAATCAAGTGAAGTTCAATTACCCCAACTACAGAAAAATAGTAAGGGTCAGGAGAATACTTTGGAAGAAATTGTCTCATGATCTTAATGTTAGGGAGTTATTTCTAGCATGTTAAAATTTAGTGGATGCCCGTATGTATTGAGGAATCCAACATTTCTTGCCTTCACAGCAATAGCTGCAGGACAACACATTTGCTTAATGGAAATCTTTGTGGTTATGGTCAATGTCTCCATTATCAAGTGTGAGTGAATGTTCCCAATGTACTTCTCTCAACACAGGGAGGAAAGGCTGATCTTTCATCCTCCTTCACTTGCTACTGCATTTACACTAAGCTACATAGTTCTTGTATAGATTGAGGGACAAAAGCCCAAGAGAATGGGAAGTTCAAGAATATAGGCAAACAACCTCTTTTGAATAAGTTAATATATAAAATTTAATGAACTTTCACAATAGGCTGAACACTGTCTTGCATGCTTTAAATGAATAACTCACTTAATCATTACAACACCTAATCCTCTGGTGTTGGTACTATTGTCATACTCAATTTACATATGGAAGAACCAAGGGGTAGAGTTTTAAGTAACTCACCCAAAGGCTATAAAGATATTGACTATGAGAATCAATATTCAAATCCAAGTGGTTGAAATCCAGAGGCCAAGTTCCTAACCACTATACTATTTAATAATAAAAAGTGTGGGTAAATACTTGGGCTTAGAGTAGGGCTGGCAGCATGGGATAGTCTTTTTAACTGAATCTTTTTGGTGATGGTTTCTTTGAAGTACAAAATGGAGAAAAGGAAGAGTGTGGTTTGCTGAGCCAGGGAAGGAGAGATTCTCCAGGTGTGTGAAAATTTAGTCAAAATTAGTAAAAAGCAAGCAAAAGGGCTAAATTCAGGAGACAGGAAGAGGAGTTTTTAGACCTACTTAATCATTGAACTTGAATGGATTTTATCAGATTCTCTTCCTACAGATGAAATATTCACTGTACACATTTGTAACAACAGAGCCGGTCACTTTGCCAAAATGCATTCCTTCCCCATACAGGAAAGGCAATGACTAAAAACATTGACTTTGAAGTCAGTTGGCCTGGGATTGATTCTAGATTTCATCACTTAATTAGCTGTGTGAATTTAGGCAATCAAGTGAATTGAGCTTCCTTAGTAAAATGGTGATAATAGTACCTCCCTCATGGGCAGTAGCAGAATGAGATGTTCTTAAAGAAGACAGCAAGTACTCCATAAGTGGCAGTGAATAAAGGAGGAGGAAGAATAAGTGTAGGAGTAAGAGAAAGAGGACTACTTAAGGCTATTTTAATTTAGATTGTGGTGCCCTATGGCTGTAGATAACTAACTCTGACTAAAAGAAAAGTTTTGAAGAATTTTAAAGGCTGTAATTTCCAAAGGTGTACACACATCCTTTGTCATATAAGACAACTTCCAAGTATTCTTTATCTTCAGTCAACCATATTCAAATATAAATTGAGATATACGTCTTCACTTGAAAATGTATCCCATAATTTGTACCATGTATAAAGTATTATCGTTTGTGTTACCAGTTTTTCTTTTTTCTAAAAATTAGCTTGTCACTTTGTATTCACTTATATTGTGCCTTATTGTGATAAAAGATAAGCAAATTAAATGTGACAGACAATGTATTTTTTAAAAATTGAGCTTAGGTCTAATTTATTTAGAGATTAAGTGACCAACAAGAATAAGTAAGGAAATTTTAAGGTATTTTCATTTTTATCCTTTTCCCCCCACTTTTTGAGTTGTATTTCTTTTCCTTTTTTTTTCTCTGTAAAGATAATTTTATTGTTTATTTTTTGGTGTATTTATAATGATATTTATTTATTTATTTTATATTTTATTTTTTTTCCCGCTGTACAGCATGAGGATCAAGTTACTCTTACATGTATACATTTTTTTCCCACCCTTTGTTCTGTTGCAATATGAGTATCTAGACATAGTTCTCAATGCTACTCAGCAGGATCTCCTTGTAAATCTATTCCAAGTTGTATCTGATAACCCCAAGCTCCTGATCCCTCCCACTCCCTCCCTCTCCCGTCGGGCAGCCACAAGTCTATTCTCCAAGTCCATGATATTTATTTTTTCCATTATAGCTGGTTTACAGTATTCTGTCAATTTTCTACTGTACAGCAAGGTGATGCAGTCACACGTAAATGTACACATTATTTTTTCTCACATTATGCTCCATCATTCTCCATCACAAGTGACTAGATATAGTTCCCAGTGCTATAGAGCAGGATCTCATTGTTTATCCATACCAAAGGCAATAGTTTGCATCTATTAACCCCAAATTCCCAGTATATCCCACTGCCTCCCCCTCCCCCTTGGCAACCGCAAGTCTGTAATACATGACCATGATTTTCTTTTCTATGGAAAGGTTCATTTGTGCTGTATATTAGATTCCAGATAAAAGTGATATCATATGGTATTTGTCTTTCTGACTTACTTCACTCAGGATGAGAGTCTCTAGTTCCATCCATGTTGCTGCAAATGGCATTATGTCGTTCTTTTTTATGGCTGAGTAGTATTCCATTGTGTATATATACCACATCTTCTTAATCCATTCATTTGTCCATGGACATTTAGGTTATTTCCATGTCTTGGCTATTGTGAATAGTGCTGCAATGAACATACCAGTGCATGTGTTTTTTTCAAGGAGAGTTTGGTCCAGTGGGATTGCTGGGTCATATGTTAGTTCTGTTTAGTTTTCTAAAGTACCTCCATACTGTTCTACATAGTGGTTATACCAAAGTACATTCCCACCAACAGTGCAGGAGGGTTCCCTTTTCTCCACACCCCCTCCAGCATTTGTTATTTGTGGACTTCTTAATGATGGCCATTCTGACCAGTGTGAGGTGGTACCTCATAGTAGTTTTGATTTGCATTTCTCTAAAATCAGTGATGTTAAGCATATTTTCATGTACTTGTTGGTCATCTGTATATCTTCTTTGGAGAAATGTCTGTTCAGATCTTTTGCCCATTTTTCCTTTGGGTTGTTGGCTTTTACGTTGTTGAGTTGTATAACTTGCTTGTATATTTTAGAGATTAAGCAAGCCCTTGTCAGTTGAATCATTTGAAACTATTTTCACCCATTCTATTAATTGTCTTTTTGTTTTGTTTGTATGCTTTCCTTTGCTGTGCAAAAGCTTTTCAGTTTGATTAGGTCCCATTGGTTTATTTTTGCTTTTATGTCTGTTGCTTTGGGAGACTGACCTGAGAAAACATTTGTAAGGTTGATGTCACAGAATGTTTGGCCTATGTTCTCTTCCAGGAGTTTGATGGTGTCTTGTCTTATGTTTAAGTCTTTAAGCCATTTTGAGTTTATTTTTGTGCATGGCATGAGGGTATGTTCCAGTTTCATTGATTTACATGTGGCTCTCCAGTTTTCGCAGCTCCACTTACTGAAAAGACTGTCTTTTTCCCATTTTATGTTCTTGCCTCCTTTATCGAAGATTAATTGACCATAGGTGTCTGGGTGTATTGCTTGGTTCTGTATTCTGTTCCATTGGCCTGTCTGTTTTGGTAACAGTACCACACAGTTTTGATGACTCTGGCTTTGTACTATTGCCTAAAGTTTGGGAGAGTTATGCCTCCTGGTTGGTTTTTGTTTTGTGGTTCCATATAAATTTTTGGATCATTTGTTTTAGTTTTGTGAAAAATGTCGTGGGTAATTTGATAGGGACTGCATTGAATCTGTAGATTGCTTTGGGTAGTATGGCCATTTTTCCAATATTGATTTTCCCAATCCAGGAGCATGGAATATCTTTCCATTTGTTTACATCTTCTTTAATTTCCTTGATTAATGTTTTATAGTTCTCCACATATAAGTCTTTCATCATCTTGGTCAGATTTGTTCCCAGGTATTTGATTTTTTTGGGGTGAAATTTTAAAAGGTATTGTTATTTTTGTATTCCTTTTCTAATATTTCATTGTTAGTATACAGAAATATGACTGATTTCTAAATGTTAATATTATATCCTGCTACTTTGCTGAATTTGTTGATCAGTTTGAGTAGTTTTTGGTTTGATTCCTTAGAGTTTTCTATGTATATTATAATATCGCCTGCATACAGTGACAATTTTACCTCTTATCTTCCAATTTGGATACATTTCATTTCTTTTGTTTGTTTGATTGCTATTTCTAGGACTTCCAATACTATGTTGAATAGAAGTGGTGATAGTGGACATCCTTGTCTTGTTCCAATTTTAGCCAGAAGGTTTTCAGTTTTTTTCCATTGAGTATTATATTTGCTGTGGGTTTGTCATAAATGGCTTTGATTATGTTAAGGTATGTTCTCTCTATACCCACTTTGGTAAGAGTTTTGAGCACGAATGGATGTTGCACTTTGTGAAATGCTTTTTCTGCATCTATTGAGATGGTCATATGGTTTTGGACTTTTCTTTTTAAGTGTGGTGTATGACTTGTGATTGACTTGAACATTGTGAACCATCCTTGTGAACCTGGGATGAATCCTACTTGGTCATGGTGTATGATCATCTTTTTTATATGTGTCGGATTTGGTTGGCTAGTTTTGTTGAGAATTTTTGTGTTGATATATTCATCAAAGATATTGGCCTATAGTTTTCATTTTGGTGGTATATTTCTCTGGTTTTGATATTAGGGTGATAGTGGCATCATAGAGTGTCTTTGGGAGTGTTCCTTCTTCAACCTTTTTGAAAAGTGTAAGGAGGATGGGTATTAGTTCCTCTTTGTATGTTTGAGAGAATTCTTCTGTGAAGCCATCTGTTCCTGGACTTTCATTTGTAGGGATAGTTTTTATTACATCTTCAATTTCATTTCTAGTGATCAGTCTATTCAGTTGATCTATTTCTTCTTGATTCAGTTTTGGCAGGCTGTAAATCTCTAGAACGTTGTCTATTTCTTCTAGGTTATCAAATTTGTTGACATACAGTTGTTCATAGTATTCCCTTATGGTTTTTTGTATTTCTGTAGTATCCATTGTGATTTCTCCTTTTTTATTTCTTATTTTGTTTATTTGGGTTTTTTCTCTCTTCTTCTTGGTGAGCCTGGCCAGAGGTTTGTCAATTTTGTTTACCTTTTCAAAGAACCAGCTCTTGGTTTTATTGATTTATTCTATTGTTTTTTGAATCTCTATTTTATTATTTCCTCTCTGAGCCTTATGATTTCCTTCCTTTTGCTGACTTTAAGTTTTGTTTGTTCTTCTTTTTCTAATTCTTTTAGGTGGTGGGTTAATTTGTTGATTTGAGATTTTTCTTCTTTTTCGAGGAAGGCCTGTATTGCTATGAACTTCCCTCTGAGCACTGCTTTTGCAGCATCCCATAGATTTTGAGTGGTTGTGTTTTCATTATCATTTGTCTCATGGTATTTTTTATTTTCCTTCTTGATTTTCTCATTGATCCATTGGCTTTTTAGTAGCATGTTGTTTAGTCTCCATGTAGTAGGTTTTTTCTCATTTCTTTTCCTGTGGTTACTTTCTAGTTTCATACCATTGTGGTCAGAGAAGATGCTTGAAATAATATATACACTCTTAAATTCATTGAGGTTAGCTTTTTTTCCCTGTATGGGATTGATCCTTGAGAATGTTTGATCTACACTTAAGAAGAATGTACATTCTGATTTTTTTGGGGGGGATATAATGTCCTGGAAATGTCTATTAAGTCTAACTTTTCTGTTGTGCCATTTAGGATCTCTCTTGCCTTACTGATTTTCTGTCTGGCGGATCTGTCAATTGATGTGAGTGGGGTTTTAAAATTTCCTACTATTGTTGTATTCCCATCCATTTCTCCTTTTACATCTGTTTGTATTTGTTGTAGGTATCTGGGTGCACCTATATTAAGGACATATATATTGAATATTGTAATATCCTCTTCTTGAATGGATCCTTTTACCATTAAATAATGTCTGTCTTTATTTATGGTCTTTATTTTAAAGTCTGTTTTGTCTGATATGAGTATTGCAGCTCCTGCTTTCCTGTGTTTTCCATTGGCATGAAATATCTTTTCCTATCCCCTCACTTTCAATCTATATGTGTCCTTTCCCCTTAGGTGGGTCTCATGTAGGCAGCACATTGTAGGTTTTTTGCTTTTTATCCAATTCACCACTCTATTTCTTTTAATTGGAACATTCAGTCCATTGATATTTAAGGTGATTATTGATAGATATGTATTTATTGCCCTTTTAAACCTTGTTTTCTAGTTAATTCTATGCTTCTCCTTTCTTCCTTTGTCTTTTTGGTTGGATGATTTCCATTTATTTTATGCTTGAGTACATTTCAGTTTTTGTGAATGTAATGTTTGGTTTTGATTTGTGGTTGCCCTGTTTTTTTAAGTACATTAACCCCTTCGTATATCTGCTTGCTTTAGCCTGATAATCATATAGGCTCAAACACATTATTAAAAAAAAAAGAGTCTATATTTTCTTACTTTCCTTCTCCATATTCTATGATTTTGAAATCCTTTTTTAACATCTTCATAGTTATCCTTTTGCTATCACTTGTGTTTATCATTGCATTTACAGTAGTTTTTTTTTTTTTCCCACTTTTAGATCTGAATGCTGGCTTATTTAAGTGATTGCTTTCCAGTTGTGGTTTTTCTCCATCCTATTTCTTCTTTTTTTGATTTAGAGAAGCCCTTTCAGTATTTCTTTTAGAATGGTTTTAGTATGGCTGCCCTCTTTTAGCTTTTGTTTGTTGGTGGTTCCCATATAATTAACTCTTTGTTTTTCTCTTGCTGCCTTAAGAATCCTCTCTTTAACTTTTGCCTTTTTTATTATAATATATCTTAGTGTGGCTCTATTTGCATTCACCTTGTTTGGGGCCCTCTGTGCTTTCTGTATCTTGATATCTGTTTCCTTTAGATTTGGAAAGATTTCAGACGTAATTTCTTCAAATATATTTTCAATCCCTTTTTTTTCTTCTCCTACTTTAATTCCTATTATGCATAGATTGGCCCATTTATATTATGCCATAGGTCTCTTATATTGTTTTCATGTTTTTTCATTTGCTTTTCTGTCTGCTGTGCTAATTGGGTGATTTCCATTATTCTGTCTTCCAAGTCACTGATTTGTTCTTCTGCATTATTCATTCTGCTCATTAGTGCCTTTAGCTCAATTTGCTTTTCTGAAAATGAATTTTCTAATTTTTCAATGTTCCTCCTTGTGTTTTCTAGTTCCTTTCTAAAGGAATCTGTGTTACTGTTTATATCTGCTCTTAATTTCTTCATATTCAGCCTTAATTCCTTCAGTATTTTCACTATCTCCCTTTGGAACTCACCATCTGTTAGGCTGCAGAGGTCTGTTTCTTTGCTGCTTCACATGAATTCTCCTGTTCTTTTAACCGGGAATGGTTTCTGAACTTTTTCATCTTGCTTATGTTTTTCCTTATCTGTGGGTTTAGCAAAACCAAACTGTAATCTTTGAAGGCTACTTCTATGCAAGACCACCCCTTTGTATTTTGTGTGGAGTTACTATTCAGTTTTGGCTTGGGAGTTTGAATATTTGCTGTCTCTTTCTTCAGTATGAGCAGGCTGTTTTTCCCAGGGTGCTGAGTTTGTGTCCAGGGTGAAGGAGGCAATGGTTAGGGCTGGTAGTCAGTGCCTAGTTCCTGGGCTCTTAACAGCAGCAAGGACCTGCAGGAAGGTGGCACTGGATACTCCAAGTTGCTGGGCCCTAGGAAGTGGTATTGAGCCTTAGGCAGATTTGCAAGGTGCCCAGAGCATTTGGCAGTGGCAGCAGCAGGGTGTGTGAGTTCCATGGGGAGTGAGAGCAACAACAGGTAGTGTTCAATTGAAATGCCCTTCTCTGAGGTGATTGCAGCTGCAAGGGTGCCTGTTCAGGGACCCCTGCTGGTAGTGGGCTCTGCCCACCTGTGGAGTCAGTGATAACTGTGGTTTGCAACACCACCTGCAGACCATGGAAGAAGCACCCCATCTCACTTAGCCCACACCAGAGGTGCTTCACAGGCTGCTCCTAGTTGCAGGAGGCTGAGAAGTGACCAAGATCAAGCATGTGGATACTGCCTTGAGCATTTGTCAGTAATATCAGCAGGGCTGGTATACTCCCAGGGTTGCAAGAGCAACAACGGGTGGTATTTGGTCACAATACCCTCCTCTGTGGTGCCCTTGAGGTGATTGGGGCCATAAGTGGTGCCTGTTTACAGACCCCTAGTGGTGGTGGGCCATACCCCCCTCTGGAGTCAGAGATAACTGTGGTGGTTTGCCCTCACTACCTGTAGACCATGCAAGAAGTTCCTTGTACTGCTGAGTCCCCACAGGAGGTCCTGCACCAGCTACACCTAATTGTAGGTTCCTGGGAAAGGACAGTGATCAAGCATCTGGGCACTGCCCAGAGCATTTGGCAATGGCAGCATTAGGGTGGTGTGTTCCCAGGGGAGCAAGAGCAACAACAGGTGGTGTTCTGTTGCAGTGTCCTCCTCTGTGGTGTCCTCTGAGGTGGTTGGGGCTGCAAGTGGTTCTTTTTCAGGGATCCCAAGTGGCAGTGGGCTACGCCAACCTATGGAATCAGAGATAACTGTGGTGGTTTGCCCCTGCCACCTGCAGACCACACAAGAAGCACCCTGTCCCACTTACCCCAGGCAGGAGGTGCTGCATCAGCTGGTCCTAGTTGGAGGGTCTTGTGAAAAGACAGTGATCAAGCATCTGGGCACTGCCCAGAGCATTTGGTAGTGGCTGCTGCAGGGCAGGTGTGTTCCCAGGAGAGTGAGAGCAACAATGTGTCTTGTTTGGTTGCATTGCCCTCTTTTTCTTTTGCCCACCCCTGAGTTGACTCTGGCTGCAGGTAGAGCCCACTCCCAGGTCTGCAATGCTGTCAGGCCATGCCTCCCTCTGGCCTCCGAGACGACCACTACAGTCCGTCCCTGCTGCCTGTAGAATCACGCAAGATGCACCATGTTGCACTTAGCCCCCTGCTTCCCTTAGCCCACACAAGAGATGTCCGGCCACCTATAGCCTGCACAAGATGCACCCAGTCTCCCATAGCCCGAGCAAGTGGCTTCTCGCCTACATAGCCTGCACCAGAGGTACCCTGCCCTCTGAGAGCCCACCTCAACTGTGCTCAGGAAGCTTCCTATAGTGGTCCCCCCCTCCTCCTCTTGCCTTCCCCAACAATAGTACCTTGCTTCTCCTGTGGGCCCAGACCTTCTCCTGGTTTCCCTCTGCCATGGCATTCCTCTCTGCAACCCATGGCACACTGCTCCCCAACCCATGGCATACCACTCCCTAGCCACTTAGGCTATCGCCACACAGCAAAACCTAGTCCTCTCCCTGAAACTGACCTCTGGAGCCTAAGTCTCAGTGACTAGCCCCTGCCCAAGCATCTCAGGCTGTGGTGTCTGGGGCTGTGGTACAGATGATCTGTGCGGTTCTCAGTCTACTTTGCCCTCCTCAGTCCAAATGCTACGCTTTTCTCGGTTACATTAAGGTCCCTCCATCTCTGATCTCCCTGTTGGTTAGGTGGCTTCCTAGGAATGTGGATTCCTTTTCTTTTTCACAGCTCCCACCATCCTGATTCCTTTTCTCTCTCTTTTTTTCTTTTGTTCTACAAAGTTATGTCAAGAGTTTCTTGCCCTTTTTGGAGGTTTAAGTTCTGCAGGCATTCAGCAGATGTTCTGTGTGAGTCATTTTACATGTAGGTTTGTTTTTTTGATATGTTTGTGGGAGGTGAGTGTGATGTCTTACTCCTCTGCCATCTTGATCTGCCTCCCTATTGTTTGAGGATATTTCATATACAATCAAATTTACCCATTTAAAGATGCAATTTAGTGTTTTTTAGTGTATTAACAGAATTGTGCAACGATTAACAACAACTTAATCCTACAGAATTTCACTACCACCAAAATAAACTGCACTCCTTAAACGTCATCCACCAACCCCCTTCTTCTATGGATTACCTATTCTGGACATTTGTAAAAATCTTACCATATTGTGAGGAGACAACATGGCGGAAGACTAGGGGGACACGCTTGCACTCTCCCACAAACACAACAAAAAAAGCATATCTACAGAATAAATGACTCGCACAGAACATCAACCAATCACTGGCAGAAGAACCTAAACTCCAATAATGGCAAGAAGTTCATGACATTACGGGGCAGAACGGGAGAAAAGAGGAGAGTGAGAGAAGGTGAATCCGAGCGGGACGGGCGCTCCCGAAAGGGAACTGCAGAGGAGAAAGGGATCCCGCACCCTGGAAAGTCACCTACTCTGGGGAAAGATCAAACGAACCAGAGGAATCTCCAGATGCAGACAAGAGTGTAGCAGTAAGTTGGAGTGCTGAAAAGCCGATCAAGAGCCAAATGGACCATCCGAACAACGGGCACAGTCACCAAAAATTGAGACGCCTGGGTGGAGGCTGGGCACCAAGACCTCAGCTCTGGAGGTTAGTCCCCGGAAAGGGCTGGGGGGGCGGGGCAAAGGAGAGACTGCTTGGGAGGTCTAGAAACCAGTCTGTCAAGTTTGACAAGGCAGAGACTGCCTGGGAGACTAGAAAACAAAGCTGTTGCAGAGGAAGGGAGCAATACACTAGGGGTGGGGAAGTGGAAAGCCACATCAGAGGGAACCTGGGAGAAGAGCCTGGTCTGTGCCCATGCTGGAGAGGGGAGAGAAGAAGGGGTGGGTCCCCATAGAATACTCCCCATGCCACAGCAAGCTTACAGGCCCACTAGCTAGCTGAAAGCTGTGCTTCCCAGTGCATCCCCTCCCCCCACCCCTGCCACCCCCTACGCTCTCTCCGGACCAGGGGCTGCCTGCCATCTGGGAGGGCTGGCCTCAACAATTGCTTAGAGCCTACCACCACAGGGCTGACCCTGCACAGGCCTGCTTGCCCTTTGGAGGGGCTACACTTCCGCAGAGCAGCACCAAACACCACCAGCCCGCGAGCAAAGGCCTGCAGCCCAGAAAAGCTAGAACAAGCCTAGCCAGGCAATGAATAGATCTGCCTAATTCTCGGACGTTCTTTCTGAGTTGGGCTGCCCTGGGGAGGAGCCTCTTGGGTTTTTGGCAGCCCTGCTAGCCTCCCAAGCGCCCCTGGGGGGAGCGAGCTCTAGCAGATCAGCTGCATAGGACTGCCAGCTCCAGGCAGGACCCCCTGCAGCCCAGAAAAGCTGCAACAACCCTGGCTGAGCCATGAAAAGATCTCAGACGGTCTTTCTGAGTTGGGCTGCCCTGGGGAGGACCCTATTGGGTTTTCAGCGGCCGTGCTAGACACCCAAGCCCTCAGGGGGTGCCCCACTCCCACAGAATAGCTGCTCAGCACCACCAGCCCCCTAGAAGAGCCCCTGCAGCCCAGAAAAGCTACAACAAGCTTGGCCAGACTGTGAAAAGATCTGCCTACATTCTCAGGCCAGCCTTCTGAGTTGGGCTGCCCTAGGGAAGAGCCTCCTTGGTTCTCAGCGACCCAGATAGCTGCTCCAGCCCCCAGGGGGTGCTGCATTCCTGAGGAACAGCTGCCCAACACCTCCAACCTCCTGCAAGAACCCCACAGCCTAAAAACACCAGAACAAACTCTGCATGACCAAGTGAAATCTGCTACCATCGTGGGGTGGACCTCCCAGTCCTGTCTGCCCTCAGGAAGTCCTCCTTTGCTTCAAAGAAACACTGTCAGCCCCATCAACACTCCAGAAAAGCCACTGCCTCAAAAAAGACTGACCAACAACGCCAGACCTCAGGAAATATTCCACGGCAGTGACAAGGCAAACACTGCCAGGTCACGGAGAGTACAACTCCCTCAGGAGAAAGAAAACAACAAGCAAGATGAAGAAGCTGAGAAACCACCCCCAGTCAAACCAACAGGAGACCTCACCTACAGCAGTCAACAATGAAACAGATCTCTGCAGTCTGACAGACCTGGAGTTCAAAAGAGAAATAGTGAAAATACGGAAGGAATTCAGAGAAGATATGAACAGTAATGCAGATACCCTCAGAGAGGAACTAGAAAATATAAGGAGGAGCCAAGAAAAACTAGAACATTCATTTGCAGAGATGCAAACAGAACTAAGGGCAGTAGAAACCAGAATGAATAATGCAGAAGAACGAATCAGTGATATGGAAGATAGAATAATGGAAATCACCCAATCAGGTCAGCACACAGAAAACCGAATCAAAAAACTCGAAAGCAATATAAGAGACCTATGGGATAATATAAAGCGGGCCAATCTACGCATAATAGGAATTCCAGAAGGAGTAGAAAAAGATAAGGGGATGGAAAATATATTTGAAGAAATTATTGCTGGAAACTGCCCAAATCTAAAGGATACTGGGTTCAAGATACAAGAAGCACAGAGGGCCCCAAACAAGTTGAACCTAAATAGACCCACAGAAAGACATATCATAATAAAAATGGCAAAAGTTAGTGATAAAGAGAGGATCCTAAAGGCAGCAAGAGAAAAGCAGAATGTTACCTACAAGGGAACCCCCATAAGAATATCAGCTGATTTCTCTACAGAAACACTACAGGCCAGGAGGGAATGGCAAGAGATATTTAAAGTGCTAAAAGGAAAAAATATGCAACCTAGAATACTCTATCCGGCAAGAATATCATTTAAAATAGAAGGGGAAATAAAAATTTTTTCCAACAAGAAAAAAACTAAGAGAATACAGCAACACAAACCACAGGTTAAAAGAAATACTAAAAGGGCTTCTCTAAACCAAAAGGAAAGGAAGGAAAGGGAAGAAAAAAGAAAAAAAAAAAAAGAAGACAAAGAAGAGGAAGAACTAGGACTGAGGAAACCGCAATCAGAGAGCAGTCACTCAAATAAGCCAGCATACAGATTTAATCATGAACATGCTTCAAACAAAATAAAATTGAAAAGAAAAAAATAAAAAAGAGTCATCAAAACCATAAAATGTGGGTAAGGGATGTTAGGAAGTAAATAACCCTCTTTGTTTGTTTGTATGTTTCTCTTCTTAATTTTAATATAGTAATGAAGTGTTTGAACTTACAGGACCATCAGGCTAAAACACACAATTATGGGAAGGGGTTAGCATGCTTAAAAAACAGGGCAACCACAAGCCAAAACCAAATATTGCATTCGCAACAAATGAAAAAAAAAAAAAAAACACTCAAGATAATAACAGGAGACCATCCAACCAAAAAAAATCTAAAGGCAGAAATGAAGAATGGAGAATCATAGAATCAACTGGAACACGAGGTTCAAAATGGCAATAAATAATCATCTATCAATTATCACCTTAAATGTCAATGGACTGAATGCCCCAATCAAAAGACACAGAGTGGCTGAGTGGATAAAAAGGCAAAAACCTTCAATATGCTGCCTACAAGAAACTCACCTTAGGACAAAAGATACATATAGATTGAAAGTGAAAGGGTGGGGAAGAATATTTCACGCCAATAGACATGACAGAAAAGCAGGAGTCACAACGCTCATATCAGACAAAATAGACTTTAAAACAAAAGACATAAAGAAAGACAAAGAAGGACACTACTTAATGATTAAGGGATCCATCCAAGGAGAGGATGTTACTATCATCAACATATATGCCCCAAATACAGGAGCACCCAGATACATACAACAAATATTAACAGACATAAAGGGAGATATTGATGAGAATACAATCATAGTAGGAGACCTTAATACCCCCCTCACATCAATGGACAGATCCTCTAGACAGAAAACCAATAAAGCAACAGAGATCCTAAAGGAAACAATAGAAAAGTTAGACTTCATTCTTCTCAAATGCTCATGGAACATTCTCAAGAATCGACCACATATTGGGACGCAAAGCTAATCTCAATAAATTTAGGAGCATAGAAATTATCTCAAGTTTCTTCTCTGACCACAAGGCCATGAAATTAGAAACCAACCATGGGAAAAGGAAAGAGAAAAAACCTACTGCATGGAGACTAAACAACATGCTACTAAAAAACCAAGGGGTCAATGAGGAAATCAAGAAGGAAATTAAAAACTACCTTGAAACAAATGATAATGAAGGCACAACCGCTCAAAACTTATGGGATGCTGCGAAAGCAGTGCTCAGAGGGAAATTTATAGCAATACAGGCCTTTCTCAAAAAGGAAGATCCCAAATTGACAACTTAACCTTCCACCTGAACAAACTAGAAAAAGAAGAACAAAAAAGACCTAAAGTCAGCAGAAGGAAGGAAATGATAAAGATCAAAGAAGAAATCAATAAAATAGAGACTCAAAAAACAATAGGGAAAATTAATAAAACCAAAAGCTGGTTCTTTGAAAAGATCAACAAAATTGACTAAACCCTGGCCAGACTCACTAAAAAGAGGAGAGAAAGAACCCACATAACCAAAATTATAAATGAAAAAGGAGAAATCACAACGGATACAGTAGAAATAGAAAAAAAACATAAGAGAATACTATGAACAAGTATACGGCAACAAGTTTGACAATCTGGAAGAAATGGACAATTTTCTAGAATCTTACAGCCTGCCAAAACTGAATCAAAAAGAAACAGCCCAACTGAACAGACCGATCACTAGAAATGAAATTGAAGAGGTTATAAAAACACTCCCTACAAATAAAGGTCCAGGACCAGATGGCTTCACAGGTGAATTTTATCAAACATATAAAGAGGAACTGGTGCCCATCCTCCTGAAACTCTTTCAAAAGGTTGAAGAAGAAGGAATACTCCCAAAGACATTCTATGATGCCACCATCACCCTCATTCCAAAACCAGACAGAGACACCACCAAAAAAGAAAACTATCGCCCAATATCATTGATGAATATAGATGCAAAAATTCTCAACAAAATCTTAGCCAACCGAATCCAACAACACACCAAAAAAATTATACACCATGACCAGGTTGGGTTCATCCCAGGTTCACAAGGATGGTTCAACATATGCAAATCAATCATACACCACATTAACAAAAAAAAGTCAAAATTCATATGATCATCTCAATAGATGCAGAAAAAGCATTTGACAAAGTCCAATATCCATTCATGATCAAAACCCTCGCCAAAGTGGGTATAGAGGGAACATTCCTGAATATAAACAAAGCCATGTATGATAAACCCACAGCAAATATAATCCTCAATGGGGAAAAACTGAAGCCTTCTCACTCCAATCTGGAACAAGACAGGGATGCCCACTCTCACCACTGCTCTTCAACATAGTTTTGGAAGTCCTAGCCACAGCAATCAGACAAACAAAGAAATAAAAGGCATCCATATAGGACGAGAAGAGATCAAACTGTCACTGTATGCAGATGACATTATACTATACATAGAAAACCCTAAGGACTCAACCCCAAAACTCCTTGTACTGATTAATAAATTCAGCAAAGTAGCAGGATATAATGTTAACATTCAGAAGTCAGTTGCATTTCTCTTTACCAGCAATGGAATATTAGAAAAGGAATACAAAAATACGATAACTTTTGAAACTGCACCTCACAAAATCAAATACCTCAGAATACAGCTGACCAAGGAGGTAAAGGACCTATATGCCGAGAACTATAAAACTATAATCAAAGAAATGAAAGAAGATGTAAAGAAATGGAAAGATATTCCATGTTCCTGGATTGGGAAAATCAATATTGGAAAAATGGCCATACTACCCAAAGCAATCGACAGATTCAATGCAATCCCTATCAAATTGCCCAGGACATTTTTCACAGAACTAGAACAAACAATCCAAACATTTATATGGAACCACAAAAGACCCAGAATAGCCAAAGCAATCCTGAGAAACAAAAACCAAGCAGGAGGCATAACTCTCCCAGACTTCAAGAAATACTACAAAGCCACAGTCATCAAAACAGTGTAGTACTGGTATCAAACAGACAGACAGACCAATGGGACAGAATAGAGAATCCGGAAATAAACCCTGACACCTATGGTCCATTAATCTTTGACAAGGGAGGCAAGAACATAAAATGAGAAAAAGAAAGTCTATTCAGCAAGCATTGCTGGGAAACCTGGACAGCTGCATGCAAAGCAATGAAACTAGAACACACCCTCACACCATGCACAAAAATCAACTCAAAATTGCTGAAAGACTTAAATATACGACAGGACACCATCAAACTCCTAGAAGAAAACATAGGGAAAACACTCTCTGACATCAACCTCATGAATATTTTCTCAGGTCAGTCTCCCAAAGCAATAGAAATTAGAGCAAAAATAAACCCATGGGACCTCATCAAACTGGAAAGCTTTTGCACAGCAAAGGAAACCCAAAAGAAACCAAAAAGACAACTTACAGAATGGGAGAACATAGTTTCAAATGATGCAACCGACAAGGGCTTAATCTCTAGAATATATAAACAACTTATACAACCCAACAGCAAAAAAGCCAATCAATCAATGGAAAAATGGGCAAAAGACCTGAATAGACATTTCTCCAAGGAAGATTTACAGATGGCCAACAAACACATGAAAAAATGCTCAACATCACTGGTTATAAGAGAAATGCAAATCAAAACTACCATGAGATATCACCTCACACCAGTCAGAATGGCCCTCATTAAAAGTCCACAATTAACAAGTGCTGGAGGGGCTGTGGAGAAAAGGGAACCCTCCTGCACTGTTGGTGAGAATGTAAACTGGTACAGCCACTATGGAGAACAGTTTGGAGATACCTTAGCAATCTATACATAAAACTTCCATATGACCCTGCAATCCCACTCTTGGGCATCTATCCAGACAAAACTCTACTTAAAAGAGACACATGCACCCGCATGTTCATTGCAGCACTATTCACAATAGCCAGGACATGGAAAAAACCCAAATGTCCATCGACAGAGGATTGGATTCGGAAGAGGTGGTATATATACACAATGGAATACTACTCAGCCATAAAAAGAATGGCATAATGCCATTTGCAGCAACATGGATGGAGCTAGAGAATCTCATCCTGAGTGAAATGAGCCAGAAAGACAAAGACAAATACCATATGATATCACTTATAACTGGAATCTGATATCCAGCACAAATGAACATCTCCTCAGAAAAGAAAATCATGGACTTAGAAAATAGACTTGTGGCTGCCTGATGGGAGGGGGAGGGAGTGGGAGGGATCGGGAGCTTGGGCTTTTCAGACACAACTTAGAATAGATTTACAAGGAGATCCTGCTGAATAGCATTGAGAACTTTGTCTAGATACTCATGTTGCAACAGAACAAAGGGTGGGGAAAAAAATGTAATCGTAATGTATATATGTAAGGATAACTTGATCCCCTTGCTGTACAGTGGGAAAATAAAAAAAATAAAAGAAAAATCTTACCATATTATATGTGATCCTTTGACACTGCTTCCTTCAAATTTAGCATGTTTTCAAGGCTAATCTAAGTTATAGCTTGTATCAGTAGTTCATTTCTTCTTAGATAAGCAATATTAGTTTGTACAGATACACCACATTTTATTTATCCATTTATCAACCGATGGACATTTTGATTATTTCCAGTTTTTGGTCATAATTAATACTGGTAGGAACATTCTTGTACAAGTTTTTGAGTGTATATGTGTTTTCATGTCTCTTGAGTATACACCTATTAGTGGAATTGCTGGGTCATATGGTAACTGTGTTTAACATTTTGATGAAGTTCTAATCATTTTTCAAAAATGACTACCATTTTGTACTCCCACCAGCAATATATGAGGGATTCATTTCTCTGTATTTTTGTCAACAGTTGTTATTATCTCTTCCCAGGGTAGGGGTCGAATTGGAGCTGCATCTGGGGCTTGTGTCACAGCCACAGCAACACCGGATCCGATCTGCATCTGTGACCTACACCGCACCTTGCAGCAAAGCCAGATCCTTAACCCACTGAGTGAGGCCAGGGATTAAACCCACAGAGACTATGTTGGGTCTTTAATCCATTGAGCTGAAATGGAACTCCCTGTCTTTTCCCGTTCTTGATAATGTCTTTTGAGGTGTGTAAAGTTTTAGATTTTATGAAGTCCAAGTTATCTGATTTTTTTTTGTCAAAAACTTTTTGGTGTAATAAAATCATTGTATAACCCAAGATCATGAAGATTTACTCATTTGTTTTTTTCTAGGAATTTTATTTTTTTACCTTTTACATGTTGCCCTATGATCCACTTTGAGTTGACATTTGTGCATGGTGTGAGATAGGGGTCTCATGTTATTCTTTTGAACAAGATAGTCAGTTGTATGAACACCATTTTTTTTTTTTTTTTGTCTATTTTATGGCTGTACCTGTGGCATATGGAGGGAGGTTCCCAGGCTAGAGGTGAAATCAGAGCTCCAGCTGCTGGCCACACCCACAGCAACCACAATGACAGATCTGAGCCACATCTGTGACCTACACCATAGGTCACAGCAACACCAGATCCTTAACCCACCAAGGGAGGCCAGGGATCGAACCTGCGTCCTCATGAATATTAGATTCCTTTCTGCTAAGCCATGACAGGAACTCCATGCGCACCATTTTTTAAAAGGAATTTTTAATCTCCCATTGAATGGTCTTGGCACCCTTATTAAAAGATGTATAAATTTATTTATGGGAGTTTCCGTCGTGGCTCAGTGGTTAACGAATCCGACTAGGAACCATGAGGTTGCGGGTTCAGTCCCTGCCCTTGCTCAATGGGTTAACGATCTGGCGTTGCCGTGAGCTGTGGTGTAGTTAGCAGACACGGCTTGGATCCTACGTTGCTGTGGCTCTGGCATAGGCCGGCAGCTACAGCTCCGATTAGACCCTTAGCCTGGGAACCTCCATATGCCATGGGAGCGGCCCAAGAAATAGCAAAAAAGACAAAAAAAAATAGTAACTTTATTTATGGACTCAATTCTATTGCATTGATCTTGTATATCTATCCCATGCTAGAACATATTGTCCTTATTACTGTAGCTTTATAGTAGGTTCTAAAATTGAGGTGAAAGTACTCCAGTTTGCTCTCTTTCAAGATTATTTTGGCTATAGGCACATTCACTTTTAAACTGAAAACAAACACTAACCATAAGAGACCTGGACATTTCTAAATAAATACAAAAATGCTATAGGTATTTGGCATTGTTTCTGGCTTTTCAGCTTTTCGTAGTGCATACCAATGGCTCATGAAATACTTCCTGTTGAACCAAACTACTGTAATAGAGAATGCCTGAATCAATACTTTTTAATGGAATATAATTGTCTTAAGCTGGGCTGCTATAAAAAACACCATAGACTGGGTGACTGAAACAACAGACTTTGATTTCACACATTTTGGAGGCTGGGAAATCTTAGGTCAGGGTGCCAACTTGGTTGGGTTCTGTTGAGAACCATCTCCTCTGGCTTTCAGATAGCAAGCAAGTTTTTTGCTGTGCCCTTAATTTGGGCAGGTGGCAGGGGGTGCACCTGGAGTAGGAGGTGAAGTAGGGGCTTGGAGGAGAATGAGGGGAGAGGTTAGGAGAATCTAAGATGTTTTTCCTGGCTGAAGTTTTGCTATTGCTGAATGTTCTTTTAGGATGGCTATCTGCTTTCCTTCCTGCTGTAGGTTGAGAGTAAATCACAGTTGTTCATTGAGCACATGAACTCTGAAGTCGGAGAGGACTGGGTAGAGCATAGGCTCTAACTCCTTCCTCTGTCATACTGGCCAAGTTCTGTAACCTTTCTGACAGCAAATATCCTCATTTGTAAAATAGTATTACCAGTAATAGTGCCTTACTCATATAAGATTTTTGTGAGAATTACATTGCTAAATCATGTAATACCTGTAGTATAGGGCCAGATCTATAGTAAATGCTCAGTAAATTCTAGATATTATAATTTATTATAACATAAAATGTATTATATTTAGGGAAAAGTATCCATTTAAATACTTCAAAAAGTAACAGCCTGGATTCCAATTTTGATATTCCTTTTTGTGAAGGGTAAGCTGAAAAAAAGTTTATCACATATGCACACAGAATTTTTCATTCCGAATACTCAATACTGCTTAAAAAAATGCACACACAGGGTTTTGCTTTCCCTACTCTGCTCTCTTTGACAGATTTTTCTCTAAGAAGGTAGCTGACCATGGAAACCAATTAATCTCTCTCCTGAGGCAAAGCAATCATTTGCAAAAGAATGCATTCAAGTGCCAGCCCCAAATGCTCCAGAACAGCTATAGGGGAGAAAGCTGCTTTTTCTTTGATTTTCATTGCTGATGAAAGCAGTTATTTATGAAGCACATGCATGAGTGTGTGTGTGTGTGTGTGTGTGTGTGTGTAGTGGGAGGGGACATGATTCAGTCATTACTACACACCTTCCTGAAGCATTATGAGGCATATATCAACTCATCTAGACACAGACACTTATTTGTCACATATTTTGTATCTTCCTTCATGTCCATGGACCTTTTTTCCTCTCGGCTTCCCGAGTGCCTAGTACAGTTTATAGCACAAAATAAGCAAAAAACATGCATTACTGCACAGAAATAGCTTGCAGTCTAAAGGGTCCAGAGCATGGATTTGTGAGTCAGACAGGAGCTAAACCCCAACTCTGCTATTTACTGGCTCTGTGATCTTGGGTAGATGATTAACTCCTTAGAGTCTCAGTTGCTTTACTTGTAAAACTTTAATAATATATAAATGATAGGTTGTTTCGAAGCTTAAGTCAGCCAGTGGGCAAATTATATAACAAAGTTCTTGGCATGTTATAAGCATGCAGTGAATAATAGTTATAGGAACCAAACAAATATTTGTCATTTGAACAGATACATAGTCGGTTACTAATCATTTATTTTAGGATTGATTTATTTAATGTATGTATTAAAAATGTCTCATATTCCAGTGTGCTAACCATCAGAATACAGAGATAAGACACAGTCTCAATCTTTAGTGGTTTTCCAGTAGAGTGTAGATTATAGCAAGGTAAAACAACTAAAAGCTATAACATTTAAGAAGTTCCTGTGGCAGAAGTCTGTATAAGGCACAACAGGGGCCCATAGGTGGATCTCAGGGAACAGGTGAACTTGACTGAAATAACCATATTTTTTTCTAACATTTCACTAAGAAAAAATTCAACCATAGAAGAAAAGCTTAAAAGCACTGTGCAATAATACCAACTGCCTATGGTCCCCAATTAATATGTGGCTATGTTTGTTTTATTGTATTTCTAAAACTCTAGCCACCCACCAGTCTGTAAAATTTTTAATACATTTCAAAGTTAATTGAGGATAGTGTACTTTACTCCTCAGAAAACATATTATTAATTAAAGTTCAATATTTGATTATGTTCTCTTTTAAGAGATAACATTTACATGTTGAAATACACATACTTTAAGTATAATGTAACACCCGTTACAACCCCCATCAAGATCTAGAATATTACTATCACCCCAGAAAGTTTAGAGCCTTTCCCATAACTCTAAACCTCCATCCACCAACACCAGATGTTTTTCACTGTATATTAGTTTAATCTTTTAGAATTTCATATAAATGGAAGTATAGTATGTATTCTTTTATGTAAGCCTTCTTTCACTCAGAGTAATAGTTTTGAGGTAAAGCTATGTTTTTTGACATTCACCCAAGTTGCTATATGTGTTATTAGTAAATACATTTAAAATTGCTATTTAAAACACAAAATTTACCATCTTAACCATTTTTAAGTTCATAATTTGATAGTGTTAAGTATATTCAAATTGAGCAACAGATCTCCCAAACTTATGTAGCAAAATTAAAACTCTATACCCATTAAACAACTCCTAATTTCCCCCTCCCCTCAAATGCTATTAACTACTATTCTCCTGTATCTATGAATTTGACTACTTTAGATACTTCATTTAAATGGAATCAACAGTACTTGTCTTTGTGTGACTGATTTTTTTTCACTTACGTAATGTCCCAAAGTTCATCACTGTTGTAGCATATGACAGGATTTCCTTCTATTTTAAGGCCAGTTCTATTTCATTGTATGTGCATACTGCATTTTGTTTGTCCATATATCTATCCATGGACACTTGGATTGCTTCTACTTCTTGGCTATTGTAAATATTGCTGCTATGAACATGGGAGTGACAATCTTTCTTTGAGATCTGAATTCTTTTAATTTTTTATTTTTATTTTTGTCTTTTTAGGACCTCACCCGCAGTATAGGCACATGGAGGTTCCCAGGCTAGGGGTCCAATCAGAGCTGCAGCTGCCGGTCTACACCATGGCCATAGCAAAATCAGATCTGAGCTGCGTCTGTGACCTACACCACAGCTCAAGTCAATGCCAGATCCTTAACCCACTGAGCGAGGCCAGGGATCGATCCTGCATCCTCATGGATACTAGCTGGGTTTGTTACTGTTTGGGCCACCATGGGAAGTCTAAGATCCTGGTTTTTAATTCTTTAGGATATATAGCTAGAAGTGAGATTGCTGATAATTCTATTTTTAATTTTCTGAGGAAATGTCATATTGTTTTCCACAGTGACTGCACCATTTTATTTTCCCACCAGTAGTGCACAGGTTTCAATTTCTCTATATCCTCATTTCTTATCATCACTTTTTACTTTCTGGGTTTTTAAATTTTTTTAATACTAGCTATCCTTATGGGTGTGAAATGATATATCATTGTGGTTTTGATTTGCATATCCTTAATGACCAATCATGTTGATCATCTTTTTGTATGCTTTTTGGACTTTTGTATGTAATCTTTGGAGAGATGTCTATTCAAGTCCTTTGCCCAATTTTTACTTGGGTTATTTGCTTTTTTGTGGTTGAGTTGTAGGAGGTCTCTCTATATTTTATGTATTAACCCCCTAATCATCTAGGTGCTTTGAAGATATTTTCTTCCATTCTATAGGTTGTATCTTCACTGTGTTGTTTGCTTTGATGCATAAAGGTTTTTAAGTTTGATGTAGTTCCATTTATCTTATATTGGCTTTGTTGCCTGTGCTTTTGCTGTCATATTTAAGAATGAATTGACAAATCCACATTCAGTGTTATAAAGTTTTTTCCCAGTGTTTTCTTCTAGGAGTTTTATATTTTTCAGCCTTACATACAGGTCTTTGATCAATTTTGAAATATTTTTGTATTTGAGGTGATTTAAGGGCCAAACTTCATTCTTTTTTTTTCTTTAATGGCCATATCTGTGGCATATGGAAATTCCTGGGCCGGGGATTGAAGCTGAGCTACAGCTGCTACCTATGCTGCAATGGCATCATGCTGGAAACTTTAACCCACTCCACTGGGACAGGAATCAAACCCACAGCTCCTCAGCAAACCAAGCCATTACATTTGGATTCCTAACTCACTGCTCCACAGTAGGAATTCCCAACTTCATTCCTTTGCATTTGGATATCCAGTTTTCCCAGAACCATTTGTTGATAAAACTGTCCTTCACTGAATAATCCTGGCACCACTATTGAAAATAATCTCATCTTCTATGTGAGAGTTTAATATCTGGGTTGTCAATTCTGTTCCATAGTCTGTATGCCTGTCTTTATACCAGTACCACTGTATTGATTACTGTCACTTTGTAATAAATTTTCAAATCAGAAATGTGAGGACTCCAACTTTGTTCTTTTTCAAGATAATTTTGGCTATTTAGGATCCCTTGAGTTTACATAAGCATTTTAAGATGGAGTTTTATATGTCTGCAAAAATGCCCATGGCATTTTGGTAGAGATTACATTAAATCTGTAGATTGCTTTGGGCAGTATTTACATTTTAACAGTATTAAGTCTTTCAATCCATGAACAAAGGATGTCTTTTCATTTATTTGAGTCTTCTTGAACATTCTTTAAGTCATGTTTTGTTTTTAGTATACAAGTCTCTTCTTCCTTGGCTAAATTTATTAAGTAGATTATTGACATTATTATAAATGAAATTGTTTTATTAATTTCCTTTTTGGATTGTTCATTGTTAGTGACTAGAGACACAATTGATATTTTTGTGTTGATTTGGTATCCTGTAGCTTTGCTGAGTTCTTCAATTTGATCTAACTTTTTGTGTGTGTGTGTGTGGAGTCTTCAGGATTTTCTACATATAAATTATGTCATCTGTAAACAGATGTGATTTTAGTTTTTCTTTCCCAATTTGGATGCCTTTTATTTCCTTTCCTTGCCTGTCTTCTCTTGTTAGGTCCTCCAATATCATGTTTAATAGAAGTGGTAAACACAGGCATCATTTTGTTCCTGATCCTATAAGAAAAGATTTTAAGTCTTTACAATTTAGTATGATATTAAGTGTGGGCTTTTCATATGTGGCCTTTATTATGTTAAGGTAGTTGAGTGGTTTTATCATGAAAGGGTGTTGAATTTTGTTAAGTACTTTTTTGCATTAATAATCTTTATTTTTTATTCATGATTTATTAATAGTAATCATTATTACTGAGTAGAAGTCCATTATATATACATATACACATATGTATCTCACAGTTTACTTTACCATCCTCCCATTGATAGAATTGTTTCCAGTATTTGGCTATCATGAATAAGTAGCTGTATTTTAAACCAGCCAAATTCAAACCAACCTGTCTTATCTGCTCTCTATTTCTAGTACAATCCATCATTGTGTTTGTTAGGCTTCTTATCTGCTTATACATGACATTTGGCTGTCAGTGAACTATGTTCCCTCCAACTAGCAGTTAGAACTTTCCAAAATATTAACGCACCTAGCTTTGTGTTTTACCCCTACATATCAGCAACATTATGCCTGTGCCCTTGCTATCCCTCAAATAGGGTAACCCCATTTCCTACCTCCATTCATGCTTTAATTTGAAATAATAATGAGAAATAATAGGAATAATAGCAATAATAATGCTTATTTTCCTTCTTTCTCTGTTTTAAAAATCCATTCCTCCTGGTGAACTTACTGCAAGTGTGTATATATTTCTGATCTCTCTAAAAGATTAGCTCATTCATGACTCAGTAGAGGATAACACATAGCACCTGTGGGTACCTTTTGGGTAGCAACATTTGTTGTTCATTCATTTGTTCTTCAGTTTGTTCATTTAACCTGTCCCCAGTGAGTACTTACTATGTGTCTTTTGGCATAAAATGGTGACTAAGACCTAGCTCATATCCTGAAATTATATTCTACTGAGGGAGACAGACATCAGTCTAAAAATGTATATGAATTTATAATTAAAAACTGAAGGAAAAATACAAGGAGCTAGGATAATATATACAAGAGGACATGGTCTTTTCTTCAGGGGCAGGAGAATCTAGACAGAATTGACCTTTTAAAAATTTTTTTTCATATTGAATAGAAATTAAGCAGATGAAGGAGGGAAGGGTGCAGATGTGCATTTTAGGCAGAAGGAACAGCATGTGCAAAAGCCCTGAGATATGATGGGGCTTGAAGAGTGTCAGTACTGGTGGAAACTCTGTGTGACTGGAACACAGAGAACTGTTGGGAGAGTAGAAGGCGATAAGAGTGGAGAGCTTGGCAGGGTCTTGCAGGGCCTTCCCAAGGCATGTTACAGATTTCTGGTTTTCATCCTAAGAACAATTGGAAGTCATTAAAGTATTTGGTTTTTTAAAAATTGTCACTCTTGTTATAATATGGGGGATAGATTATAATGGACAAGTGTGAATGCAGGGAGAAAAGAGGCTGAGGCTGTTTTGTAGTCTGCTGATGGACTAGGGTGCTGGAGGCAGATAGAAGTGGACAGAATCAAGATTTATTTGGAAGATAAAATCAACAGAAATTGGTGGTATCAGATTATGGCTATGGATGGAGGAGGTATTAAGGATGATTTCTAGTGTTTGGGATTGCATGAGTGGGTGGTGATAGTGCCATTTACTTCTACACATGGCAACTCCCCACTTATATCGTCTTGCACACACAATCTCTGAGGCCAGCAAACATTATTCCAGATATTCTGTGCAGTGCTTAAAGTGGCAGAAGTTGTGCAAAGATTCTTTTTAGTTGTTATACTCCTGAGATTTGAAACATTGCCCATACTAATCAAAGTCACTTTAGGAAGAACTGGAAAAAAGAACTCAGAGCCCTATGTTAGGGCAGACAAAAGGGAATTCTGAGTAGTGTCACATGCATAATACTTTAAAGACTTGCTGCCCTAGAGTCATGAGCAGTTCTCTAAAAGTAATTCCTTGGGATATCGGAGCAATTTGGTAACTATTCTACAGTTCAGCAGGACGTTTCTTATGCATGAGCTGCCTCCTAGTGGCCTCTGAAGGAAATCACCCAACTGTTTATTGGGAAAGGGAGCTTTATGAAGTGAAAGAGGTCAGTCATTCAGTAATAAATAGCTGGACCTGAGAATGTACTTGAGAGTTGTGAAAGAAGATGGTGAATTGCAAACTAAAGGAAATGTAAGGAACTACTAGATAAGTTATTGGACTAAGGAAGCTTTTTGCTGCCTGGAGGCCTGAGTCCTGCTGTCACAGCAGGGATTACCTGCAAGGGAAGAAGAGATGTGTCAACCCAGGAAAGCAAATTAGATTTAATTATTAAATTCTAAATCAATATTCACATTACATGATTCATCACCAAGCCTGGTGCCTGCAGAGATCTCGTTGGCAGTGCATCAATTTCACAAAGATAACAGTCTTCCAAACTGGAAATCAGGTGGTTTATTTCACTATGACTCTGACTTTCTTCTGGATTACTTTTTACCCTTTGTCTCAAGGGGAACCCTTGTGAGAGGAAAGATCATGAGGTTTCTGAATAGCCCATCTGCTCCCTACATTTTCTTCCTAGACAACCTGGTTGCTTTCAAACTGATACTTAAACAAGACAGGCATCCAGGTTTACCTAATGCCAGCAAGCCTCATCGTTGCTAACATAAGTCAAAAGGTTATGAATCACAGTGGGAAATGTATTCATCTGTTAAAAAATAGGGAATGTATCTGCAATTCATATCAGGACTAGAAATTTAAGTTTAAAAACAGTATTTGAAATTCTTATTATTCCAAATCAACACAGGCAGTAGTAATCAGCCAGGCACATTTTGTTAGCTCCCCCAAGGTGTACAGATGCTTAAGGCAGAGACCCATTGAGGGACCATTTGTGTTGACTGAATCCAGAAAATGCCACAGGAATGAAAGGCGTCATGAAAAGAGTTGTTTCCTTAAGCATGTTGCTTGCTGCTAGAGAGGTTTTGGAACACAAGATAGCTCATGGAAGGAAAACTGTCATTGAGAGATATAACTCCAATGTACATCAAAGGGTCCCTTCCAGGACTGTTTTCCTAACAAATTCCCAGCAGGAAATATCTCTGTCACCTTGAACAACTATCAGAAGAATTTAAGAATTATGAGTTTGGCCTTGATAAGTGATTGTCTTTACTCATTGTACCTTCTCCTTTTTGCATAGAAGTCACCTGATCTTTAATGTATTTTTTTAGACATGGAAAGATATAAGTTGTTCAAAAGGATATTTAGAAGTCTTTCTCAATGTTAAAAACACGATAAAGAGGCACTAGCTGAATATTGCAACTGTATTATCTAGTCAGGAAATTTATAGAAGTGAAAAAACATTCCTCAAGGTCCCCTCCCAATGAAGTACATTCACCATTCCTGCAAGGGATTTGGGGATTGCTCCAGCCAGCAACGTGCCTATTCTCAATTTTCCTCATCTCTCCCCCACACCTAGAGACATAATAGGCTTTAAATTTCAGAGCACAAATGTCTGTCTGTTGTCTGATGCAAATTTTACCCATCTTAATTAACTAAGTTTTATTATTTTCACAATAATCCTAGGAAAGACTTCCTAGAATTGAAGATTCCCTGGCCATATGGTCATTCCCTCCACAGGAACCACGGAACAAAGTTGACAAGTGCAGTATACCTATTTTAATGTAGTATTTCTATCTGTGACAAATTTTTGTCTGCAGCTTGCCCTGTAGGGTGTTGGGAGTAGGTTAATAGATATCCTTTTACCTTTGAGTCTAAATCTTTTCATCCAGTAGACAGAACCTTTTTTTTAAAAAAAAGAAAAAACACCTTTAGGTAATATATTTGATTTTATGAATCACTCAGTCTTCAGTGGAGATTTTGTGCCTATAACATATTGTCATGGCTGAACTGAAAAAGTACTTTTGTGCTATGCAGATGTAACATTTTTCTGCAATCCAGCTGATTCTCACTTTTTATGGGAATTAACAATTTAGCTTCCTGATACTGATGAGATGCCATTTACTATGGCTGAAACCAACATAATTGCTTCACCCACCATCTGTCTTACTTCTCAACTTAAATTTCTTTCCATCCTATAGGAAAATGACTGGGTAATGCACGAGTATCACATCAGTATATTTTATCCCTTTCTGTTCTACAATATAATCACACATAGTAAAGCTTGAGTTACAATTGCTGACAGGCTGATAGTTGCTAGGTGATAGGACAGATATAGGTAATCTTGGAGCAGGTATTCCAATGCATTGAAAGCATTTGCATATGTTGCTAGAGGGATAGCATTATGCAATCACGATAATTAATTTTCCTTTTTTAAAGGCTTCACAGAAATTCACCAAACTTGTGAAACTGAATTGTGACTGCACCCACAGCACAATGGGAAAAGATCACCTATTTAGAACACTTTTTTAAGAAGTTGGCAATGGTCACAAATCCATTAGAAATTTTACATTATTTGTATGTTTGTATGTGATTCTGATGTGCTTTGTTTGATAAACTTAGTGTGAAAGTTCTCGCCACAGGAGAAATCAAGGATAGGGCAGGTGGTGCTTCTACTAAACAAGGATTCATTCCTGTATGGTAGATACTATAAATGATATAATTGTGTATCCTTCTTTAAGTCTCATGCCTGACAGCTTGCAGCTAACATTGTGCCCCACTTTTTCCATCGAATAGGACTTCATGAATGTTTTTTTCTGGCTAACTTGACATTTAACTTCTCTCCTACTCTACTGCTTTTATTTCTCCTTTGCCTTATGTTCCCGCCTTTTTAAAATTTATTACATCTTACTGTATTATTTACATGCATCTTTGTGAACTGCTAAGCTGCCTTATAATTTTTTTGGAACAAGGCATGGCAGGGAAGCAAGGGTAGGGGTGAGGGGAGAGGGGGAGTGTGTGTGTGTGTGTGTGTGTGTGTGTGTGTGTGTGTGTGTGTATGTTTATGAGAGGGAGGGAGGAAGGAGGGCGGGAGAGGAGAATGATTGATTGTGTGAAAGTGGCTCCTGGGTGATCAATACAACTATCTCTGTGGTGAATTCAAATTGCTGATAAGGACACATGATGTCAATAAGGCTGAAAAAAGATTTAAAAAAATATCAAGTCAGGCCCACTGCTCTCCAACCTGCCATCTCAGTCAGTTGCAGGTTCTTAAGATAAAACCCAAAACCTGGGCCATATTTCATATGCTGTAGTTAGATTCACCCCCACCACCTCCCCTGCTAAATTGATGTTGCTTTAAACCCTTATTTACTCAGACTCCCCAGTGAACTGAAATTGTTTTTTTGTTTGTTTGTTTGTTTTTGTCTTTTTGCCATTTCTAGGGCCGCTCTCACCGGCATATGGAGGTTCTCAGGGTAGGGGTCGAATTGGAGCTGTAGCCGCCGGCCTATACCAGAGCCACAGCAATGCGGGATCTGAGCTGCATCTGCAGCCTACACCACAACTCATGGCAACGCTGGATCCTTAACCCACTGAGCAAGGCCAGGGATTGAACTAGCAACCTCATGGTTCCTAGTCGGATTCGTTAACTGATGAGCTACGACGGGAACTCTATAAAATTGGTTTTCATTTTTAGGGAAAACAGAAGATAAGAAAGTAAGCCAATTTCCATGATTTGTTTCTTAAAAAGAAATATTTTATTGGAGTTCCTCTGGTGGCTTAGTGGGTTAAGAACCTAACATTGTCCCTATCAAGATATGTGTTTGATCCCTGGCCTTGCTAATGGGTTACAGATGTGGTATTGCCGTAAACTGTGGTGTAGGTTGCAGATGTGGCTCAGATCTGGTGTTGCTGTGGCTGTGGTATATGCCAGCAGTGGCAGCTCTAATTCGACCCCTAGCCCAGGAACTTCCATATGCAGACTTAAAAAAAAATATTGTAGTTGATTTACAATGTTGTGTTAATTTCTGCTGTGCAGCAAAGTGACTCAGTTATACATATATATGTATATATTATTTTTCATATTCTTTTCCATTGTGGTTTATAACAGGATATTGAATATAGTTCCCTCTGCTATACAGTAGGACCTTGTTGTTCATTCATCCCATATATAGTAGTTTGTCTTTGCTAATCCCAAACTCCCAATCCACCCCTCCCCTACTCCCTTCCCCTTCCCGTGAATTGTTTCTTAAAACTTCTACTGTTATATGGTCTTGTGTGTGTTACCGCCAATCCATTGTTCATGCTGTCCTTGAGGTCTGCATTAAGAATTTTCTCAGCTTAGAATACACTACTTCCTCACTCAATACTTGGCAAACTACTAATTTTTTAAGCCTGTATCCAGTAGACTCTCTCAGGGAATTCTTGTGAACCATCTCCAAGATGGGTTGGATTCTTGCCTAAATACTCCCAAAAGATCTTGTGCCCACCTCTGTTGACATACACTGTATTTAATCTATGTCTGTCCTTCTACTAGATTCTGAGCAACCTGAGAGAGAAAAAAATGTTTGTCTTATTTATTCATTCTTTTGTCCCCAGCACCTTCCATAGTATGTCTTTCTAACAGGTATTCAATTAAATGGAGTCATAAAAGCATTGGCTGTATGCTTTATTTGGCAGTCTGAATGACTAGCAGTTCACATGATCTAAGCATGCTTAGAAAATGATTGTCTTTTTGACCATTTTACAGTTCGGTTTATTTTGAAATGGAAACACGCAGAATCTTACCTTTAAATATATTTGTCTACACATTCCTTAGTGATTGGGAAGCTGGGGAAAGCCCATGATAGCCCCTTGTTGTTAGGGAAGCTTACAGGGGCATTCTTCTGTGGGATGGTATAGCCATCCCACAGAGCACCTGCCCTTGACCTATCTTTACTAAGCCCCAAATCACTGGGTAATTTTCTCTCCAATGTCTGCCTACATTGAAAACCCTTCAGTAATTTTTTTCAACCCTGTGGAGGCAGTTAAACTCTTTAGTTGGTAAGGACACAACCCAATTATGGGGAGAACTGCTGAATCTTTCAGATAAAATCAGTAGTGCAGAGACTAAGACACTGGAGGCTTGGATTTTACACTTTACTTCAGGTGAATTCTTGTTATTCTCAATACAGGGTGATCAGATCCATTTCTAAAATGCATATGTCATGAATGATCTGATGTGCCAAGTCCTTAAGTATCACCATTTCTAAATGGAATTAAAGTTAGAATCTAAAGTTTTAAATCTCTTATGCAAATGGACTAAAAGAGACCCTCATTATTTTAAAGCTAGTTCAAATAGGTTAGGTGTCAGAGTTCATCTCTGGTGAATTTTGGAAAACACTTGTCACTTACCGTGGTCTCATAATTATACTGCTGGAAAATAATTATTTTCTGAATATGTGTCAGAGAAAAAATATTGCACAGGAGGGGGTTAATGAAACTGTCTTCCAGTGGAGTAAATAATTGAGGGACAGAGAGCTGGGTATTAGGTTGATTGGAGGCCTGGTGCCCTAAATTATGCCTTGTTAGAGATAGGGCGTCTACAAATTTTAGGTGGAAACAGATGACATAAAATTGAGCCACACTGCTCACCTAATACTTTGATGACTATGAGTTTGTGTTGTTTTTCTCTTAAATTATGTGATTAAAGCTGTAAACTGTAGTGACACTAAAACTCTTTCTAATCCTGTCATAATCTATTCACTGTGATATAAGTGACAACTTTTTAAAGACATAAAACATCATCTTCTGTAAAGACAATATTTTTAAATCATGTATTTCATAATTTTCTAAAACCAGAGCAATATAGTATGTGATTCAAATTAATTGAATGTAAAATTCCAAGTAACATTATTTAAGAGTCAGGAAGTAGATATTCACGTATTTTAGAGTTAACTGAACTTTAGAAGTCATCTAATATGCCCTCCCCTCCCCTCATTTTATAAATGAGTAATTGGAAACTGAGGGAAGGTAAATGCCATGTACCAAGTCATATAGCTTGCTGGTCCCAAACAGGCAGCCAAGTGATAAACTTTTCTTTCTTGAAACATACTTTTCTTCATTTCTTTTTTTTGATTTTTAATATGTTTTTGAACTACCATCCTTCTAGCCCTCTATTAATGGGGAAGTCTAAAGCACAAGGGTAATATTAGTGAAGAAATGTAGTGTCAAAATATCTATATTTGGTTTATAATATCAGTACATTCCTGAAGTATTAAAGTGAAAATTTTAAAGGTCCTTGGATTATTTCTGGATAGAAGAGCAAATTGAAGGGCACTTTAATATCTGTCCTATAGTCTCCAAAGGTGTTTTAACTTGAAGAGTAGGCAATTCTCATATGTTATTGGGGAAATAAGTGTTTTCCAGGAATTTAACATCAGCATCAGTATTGAAAATTAAAGTAAGATGTGAAAGATTTGCTGATGGTTATTAAATATTAGAATCAGTTAACAAGAGAAGATATGTAATTGAGGGGCTATCATATTTGAGGAATTTTATCTATTTGGGATAAATCTATCTACATATTTCACTGGAACAGCATTTTTTCATATATCTACATGGAGAAAAAACAGATTCAACAATGATTTGGCTTAAACATTTAGCAAATAAATGAAATTGCTTTAGTGTATTTATGAAAAAAATATCATTCTGTGACTTCAGGGGTCAATTAAAAGAGAGAGGAGAGAGCTTGACATAGCAAAGCAAATATGGGCTTTTGAGGGAAGCAGACCTGTATTTGATATCTGGCTTAGATAAATAATACTTCTGCAATCATGGGCATGTCATTCAACCACTCTTGACTGTAATGTCTCATTTGTAAAATGGAGGTAATAATGCCCGCAATGCATTGTTGTCTTCAGGATCAACACTAATGCATTTAAAGTAGTTGGCTCATTGCAAATGATCAATACATGATAAGTCTCTTTATTTGAGAAGTAATAAGAGCTATGATCGTAAAAGCAAGTTGATTATGCAACTGCGAATGCCAGTAGTGTAAAGGAAATACAACATCAGGTGATTCTGGCTTAGTGGAAGAGATGAAGGTTAGGACTTATATGTTATACAGAGAAGAGAAGCCACAGGTTAAGCTGCATAGCTATTGAACAATTCATTCATTCAACAAATATTTATTGAATTCCTGTACAAACAATGGTATATGGTGTTGTAAGTTCTAGGGATTCAGTAGTGAACAAGAGAGAAAATCATCATACTAGCAAAGAGGAGATCTGCAAAGCATTTTTCTTGATCTTTTTACTTTAGTGTTGGTAAGTTGTGTAATTGGTAGTTTTATTAAGAGAGATCTAGAGGAAAACATTTTTCAAAGTAGGAGCCTGTGTTTTTTATGTTTGAAAAGTTAACTAGCTGTATTTGAAATGACCAAATTCTCTTGGTTCTTATTCCATAAAAAGTTACCTCCACTATCTCATGGCAAGTACTCTGAATTTTAATGAGGTGGTAACTAGAATGCAGTCAAGAAATTATTCTTCTAAGGTCCAGGCTGGACATACAGTGATGAACAAAGAGAAATAATTGGTATTTTACAGCATATTATGGGAAATAGACCTTAACACTTTAAAAATAAGTGCAGATTTTATGAAATTAAACAAAGGAAGAAAAAGTCTATGAGAAAGAATAAGCAGGAGATGATTTATAGTGAAATGGTGAGCAAAGCCCTCTCTGAGGAAGGGCTGTTTAAATTGAGAATTGAAGGATGAGTAGGAGTTAGCTAAGCAGAAAGCCAGGACCTAGATGGGGGGGTGGGGAGGGAGAGAGAGAGAAATCAATTGTTCTCACACACAGAACACTTCCAACTCCTTCCCCCTCATACAATATTATTGCAGCAAATAAATATGTTTCATTTACCCCTTAAAACTACTAGCTTGACTGTGCCCCTTAGGCATTTTAAAAGAATATACTTGAGAAAAGTAGATATTTTATATAGGTAGCAAGTCACACACACACACATACACACGCACACACACACGTGCGTGTGCGCGCGTGTTTGTTTTTACTGTGAGATATTAGGAGACCTGTAAAACAAATTAGATCTGATCAGGGCTCCCTTTCTGAATCTGACCTCTAAAAGGGTATCTTGGATTTGTGATGTTACCAGGAAAAAAAATGGACTACAAAAAAACAAATATAATTTTAAGCTGAAATTATCACTTTGATGGAAGGATTGGGCATGAGGGAAGGAAGTTGTCAGAGACTGTGTAATGAGGCTTTTTAAATATCAACAATAGCCTTGATTATTAAAATTAGGGCAGGGGTAAGGGGTAAATGGAGGCCTCACCAATTTCACAGCCCATAATACTGACCTATTTTTATTTTCAGCTTAAAGGTGTTTAAAAGCTATTTAAGAACACTGGAGTAATACATTATCCATAAAAATCTTGAGAAGACTGTAACATAGTGAATGAATAAGTCACTTAGATAATGTGAGGCCAGGAGAGGTGCAACACCTTATTAGGTATTCTTCAGGAGACTCTTCCCTTTTGACTGATGGGTAAAATGAGGAAATTGTACCTGTTTAACATATATTCACTATGTTCTATTTGTAGAACTTTTATGCCTATTATTCTTTGGTCTAATTTCATTAAAGTTTTATTTGGCTGTCTACTAAGAAACACCTGTCCTTTCTATTGAGCTTGGCTGTGGACTAGAAAAAGTAAAAAAACAAATAAAAAATTCCAGAAAGGAAAACCTGCAGAAATATGTGGCTGGGATTAGCTGCTGCAGAGGATACACACCTGGCATAAACCTGGAAGCTGATGAGATTCAGCAGTTACCAAGCAACACTTGAAACCTTTAGCAGTATCATCACCACTCCCTGAGGCCCCCACCCTCTTCCATAAGCTTAATTCACCACTGGACTATGTAATACTTGGTATTTATTTTTGCTCTCCTTCATTGTTTAAGACCTTTAAGAATTACCAAACTGCTAAAAAATAAAGCCTTATATATAAAAACATTTCCAAGGGTAGGTCAAACAAACATTTCCCAGAACATATAAATCTATCTGAAGGAGTTAACCTAATCACCAGTCTGTCTGTCAGACCTCAAGGAAAGTGATAAGTAAATCAAGTAATTCCATGAAATATGGGCTTTTACCTTGCTGGCTTGACCGTCCTTTTTGTTGTTTAACCTTTCTGCCCTTCAAAACTCAAAGGATATGTGTGCAGTGAATGTGCTTGTAAAGTTTTTTTACGTTGCATCCAACAGGGCTAATGCATTATGATTCTCTCAATAATGATTAGAGGTAAGACTATGGGATACAATTAGAAACAACACTGATGATCTTGTTTTTTCTTTTCTTATCTTTTTGCCATTTCTTGGGCTGCTCCCGTGGCATATGGAGGTTCCCAGGCTAGGGGTTGAATTGGAACTGTAGCCGCTGGCCTACGCCAGAGCCACAGCAACGCGGGATTCTTAACCCACTGAGCAAGGCCAGGGATCGAACCCACAACCTCATGGTTCCTAGTCGGATTCGTTAACCATTGATCCATGATGGAAACTCCAGAAACAACATTGCTGATCTTGAACATTCGGCTATTTCATGGATGCTATCATTAAACTCATGGATATCAGGAGTGCTTTAAAAACAAACTGACAAAAGATGTTATAGGAAAAATAAAAGAGAAAATTAATTGGGGAACTTTTACACAGCATATTTATATTTCCTGGAGTATAAAAATGTGTTGCTATGCATTGTAGCTTGGCAGTGTTTACTTACATTATGTTGCTGTTCAATGTTTTTGAATGTAGTCTTAAGATGAACAAGACTGCCTTGCTTTATTACACTTATGTACAAGTGTGGGTTTGCTCTATTCACTCTATTCTGCCAAAAATATAGTGTACCATGTGTCTTTATGTTCTGAATATTTGGAGTGAAAAAGCAAAGAACGAATAGGTCAACACGATTCATTCAGTCACTGCCGTCTGAAACTTGCATTAGACTTGCCATAAGGGCAGACCACAGTTTGTTTGTTTGTTTGTTTATTTATTTATTTATGGCTGCAGCTGCAGCATATTAAAGTTCCTGGGCCAGGATTGAATCTGAGCTGCAGCTGCAACCTATACCATAGTTGAGGCAATGCTGGATCCTTTAATCCACTGCACTGGCTATCTAATCCCTGCCTCATAGTGAACTGAGCCACTGCAGACAGGTCCTTAATCCACTGTGCCATAGTGGGAACTTCCAAACCACAGTTCTTGATTTGAGGCAGAATTCACTGACTCAGCCCACAAACTAGCAGGGTGCTTCAGCCCTGCTGCCTCACATTATTTTGGAGAAATCAATGGGCAGAAAATCTAATTCCTATGGGGCAGTAGAAAAGTCATTTCATATATATTAGAGAGCAACTATGGTACCTTACTTTGAAAAGAGGGAACAATCGTCTATTATAAATTCTTAGAAATAGAGATTGTTTATTTCTAAATCATTGACTACCCTAAAGGGAAAGATGGCAAAGACTGGTGAGTCAGATGGTCCTGGGTGCAAATTCAAAATTTCCCATATACTAGCTGTGTTGTCTTGAGCCAGTGACTTGAATATTAAGAGCCAAATTATGAATCTTACTCCCCAAATTCATATGTTGAAGTGCTAACCCCCTGTGCCTGAGAATGTGACTGTACTTGGAGATAAAGTCTTTAAAAAGATAATCAAGTTAAAATTAAGTCATTAAGGTGGGCCCTTATCCAGTCTGTTTGATGTCCTCACAGGAAGAGGAAATATAGACACAGGTCAGTACAGAGGGAAGGCCATGTGAAACCAGGGAGAGGATGGCCATTTACAAGCCAAAGAGAGAGGCCTCATAAGACATCAGATCTGCTGAGACCTTGATCCTGAAGTTCTAGCCTCCAGAACTCTGAGAAAATAAATTTTTGTTGTTTAAGCCACCCTGTCTGTGGTACTTTGTTAGGGCGGCCTTAGCAAATGAATATATATTTGACCCTTGCAATTCTCAATATTCACATTAAATAAGGATTGTAAAGCACCTTACCCACTTTAGGGACTCAGTGAATGCTGATTCCTTTGTCATTATGCCTCATAGACACTATCTTTTTTCTTAATTTTTTTCTCTATTCAAAATGGATGATATGCTTAGTGATAAGCTTGTGAGACTGTTTTTAAAAATCATAAAAGTAATTATGACTCAGAATATATCCATTGAAGTTGGGTTGTTGGAGTCAAATAGCCTTGATCTCTTCTATGGGGCTTGCTCTTAACCTTTTGATTGCCAGTTTACTGGATTGCTCCAGAACTCAATGGCCCAGATTCACTAGTAGAGAACTGTTTCATAAATTAGCAAATTGTATTTGGGGGAAATTACAAGTGCTTGAGACTTGAGATATAAACAGACCATTTATTATATAGTAAAAACCATTCCATACCTTTCATTTCAGCTTCACACAGGCTGAGGAGACAGTAAAAAAAAAAAGGTTCTACTTTTTGCATCCTCCATTTAGCCTATAGAAACCACTACTTTGTCATTATATCAGGAAAAATGAGTTTTTGGTACTCAGCTAAGTGGAAGACCAGATATTGAATCCAGTCAACTCCAATAATTTTCCACAGTGAAAGAGGAAGGACAGAAATCCAGACAAACCAGAAGAAACTCAAGAAAGACTCTGATATTAGTTGTACCACAACCCTGATATATGATATTACAAAGGCCTTTTATCAGATATAATTCTTTGAGAGCCAACTCATTCCTGGTTGAGCTCTATATTGGTAATAACTCTTGGGCATATATCCAGGCAAAACTTTCCTTAAAAAAGACACATGCACCTACATGTTCATTGCAGCACTATTCACAATAGCCAAGACATGGAAACAACCCAAATGTCCATGGACAGACAATTGGATTAGGAAGATGTGGTATAGATACACAATGGAATACTACTCAGCCATAAAAATGAACGAAATAATGCCATTTGCAACAACATGGATGGAACTAGAGACTCTCATCCTGAGTGAAGTAAGTCAGAAAGAGAAAGACCAATACCATGTGATATCACTTATATCTGGAATCTAATATATGGCACAAATGAAACTTTCCACAGAAAAGAAAATCATGGGCTTGGAGAATAGACTTGTGGTTGCCAAGGGGAATGGGGAAGGAGTATGATGGATTGGGGCCTTGGGGTTAATGGATGCAAACTATTGCTTTTGGAATGGTTTAACAATGAGATGCTGCTGTGTAGCACTGAGAACTATGTCTAGATACGTAGAACGGAGCATGACAATGGGAGAAAAAATTATGTGTACGTGTGTGTTAACCGGGTCCCCATGCTGTACAGTGGGGGAAAAAGGTGTGTTGGGGGAAATAACAATAAAAAAAATAAAAAATAAAAAAAAATGTAAAATGGTTTATAGTATTGATCTACCAAAACTTAGTGAAATGAAAAGAAAGAGGCGATTATGCTACCAAAAAAGCCAGATTATCTTAATTTTTTTTTAAATTATAGTAGATTTACAGTGTTGTGTTAGTTTCAGTTGTACAGCAAAGTGATTTATATATATATAAATTCTCTTTCAGATTCATTTACCTCATAGGTTATTATTTTCTCTCTCTCTATATATATAGTAATTGCTTTTTAGGGCCATATCTGTGGCATATGAAACTTCCCAGGCTAATGGTCGAATTGGAGCTGCAGATGCCAGCCTTTGCCACAGCCACAACAACATGGGATCCAATCTGTATCTGTGACCTATGCTGTGGCTTGCAGCAATGCCAGATCCTTAACCCACTGAGTAGGACAAGGGATCGAGCCCGCATCCTCCTGGACACTAGTCAGGTTTGTAATTCGCTGAGACACAGTGGGAACTCCCACAAAATATTGAGTAGAGTCCCCTGTGCTATAAAATAGGGCCTTGGTTATCTATTTTATATATAGTAGTGTGTATCTTTAATCCCAACCTCCTAATTTATCCCTTGCCTTGCCCCACCCACCCTTAGTAAAGAATCCCTAACAGTACCCAGCAAAATGTTTGCCACTGAGAAGACTATCAATGAATTTTAGTGGAAAGGAAAAATAGAGAAGAAAAGTAGTATAGTCTCAAAGGGGTTCACATGAGAAATTCATATACATTGACCTCATATTCATACTCTCTTTAGGTCATTTAGCCATAAATCCTAAGATCTGAAATGGAGGGACCAAATTATTGTTGTTGATAGTCTGAAGATCAGTTTAGGAAAATATATTCACCCTCAGGATCAACATAAGCCACAGTATAAGGCAGGCTATAAACGACATTTGTTTCATTAAAAAATAAATAAATAAAGGGACACAGCTTTCATATCTATACAATCTCTCAATGTGAGGTGAAGTATGAATACAGTAAATGATTTTTTCTTGAAAAAAATTGTGATTATCTGGTGCATTTGTTTAGCATTTTAGCATTGAAGTTATTTATTTTTTAAATGGGGTGAAGACGTCTCTAATACTAAACATTGTAGGCTTTCTACAATATAGGGTGACTGTCGTCCTCTCCTAGATAGTGTGACTCCTCTATTCACATTATTTAGATAAAAGTAGATTATGTTGAATTGAATAGTAGCAGGTGTTGCTGACAGGTTCTAACCTTTTGACTCAGACTTTTCTATTATGGTTTTTTTTATTTTTTGCTTTCATGTGGATGTTCTTTTATTTTTCATGATGCTTCAAGACTCAGCTACTGCTTTATGATGTATAATTCATATTCTTTAACAATATATTACTTCTTATAAACAAAAGAATCAAATATGTGTAGTCACCTATATAATACTATAATTTTCACTCTTCTTTATTTAAGAAAATACATACAAATCATTTTTGGGGTTATAGTTTTGGTAGGTATTTTATTGAGGTATAGAAGTATTTTCAGCTTTTCATAAAAATAGGTTTGTAATGGAGTGAACAGCTTGTTTCTGCTTAAAATACCTTTATTGGGAAAAGAAACTAGAAAGAAAATAGTTAGTTTGAAATATATCCTTATCAAACATGGCTTTAATTTGTTTACAGAGTATTTTTTTTCTTTCACATTCACCTTTAGTTTACATTTCATTTCTGGCACCTATAGGAAAAGAAAGTATCCTGGTGATAATTATTTGACATCCCATAGTTTCATGCGGTGACTGGCATTTTTCATGACATGTGTTATAGTAGAGACACATTGAAAGAAAGATTCACAGAACATAAATGACTTGGGTTTTATCTGTATACACAAACTATGCCAGTTGAAGGTTAAAAGGCAACCAAGCAGGCTCACTAAACCAAATTACCATTCTCACTCATTTTTCCACTAAATTGTACGATTTCTTTAACCTTATTGAAATCACCAAATCAATCATGCCTTGGCATCATGTAGACACAGTCATAAAATATTTTCCTGGAGAAATGAAACCATTTTAATAGCATCATTTTTTCCCCCTTCAGTAAAAAGCACTCATTTGAACTGTGAAAGAGACATTTTCCTCTTATAAATCCTTCAGAATTCAAAATATTGGAGCATTCAACTGTCAACAGTGTCACCTCCATCCGTACCTTTCACTATTGTGGTAATTCTTATTGCCAACTGAAGATTAGCACTAGATACTCTATAATTTTTTTTTAAATGTAAAGGGATATTTTCAAGTATATTTTTACAGAAATACATTGCAATAAGACCTAAGGAGTATTTAATAATTGTTCTCAAGAATTTGATATATGTTTTCTTGAACAGCCAGTCTGAAAACATACTATTATTTTGAAATAGTTAAAAGCAAAGACACTGATGCCTTATCAGTTCTGTAAATAAAGTTATGTATATTAAATAGAATTGTTCAATTTTAACTGAAAAAATATAAAGCTATTGGAATAGCTTTTAAATCATTTCATCAGAGTAAGAAATTATTTTTAGATTAATGAATAAAAGATTTCCAAGCTAGTTACTGTAAAAGTAGGTGTCTCTAGTTCAGTGATAGCTTGCAAAAGTGACTTTTACTTGAAATTTTAGAATAATTAAATATAAATGAAAATTACCATTATTAATATGTCCAAAAGAAGTAATGCTATTTCCCTGTAACAAAAAACAAAGTGCTTATAAATTATAAATATATCAGATAGCTTAGAGGTAAAGAGCACAAGCTTTAGATTTCAGAGACCACGGCCAAAATATTTGATCTGCCACTTATTAACTGTGTAATAGTTGCTTAGTTTCTCTGAGCCTTAGTTTCCTTGTCTGTGAAGAAAAGATGCCAGTTTCTACTTTAAAATATTGTAAGCAATTATGTATATTATTTTAAAAGTATGTATGTTAGGCTCCAGATTAAGAGCTCAATAAATATATTATTACAAGCACTATAGGCGTTTACTTATCTTTTCCAAATTTACATTATTAGATATATAATTTATAAAATAGAAGGAAAATCTATATGAATGTTAAATATAAGAGGGGTATGTGTGTGTCTTTGTGTCTGTCCTTATGGCTGTCTATTTTAGGCTATCTCCCTTGAATTACTAGGGATAGGCGTTTATGTTGACGGAATAAATTTTGTTACAGGTCTGATTTAACAAGATTGTACATAAGTTGCTTTTGGATATACAGCACCCATTCACTCTTCCCAGATGCAACCCAATTTCCTTTTGAGGAATTACCTCTTCACTACTAGATACACTTTGGTGGTACTTTAGTAGGGCTCCTCTTTTCCTAAATAAAGGGTAGTCATATAACCCAAGCTAGACAAGGCAGATGCTCCATTCCTGTAAATAAAACAATTTTTTTTAAAGCTGCATGTGTGGCATATGGAAATTCCCAGGCTAGGGGTTGAATCAGAGCTGCAGCTGCTGGCCTGTATGACACCCTTGGCAACGCCAGATCCCACCCGAGTCTGTGATCTCTGCTGCAGCTTGTGGCAATACTGGTGTCCTTAACCCACTGAGTGGAGCCAGGAATCAATCCTGCATCCTCATGGATATTAGTCGGATTCTTAACCTGCTGAGCCGCAATGGGAACTCCCTAAAATTTTTTAATAGAGAATAACAGAAATGAAAATCAGTTGACATTCATTCAGTCCTAACAGTAGTAAGTCTCTGACTGGATTGCTTCTGTAGTTTGTTTCCAAGCTCTCAAGAGCTACTTTTTTTTTTTTCTTCAGTTCTTTCCATGTTTAGATTTCCAGTCTCCTGTTATCCTGCTCTTTAAAAAAAAAAAAAATCCCTTTTGCCTAAGTTACCCCAGAGTGATGTTCTTTTACTTGTGACCAAATAATTGTAACTGATCAAGGATAATAGCCAGATTACAAATTGGAGAGACTGTGCATTTTGTTGTTGTTGCCATTGCTTGCCATGGTGTCACTTATCAACATGGTGTTTCTAACTTAGTTACTAGAACTTAAGCACAGTGCCTGGCACTTAGAGTGTCTCAGTACTGTTTATTAACTGATTAATTGCCCTGGGAGCAGAGGAAACAACTTCTAATGGTAGTTTTGTCCCTTCAGTACAGTAAAGTGGATATGTGTGTGCATGCACGTGTGTTTGGTTTGTGTGAGGTACACTATGCAGCTCTTGTCACACCGCTTGCATTTGAGGCAGCTTTCACGTAGGTTTTTCTACATGGGCACCAGCACTGTTAGGAATTACATCCACATGAATTTGTTATTCAACAACCCTATTTTCCATTATTTCCCAATATCAGTGTCATGTTTCAGGGATGCCATTCTTCTCACTGTTTCTGACACATCCTGCTCATTTAAAAGTCCAAGTTAAGACACACAATTTAATTTCTTATTGAGCTCTTCTACCTCTTGAGTAGGCAGAGGAGCAGCCTAGCAGAACACTTAAGAAATAGAATTCTAGAGCCAGCATACCCAAGGTTCAAATCTAAATTCTATCATTTATTTTCTAGCTTTTTGACTTTGGACAAATGCCTTAACCTTGCTTTGACTGTTACTGCATCTGTAAAACAGGGCGAGTAATGGTGCCTAGCTCATTTTTGGGGGGAGGTTAAAGTTAATACTTACAAAGGATGTAGCCCACTGCTTGGCACTGTTTTGTAGACATTACAATTGTTCAGCAATATTTGGCTCCCTTCCACTTCTGGGCATACAGGAGGATCACAGTTCTCTGTCATTTTCCACACCACCATGACCTTGAAGTTGAGCCCCTGAATTGCTCTGCCAAGGAAGAAGTACCCTAAGACTGAAATATTCTAGAATTCTAGTCATCTTGTCAAGGATTATCTACCTAGACCTTCAGTAGACTTTTAATGGATCACGTCACAGTGTCAACTACCTTATCCAGACTAAGTATGTACTACTGTATTATGATACTAAAAGAAGTGAGTGCCAGAATAGGTGACTATAAAGCAAAATAAGCTTTTATCAGCTAATGAGTTCATCTGTTTTTAGGTTTTTATTTTTTATTTTCCCAAGAAAGTGTTACAGAGGAGATGTCATAGCTTATACTACTTGTGTTGTCCTTCCCCAATGCCTAATGCCATATGAGTACAGTGCACCCATGAATATTAATGAAACAAAGAAGCCATTTCAGGATTCTAGCTCTAAAGGAGAATTTGTAGTTCTCCCATGGGATCTTTTAAAAAGGCTGATAACAACTTATCGGAGAGGATTGCAGCAGGTATGTATAAATCCATAGTCTCCAAAATCTTTCTCTCAGTTTCAGTTTTTGTATTCACTAGGGATTGGAGCTGGAAACCTAATCCTTGACTCATCCCTCTTCTTCCTCTTCCACATTGTCTCCAAGTCCTGTCATTTTTACCTCCCAAATATTTCTCAAATCTGTTTCTCTCTGTCCGTTTCCTCAGCAAATGTTTTAGTTTCGTTCATCATGAATGATTGAAGCAGCCTCCTGCTGTTCTGGTTTCTAGTCTTGCCCCCTCCCATGGATTTTGTTTTCTTGATCCAGAGTGAACATTTTACGAAACACAAATCTGATCATGTCAGTTGCCTGCTTAGCACTGGTCTCCAATTGGCCTTCATGATGAATGCCAGATTCTCTAATTTGGAAAATAATGTCCTCCGCAACCTTCTAATTTTTTCATAATGATTTCCTCTCACTCCCTGCCTTAAGCCCTATGCTTTAGCCACATAAAATTAGTCACAGTTCTTAAACCCTATTTTTCTCTTTACTCTAGGCCATCTCATGCTTTTCCTTTAGCCTGGAACATTCTTTCTTGTTTCCATTTTGCTTTAGTAACTCCTCTTTGTCCTTTGGGTGTCAGCTAAGATGACCATCTCCTCTGGTAAGTCTTGCAGACCTCCCCAGAACTGTTAATTCATAGGACCTCCCGCTTACCTTCATATGATGAGGTAGTGTAGCGTATTGACTTGTGGTCAGACAGATCTGGGTTTGAATATCATCTTTGCCAGTTATTTGAGGAATGGATTTGAACCATATACATGGTATATGGTACTCAAAACAGTGTCTTATTCATGTGATTAGGATCAGAGGCTTAAAAACATATTGTTTAGAACATAGTAAGTGCTTAATAAATGCCAGCTACCTTGTTGTTGCCTCACTTAACAGACTGTCCCCCAGAGTCTTAAGTGAACCATCCCACTTTCAGTTCTGATAAACAAGTTTCTTTTCTTCCTACCTTTTTTTAAATGAGTGAAAGCAACCCTAATTTTTTATTTTTTATTTATTTTTTATTTTTTTTTTTTTTGGTTTTTATATGCCTCTGTTCTTCTTTTTTTTTAATTATTTATTATTATTTTTTTCCCACTGTACAGCAAGGGGGTCAGGTTATCCTTACATGTATACATTACAATTACATTTTTCTCCCAGCCTTTCTTCTGTTGCAACATGAGTATCTAGACAAAGTTCTCAATGCTATTCAGCAGGATCTCCTTGTAAATCTATTCTAAGTTGTGTCTGATAAGCCCAAGCTCCCGATCCCTCCCACTCCCTCCCCCTCCCATCAGGCAGCCACAAGTCTCTTCTCCAAGTCCATGATTTTCTTTTCTGAGGAGATGTTCATTTGTGCTGGATATTCGATTCCAGTTATGAGTGAGATCATATGGTATTTGTCTTTGTCTTTCTGGCTCATTTCACTCAGTATGAGATTCTCTAGCTCCATCCATGTTGCTGCAAATGGCATTATGCCATTCTTTTTTATGGCTGAGTAGTATTCCATTGTGTATATATACCACTTCTTCCGAATCCAATCCTCTGTCGATGGACATTTGGGTTGTTTCCATGTACTGGCTATTGTGAATAGTGCTGCAATGAACATGCGGGTATCTCCAAACCATTCTCCATAGTGGCTGTACCAGTTTACATTCCCACCAACAGTGTAGGAGTGTTCCCTTTTCTCCACACCCCCTCCAGCACTTGTTATTTGTGGATTTATTAATGATGGCCATTCTGACTGGTGTGAGGTGATATCTCATGGTAGATTTGATTTGCATTTCTCTTATAATCAGCGATGTTGAGCATTTTTTCATGTGTTTGTTGGCCATCTGTATATCTTCCTTGGAGAAATGTCTATTCAGGTCTTTTGCCCATTTTTCCATTGATTGATTGGCTTTTTGGCTGTTGGGTTGTATAAGTTGTTTATATATTCTAGAGATTAAGCCCTTGTCGGTTGCATCATTTGAAATTATTTTCTCCCATTCTGTAAGTTGTCTTTTTGGTTTCTTTTGGGTTTCCTTTGCTGTGCAAAAGCTTTTCAGTTTGATGAGGTCCCATGGGTTTATTTTTGCTCTAATTTCTATTGCTTTGGGAGACTGACCTGAGAAAATATTCATGATGTTGATGTCAGAGAGTGTTTTGCCTATGTTTTCTTCTAGGAGTTTGATGGTGTCCTGTCTTACATTTAAGTCTTTCAGCCATTTTGAGTTTATTTTTGTGCATGGTGTGAGGGTGTGTTCTAGTTTCATTGCTTTGCATGCAGCTGTCCAGGTTTCCCAGCAATGCTTGCTGAATAGACTTTCTTGTTCCCATTTGATGTTCTTGCCTCCCTTGTCAAAGATTAATTGACCATAGGTGTCAGGCAACCCTATTTTTTAAGTGACAAATGGAGAGTTAAAGTCTATTTCTCCTAGTAGGACTAAAGTTTCCATTCAGTGCCTTTGGGAAAACGTTTAGTGAATCTGAATGAGAAAAACTTTGAAATAAAATTTTCTAAACATTTAAAAAAGTCATTGAAATATAGTTGATTTACAATGTTATTTTAATTTAAAAAACATAATTATTATCTTCAACTCAAATTTTGCAGGGCTTAGATCATTGTGCAAAGCTTAGATCATTGTATCTCCTAGAGGTGCCATTTAAATAGTGAAGGCATTCTGTTTCTTATGTGGGATATTAAGTTGCTGTGCTGAGTGATTGCCTTAGTGCTTTTCCTGGCTTGTCTGTTCTTTAAAGAATAATTCCCTTCTGCAAATCTACAGAGGCTCTGTTACTGGGTTTTTAGAAACCATCTGGTTGATCAACACTCAGAGAAAGTCTGTACCTAAACGAGTCGAGAAGTTGCACTTTTCTCAGCTACTTTGAGGTCTCCCTGTCTCCGCTGAGCAACTTAATATCCCACATGAGAAACAGAATTAGGTTGCTTCCCAGGATGTGGGTTCCTTTTCTCCTTCAGGAATGCTAGTCCCATCCTGATTCCTTTTCTCTCTTTTTTTCTTTTGTTCTACCCAGTTATGTCAAGAATTTCTTGCCCTTTTTGGAGGTTTAAGTTCTGCCAGCGTTCAATAGATGTTCTGTGTGAATCATTTTACATGTAGATGTGGTTTTTTTAATGTTTATGGGAGAAGGTGAGTGTGATATTTTACTTCTCTGCCATCTTGATCCGCCATTTGTAGCAACATGGATCAAACTAGAGACTGTCATACAAAGTGAAGTAAATCAGAAAGAGAAAGACAAATACCATATGATTTCACTTCTATCTAGAATCTAATATATGGCACAAATGAACCTGTCAACAGAAAAGAAAATCATGGACATGGAGAACAGACTTGTAGTTGCCGAGGGGGAGGGAGTGGGAGGGACTGGTAATTTGGGGTTAATAGATGCAACTATTGCCTTTGGAATGGATAAGCAATGGCATCCTTCTGTATAGCACTGGGAACTATATCTAGTCACTTGTGATGGAACATGATAATGTGAGAGAAAGAATGTATACATGTATGTGTATCTGGGTCACCTTGCTGTGCAGTAGAAAATTCACAGAACACTGTAAATCAGCTATAATGGAAAAAATAAAAATCATTAAAAATAAATGAGTTGAGGATGCTTGTCTTAATTTTAGAGATCTAAAGTAGAAGGAAATTCCTTTTAGGATATTTACTCTCTTTGCTAAAAGTTAAGTACATCCTCCCACTGTGCTAATTCTTTCTAGTTTCCATATAATGAATAACTTTAATGGTGGCAGTGAGTTATTAAAATTATTCTATGCTCTCAGCCTTCTGAAGATGACATCATATAAATTATTCTGGTTGTATCATCCAACATTTCTTCTCTGAGTAGATCATGTGATTCATTACTAGAGAACAAGAAGCCAATTTGGATATATGTGTAGCGTTGCTAGCTTTTTAAAGGACTTTAAAGATTCTTATGATTTTATTGTATTTCATTATTAATCTATCATAAAAGAAGTGTGATTAATGGCATTGGGAAAGGATGAGGTGATTAAAATGAGGAAGGTTGTAAATGGGATATTTCTAGAGTTCTGAGGCTCAGGAATTTTTTCTATATGTAATGTATCCTCTTTCCCAATGTATTCTCAATTTAAATATGATGCTTGGCATAGATATGAAGAATCCTGATGCAGACTCTCTCTCTCTCTTTTCTCTCAGAATAGGCAATTCAGGCTTTATTGACTGATTTGAAATCAGTGAGAGGCTAGCAGTGAACCACTTACCTTCATCCGGGGAGAGGAATTTGTTTCTCTAAATTGTTCCCATTTAATCTGTATCTCACAGTCCTAATGAGAGGGGCAAACACCAGAGATCCACTTTCATATCACCCAGGTACTAGGAGTGGGTCCCAGACCTGAACTCAGATTGGGAGTAAAAGAATTACCCCTATAGAGATGAGGGCTACAGGTAGTTCTAGAACAGAATCTCTATAATTACCCCCTTATAGCCTCTCCATCCACTCCTTCAGCTTCACTCCAGGCTATATGTTAAATTTATCAAATGTAGGACTTCAAAAATGAGTACTGATCTGCTATTTCCTTGGGAAGGACCTAATTGCCCCATAGAAGCTTTATCTTTATGTATAGAGAAGAAGGGAGTCTTGCCTCATTCTTCTTTTAAATAAGCAAACTCTAATATAAAAGCCTAGAGAATCCATTTTTGTTTTTATCATGATTCCCAGATCTAAGGAAATGGACCTACAAGTAACTGCTGCCAAGAACACTAGAATCAAATGCTCTGAATGAAAAAAAAAATAGTGAAAGTGATTAAGTATTGCTTTTTCCCCAGGGATAAATAATTCTAAGGGCAAAAGTATAGATCTCTCTCTGCTATCTATCACACTTCCCTACAAAGGAAAGTGAGCTTTAGGCATATTTCTTATGTTCTAAAATCCACCATATTTATGGTTTACCAATAGGTGGCAGTATAAGATAAGGAAGATCAATTAGCCCCCAAAGACAGTGTTAGGAAAGATAATGTAAGGAAAATTCAGAAATAAAAAGGTGATTTATGTATTTAAATCTTATTCTTCTCCTAAGTAGATAAAGCAAAGATTTTTTTTTTTCTGGAGGACCATTCTAAGATATGAGTAAATGTACCTTTTCTTTCAGAAATTAACAGTAGTACTTGTCAGTACTGAAATTCCCAGTATCATGGGTGATTTGACTACCTACCCAGGATTATATCATTTAGAGCTCTGTATGGAATTTAAGCAATTTGGAACATGCTGCGTGTTTGAAAATGTGGGACTATCAAACACATATGCACGTACACACACACACACACACGCACACACAGTCAAGACTTACCTTGGTACTGGCCGATCTGACATTCAAAATGAGATCCAGCCAGGAAAATGTGTTACTTACTCATCCTTTTTAGTAGGACATCTTTTCTTTCCTTTGTAATTTGGGACAAGGGTTTCTCTAGAATCAAATTTGTGTCCATTTATATTCTACATCCTCTTTCCTTCTCCATGAATTTATTTACTTGACTTTAACCAGTCAGCTTTGTTGATTCAGTTCATGTTACTTTGAAGAAATATGTAATCAGTAGGATGGAATATGGTACATATTTTTGAAATTTATTTCTTGCCTATATTCTTAACAATAATACCTTATGCTGTGGATGCAGGCAGCTAGCAGCTTATATAACCCAGCACTGGAATAAAACAAAACAAAACAAAACAAAACAAACTCATTCATGAGAAATACGGATGGAAAAGTAGCCTTAGCTTAAAAACCACTTTGTGATTTTGGTCCTGTGATCTCTTGGCTATAAGAGATCTTTTTTTTTTTTTCTATGGCTTTTGAAATAGCTCCTTTTTTCTGTTGCGTTTGGGAAAATTGGCATGAGAGGAAAAAAGTTAAAACAACTTAAATAATTAAGTGTTTAACCCTCTTAAACTTCTAAAAATATACTCAGTCTATCTCCTCATGAAGGCACTGTTAAAAAGGAGAAATTTTATCTAGTTTTGGAAAGATGACAGAATGTTAAGATCTCATATGGTTTTATATTCTCAATCCTCCTGGTAGTGGGTCTTGGGAGATTACCACCTTGGAAACTTGGGATGAATTGGAGTGACCATTTTAGCTGATTCCTTTTATCTTGTGCTCCCAATCCTCAGAGGTGCCATTCTGCTCTTGGAGCAAGAAAGAAAAGAGAAGCATCTTGTGTATAAATGGCTTATCTTTGTCTACTTCTGCCCCACATGCAAGTAGCTCTTTGAGAGCAGGTACATTTTTTTTTCTTTTTTAGGATTTTTTTTTTAAAGTTCTGTACCCCTGGCATCTAACAGTGTCTGGAACAGAGAAGTGGCTCAGTAAATGTCTGATAAATTAGTGTGTAAATGAATGAATAAATGCATACTCCTCCATCAGATCAAATTTTTGGTGCAAATAGCTAATGCTGTATAAGAGGTCCATTGATAGCTGGGGAAGATAGGAAAAATAAACTTGGTTCAATGAGTATTTATTCAATACACATTGCCCTCAAACACACCATAAATAGAAATATAAACAGGGACAGTCCTCAGCAAAATTGTTAATTTTATCAAATTGCTCTTTGCCACTTCATCTTCCCTACCAATGGCCATTTCTCTTTACCTAAGAAAAAAATTGGTATCGGGGGAAGGTGCATGGACTTTGTGACCAAAAGGTTTGGGTTGGATTCCAATCCTAGATTTGCCACTTATTACCTTGTAGCCTTGAGTAACTTTTCTCTGAACTTTAGTTTCCTAATTTGTAAAAAGAAGGAGATTGACACCTATTTTATAAGGTTGCTGAGAGGACTCAATGAGAATCTGTTTCTAGTACAGTACCTGGTGTTCAGTAAAGACTGTTTCTTTCCTGTACTTGCTGTTTTCCTCAATACATCAAGAACTAAGTATTGTCCTCATTGTTACTCTTTTATAGCTGAAGAAATAGAGGATCAGGGAAGTTACATAACTTACAGAAGTATGTAAAGGAAAAAGAAGGAGGGGCTAGGATTCAAAATTCATCCATCCAGCCTATGCTTTTAAGCACTACACAGCATTAACTAGAAATTTTATCTTGCTTTGGCATGAGAAGAGAAAGGCATGGTATATTTATTACCATATTATCTATAAACTTGATGGTCACATACACACATGCATGCATACACACAGATATACAGGCAGGAAAGGAAATGATATATTGGTTAAAGGGGCAAGTTGTTGAATAGAGTCACACCCCACATTGTCTGGGTTAAAAATTTGGCTATTACTTATTGGCTGTGAATTTAGCCAAGTCACCAGCTTTCTGTGTCTCTGTACTCCCAGCCATACAATGGGGATATTAATGGGTCTCACTTCATAGAGCAGTTGTATGGACAGTACATGTAAAGTACTGTCACTAGCATATAAGTGCCCAAGAAATGTGTTAATTATTATGGTTATTATTGGGAACAGAAATATGAATAGTAAACGTTAGATAACCAGGAAAATATTCTCAAAGATATTTTCCAAAGAAAGCTTGTGTACATTTTATAGGTAATATCACATCATTTCATATATTACTATATATTCTTAAGAAGCTTCTTTAGAAATACTCTCCCTACTTTGTTAGGCAACTACCAACCTAGACTGAGCTATTGGAATTTCAAGCTAAGTTAGAATATCATTAATGTTCTCTAGCTTGGCTCCATTGCTAACATCTTTTAACCCAGTAACTTAATGCCCATTCCTTGCACAAATTTAATGAGTAGAGACTTATGTAAACTAAAATTACATCACATTTGTTTACTGGAGTGTAAGATAGCCATTAGGCAAACCAATCTAATTTAGAGAACATTGAAAGATCCAAAGTTTAGGACTGAGAATAAGTGTGAGTCAGCAAGAGTAGAGACTTGCTAGTAGACAAGATGCTTCAGAAAAAAACAGTCCCATTCAATTAGAATAGACCCTTTAGAATATCTAAGCTTCCAGATGATTGTTTGACAAAATGGAATGGAACATTAAAAAATAAACACAATTATTTATATAATTTTGGGGCTATGAAATTTTTTGTTAATGGTCTTGTGAAGAACAGACCAGTGAATTCTAAAATAACAAATATAGAGGGCAAATTTCTGGGTCGTCCATGTAGTTTCATAGTACAATTCCATTATGACTGTTTCTAGTCAGGAGGCCTAGAGATAAAGTGATAGAAGCATCTTCATCAGTAATAAGTTAGTGAGTTAAAAGGACAACTTTTTGTATACTTCATAGGGTAGTTACAAATATTCTACAAATCGTATGGAAGTTAAAACTAGGTACATGCAAACTAAGTTTTTTAGTAAGATCTTGAAGATTGAGGAGTGTTTGAGGGGAGACTTGCTACTTGCCAAACCCCAAATTAATTAACTCACTCTTTTATTTATAAGGCAGAGAACGATATATTTAAAACTCTAAGGGACAGATATGAAACAAATGAGTTTTATTTTAAAGCCCTTAAGTTTTCTACTCAAGATAAAAGCAAGTATTAATCAGGTAATATCTGTTCTGGTTTCTCAGGTTTCTCCTAATAATTTATTTTTCTTTGAATTACTTGAGAAGTTCAAACACTAAAGACACCTCTGCTATACCCCGCTCTCTGTCTTGGGTTGGCAGGCTAAAGATTATCTTTGAACTCAACCTAGTCAGTGCTTCCTAGGGAGCAAGTTCATCTTCTTTCCTTTTTGAGCTTGTGTTAATTGACAGTGATATCATGTATTTACAGGTGCTAATAGCTTTTTCTTTCTCACTTGGCACTTACTCTGGTCTCTAAAAGAAATATTACAAGGTAGAAATGCACAGATATTTGAAGAGCAGAGAACAAGACAGTAAGAATTTGAAGACCATGTTAAGTGTTTTCCTCTCATGATTGTAATATTAAGTTATCAATTGTGAGCAAAATGTCTTATTTATGAAACCTTCTTATAATGGACTCTATCAAATCCATCTACTCTTTCCAGAGGAAGAGAGGATTATCACATGGCAAATGGCCACGAAGCCATGGCTTGTAAGTTAGTATTTCCCGAAGGTGTCCTGGCACAGAATGGTAAGGACAGTGGAAGGAGAGTTGCTACTTTGTGATGGAATAGAACTGTGAAAAGTTGCATTTTGTTTACTTTTTCTCCCTGGTCTTTATCCTTCGAGGGTTGGACATGTTACCCACATCAATAACACACTATTACTACACTAGCTTCTTAAAGTGCAAAGCTTTTTAAGTATATGAAAATGTCTTCATAATGATAGTTATTAAAAAAAAGACAGTAATGACATTTTAAAATTCATTAATTATATTCCATTTATCTCTAATATTTAGCTAATCTCCTTTTTACTTTTTGGGAATAGACCTGCCTATAGGGAGACATATTATGCTCTGCCTCTGATAGGGGAGGGGGCCTGTCGTGGTTCATTGACACTGATTCAGCTGCTATGAATTGGTGTATTCACCTGTTATTTCAGCATTTATTATTAGTAAGTTCACCCTATTAATAGAACTAAAGCTACATCCTTCAACTTATACTCCATTAATAATAAAGGTGATATGTTTGTTCTCTACCTCCCTCTCCTATATTTTATTTTTCCATTTGCTCAGAACCTGGGCAAGGAGCCTCTTACAGACCTCAAAAGTAGGCAAGATGGTAGGATGAAAAAAAGCAAATGAATAACAAATGTTAAAGTTGCCTTTACAATCACTACTGAATTAAAAAAAATCAACAGAGTCCAATTTTAACTTCACTATCTGCAAAAAGTGTCAGAAAAATAGTATCTCATACATGTAAAATACCTGGGACAATTCAAATAAATGCTGATCCTGGAATTCTGATCACTCTAATTATCATTGGAGCTTTGTTTATGTTGAAATTTCACATTTTCATAGGTAAATGAAGTACCATAAGGGTATATTTGTTTTATATATGTGTGTGTATCATGATATATGTCATGCCATTGATGGTTAACATTTTCAGAATTTCTTTATGTAAAAAGGGAAATAATTCTAACATTGGAGAGTATTTAGCTTTTAATGGAGATAACTTTAAAGGAAAAAATTATAACACTGCAGTGTATGAACAAATATAACCTCCTAAATCCTATAAAATAAATTTTAGTTTTATATGTCATAGAGTATTTTTGAGGGAGCACTGTTGAGAAATCAAATAATTCATGGATATACTCAGATTCCTGAAGAATTGCAACTCATTCCTTTAAATGATAATAATTAAGAAAAAGATCCTCATAGTGGAGAACATTTTTTTCTTCTGAGTCAAGATGTGGGTGATACAATTTGATACTATTAGAAACTGTCAACAAAATGATGTTGACCTATTCACCGTTGACCTTTGCTTAAATGGACTGAAAGGAAGAGAAATCAGAAAAAGAGAAATTTCACCACATGAATCATCAGCTAGAATGGGGAAATTTTTTCATTAAAACCTGTCAATATCCATTTCTGCACACCTATCACATACCCCTCTTGGGCTTTTTGACTTTATAGATGATTCAAGCAGGTAGTCTCATGCCAGAAAATTTACCCACAGTGGCTCACTTAGGGATTTTGAAATCCTTGTCAAACAACTTTACAAATATCCACTTTCTAGAGTAGTCCAGGGCTTAGCTGCATTTTGGGTGATGCCTGATAAAGAATGGAAACATTCTAACAGTACTGTCCCAGAGAATAGCTTAGCTTAGGCACAGAGCATGTCTGCTTTATCATCTCATAAATACCTGTTATTATCTTAAGTTTAACTGACATATTAATTGATGGTATAGAGAGCGCTGAACAAAGATTCAAGAGAACTTGATTCTAACCCTGGTTATGTTATTGTCCTGTGTAAGCTTGGGCTAACTTTTTAGAATCTGTGGGTTTCAATTTCCACATGTATAAAATATGAAAAGCTAAGTTCTTTAAGGTTTCTTTCCATTCTGAACACACGAAGCCCATTATTTTACTAATTATGGGACAACAGGGATATAAACAAAGACAAAATTAAATGATTTAATTATTGATAAAAATGGCCCATGGGAATCTGGGGGCACATTATCTTCCACCGATCATATTAATTTCATGGCATTAAAACTGTGTCTGCCCAGAAGATGCAATACCTCTATAGAACTGTATTTATATACTAGAGGTTTTACAGGCATGAGCATTTGGAGGATGCTCAGGAACTCCTAGAATCTATCACTATTAATTTAATTTTTTTTGTCTTCTTGCCTTTTCTAGGGCTGCTCCTGCGGCATATGGAGGATCCCAGGCTAGGGGTCTAATCAGAGCTGTAGCTTCTGGCCTACGCCACAGCCATAGCAATTGCCAGATCCGAGCCGCGTCTGCAACCTACACCGCAACTCATGGCAACGCTGGATCCTTAACCCACTGAGCAAGGCCAGGGATCAAACCCGCAATGTCATGGTTCCTAGTCGAATTCGTTAACCACTGAGCCATGATGGGAACTCCTATTAATTTAATTTTTATCCCTAATCTTTCTTCTGTACTTTATTCAAATGGAAATTAAAACACCCTGTTGGTAGCAGCAATAATTTAATTTTGCCTTTCATTAAAATAAACTAAGCATAAGATTTATAGGCAATTAAGTAGCAAAAATTTAACTACATAGTATAAGACTTCATCCAACATGTTGAAACATGTTATACCATTACATTGAGTGGGAATGGTCCCTCATTGTTGTCCATGCTGCAAACAATAGCATACCAATTTATGTCTCCCTTCTAGCTCCATAGTATATATACCCATACCAGTGAATCTTTCAATGCTGCAGAGATGCTAAAATTCTTTCTCTGTGTCCTGTCCTGATTATACCTTTTGCACTGGTCTATAAATACCCAGATATTATGCTATTCGTAGGTTTACAAATGGAGAAACACAAACTTTGCGCAATACCGGGCAGCCAGCAAATATTTGAATTTAGTAACTATTTCAAATCTGTGTTGACCTTGTCTTCTTCCCTTTGTTTACAATAACAGTGCTTCTATAGCTCTTGAATATCCTAAATTTGCTTATTTGTGGATAGAGCCACATGCTCATGACCTGGATTTCCTTTGGCAATGCGTGTATAGTTTATATTTTTTCCTGTGAATATAATTTTAGTATTTGTCTTATCTATAGGTATTGTATATTGGTAGTGAAATGTATGGTTCTAAGCCAAAGATATGCAACCAGTGTGCCACTAGTATGCAGCAAAAGGGATCACAGATGATCTGGGATGTCATTTTTCTCGGTCCTGGGGTAGCTGGGTAGGGCCTAGGCCAGATAGAACCTCTGGAGTCCAGTTGTTTCTTGCTAAGAGCAGACTGATCCAGAAATGGCAATGTGATTTACTAATTTATATTACCATTTTCTAGAAATAGGGAAGCAGTGATCTTGGCTCTTGCAACTCAAATTACAGCCCTGAATAACCAGCAGCATCTGCTTGTCCTGTGGCACAGTTGGTTAAGGATCTGGTGTTGTCACTGCAGCAGCTCGGGTCACTGTTGTAGTGTGGATTTGATCCCTGGTTTGGGAACTTCCACATGCCACGAGTATGGGAAAAACAAAACAGCAGCCTGCCACCCCCCCTCCAAAAAAAAAAAACAACCATCATCATCATTTTGGTGCTTGTAAGAAATGCAGAATGTCGTTGCCCACATAATCAGACTGCTTTCACAAGAGCCTCAGGTGATTCATATAAACATTAGTTTGAAAAGCTCTGGACTAAACTCTTTCCTTATTGCCCAGATGGTTTGTAACATTATCTGCACCTTAAAATCACCTGGAGGGCTTTTACAAATCATGATGTCCAGACTTCCCAACAGACTAGAATCTCTGGGTCTTGGGTCCTAAGCATATAGTGGTTTTAGGATTTCCAGGTGACTCTATATGCAACTAATGTTGAGTACCACTGATTATCAACATCTCCACTTCTAATAGGTGGGCACTCCACAGCATGAGATAGGAAGAATCCCAAAGAAATATATGATAGAGTAATTAGCTGCTTATTGTGTATTGTACAGTGCTGATATGTGTGGGTATGTGTATGTGTTGGGGGCAGTGAATTAGGAGGGAATTGTGGACCATGGAGATAGCGTCATTCACATAAGCCTTTGTCAGTGTCTAAACTTTGTGTTGGGTTTGACGTGTCATATTGTCAATAAAATAATCTAAGTTTTGGAGTTCTCTGGTGGTGCAGCAGCTTAAGGACCTGGCATTGTCACTGCTATGGCTTGGATCGTGGCTGTGGCACGGGTTCTATTCCTAGCCCAGGAACTTCCATATGCCATTGATGTGACCAAAAAGAAAAAAATAAGATTCTACTCCAAAAAAACAAAACCTGTCTTTTTTCTCAATTGTATCACCCCTGGGTCCTTGGCTCCTGGTGCCCTGTTGTGAGTTCCAGGGTAATAACTTCAACCAATGCTAACTCTAAATACATTATGTTTCCTCCAATCAACTTAGGTTACCACTTGCTTTTATCTTTCACTTTGTCTCTGCTATCAATCTTTAAAAGCCATAACCCATTTTTCTTGAAAAACTATCTTCAAAGAAAAAACCTAGTGCGATAGCCACAACTGAGATATTCCTTTAAACTATTTATGTACATAGAAGAGTCTGTCAGGAAGAAACGAATATAACAAAATAAAATAAGAACTATTGAAAGCCAACAGCCATGGAGATGGGACGAATGAATATATTTATTTTATTCTGGTTTTAGAACTCTTATAAAAATGTATAATATCCCTTAGGAGCAATAATAGGTGCCCAGGGCATCTTGATTTCTTCTGTCACCACCAGCTGAGATTTAAGGAGGTGAGGTTTCAGGGTTATGACCTTAGGAACTCAGCTTTTGCTCCTTTTCTCATTCCATAGTGACCAAGAACTCAGATCAGCTATTGGTCACATAAGATATTTACATAAATTTTCTGTCACTGCCAAAACAGATTACCAAAAACTTGCTGGCTTAGAAAAACAGAGATTTATTCTTTCATAGTTCTGGAGGCCAGAAATCCAAACTCAGTATCACTGGGCTGAAACCAAGGTGGGGGCAGGGAGATACTTCCTCTGCAGGCTCTAGAGGACAATCCCTTCCTTGCCTCTTCTAGCTTCTGATAGTTGTCAGCATTACTTGGCTTGTGTCTCCCTGCCTAAATTATTTATAGAAATGCTCCTTAAAGGTACTAGACTGGAGTTCCCATCGTGGCACAGTGGTTAACGAATCTGACTAGGAGCCATGAGGTTGCGGGTTCGGTCCCTGCCCTTGCTCAGTGGGTTAACGATCTGGCGTTGCCGTGAGCTGTGGTGTAGGTTGCAGACGTGGCTCGGATCCCGCGTTGCTGTGGCTCTGGCATAGGCTGGCAGCTACAGCTCCGATTAGACCCCTAGCCTGGGAGCCTCCATATGCCATGGGAGTGGCCCAAGAAATAGCAAAAAGACAAAAAAAAAAAAGTTACTGGACTTTCTCACCCTTGAAAACATTCCAAATATTTTGAACATAATCATTTTTTTACATTCTTTTAAAAAGTATTCTTTTCCATTATGGTTTCTCATAGGATACTGAATATAGTTACCTATGCTATATGGTAGAACCTTGTTGTTTATCCATTCTATATATAATCACTTGCATCTGCTAACCCCAACCTCCCACTCCATCTCTCCCCCTGCCCCCCATCTTGACCACCACAAATCTGTTCTCTGTATATGTGAATCTGAACATAATTTTTAGAGTGTTTGTGGTATCTTCTTTATATTCATTATCTAACCTTGGTTCTGTGGAATGACCAATACTTTATTGAAACAGTGTGAGAGAATTTTGGAATAAACCATTCTCTTCATTTTTGACTCACTGCCACTTTTTTCTAATTGCTCACTGATTTTCCATTCCGTGAATGCCTGAATCTATATTTTTTGCCTAATATTGAATACCCATTAGAAATTTCCTTATGTATACAACATCATTTACATGGTTTTACTTAAGATCTGTGCCTGTAAACATGTATAATGCATATGCTAGAAAAGATTATCTAACTTTGTGGAAAATGGGCTGAAAATTGGACTGAAAGCCTGTGTCTAATATCATAGAATAAAATTTTGCAAATTTTAACCATGGTAAATGAAAGGGTGTTTGAATTACTGTAAAGTTTGTTTGCATTTCACGGCATAAATCCAGGCTTACCTCCCAATTTGTAGGCTGAAATTGTAATCATGGCACAGAATTAAATAAAAGAGGAATGCATTTCTGATAATAGAAATCCAAAGATAGTGACTACAAACTTATTCATTTTTCTTTGTGACAATTCCCAGATGGAGTTATATGTAACTGGAATACTTGAGGACAATATTAATGTCTTTGTATATTGCTTAACTCTTTAGTGAATAAATAAGAGTTAAACTAGTTGGTTTCTTAGAGACATTTGTGTAGCTAAGTAAAGCAAAGGGAATGCAATTAATTGGTTATAGTGAGGGCAGCTAATTCCAGTGTGTTCTCTTCACACAGTTTATGAAGTTTATATCCAAAGAACAAAGGAGGGCAAACTGTTATGTATTTCTTTTTTTTTTTTGTCTTTTTTGCTATTTCTTTGGGCCGCTCCCACGGCATGTGGAGGTTCCCAGGCTAGGGGTCGAATCGGAGCTGTAGTCTCCGGCCTACACCAAAGCCACAGCAACGCGGGATCCGAGCCGCGTCTGCAACCTACACCACAGCTCACGGCAACGCCGGATCGTTAACCCACTGAGCAAGGGCAGGGACCGAACCCGCAACCTCATGGTTCCTAGTCGGATTCGTTAACCTCTGCGCCACGACGGGAACTCCTGTTATGTATTTCTATATAGCGTAAATTAACTGTCTGATTGCCAGAGCTTTATTGAACAGATTTCATTGAGAAGTTTTCAAAAATGTGATAAACACATTTTTCCTACTTTGTTAACATCTAATCTTTTATTAGTAACTCAGAATCATTGTTTCAAACCTAAAGATATAGTTTTGTTTACAGTCCTGATGGTGTGATGACCTCAGCAATATTTGGGGACCTCCATTTTGGGAAAAAAACACCCTAACTTGAGCTTTCATGTTAATCCCTTACCTCTCTGGATAGAGGTACCACAAATGAACGTCTTGAGCGATATGATATGGCCATCTTTGTGCACAATTCATTAGTGGCTTGAATGCTAAAACCAAGCGGTTTTCTTATTCTCCCCCAAATCATCATCTTTATTTCTTTATGATTTGCTCACAGGATGCAGAACACTGTCTCTTATTTCATCATACTTTACAGAATGGATCAAGGACTTCATCGGCTCATATATAATTCTCTTACTTGCATTATTTGCTACCAGTATATAAGGAAATTAGCCATCGCCATTTCAAATTTGAAATTGTACCCTAGTGGAGGGTATATCTCAAGAGTGACAAATTGTTCATCCTCACTATTAGGTGACAGCAGTACTACAGCTGACACTGCACCTCAGTGTTCTCCAAGCCTTACATAGTATTTGACTTCTAATAGAATCCCAAGCAAAGCTATATTAAAATGTCTATATTCTTTGTTAAAATCAGAATGAAAGCCTAGTAACATCCCTGCATAATGCATCCTAAAAAATTTAATCTGTCATATCATATTTTAAAAGTACCTAGTTTTATGTGATTTGTGAGGTAACATTTTGGGAACAGAAAAGTGGTAAAAATATATGGATATGTTCCCTGGGGAGATCTAACCTTGCTTTTTAAAGTGAGCTTTTCTGTGTAGCGCAGGGAAATCTATTCAATACTCTGTGATAGCCTATATGGGGAAAGAATCTGAAAAAAAATAGCGCGCTTGCTCACTCTTGTGCACGCTCTCTCTCTCTTTCTATATATACACACACATACACACACACACACACACACACACACACATAGATATATATCAATATGTATATCTGATTCACTTTGCTGTATACGTGAAACTAACACAACATTTTAAGTCAATTATACTCCAATAAAATTTATTTAACAAGCAAAAAAAATGTGAGCTGTTCGAAAATCCAGAGCAGTGGTTCTCAAACATAGTAAAATATTCATTTGGGAACTTTCTAAAAAAAAAAGGCCCACTCCCCAAATTCCTGATTTAATAGGAATTTTGCATTTTAAATAAATTCTCCAGATAATTCTTATACAGGTGGTCCAGAAATGACATTTTGAGAAGCAATGTATAGACCAGTAGTTTTCACCCCTGTCTGCATATTAGAATCATCAGAGGAGATTTTTTAAAATGCTAAGTGTTTGGACTCCACTGCAGACCAATGAAACACAGGCACTGGTGGATTTAAAATTTCTCCAGGTGATATCAAAGTGCAGTTATGTTTGAGAATCAAGAGTATAAAGGTAGCTATTTTCTTATCATCTGATTCTGAAGGGCATGGAAGATAATGAGACAAGAAAAAATAAAGTGTTGCTTTCTATCCATGCAAATTTCCTTTCGTGGGAGCTCACAGCTATAGAAGTCTATACTGCAGTTGGTTCTAGCTGAATCATGATGTTTCACCATGCAGCTGCATAAAACTTTCCCAAATATATCATCATATACACTTGGTTTCCAGCCCATGCAGCCTCCTTAGCATTGCAGGGCTGCATAACTCATATGTATGCTTAGAATCTTGGACTAAACCTGGCAATAGGCAGGACTACACAGAGCCTTAAACTAGTAACTTACCTGAGTTAACTATGCTGCTGGTTCTCTTTTGACTCTGATTTTGTCACTTAAGTTCTTGCCTTATTCCTTGCTGAGCAGTCTTTTTGTTGGTCACTCTGGCGCTCAAAACTTGGTTCTTTCATTATCCATGGCATGCCTGGGCCCCTACCTAGATTCTACATCCAATGCCTTCATACACTGGAAGTTCAAAAGCATTCAAGCCCCAAGATGGAATCCCAAGAACCTTGCCTAAGGGTTTTTTAAGTATTTATTTTGTAAAAATTCAGATTTACAGAAAAGTTACAAGAATAGAACAAGGAACTCTAATATATCCTTTACTCAGATTCACAAATTATTTATATTTTGCTTCTCTCTCTTTATATATGAATGTATATTATGTATATATTTATGCATTCCTTTAACAAAGATTAAGTTATAGATACCATGCCTACTTTCCCTAAATACTTTAGTGTGTATTTTCTGGGAACAAAGGTATTCTCCTACATGATCACAATGATCAAAATCAGGAAATTTAACATTAATATACAACTTTTATCTAGTCCATAGTTAATATTCACATTTCACCAGTTACTCCAATAATGTCTGGTATAGCTCATTTTCCTGATCCAGAATTCAATCTTTTGTTCCCCTCATTGAATTTTGTAGTCATGTCTCTTTAATCTCCCTTAATTCAGGACAATCCCTCTGTCATTTGTATTGTTTGGCTTTGACATTTTTGAAATGCATAGGCCAGGTACTTTGCAGAATTCCCCTCAAAAGGTATTTCCTTATGTTTAGATTCAGGCTTTGAATTTGGGACAGGAAAATCTCACAAGCCATATTGTGTCCTTCTCAGGGCATCATTTCAGGAGCCTTATGGTAGTAGTTTGCCCCAACATTGGTGATGTTAACTTTGATGATTTGATTAGGATGGTGTCTATTAGCTTTCTCTTCTGTAACTTTGTAACTAATAAGTAATTTGTAGGGAAGTCCTTTTAAAGCTGAATGTATACACGCTGTTTCTCATGAAAATTTCACTCATTGGTTTTAGTATGCATTGATGATTTTCTACCTCAGTTATAGTTATAGATTTATTAGTTGTTGTTTTAGTATCAGAAAGAGCTTCCCTTACCCTACCATTAATTTATTTATAACCATATGGGCTCATGGATTCTTATTCAGTGGGATATAATACATCACTGTTATTATTTACTTAAATGTTCATGTTGGTCCTTTGAACTGCCTCCTGTGTCATTTTCACATGTCTCCATTATTCTTTAATTACTCTCTCATTTTCTGGTTTCAAAAGATGTTTTAGGAACACCTTGTTCTTTCCCTGTTTCAGCCCTGGAATCAACCATTTCTCTAAGGAGCCCAGGTTTATTTTATTGGAAAATAATATTTAGAAACCAAGATCTGGGCATGAGATATGCTCATTGTTATTGGTGTTTCATTTCTTTTAGGTTATTTCAGATTGAACCAGGAACTCTTTGTACAGGTGTATTTTTCTCTCTCTCCCCCCTTCCCCCCTTATTTTTTTCATACTAATACTTGCAATTCCAGTTCAGCAAAACAGGGTACATTTTAGTGTCCTCCCTTTCCATATTTTAAACTCCCCCAACAGCAAGAAACTTAGCTCTCATCAGCCTCAATATATTTAATCATTTGCTCAAGTTTGGAATATACAGGAAGGTGGTTTCAAAATTTCTAGCCCATGTCATTATAAAAATCTTGCTTGGGTTTTAAATTTAAGTTCCAAGCCTCTAATAGAGGGATCCTCATGAACAACATCCCAGTTTGCTCTCCCAGAGTCATTCCTTAAATTAGAGTCCTTAAAATTTTTTTTTCATTAGAGTGATTTACAGTGATTTAGAGTATATTTACAGTGTATATTTATTTATTTATTTATTATATACATATACTGTGTATATATATATATATATATATATATATATATATACTATATATATTACTACACACACACACACACATTCTTTTTCTCATATTCTATTCCATGTTCTATCCCAAGAGATTGGATATAGTTCCCTGTTCAGAGCTAAGGACACAGACTGAAAGTGAGGTGATGGAAGAAGTGACGGTCTTTTTCTTAAGTGCAGTTTCCAAGGCCTAACCCCTATCATTTCCTGATAGACTTGTCTGAAGTTGAAGATTTGCTTCCTTGAAACTTGACTACTACCTGTTTTCAGTAGGACTTAGCAACACCCTGTTCCCTCCATCCTGGACTCCCCATCAGGCGAGTATTTTCCAATTTGAGAAGAGAACTGGAGATGGCTGGATGGGTGGATGATATATAGGTAGATGACTGATAGATGATAGAAATGATCAATGACTGATAACTAGATAGAATACAAGCAGACACACAGGCAAGATGGCGCAAATGACTCCCAATCCCCTAGCATGTACAGAAAATTATTTTTTGTTAGGGCTTCTCTCTATCTCCAGCTGCTCTGTATGATCTCTGACACATTTCACTTCTAACAAAGCCCTGATTGAGACCAGTACAAGGAAGAATTGGTAGTCTATCTTTATTGTGCTCAAAAGATAAATTGTACTGTGTGTATGGGCATGCAAGCACATGTTTGTTGATGCCTCTGTGTGTGGAAGTGATTCTTTGACAGGCACTTAGAAAAGTCAGAGTTAGCAACTATTACTGAACTGTTCAATTTCATCAGCATTGCAAATATATAATATATTCAGGTAATTTTCAGAAGGCTATTTTTTTCCCTGGGAAAAATTACATTCCATTGCAGCATCATAAATTGCTGTCTTTTATTTGAATACCAACTATATATAGCCTTCTAATGCTCCATCTCACTTTGAAATGTCAAAGTCATCCTTCTGAAGAGTCACACAATTAGGTCAAATATATTGCCTAATAAAAATCTTTTACCTTCTCAATGAGCACTGTGACAAAAATAAGAGGCATTTAAGAAGCACTCAGACAGGATATGGCCTGGGTCTTCTAATTTGAACATCCAGTGTTTTAATGATTCAAAATCCATTTTAAAAAACAGGCACTACTCTTTTGGGGAAGACACTGAGAAGAGGCAAAATTCCATTTAAGACTGAACTCAGGAGTCAGATAAAACTAAGTTACTTAATATTTCTATAATTCAGTTTTGTTATCTCTAAAATGGGTATAAAAACTGCTTCTCTTGCAGGGTTGCTGCATTATTTTTTTAATTTTTTATTATGATTGGTTTACAATGTTCTTTCATTCCTGCCGTACGCAGTCATTCATATATGTATATGTGTATATATGTATATGTATATATGTATATGAATATATATATTCTTTTTCTCACATTATCCTTCATCATGTTCCATCATAAGTGATTAGATGTATATATATAGTTCCCTGTGCTATACAGCAGGATCTCATTGCCCATCCACTCCAAATGCAAGAGTTTTCACTACTAACCCCAGACTCCCTATCCATCCCACTGCCTCCCCCCAACAAACACAAGGCTGTCCTACATGTCCATGATTTTTTCTGTTTTGTAGATAGATCATTCGTGCCATATTTTAGACTCCATGTATAAGTGATACCATATGGTGTCTGTCTTTCTCTCTCTGACTTACTTCACTCAGTGTAGTCTCTACTTCCATCAATATTGCTGTAAATGGCATTATTTTGTCATTCTTTATGGCTGAGTAGTATTCCAGTGTATGTGTGTATATGTACCACATCTTCCTAATCCATTCATCTGTCAATGGGCATTTAGGTTGTTTACATGTCTTGGCTATTGTGAATAGTGCTGCAATGAACATAGGGGTGCATGCATCTTTTTCAATGAAAGTTATGCCTGGATATATGCCCAGGAGTGGGATTGCTGAGTCATATGGTAGTTCTATATTTAGTTTTCAGAGGTAGCTCCATACTGTTTTCCATAGTGGTTGTACCGAATTACATTCCACCAACAGTGTAGGAGGGTTCCCTTTTTTCCACATCCTCTCCAGCATTTGTTATTTGTTGACTTGTTAATGATGGCCATTTTGACTGGTGTGAGGTGGTACCTCATTGTAGTTTTGATTTACATTTCTCTAATAATTAGCGATGTTGAACATTTTTTCATGTGCCTGCTGGCCATCTGTATGTCTTCTTTGGAGAAATGTCTATTTAGGCCTTCTGCCCATTTTTCAGTTGGGTTATTTGTTTTCATTGTTAATGAGTTGTTTTTTATATTTTGGAGATTAAACCTTTGTTGGTTGGGCCATTTCCAAATTTTTTCTCCCATTCTGTGAGTTGTCTTTTCGTTTTTATAATGGTTTCCTTTGCTGTGCAGAAGCTTTTGAGTTTACCTAGGTCCCATTGGTTTATTTGTGTCTTTATTGTCTTTATTCTAGGAGGTGGGTCAAACAAGACGTTGCTGTGTTTTATGTCAAAAAGCATTCTGCCTATGTTTTACTCTAGGAGGTTTATAGTATCTGGACTTACATTTAGGTCTTGAGTTCATTGAGTTTACTTTTGTGTATGGTGTTAAACAGTGTTCTAATTTCATTCTCTTACATGCAGTTGTCCAGTTTTCCCAGCACCATTTATTAAAGAGAATATTTTTCCTCCACTGTATGTTCTTGCTTCTTTGTCATAGATTATTTGACCATAGGTATTTGGGTTTATTTCTGGGCTTTCTATCCTATTTCATTGATCTATATTTCTGGTTTTTGTGCCAGTACCATACTGTTTTGATGACTGTAACTTTTGTAGTAGAGTCTGAAATCAGGGAGCCTGATGCCTCCAGTTCCGTTTTTCTTTTCAATATTGCTTTGACTATTTGAGGTCTTTTTTTGTTTCCATACAAATTTTAAAATATTTTGTTCTAGAACTGTAAAGAATGTCATTGGTAGTTTGATAGAGATTGCATTGAATCCATAGTTTGCCTTAGGTAGTATTGTCATTTTGACTATATCAATTCTTCCAATCTAAATGCATGGTATATTTTTCCTTCTATTTGTGTCTTCTTTGATTTCTTTCATCAGTGTCTTATAGTTTCCAGAGCATAAGTCTTTTGTCTCTTGAGGTTGCTTTATTCCTAGGTATTTTATTCTCTTCGATGCAATGGTAAATGGGATTGTTTCCTTAATTTCTTTTTCTGATTTTTTCATTGCTAGTATGTAGAATTGAAATCAATTTCTGTCTATTAATTTTGTATCCTGCAACTTTACCAAATTCATAGATGAGCTCTAAAAGTTTTCTGCTAGTGTATTTAGGATTTTCTAGGTATAGAATCATGTCATCTGCAAACAGTGATATTTTCACTTCTTTTCCAATTTGGATTCCTTTTTCTTTTTCTTCTCTGATTGCCATGGCTAGGACTTCTAAGACTATGTTGGGTAACATTGGTGAAAGAAGACATCCTTGTCTTGTTCCTTGTCTTGGTCTTAGTAGTAATGCTTTCAGTTTTTCACCATTGATAATGATGGTATTTATGGGTTTGTCATAAATGGCTTTTTTTTTATATTGCATTAGTTCCCCTCTATGCCCACTCTCTGGAGAGTTTTTATCAGGAATGGGTGTTGAATTTTGTCAGAAGCTTTTTTGGCATCTATTGAGATGATCATATGGTTTTTATTTTTCACTTTGGTGATGTGGTGTATCACATTGATAGATTTTCAGATATTGAAGAATCCTTGCATCACTACTTGAATCATCCTACTTGATCATGGTGTATGATCTTTTAATGTATATTTGTATGTGGTTTGCTAATATTTTGTTGAGGATTTTTGCATCTTTGGTCATCAGTGATATTGGCCTGTTATTTTCTTTTTTTTTTGTGGTATCTTTGGTTTTAGTATCAGGGTAATGGTGGCTTCCCAGAGTGAGCTTGGGAGTATTCCTTCTTTTGCAATTTTCTGGAAAATTTCCAGAAGAAGAGGTGTTAACTCTTCTCTGCATGTTTGGTAGAACTCAGCTGTGAAGCCATCAGGTCCTAGACTTTTGTTTTTTGGAAGTTTTTAAATCACAGTTTCAATTTCAGTACTTGTCATTGTCTATTCATATTTGCTGGTTCTTTCCAGTTCAGTCTTAGTAGGTTATACCTTTGTAAGAATCTGTCCATTTCTTCTAGGTTGTCCATTTTATTGGTTGCTCATAGTAATCTCTCATGATAGTTGCTCTCATGATAGTTGCTCATAGTAATCTCTCATGATACTTTGAATTTCTGCAGTGTCAGTTGTAACTTTTTCTTTTTCATTTTGAATTTCATTGATTTGAACCCTCTCCCTTTTTCTCTTGTTGGGTCCGGCTAAACATTTATCAATTTTGTTGATCTTTATCAGAGAACCAACTTTTGGTTTCATTGATCTTCTCAATTGTTTTATTTGTCTCTATGTTATTAACTTCTGCTCTAATCTTTATGATTTCTTTCCTTCTACTAATGTTGGACTTTGTCTGTGTTTTCCTCTATAGATGTTTAAGGTGTAAGCTTAGGTTGTTTATTTGCATTTTTTCTTATTTCCTGTTATCAGATTTTATTGTTATAAACTTCCCTCTTAGAACTTCTTTTGCTGTGTCTGTAGGTTTTGGAATGTTGTATTTTCATTGTCATTTGTCTCTATGCATCTTTTAATTTCCTTTTTGATTTCTTCAATGATCCATTGGTTGTTTAATAGCATATTGTTTAGCTACCAAGAGTTTGTGTATTTTGCTATTTTTTTTCTTGTAGTTTATTTCTAATCTCATAGATTGTGATTGAAGAAAATGCTTGAAATAATTTCAATTTTTTTTTTTTTTAGTTTACAAAGCCTTGATCTATGGCCCAAGATATGATCTATCCTTGAGAATGTTCCATGTGTGCTAAAGAAGAAAGTATATTCTGCTGCTTTGGGGGTGAAAGTTCTATAGATATCAGTTAAGTCTATTTGGTCTAGTGTATCATTTAAGGCCTGTGTTTCCTTGGCCATTTTCTGTCTGGATGATCTGTTCATTGCTGTAGGTGTGGTGTTAAATCCCCCACTATGGTTGTGTTACTGTCAATTTTCCCTTTTACAGCTGGTAGTAGTTGCCTTATATATTGTGCTGCTTCTATGTGGGTGCACATATATTTAAAATTGCTATTTCTTCTTCTTGTATTGATTCTTTGATCATTATGTAATGTCCTTTGTCTCTCGTGACCTTATTTTAAAATCTATTTTGGCTGATATGAGTATTGCTATTTATGCTTTTCTATAATTTCCACTTGCATGTAATATTTTATTCTATCCCCTCACCTTAAGTCTATATGTGTCCTTAGATCTGAAGTGGGTCTCCTGTAGACAGCATATATATGGGTCTTGTTTTTGAATCTATTTAGCTAGTCTTTTTCTTTTTGTTGGGCATTTAGTCCATTTACATTCAATGAAATTATGGATAAGTGTGTATTTATTGTCATTTACTTACTTTTTTTGGGGGGTGCTATTTTGGATCTTTTTTCTTCCCTTCCTCATTTTTTGTCTTTTCTTGCAATTTGCTGACCATGTTTAGTGTTTGGCTTGGTTTTCCGTTTTTATGTGTGTGACCATTATAGTTATTTGACTAATAGCTCCCCTTATATTTTGATACATCCATCTATATGTGTGCAAAATTGTTTTGTCTTGCTGGTCTCTTTAATTTCAAATGCATTTTCAATGTTCTGCATTTGTCCTCTCCTCTTCTTCTGCTTGCTAGTTTAGATATCATATCTGTCAATGGGTGATTTCCTTTTAAATTATCTTTGCCTTTAATGGTGAGCTTCTTCATTTTTAATGTTTTCGCTTCTAATTATGGCTTTTCCCTTTCTGCTTAGAGAATTTCCTTTAGTAGTTGATATAGAGGTGGTTTGGAGGTGCTGAATTCTCTTAGCTTTTGCTTGTCTGTGAAGCTTTTGATCTCTCCATCAAATCTGAATGAGAGCTTTACTGGGTAGAATAGTCTTGGTTCTAGTTTCCTCCTCTTCATCACCTCAAATATATATTTTGCCACTCCCTTCTGGCTTGTAGAGTTTCTGCTGAGAGAACAGCTGTTATCCTTATAGGAATTCCCTTCTATGTGATTTGTTTCTTCTCCCTTGTGGCTCTTAATAGTTTTTCTTTGAACTTAATTTTGGTCAGTTCGATTAGTTTATGACTTGTATATCTTCTGGGGTTTATTTTGTATGGAATTCTCTGTGCTTCTACTTGAGTGAGTGTTTCCTTTCCCATATCTGAGAAATTTTTGGTTATAATATCTTCAAATATTTTTTCTGGCCCCTTTTCTCTCTCTTCTCCTTCTGGAACCCCTATGATGTGAATGTTGGTATGTTTAATGTTGTCCCAGAAGTCTCTTAGACTCTCCTCAGGTTTTTTCATTCTTTTTTCTTTATTCTTTTCTGTAGCAGTGATTTCCACCACTGTCTTCCACCTCATTTATTCATTCTTTTGCTTCTGTTAACCTGCTATTGGTTCCTTATAAGATTATTTTTCATTTTAGCTCTTGCACTATTCATTTTGCTCCTCAAATCCTCTAGTTCTTTGTTAAACATTTTTTTAAGTTCTCAATCTGTGTCTCCATTCTCTTTCCAAGATCTTGGATCATCTTTTCTATCATTACTCTGAAATCTTTTTCAGGCAAATTGCCTATCTCCTCATCATTTAGTGGTTTTTGTGTATTTTTGTCTTCTTCCTTTGTCTGAAAGCTGCTTCTTTGTAATCTCATAGTGTCTACCTTTCTGTTTATCTTCCCCTTAGCAGTTGGTATGTAGATGTTGAAGCAGGTGCCCAGTCCTGGAGTTCTCAGGGGTGGTAGTGGTTCATGTGTACCTCTTTGTTGGGTAGGCTTTAGGGATTGCTCTCTGTAGATACAGGAGCAGGTGCTGCTGTTCTGCTGGCACTCTCCTTGCTTGGCCACTCTAGGGATCTCTCTCCAAACCCTCAGGGGTGGGGTGCTTCTTCCTAATTGTTGCTCATAGGCTCTCGCTCTAGCTGCAGGATGTATGTTTCTGATGGTCCCTCCCCCTGCCTTGCTGCTGGTAGGAGTGCTCTCTGCGGCCCTGCAGATTGGAATGTGGGTTATTGGACCTCCCCAGCTCCCTTGGTATGGAAAGTGTGCCACTGACATGAGCCTTCACAAGGCCCCTGGCAGGGGTCCTGTATTTGTGCTTTTCACTGGTTGGGTAGCCCACGGCTCTTGTCAGAGAGTGTGCACTGGCAGCCCTTTCATGGGAATGGGAGCTGCTGCCAGCAGCTTTTCTGGTGCTGCTTTGCTGGTGACTTCTGAAGAGTCTCTGGGTGGAGCCAAGGCACCTGCGTTTTCCCTGACTGACAGGGAGAAGGCACTAGCAGCCCTCTTTCAGGAATGGGCCCTGCTGTGCTGGCATGAACCTCTGCAGATTCTCTGGGTGGAGCTGAGATGTCTGTGTTTGCCTGTGTTTTCCCTGCTCAAGCATATCGCTGCTTTTGAAGGAAGTGAGCGCTGGCACCAGCAGTTTTTCTGGTGCTGCTTTGCTGCCTCTGTAGAGTCTCTGGGTGGAGCGAAGGAGCCTGTGTTTTCCCTGATTAGCAGGGAGTGAGCACTGGTGGCCCTCTCACAGGAATGGGCATTGCCTCTCTGGGTGGAGCTGAGACTCCTGTGTTCTCCCTGCTCAAGCAGGTTGTTGCTTTTGCAGGAAGTGGGCACTGCAACCAGCAGCTTTTCTGGTGCCGCCCTGCTGGTCAGAGCCTCTGCAGATTCTCTGTGTGGAGCCAAAGCTCCTGTGTTTTCCCTGATCTCTCAGGGGCTGAGCGCCACCACCACTTGCGGCTCCTCTGGTACAGGTGAGGCTCCACTAGTGTGGGGCCCCTGCTGCTAGGAATCTGGAACTTGTGTTGTTCCCCCAGGCAGTTACTCCACCTGCTCCAAGAAGTCTGTAGCCCTAAGTGAGGGGCTGCTTCCCAGCTGTTGCTAGGCAGCCGCTGCTGCCAAGTGGTGCCTTGAGCTGAAGCAGTGTCCTGCAGCTTGAGAATGTGCTGACAGGGAATAAGGCTGTAGTGTGATGGATCCTGTCCCTTCCTTCCAGCACCCCCAAACAATGGTATCTAATCTCTAAGCCTGGCTGGGTTGCCTCTGCTTAGATGCTTTCCATTGTGGTCACCATATAATCTAGACCCTCCAGGCTATTTCTGCATGGCCAACCCATTCTTTTCCCCCCACATAGCCAGCCCCAGCTCCCTTTTTGAATCTGATCTCTAAGGCCAAGGTTCTAGTTCTCAACACCTGCTGGCACCTGCCTACGGTTGCCTGTAGCACTGACCATTTGTGAAAGACTGTCTCCTTAAATACTTCAGACCATTTGTCTAGAGTTTCCCCTCCATTTTTGGCTGATCTTGTCACTGGTGGGGAAACTTCCCAGGGTGCAGGAGCTATTCCTCTTTCCAGCTCCCTCCTGGGAGAGCAGGTCCTGTCTCGTTTTTTCCTTTGCTTCTTTTTCTCTTTTTCTTCTTTCTTCTTTCTTATATCCTATCTGGTTTTGTAATGTTTTTCTTGTTCTATCATAATCTTGAGGTCTTTTGTCAGTTTTTCACAAATTTTCTCTGCAGTTAGTTCTACATATGGTTGTATTTTCAATGTATTTGTGGGAGTAGATGAGCCTTATATCTTGCCACTCCACCATCTTAGACCTCCCTCAGGGTTGCTGCATTAAATAATATATTGCAATACAACATTTAATAGTGTATGGACACCTAGGAAATACCCAATAGATGTTATGTCTTCCTATAGCTTTTATTCAGATCTATAATCCTTTTCTGTGCTTTTAGTTCTTAATTGCCTTTTGCTTTGCCTTTCCCCTTGTTACTGTTTACAATTCTGCTCCTTGCCCTTCACTTAAGGGAGATGATTTGGTGCTTCCATGATGCCCCCCTTTCTGCTGTGTTGCTTGTGCATGTGATATTGGTTGAGGTTTATTGCTTATTCTAATACAGCTCAGCTTGTGCCCATGGCACTGTCAGGTCATTAGAAGCATGGTTTTGAGGCCCTAGGATGCATTGACCTGCTTCTCACACGTAAGATGATATTAGTGAGATACAAGGGACTCTCAGTCATTGTCCTACCCCTACCTACACTCCCATCAGTTTTGTTTTTTGTCTCTGCATTGTTGGAGAAGATTGTTAGCTATCTTCTTTCTGATGTGAAGAAAAAATAGTCATCTGCCACATCAGTAAACAAAGGATATTACACCTGCCCCTGATGGTGCACCCTGAGGAGACTCAGGATGAGAAAGCACTGGATACTTGCCCTAGATAGCTGAGGTGCCCATCAAAGGAATGTATTCAGTGAGCCCAGATTCTTGCATTTTCCCATGCACAGAAAAGTGCTAAATTCTTTAGCTTGAGATGTCTGGTTTTCTTTAATTAAGAGCAATCTTTTTTTTTTCTCTTTTTAGGGCCTCACCCATGGCATTTGGAAGTTCCCAGGCTAGAGGTCGAATTGGAGCTGCAGCTGCTGTGCTACACCATAACCACATCAATGTGGGATCCGAGCTCTGTCTGTGACCCACACCACAGTTCATAGCAGTGCCAGATCCTTAACCCACTGAGTGAGGCCAGGGATTGAACCCACATCCTCATGGATACTAGTTGGATTCTTAACCCCCTTATGGAACTCCTTTTTTTTTTTTTTTTTTTTTTTTGACTGAAGCCAGGAAGTTCCCAGACCAGGGATCCAACCTGCACCACAAAAGTGACAAAACTGGATCCTCAACCCTCTGAGCCACCAAGGATCTCCAGCGGCAATCCTTTGATGTTCCATCTATCTGGTCTTATTGCAAAAACTCCTACATATCCTGATTCCTCCCTTACCTCTCCAAAGCAGTCCCTTGTTGCTGAGAGGCTATGTCCCAGGCTTAAGTCCTCACAAAGTTCACCAAATAAAATGTAACTCTCAGCTCTTAGGCTGTGCATTTTTTTCAGTCGACACATGTATGCTACTTTTTGCTACTCCTACCTCCCAACTGCTTCAAGTCACTGCCGCTATACCTATCTTTTCTCTTTTTCTCCTTTAATTGCTTATCTAGTGCTTTCCTTAATTTTTTGCATGAAATGTCTAGGCTGATTTTATATAAGTCATCAGTCAATGGAATACTCTTCACACTGCATAGTGAATTGCCCAGTCATCATATACTGGTTGAAATAATTAGATCTCTTGTATTTCTTTCATCTGGTCATTTGTTGGTGGCTATTTAGAGGCTACTCCTTTGAGCTTAAATAGGGTTTTATTTTGTTTATGTAACTTTGAAGATATGTGCTATTACAGTAGACTGAGGCTTTCAAACAGCTAGCCTTTGAGGAGCAGAGGTCTTACCACATTTTGAACCCAGAAAAATATTTCCTATAACATAGTTAAAAAAAGATTCAGGGGAATTCCCATTGTGGCTCAGTGGAAATTAATCCAACTAGTATCAATGAGGATGCAAGTTTGATCCCTGACCTTGTTTAGTGGGTTGATAATCTGGTGTTGCTGTGAGTTGTGGTGTAGGTGGGAGATACCAGGAAGAAGCAATATAGGATTTAAGTGTATAGCCTCTGGAGTCATACAGAGTTGTCCTTGGAAAGGCACAGATAATTTCTTTTTTTAATTTCTCTCCATTTCTTAAGTTTTATATGTAAAGAAATTACTCATATGGAGGTAAAGCACCTCTGAAATCATGCAGGGCCATAATAGCTTTACTTTCCTATTCCTAAAGAGCACTAAAAACTTTCTGACATAAAGGGCATCACATTACCTATAGGTACTGGTTTCTGATCCTCTTCAGAGCTAAGCCATTTAATTGGGTTTGCACAGAGCACCAAGCATGTGCTTTATTCATGGAGGAGAGCATGAGAACTTGTGGATGTGTTCCTCTAAAATAATGCTTTTGGTTATGATAAGAAAAAAAATAATGTTCCTATAGAAGCAGCATTTATTGAGAGTTTACCATGTACCAGGTGTTCATAAACACAGTATAGTTTTGCAAAAACTTTGTTATTACTATCATTCTTATTTTCAAAAATGAGCAGACTGAAGCCCAGAAAAGTAAATGAACTTGTCCCAAGTCACGAAAGTAAAAGGTTGAAGAGGAGAATGCACATTCACTGTTGTCTTACTCTAAAGCCCATGCTTTTTATCACACTAGGCTGCTTATAGACTTAATGTGAGTCTTGCATACTCTAGATTTCACACACAGAGAAGGAATCAGACTGGGTCTCATTTGCGTGAATGAAGTTCCAGGGGTCTAGCTGAAAGAAAGACATATTTATTACTCACCCTCATTCACAACCAATTGAACAGTAAATATAGCAGCCAGAAGATAGAGACCAGACTATCACATTTATTACTAAGTTATATTTGAGGCACTGGTTTAGTGTCCCTCCCCCATCTTAGAACTGCCCTCCTGGGGTTAAATTTGGTTCCACAGAGGATACCATTTACCTAGAGTTGCTGTCGAACACTGGTCCGGTGTGAAGAGGGGAGGATAATGCTTACAGGTTTAGATTATTGGCCTACTAATATAATTTTGGACCAATAGCTACAACCTTCCTACCAAGAAACTCAGTGAATCTCAGTGGAGAGGAGTAAGTGGTGAGACAAGAGGCCTAAAAGGTCTAATCCCTCCTCAGGAAACCAGAGTATTGAGGAATAAATACTCCATCTAATATCTCTGAAGTTTAGAGATTTTACCCAGTGACTCATACATTAAAAATGATAGATCAAGGCTATAGACAATCTGTAGCTTTGTTTGAAAAGAAAAATAAAGGCTAGGTGAAAAGAAGCCAAAGAATTTCTTCTTGTTAGGAATATAACCCTTTCTGTGGCCCAGGCAGACATGGCTTTGAGGTCAATTTCCTTTTCAAATCAATGAAACTTATATATGTGCTTCTCTGCTGAATCCTTTAGGTGTTTATATTTCATGAATAATCCATTTCCCCAAGAAAGTCATATTAGAGAAATGCATTCTCTTGGTCTTCCAAAAGCGTATATGACCAAGCCCATGGGAATATGGAGGACAAACAGAATAAACAGAAGAGAAATTATGTGAATATGTGTACACCTATTTTGTCCATCTGTACAAATACATGGAAGTTGAATTTGATGAGTCTCAATGAATGACAATTTTTATAAAATGGAGAAGGAATTGTGATTTTTTTTTTTTTGCTTTTTTAGGACTGTACCCGAGGCATGGGAGGTTCCCAGGCTAGGGATCAAATTGGAGCTATAGCTGCCAGCCTACACCACAGCCACAGTGGTGGGATCCAAGCTGTGGTGCCAATCATGGCAATGCTGGATCCTTAACTCACTGAGGGAGGCCAGGGATCAAACCCGCAACCTCATGGTCACTAGTCAGATTCGTTTCTACTGCACCACAAGGGGAACTCCAGGAATAGTGGTTTTTATCTGTATATTTTTTAAAAGGATTTCATGACTTTGGCATTTGCATAATAAATTAGATACATTATAATAGTAGTAATAATGATAACATTAATGACAATGCTAACAGTTACTGTGTACTTTCCTGCATCAGGTACCATGCCAAGACATTTACACACATTATCTTCCTTAATACAACATCCCTATAATGTATATACTACTGTTATTCCCATTGTACGTAGAAAACTAAGTGTCAGAGAGTTTAAGTGGCTGGCTTAAGTTTATTAGTCTAAGTGACTTAGTCATTCAAGCCTTCCTAACTTCAAAGTCAATGCTCTAAACCATGATGAGGTTATGTCTTCATTTGTTAAGAGATGTAATTCTAATCTTCTAATGTTTCTGTGCTTTAAAACTCCTGAGGCTTCAGATGTAATTTGTTCATGTATTTATTTATTTGAGAGCTTTGTTCATATTTATCTAGAGCTTATGATGCTAGGCACTCGCAAAATCAGCGCAGCCCCTGCCTTCATGTACCTCACCATCCAGTGTGCTATTGAGACTCATCTTTTCCTGCTAGGACAGTTTAGTCATCCTTTTCTACTGCTGGATAGAGGGGAGGGATGGGCTTTGTAAAATACTACAAACAAACAAATTATGTTTTCAATTTAATCCTTATTTTATATTGGAGTATACTTGATTTATAGTGCTGTGTTAGTTTCAGATATCCAGTAAAGTGAATTAATTTTATATATATGTAGCTGAATACATACATACATATATATATATATATATACACACACACACACACAAATATATTCATTCTTTTTCAGATTCTTTCCCATATCAGTTATTAGAGAATATTGAGTATAGTTCCCTGTGCTATACAGTTAAGTTCTTGTTTATTATCTATTTTATATATTTTAGTGGGTGTATGTTAATCCCCAACTCTTAATTTATCCCACCCCCCACATTTCCCTTTTGGTAACCATAGGCTTGTTTTCAAAGCCTGTGTTTGCTTCTCAAACTCTTTTATTTTTTTATTTTTTTGGTCTTTTTAGGCCATGCCTGTGGCATATGTAAGTTCCCAAGCTAGGGGTTGAAGCGGAGCTGCAGCTGCAGTCCTACACCACAGCCATAGTAACTCAGGATCTGAGCTGAGTCTGCGACCTACACCACCGCTCACAGCAATGCCAGATCCTTAACACACTGAGAGAAGCCAGGGATCAAACCTGTGTCCTCATGGATACTAGTCGGGTTTGTTACCACTAAGCCATGAGGGAAACTCCTCAAAAATTTCTTTAAGAGATACATCAAATTCTACTTATTCTTTGCCCAAATTTGTATAAGTTAGGTAGATTCAATAACTTGAAAGCAAGTGGTTCTGTAAAGGAAAATCCCATCAAGACGAATCTTTGGATGGCAGTTGGATGCTTGCCCACTCTGGTGTAGCCGGCAAGGGAGGGGTACAGTGTGATTGACTTGGTGCCGTGTTTGATCAGGGGCACAACCAGATTACTGGCTACCTCCCTGGGAATTTCCTTAGGAGCAAATCATTAGTTGTGGTGCTCTTCAGGGCTGGCTTGGAGAGGCATCTGAACTAGTCCCAACAATGGGAGGAAATGGGGGCCAACAGCTTGGGGCTTTGGGGTGCTGCTTTTGAGTGCCACAGTATGGACAGAAAATGGAACACAACAGATTAACAAAGAGCTCATGTATTAACATAATCCAACTCTCATCCAAGTGGACTGTGGTTTGTATTCTATGACTATGCCTTTGTACCTCACTGAGGCAAAACTGCCACAGTACATCTGCTTCCCACCCCTTGCCTTCATTTATTATAAACATTAACTTATGGCTGGTGCTACTGATCTTCCATTCAGTTCCATTCAAAATGAGATCTCAATTTTTAATTTTGAATGATATTTGAAGAGTAGTGCAATCTAAAGTTATTTTCTATTAATACATAGGCTATGATATTAAAGACTTTATTCTTTTGTTAATGTTAATAGTTCTGTTACTATGAAACCTTTATTCCCTTAATTTCAAGTAAATTTAAATTTTATGTTTGCTTCACCACAATTATATAATCCTTTTTTATTATTGAAAAGTATCACAATTATGCAAATGATTTTATCCAAGGAGACAAGCAGCAATTAACTGTAAGACAGGCTGTTACTGTAAGAATTGTATTCACACTGAATGGAATTGGACTTTTTAAAAAATAAACCTTTAATAAGAAAATTCAGTTGGTACAGATTTTAAAGGCAAGCAGTTCGTTGAGACAAGTTTGTACTCTTGCCATAATAGTTTTGAATTATAATATTTATAGTTTTCTTTTACTTTAGTATGCTTTTAGCTCCTGCCTTATAAAAAAAAAATGACTGCTTCAGCAAGTAAGAAATATGTGCGGAAAAAAAAATTTCACTCAGGTTTATATAATTTTACTCACTCTTCATTTAAGAAAACTGGGCAGTAATAACCATTTTAAAGATTTTTTAAAACATAAAAAAGTTGCTTCATTTTTATTTATAGCTTTTCTAAAATTAAAACTTGTTTTCATTGTGATTGTGCAACTTATATTGAGCCAGAATTTCCCTTTCATCTACTTTTTGTGTATTGTACATAGAGGGAAGGGCTTTTACTGCTTTACGTGGTGAGGCTCCATTTACTGCATTTTTTTACTACTGTCACTATCAAAGAGTCCAGTAAGACTTGGAGGTGGTTTAACGTTTCCTTAAAAGCACAGGGTTTTTTCTGAGGTTAAGTACAATTTTTGTATTTTAAAAAATTGAAGTATGTACAATAGCTTCGGGTGTGGCTCACAGTGATTTGGTACTTATATACATTTTGGAATGGTTACCATGTTAAGTCTGGTTACCATCTGTCACTATACAGTATTATTACAATGTTATTGAATATATTCCCTATACTGCACATTCTATCCCTGTGACTTATTTATTTTATAACTGGAAGTTTGTATCCCTTAATTCCCTTTACCGGTTTTTCCCACCCCCAAACCTTTTACCTTCTGGCAACCAGTAGTTTGTTTTTTGTACAGTATCTATGAATCTGCTTCTGCTTTGTTTGCGTGCTTGTTTGGTTTTGCAGATTCCACTTAATAGTGAAATTATATAGTAATTGTCTTTCTCTGACATTTCATTTAACATAATACCATCTAGACCCATTCATGTTGTTGCAAATGGCAAGACTTCATTCTTATTTATGGCTGGGTAATGTTCAATTTGTGTGTGTGTGTTGTGTATATGTCACATCTTCTTTATCCATTCATCTGTTGATAGATGTTTAGGTTACTTTCACATCTTGGATGCTGTAAATAATGCTGCAGTGAACATAGGGATTCATATATCTCTTTGAATTAATGTTCCTTTTTCTCTACAACCTCACCAAAACTTGTTATTTGTTGTCTTTTTGACAATAGCCATTCAAACAGGTGTGAGGTGATGTATCATTGTGGTTTTGATTTGCATTTCTATGGTAATTAGTGATATTGGGAATCTTTTTCATGTGCCTGTTGGCCATCTGTATGTCTTCTTTGGAAAAATGTATATTCAGGTCTCTGCCCCATTTTTAAATAGAATTTCTTGTTTTTTGATGTGGAGTTGTATGAGTTCTTTGTCTATTTTGGATATTTACCTCTTATCAGATATATCACTGGCAAATATCTTCTCACAGTTAATAGGTTGCCTTTTTGTTTCATTGATGGTTTCCCTTACTGTGCAAAAACTTAGTTTGATGTAGTCCCCGTTTGTTTGGTTCTACCTTTGTTTCTCTTGCTTAAGGAGATAAATCCAAAAAAAAAATCACTAAGACTGATGTCAAAGAGCTTACTATCTGCTTTCTTCTCAGAGTTTTATAGTTTCCAGTGTTACATTTAAGTCTTTAATCCATTTTGAATTTGTTTTTTGTATATCCTGTAAGATAATGGCCCAGTGTCATTCTTTTGCATATATCTACCCAATTTTCCCAACACCATTCATTGAAGAGTATGTCCTTTCTCTATTGCATATTTTTGCCTCCTTTGTTATAGATTAATTGACATATATGCATGGGTTTATTTGTGCAGTTTCTATTTTGTTTCATTGATTTATGTGTCTATTTTTGTGCCAGTACCATACTGTTTTGGTTACTGTAGCTTTATAATAAAATTATGAGATAATACCTCCATATTTGTTTTTATTTCTCAAGATTGCTTTGGCTATTCAGAGTCATCTGTGGTTCCATATAAATTTTAAGATTATTTGTTCTACCTCTGTGAAAAACACCATTGGTATTTTGATAAAGATGGCATTGAAGTGAGTTCCCATTGTGGTGCAGCAGAAACAAATCTGACTAGGAACCATGAGGTTGTGGGTTTGATCTCTGGCCTCGCTCAGTGGGTTAAGGATCCAGCATTGCCGTGATCTGTGGTTTAGGTCACAGACACACCTCTGATCTCACGTTGCTGTGGCTGTGGCATAGGCTAGCAGCTACAGTTCTGATTAGACCCCTATCCTGGGAACCTCCATATGCCATGGGGAGCAGCCCTAGAAAAGGCAAAAAGACAAAAGACAAAAAAAAAAAGATGGCATTGAATCTGTAGATTGCTTTGGATAGTCTGGATATATTAGCAATATTAATTTTTCTAATCCACAAACATGATATAAATTTTCATTTGTATCATCTATTTTTTGTCAATATCTTAATAGATTTTAGAGTATGGGTCTTTCACCTCCTTGGTTAAATTTATTCCTAGGTATTTTATTCTTTCTTTTATTTTATTCCTAGGTGTTTTATTCTTTTTAAATAGATTTTAGAGTATGGGTCTTTCACCTCCTTGGCTTAATTTATTCCTACATATTTTATTCTTTCTGATCCAATTGTAACTGAGGTTTTTCTCAATTTCTCTTTTTCATAGCTGGTTATTAGTGTACAGAAACACAACTATTTTCCTTATACTAATTTTGTATCCTGTAACTCTGATGAATTTGTTTATTCTAAAATTTTTGATGGAGTCTTTTCATTATTTTCTATATGTAATATAATATCATCTACAAATAATTACAGTTTTATTTTTTCCTTTCCAATTTGGATGACTTTTATTTATTTTTATTGCCTAATTGCTCTGGCTAGGAAGTACTGTATTGAATAAGTAAGTATCATTCTTTTTTATAAAATAAATTTTGTTGAAATATTGTTGACTTATAAAGCTGTGTTAGTTTCAGGTATAGAGCAAACTGAATCAGTTATACATATACATATATCCATTCTTTCTCAGATTCTTTTCCCCAATAGACAGAGTATTGAATGGATTATCCCGTACTATACAGTAGGTCCTTATTACCTATCTATTTTATCTATAGTAGAATGTATATGTTAATCCCAACCCCCTAATTTATCCTCCCTGCCCCACATTTCTCCTCAGTAACAATGTATCATTTTTTATTAAATTCCACATATTAGTGATTTCATATGATATTTGTCTTTTTCTGTCTGATTTATTTCACTTAGTATGTGAATTTCTAGATCCATCCATGTTCCTGCAAATGGCATTATTTTATTATTTTTTATGGCTGAGTAATATTCCATTGTGTATATGTACCACTTCTTTTTATCCATTCCTCTGTTGTTGGACATTTAGGTTGTCTCCATATTTTGGCTATTTTAAATGATGCTGTGATGGACATTGAGATGCATGTATCTTTCCAAAATACTTTTTTTTTTTCTGGATATATGCCCAGGAGTGGGATTTCTTGATCATATGGTTCTATTTTTAGTTTTTTAAGGAATTTCCGTACAGTTTTTCATAGTGGTTGCCCCAATACTGTTACATTCCCACCAACAGTGTAGGAAAGTTCCCTTTTGACCCCACCCTTTCCAGCATTTATTGTTTGTCAGCTCTTTGATGATAGCCATTCTGACTGGTGTGAAGTGAAATTTCATTGTAGTTTTAATTTGCATTTCTCTAAAAATGAGTGATGTGGAGCATCTTTTCATGTGCTTTTTATTTATTTAGATTAATCACAGAAATTTATTTTCTCACAGTTTGGATGCTAATAATTCAGATCGAGGTGTAGACAGGGTTAATTACTTCTGAGGCCTATCTTGGCTTGTAGATAACTACCTTCTGAAGTATATTTTATTTACAATGTTTCATGTTTACATCAGAGTGATTCATATATATATATATACTTTTTCAGATTCTTTTCCATTATAGGTTATTACAAGATATTCAGTATAGTTCCCTGCACTATACAGTAGGTCCATGTATATGTACAGTAGGTCTATATATATAATGTAACTATTATATATATAGTAGGGTGTATATGTTAATCCCAAACTTAAAATTTATTGCTTCATCTTCTATTTTGTCTTCTATGTCTTTGAGTCTATTTCTAGTTTGTATATAAGTTCATTTGTACCATTTTTTTATATTCCACATATAAGTGATAGCATATGCTATTTGTCTTTTCTGACCTCATTTAGTATGGTAATCTCTGGGTCCATCCATGATGCTGCAAATGGTATTATTTCATTCCTTTTATGGCTGAGTAATATTTGATTGAATATATGTACCACATCTTCCTTATCCATTCATCTGTTAATGGGCATTTAGGTTGTTTCCATTTCTTGGTTATTGTGAATAGTGCTGCAGTCACCATAGGGGTGCATATATCTTTTTGAATGAAATTTTCGTCTGGATATATACCCAGGAGTGGGATTGCTGGGTCATATGGTAGTTCTATATTTAGTTTTCTGAGGAACCTCCATACTGTTTTTCATGTTGGCTTGCACCAATTTACATTCCCACCAACAGGGTAAGAGTATTTCCCTTTCTCCACACTCTCTCCCTCATTTACTATTTGTAGGCTTTTTTGGGGGAGGTTGCTTTTTGGGGCCACACCTAAGGCATATGGAGCTTCCCTCGCTAGGGGTATAATTGGAGCCACAGCTGCCAGCCTATGCCACAGCCACAGCAATGCAGGATCTGAGCTGTGTCTGTGACCCACACCACAGCTCATGGCAACGCCAGATCCTCAAGTGATATTGAGCATCTTTTCATGTGCCCATTGGCCATCTGTCTGTATTCTTTGGAGAAATGTCTATTTAGATCTTCAGGACCTTTTTTATTGGGTTGTTTGTTTTTTTCTTGTTGAGTTGTACGAGTACTTTGTATGTTTTGGAGATTAAGCCCTTGTTGGTTGCATCATTTGCAAAGATTTTCTTATATTCTGTAGGTTGTCTTTCTGTTTTGTTTATGGTTTCCTTTGCTATGCAGTAGCTTTTAAGTTTAATTAGGTGCCATTTTGTTTAATTACTCTAAGTCTCTGATCCAAAGAGATATTGCTGTGATATACATCAAAGAGTGTTCTTCCCATGGTATCTGGTCTTGCATTTAGGTATTTTTAAAAAAAATACTATAATTGATTTACATTGTCCTGTCAATTTTTGTTGTACAGCAATGTGACCCAGCCATACATATATGAAGATTCTTTTTTTCACATTATCCTCCCTCACACGTGATTAGACATAGTTCTCTGTGCTATATATACAGCAGGAACTCATTGCTTATCCATTACAAATGTAACAGTTTGCATCTACTAACCCCAAACTCCCAGTTCACACGACTTCCCCCTCTTCTTCTTGGCATCCTCAAGTTTGTTCTCTGTGTCCATGAGTTCATTTCCATTTTTTAAATTTGGTTGTTTGTTTTTTTGGGTATAAAGTTATATGAGATGTTTTCATAAAGTTATACAGTCCTTTGTGAGTTGCTTCATTTGCAAAGATTTTCTCCTATTCTGTGGGTTGTCTTTTTGTTTTATGATTTTCTTTGCTTTGCAAAAGCTTTTAAGCTTAATTGGATCCTATTTGCACTCTCTGACACCATACACAAGAATGAACTCAGAATGAATTACAGACCTAAACATATGACTAGATACTACAACACTCTTAGAAGAAAACATAGGCAGAACCATCTTTGAAATAAATTGTAGCAATATTTTTTATTTCACCGAACTCCTAGGTTTGGGTTATTTTCCTTTTTTTTCTTTTTTCTTTTTATTCTTTTTTATTTTTTAATTGTTATTTCCCAAATAAATTTTTTTCTACTGTACAGCATGGTGACCCAGTTACACATACATGTATATATTCTTTTTACTCCCATTATCATGCTCCATCATAAGTGACTAGATATAGTTCTCAATGCTACACAGCAGGATCTCATTGCTAATCCATTCCAAAAGCAATAGTTTGCATCTATTAAGCTCAAGCTCCCAATCCATCCCACTCCCTCCCCCTCGCCCTTGTCAACCACAAGTCTATTCTCCAAATCCATGATTTTCTTTTCTGTGGAAAAGTTCATATGTGGCATCTATTAGATCCCAGATATAAGTGATACCATATGGTATTTGTCTTTCTCTTTTTCACTTACTTCTCTCAGGATGAGACTCTATAGTTCCCTTCAAGTTGCTGCAAATGGAATTGTTTTGTTCTTTTTTAGTGCTGAGTAGTATTGCATTGTATATACACACACACACACACACACACACACACACATGATATCTTAATCCAATCATCTGTCAATAGACATTTGGGTTGTTTCCATGTCTTGGCTATTGTGAATAGAGCTGCAATGAACATGCAGGTGCCTGTGTCTTTTTCAAGGAAACTCTTGTCCAGATATATGCCCAAGACTGGGGTTGTTGTGTCGTATGGTAGTCCTATGTATACTCTTCTAAGGTACCTCCATACTGTTCTCCATAGTAGTTTTACCAGATTACATTCCCACCAGCAGTGCAAGAGGGTTGCCTTTTCTCCACACCCCCTCAAGCATTTGTTATTTGTGGACTTATTAATGATGGCCATTCTGACTGGTGTGAGGTGGTACCTTGTGGTAGCTTTGATTTGCATTTCTCTAATAATCAGGGATGTTGATCATGTTTTCATGTGCTGTTGGCCATCTGTATATCTTCCTTGGAGAATGGTCTGTCTATTCAGGTCTTTTGCCCCTTTTTCAATTGTGTTTTTGGCTTTCTTGCTGCTGAGTTGTGTAAGTTGTTTGTATATTTTAGAGTTTAAGCCCTTGTCCATCACATCATTTAAAACAATTTTCTCCCATTCCGTAAGTTGTCTTTTTGTTTTCTTTTTGGATTCCTTTACTGTGCAAAAGCTTGTCAGTTTGATTAGGTCCCATTGGTTTATTTTGCTTTTATGTCTGTTGCTTTGGGAGATGGACCTGGGAAAACATTTGTAAGGTTGATGTCAGAGAATGTTTTGCCTATGTTCTCTTCCAGGAATTTGATGGTGCTTGACTTATATTTAAGTCTTTCAGCCATTTTGTGTTTATTTTTGTGCATGGTGTGTGGCTGTGTTTTAGTTTCACTAATTTGCCTGCAGCTGTGTGAATCTTATATCCTGATACTTTGCTGAATTTGTGGATCAGTTCAAGTAGTTTTTGGGTTGAATCCTTAGACTTTTCAATATATAGTATCATGTCATCTGCATACAGTGACAGTTTTACCTCTTCTCTTCCTATTTGAATGCCTTTTACTTCTTTGTTTGTCTGATCGCTGTGGCTAGGACTTCCAGGACTATGTTGAATAACATTGGTGAGAGTGGGAATCCTGGAGATGGGACTAAGATGGCAGAATAGAAGGACTAGAGCTCAACTTCTCTCCGAAAAACAGCAAAATTCACAACTAAAGGCTGAGCAATCTCCAACCAAATGGATCAGAATCCTTAAAAAAGATATCCTGCTCCAGAAGAAAAAGAGGAGGCCACATCAAGAAGTAGGAGGGGCAATTACATGATATAAACACCCCATACCTCCTGGGTTGGAGCTCCACAGCCTGGAAACTAAATGGTTCACAAAGACTCACCCACAGCAGTGAGAGTTCTGAGCCACACATCAAACTCTAACGTGTGGGGATCTGGCACTGGGAGAAAGAGACCCTGGAGCATCTGGCACTGAAGGCCAGTGGGGCTTGTGTGCATGAGCTCCACAGGACTAGGGGAAACAGAGACCCCATTCTTAAAATGCACACACAGACTTACACGTGCACTGGGTCCCAGGGCAAAGCAAAGTCTCCATAGGAATCTGGGTCAAACCTGTCTGAAGTTCTTGGAGGACATCCGGGGAAAACAGGGGTGAGTGTGGCTTGTTGTGAGGGATGGACATTGGAAGCAAAGCTCTCAGGAATATTCAGCAGTGTGCCTTTCTCTGGAGGTGGCCATTTTGGGAAAATCTGTCCCCACCCGTCAGTCAGGGCTGAGAAGCCCCAGAGCAAACAACAATCCAGGTGGGATCACAGCCCCACCCCTCAGTAAACAGGCTACCTAAAGACCCCTCAGGCACACAACTGCCTCTAATGCCATCCAGAGACTAAGCCCCACCCACCAGAGGGATAGGAATCAGCTGCACCTACCAGTGGGCAGGCATCAGCCCCTCCCATCAGGAAGCCTACAGCAAACCCCCATACTGACTTCAGCCACAAGGGGGACAGACATCAGAAGTAAGAGAGGCTACACAACTCTATTATCTGTAAAAAGGTCACCACACCAAAAACCTATAAAAATGAAAAGACAGAGAACTATAACTCAGATGAGGGAGAAAGGAAAAACCCCAGAAAATCAGCTAAGTGAGGAGGTGATTCTCAGCCTCCAGGAAAAAGACTTTAGATTGTTGATGCTGAAGATGATGCAAGACATTGGAAAAAAACTGGAGGCAAACACTGAGTGAAGAGATACAAGATATAAAACTTAAACAAGAAGAGATGCAAAATGCAATAACTGAAATAAAAAAATCCACTAGCAGCAGCTAACAGCAGAATACAGGAGGCAGTAGAACGAATAAGCGAGGTGGAGGACAGATTAGTAGAAATTACAGAAGCAGAACAGAAAAGAGAAAAAAGATTGAAAACATGAAGAGAGTCTCAGAGAACTCTAGGACAATATTAAACACACCAACATCCATATTATAGGGGTGCCAGAAGGAGAAGAGAGAGAGAAGGGGGCAGAAAACATATTCCAAGAGATAATATCCAAAAACTTCCCTAACATGGGAAAGGAATCACTCACTCAAATCCAGGAAACACAATGAATACCATATAAAATAATCCCAAGGAGGAATACAACAAGACATGTATTAATCAAACTGACCAAAATGAAAGACAAAGAGAAAATCTGAAAAGCAACTAGGGAAGAGAAACAAATAACATACAAGGGAACCCTGATAAGGTTGTTGGCAGACTTTTCAGCAGAAACTCTGCAGGCCAGAAGGGAGTGGCATGATATACTTACCATGATGAAAGGAAAAAAACCTCCAACCAATATGATTTTACCCAGCAAGGCTCTCATTCAGATTTGAAGGAGAAATCACAACCTTCACAGATAAGCAAAAGCTGAGAGAATTCAGCAATGCTAAACCAGCCTTACCACAACTACTAAAGGAACTTCTCTAGGCAGAAAAGAAAAGACAGCAACAGGAAACAAAAATTCCACAAATGACAAGGCTCTCCAGTAAAGGTATCTGTACAGTAAAGATACGAAATCATCCATGCACGATTATACCACCAAAATCAGAAATCATGAGAAGAGGTGGGTACAAATGCAGGACACTGGAGATGCACTTGCAATTAAGAGACCAACAACGTAAAACAATCTCATATACATATCGACTCGTATATCAAAACTCCAGAATAGCTGCAAACCAAAAATCTACAACTGATACACAAACAAAGAAAAATCAACTTAAATACAACACTAAAGATAGACATCAAATCAGAAGAGGAGAGAACAAGAAAAGAAGGGAAGAAAAAATAGCAGCAAAAACAAATGCAAAGCAATTAATACAATGGCAATAAGAACATACATATCAATAATTACGTTAAATGTTAATGGACTAAACGCCCCCAACCAAAAGACATAGACTTGCAGAATGGATACGAAACCAATATCCATATATATGCTGTCTTCAAGAGACCCACTTCACTTCTAGGGATACATACAAATTGCAAGTGAGAGGATGGAAGAAAATATTTCATGCAAACGGGGATCAAAAGAAAGCTGGAGTAGCATTACTCATAAGAGACAAATAGACTTTAAAGTGAAGACTATTTTAAGCGACAAGGAAGGTCACTATGTAATGATCAAAGGATCAATCAAAGAAGATGATATAACAATTTTAAATATCTATGCACCCAACATAAGTTCACCACCATATATAAGGCAACTGCTAACAACCTCAAAAGGAGAAATCAATAATAACACAATAATAGTGGGGGACTTTAACACCCCACTTACAGCAATGGACAGATCAACCAGACAGAAAATCAATAAGGAAACACAGGCCCTGAATGATGCATTAAACCAGATGGACTTAAAAGATATTTATAGGACATTCCATCCAAAAGCAACAGAATACACATTCTTCTCAAGTGCACATGGAACATTCTCTAAGATTGATCACATCATGAGCTAAAACTCCAACCTTGGTAACCTTAAGAAAATTGAAATCATATCAAGCATCTTTTCCGATCACAATGCTATACAACTAGAAATCAACAACAAGAAAAAAACTGCGGAAAACACAAACACATGGAGACTCAACAACATGCTACTAAACAACCAATGGCTCACTGAAGAAATCAAAGAGGAAATTAAAAAATACCTAGCAGCAAATGACAATGAAGATACGACACTCCAAAATCTATGGGATGCAGCAAAAGCTGTTCTAAGGGGAAAGTTTATAGCAATACAAGCCCACCTTGGGAAACAAGAAAAAGCTCAAATAAACAAGCTAAGTTTACATCTAAAGCAGCTTGAGAGAGAAGAACAGACAAGACCAAAGTTAGCAGAAGGAAAGAAATCATAAAGATCAGAGCAGAAATCAATAAAATAGAAATGAAGAAACCATAGAAAAGATCAATGAAACAAAAAGCTGTTTCTTTGAATACATCAACAAAATTGATAAGCCCTTAGCCGGACTTATCAAGAAAAAAAGAGAGAGGACTCAAATCAATCAAATAGAAATGAAAAAGGAGAAGTAACAATGGACATCACAGAAATACAAAGGATCATAAGAGACTACTATATGCAACTATACGCCAATAAAATGGAAAACCTAGAAGAAATGGACAAATTCTTAGAAAAGTACAATCTTCCAAGACTAAACCAAGATGAAATAGAAAAGATGAATGGACCAATCACAAGACCTGAAATTGAAACTGTGATTAAAAAACTTCCAACAAACAAAAGTCCAGGACCAGATGGCTTCACAGGTGAATTCCATAAAACATTTAGAGAAGAGCTAACACCTCACCTTCTGAAACTAATCCAAAAAATTGCAGAGGAAGGAATGCTCCCAAATTCTTTCTATGAGGCCGCCATCACCCTGATACCGAAACCAGACAAAGACACCACAAAAAAGGAAAATTACAGGCCAATTTCACTGATGAACATAGATGCAAACATCCTCAACAAAATACTAGCAAAACAAATCCAACAATACATTAAAAGGACTGTACATCATGATCAAGCGGGATTTATCCCAGGGATTCTTCAATATCCACAAATCCATCAGTGTGATACACCACATTAACAAACTGAAGAAGAAAAACCATATGATCCTCTCAATAGATGCAGAAAAAGCCTTTGACAAAATCCAACAGCCATTTCTGATAAAAACCCTTCAGAACGTGGGCATAGAAGGAACTTACCTCAACATGAAAAAGCCATATATGACAAACCCACAGCAAACATCATTCTCAATGGTGAAAAGCTGAAAGAATTCCCGAAGAAGTAAAAGAAATAAAAGGAATCCAAATGGGAAAGGAAGAAGTAAAACTATCACTATTTGCAGGTGACATGATATACTATACCTAGAGAATCCTAAAGACTCTACCAGAAAACTCTTAGAGCTCATTCATTAATTTGGCAATGTTGCAGGATACAAAATTAATACACAGAAATCGATGGCATTTCTATACACTAACAATGAAAGAGCAGAAAAGGAAATTAGGGAAGCAATCCCGTTTACCATTGCATCCGAAAGAATAAAATACTTAGGAGTAAATCTACCTAAAGAGACAAAAGACCTGTGCTGTGAAAACTGTAAGACAGTGATGAAAGAAATCAAAGATGACACAAATAGATGGAACGATATACTATGCTTGTGGATTGGAAGAGTTAATATTATCAAAATGACTATACTACCTAAGGCAATATACAGATTCAATGGAATCCCTATCAAAGTACCAAGTATATTTTTCACAGAACACGAACAAAATATTTTAAAGTTTGTTTGGAAGCACAGAAGACTCAGAATAGCCAAAGACATCCTGAAGAAGAAAAACGGAGCTGGAGGAGTCAGGCTGCCAGACGTCAGACTATACTACAAAGTAACAATCCTCACAACTGTATGGTACTGGCACAAAGACAGAATTATAGATTAGTGGAACAGGATAGAAGGCCCAGAATTGAACCCACGCACCTACAGCCAAATAATCTATGACAGAGGAGGCAAGAAGATACAATGGAGAAAAGACAGCCAGTTCTATAAGTTGTGCTTGGAAAACTGGACAGCCACATGGCAAAGAATGAAATTAGAACACTCCCTAACACCATACACAAAAATAAACTGAAAGTGGAGTTCCTGTCGTGGCATGGTGGTTAACAAATCTGACTAGGAACCTTGAGGTTGCTGTTCAGTCCCTGGCCTTGCTCACTGGGTTAAGGGTCTGGCATTGCCATGAGAGGTGGTGCAGGTTGCAGACGCGGCTCGGATCCTGCATTTCTGTGGCTATGGAGCAGGCTGGTGGCTACGGCTCCAATTGGACCCCTAGCCTGGGAATCTCCATATGCCGCAGAAGCGGCCTTAGAAAATGCAAAAAGACAAAAAAAAATACACCTCAAAATGTATTAATGACCTAGATATAAGACCAGTCACTATAAAACTCTTAGAAGAAAACATAGGCCAAACACTCTCTGACATAAATGACAGCAACATCTTCTCAGGTCCAGCTCTTAGAGTACTGACAATAAAAACAAAAATAAAAAAAATGGGACCTAATCAAACTTAAAAGCTTCTGCACTGCAAAACCCTAAACAAAATGAAAAGACAGCCCACACAATGGGAGAAAATCTTGCAAATGAATCAACTGACAAGGGATTTATCTCCAAAATTTATGAACACCTTCTGTTGTTCCATACCAAAACAACAAACAACCCCATCAAAAGATGGGCAGAAGATCTAAACAGATAGTTCTCCAAAGAAGACATACAGATGGCCACAAAACACGTGAAAAGATGTTAGCATCACTCATTCTTAGAGAAATGCAAATCAAAACCACTCTGAGGCACCACCTTACACCAGCCAGAGTGGCCATCATCAAAAAGTCTACAAATAATAAGTTCTGGAGAGGGAGCAGAGAAAAAGGAACCCTATGACTCTATTGGTGGGATTGTACATTGGTGCAACCACTGTGGAAAGCAGTGTGGAGATTCCTCAGAAAACTACAAATAGAACTCCTATTTGATCCAGCAATCCCACTCCTAGGCATCTATCCAGAGAAAACCATGACTCACAAAGACACATGTACTCCGATGTTCATTGCAGCACTATTTTCAATAGCCAAGACGTGGAAACAACCTAAATGTCCATCGACAGATGAGTGGATCAAGAAGAAGTGGTACATATACACAGTGGAATATGACTCAGACATTAAAAAGAACGAAATACCAGCATTTTTAGCAACATGGATGGACCTAGAAACTATCATGGTAAGTGAAGTCAGCCATACAATGAGACACCAACATCAAATGCTTTCACTGACATGTGGAATCTGAAAAAAGGAGAGACTGAACGTCTTTGCAGAACAGATGCTGACTCACAGACATTGAAAAACTCATGGTCTCTGGAGGAGACAGTTTGTGGAGTGGGGGGATGTGCTTGGGTTATGGGATGGAAATCCTGTGAAATCAGGTTGTATAATGATCATAACAATCTGATTCATTTGAGTAATAATAATAAAAAAAAGAAATTGGGCATCCTTGTCTTATTCCAGATTTTAGTGGGACGGCTTTCAGCTTTTCTCTATTGAGTATTATATTTTCTGTGGGTTTCTCATCAATGGCTTTGATTATTTTAACCTATGAAATTAAATGAGAAAAAACTGACTATGTGGAGACTAAATAACATGCTACTAAAAAACCAATGGGTCAATGAGGAAATCAAAAAATACTTTGAGCCAAATGATAATGAAGACACAACCACTCAGAAACTATGAGACACTGCAAAAGCAGTGCTCAGAGGGAAATTTCTAGCAATACAGGCCTTCCCCAAAAAGAAGAAAAATCTCAAATAAACAACTTAACCCTTCACCTAAATGAATTAGAAAAAGAACAACAAACACAACCTAAATTCAGCAGAAGGAACGGCATCATAAAGATCAAAGAAGAAATCAATAAAATAGAGATTAAAAAATCAACAGAAAAAATCAATAAAACCTAGAGCTGGTTCTTCAAAAAAGTAAACAGAATGGACAAACCTCTGGCCAGACTCACCAAGAAGAGGAGAGAAAAAAACCCAAGTAAACAAAATAAGAAATGAAAAGGGAATAGTCACAGCGGATACTACAGAAATGCAATAAAGCATGAGAGAATACTATGAACAGTTGTATGCTAAAAAATTTGATAACCTAGAAGAAATGTACAACTTTCTAGAGACTTGCAGCCTGCCAAGGATATTGAACATTGTTCCCTCTGCTATATAGTAGAACCATGGTTTTTATCCCTTTCATTGTATAGTTGAATTTTGTTTGCTAGTATTTTGTTGAGGATTTCCGCATCTATTTTCATCAGGGATATTGGAATGTAATTTGTTGTAATGTCTTTGTCCGGTTTTGGTATCAGGGTAATGCTGGTAATCCTTATAAAATGAGTTTGGAAGTATTCTTTCCTCTTTAATTTTTTGGAAGAGTTTGAGAAGTATAGGTATTAACTCTTCTTTAAATGTTTGGTTGAATTCATCAGCACAAATTATTTTAGAGCTCAACAGATCTGGGTTCAATTCCTGCTTGTTCCACTTATTTTAACTATATAGCCTTGGGCAAATTAACCTCTCTGAGTCTCAGTGTGCTCATTTGCATAAAAGTTTTAATAATAGAAAGTGCTTCATGAAAATTACCTGAGTTAATCCAAGTTTAATACAGTGTCAGGAACATAGTAAGTACTCACTGTGATAACTGCTATTATTATTACCTACTGTACTGAATAGCATGTACTCTGGAGAGCTCAGTCACAGAGGAACATTCTAGTTGCTTTCTTTGGTAAAAAAAGAGGAGATGGGAATAAAATACCAAAGGTTGCACTCAGACTGAACTTCTTAGTTAATCCATTTGCTTACATTCAGATGGTGATTTCTCACATGTGCAAAAGAGAAAGAAGGAGAAAGAAAAAGGCATGATGAAGAGATCTGTTATAGATTGCTTCAAGTCTTCCAAGAAGAAACAAGATTACTGCATATGTTGATTAAGACAAGAAAATCATAAAGCACCAACCAGCACACTTGAATGGGCTTTTATTTTATCATTGGGCCTGGGTAGTTTTACTGTAAGGAATTGCAGAGGTAGGCACATATGGCGATGATTTGCCTAGAGACCTCATTTTAAAGTGAGAGCTCTCAGGTTTTTCATGGAATCTCAGAGTGAAAGGAACTAGTTAAGGAATTCAGTCTTGCTTATTTGTCTGGGATCAGTGGGGTTGGGTTCTAATTTAAAACATCAAATATAAATAGGTTTGAAGACCAAGGGAGCATCAGCTCTTCCAAACTACCATCACCACCACCACCACTTGCACAGTCCATTTCCAAGTATGCAAACTGAATCCCAGCTAAGCACTGTGGGGCTTTTGGGCAGAGCAAATAATGGAGCAGAGGCCAGTCACTGTGGGACCCAACAACAGACTTCAGAAAGAAGCTTATCAGAAGAAAAGCCACTGCCTATTTTTTTTCCTTTCATAATTATTCCCCATTCTTTATAATTTGCTGCTTGGGTTTTATTTCTAGCTCTGCCACTAACTCACTTCCTGTGGACCAACTCATATCCTCTCTTAGTTTCCTCTTCTATAAATGGAGAGGATTGCATTTCTAAGGTTCTTTCTAGCTCTGACCACTTATGATTTCAATTCTGTTAGAAAATTAAGAAGGAAAAGGGGAACATGAGAATGTCTGAGTATGGGTAATTTTCTGATTCTGATTCCTAGAGTGTGATGGTGAGTGAATCCTCTCGCCCAAAGAGAGTTATTCTCACATGCCACCTCTGATTAGTAGTAGGGTGTGTGTGTGTGTGTGTGTGTGTGTGTGTGTGTGTGTGTGTGTAAATAGAGAAAGAAAGAGAGAGAAACAAATGGAGAATCAGAGTGAGAAGATGAAGAGGGCAGGATATTGGAAGGAAAATGGGACTGGGAAAATATAGACTCAGAATCTTTTGAAATATTTCCTTTTACGCTTATATTCCTTCTGGGTCCCTGTAGGAGCTCTAACTTTAGAATAACACACAAATTTAATTAGTTTTTTTTTTCAAATTATTAATAAATTATTCAAATCAAACCAAATCTTCAAGCCTTGTAAGCTTCCCCAGACAACTGCTATGGCAGGAAACGTCCTACAACCTGATAAAAGAGAAGCAACAGAAGTACTTTAGGACTTCTGTTCCTTATCCATGAACAGACCTAATGATGTGCTTTTCAGCAAGACCATTTCATTAACAGAGAAAACTGTTAATAATACTGGATTAGCTACCTGAGAGACCGTCTGTGCCTCTTCTACTGAGGCAACTGAGAATGATTGGGTTGGGAGGGCTGTATCATTTTCATAAGGTCAGAGTCAGGATTTGGGGGAATTAAATATTTAAGACTGTTCTTCCTTTTAATATTTACCAAATATTACCTTTGCTCTCTCTCAAGTCAGCAGTCTTAAAGTAACATACTTTTTCAAAATATTTGTTTTCACAAGCTGTGGACTAGACTCTCATACACGGTGATGTGGCTATTAAGAGATGGTTTGTAGGAATGTTTTCATAAGTAGGCATTGTGGTAGAACTTTTACTAATTTTTGCTAGAGACATCCCAGTGCATTGCTGCTTATTCTCTTTATTCCTATCCAAGGGTAATTGAAGTAAGGTTTTATCCAGGAGAACCATGTCTTAAGTGACTCCAGATCTCTTCTATTTCAGGTCTCATTAGCCCCAGATTCCAGCCCTACCTTCTTCCCATGTTGTTGGCAGGTACTCAGTATATTATCTATGTACTTGGAGTGTTCATGCCTTGGAGAAAGTAAGGCCTGGGTTCGAATACTATCTCAGTCACTCAATCCTGACCCTGTTCTCTCCTTTGTAAAATAGGTTAACGATAACATCAATCTCACAAAGATGAAGTAGGATGTAAGAATTCAGTGGGCTAATATTCATAAAGAAATTAACAGTGCTTTGGTCCTTATCACAATGACTTATCTTTTATTATTATTACCCTAAAATTACCTTTAGTGAACCTATGGTTTCAAAAATACATTGAAAGCTTTTAAACATCAAAAAATAAGGTTGTTTGATATGAAATGGCATCTTGTGACAAAAAAACCTTTTTAAATATTTACTTTCTTATTTATTAATATGTATTTCAAACTCTTAATTTTCTAATAATTGGAGATTTACATGCACTTGTGAGAAATAATCAAGATCGCAGGTTTCACTATTTTGAATAGTGCTGTAATGAACGTAGGGATTCTTGTATCTTTCTGAATGAAAATTTTGTCTGGAGATATGCCTAAGAGTACAGCAGAAACTGATACAATAGTGTAAATCAACTATACTCTTAAAAAAACAAAAACAAAAAACAGGTTTTCCTCAATGGTAACATTCTGCAAAACTGTGGTACAATGTCACAGCCAAGATACCAGCATGATACAAGTCACCAATCTTACTCAGATTTCCAAATTTTACTTGTACCCGTGTGTGTGTGTGTGTGTGTGTGTGTATTTAATTGAACACAATTTATCATATGTCTAGTTTCATGTATCCAACACTATATAGGCAAGACAGAACAGCCACATTACCATATGGATACCTCATCTTGGCCTTTTATAGCCACCTCAAACCCCCTGCACTTTCCCTGTCCCTAACCCCTGCTAATGAATAGATAATCTATTAATAGTTCATCAATTCTATAATTTTCTCAATTAAATAATGCTATGTAAATGAAATCATATGGTGTGTAATCTTAAGGCTTTGGCCTTTTGGACACAACATGATTCCCTAGAGATTCATCCAAGTCATTGAGTTTATCAAATTTATTCCTTTACACTGCTAAGTAGTATTCCATAGTACGGATATTTGATTTTTTAACCTTTCACCGTCTGATAGAAACCTGAGTTGTTTTGTATTTTTGACTATTGTGAATAAATGTTCTTGAATGTTCTTGAATGTTCTGGTGCAGGTTTTTGTGATAAGATGTTTTTCATTTTTCTGGGATGGATGGCTAAACGTGCAGTTCTGGGTCATATACTGGTTGCATATTTGGATTTTTAAGAAATTGCCAAACTATTTTCCAGTGGCTATATCATTTTGCTTTCCCACCAACAGTGAATTAACAATCTAATTTTAAAAAAAAGTTTTATTACAGTCGATTTACAATGTTCTGTCAATTTCTGCTGTTCAGCAAAGTGACCCAGTCATATATATATTCTTTTTCTCACATTATTCTCCATCATGTTCCATCACAAGTGACTAGATATAGTTCCCTTTGCTATACAGCAGGATCTCATTGTTAATGATCCAATTTTCAACATCCTCACTAGCATTTACTGTTTTTTGATTATTTTTCATTTTAGCCATTCTGATAGGTGTGTAGTGAGATCTCATTGTAGCTTTAATTTCCATTTCCTTAAGGGCTAATGATTTTCAACATGTTTTCATGTACGTATTCAACATCTGTATACCCTCTTAGGTGAACTGTGTACATCTTTATCCCATTTTTAAATTGGATTGTTTTCTTATTAAATTTTAAGTGTTCCTTATTATATTCTAGATACAAATACTTCCGTTGGATATGTGGGTACAAATATTTCTTCCACTCTGTAGATTGTCTTCCCATTCTCAGAACAGGGTTGTTCACAGAGAAAATATTTTTAATTTTTAAAATTTTATTTATGTATTTATTTATTTTTGCTTTTTAGGGACACACCCACAGCATATAGAAGTTCCCAGGCTAGGGGTCGAATCAGAGCTACAGCTGCTGGCCTACACCACAGCCACAGCAATGCAGGATCCCAGCCATGCCTGCGACCTGCACCACAGCACGGGGCAATGGCAGATCCCTAACTCGCTGAGCAAGGCCAGGGATAGAACCCAAAATCCCATGGACACTAGTCAGGTTCATTACCACTGAGCCACAAGAGGAACTCCTTTTTGAGTTTTTAATTTTGATAAAGTCCAATTTATCATTTTTTCTTTTATGGATGGTGCTTTTGGTGTCAAGGGTAAGGTCTTTGCCTAGCCTTAGGTCCTGACAATTTTCTCCTATAATTTTTATAATTTTCTGTTTTACATTTAAATCTATGATCTATTTTGAGTGAATTTGTTAATTTGTATGTAAGTTGTGGATTGGGGCAATGTTCTCTTTTTTCCTTAATGGGTGTCTCATTGCTCTGGAAACATTTGTTGAAAGGTCTATCCCTCCCCCATTAAATTTATTTGGACCCTTTGTCAAAAATCGGTTGGGAATATTTACATGGGTCTATTTCGGCATTATTTATTTGGCTTATTTGTTCTATGTGTATATACTTCTACCAAAAGCACACTGTTTTGAAGACTATAGACATATATTAGGCCTTAATATACACCACATGAATCTTATTTTTTCAAAATTATTTTAGCTAGTTTAGGAATTTGGCCCTTTCATATGCATTTCAGAAAAATCTTGTCTATGTCTACCAAAAAATGCTGAGATTTTGATATTGATAGGATTAAAAATATGAATCAGTCAGACCAGTCAGAATGGCCATCATTAATAAGTCAAGAAATAACAAATGCTGGAGGGGGTGTGGAGGAAAGGGAACCCTGCTGCACTGTTGCTGGGAATGTAAGCTGGTACAACCACTGTGGAGAACAGTATGGAGGTACCTTAGAAGAGTATACATAGAACTACCATATGACCCAGCAACCCCACTCTTGGGCATACATCCAGACAAAATTTTCCTTAAAAAAGACACATGCACCCGCATGTTCACTGCAATAGCCAAGACATGGAAACAACCCAAATGTCCATCGACAGATGATTGGAAAAGGTGGTATATATACAGAATGGAATACTAGTCAGCCATAAAAAAGAACAAAATAATACCACTTGCATCAACTTGGATGGAACTATAGAGTCTCATCCTGAGAGAAGTCAGTCAGAAAGAGAAAGACAAATACCATACATAGATATCACTTATATCTGGAATTTAATAGATGGGACAAGTGAACCTTTCCACAGAAAAGAAAACCGTGGACTTGGAGAATAGACTTGTGGTTGTCAAGGGGAAGGGGGAGGGAGAGGGATGGATTGGGAACTTGGGGTTAATTGATGCAGACTATTGACTTTGCAATGGATAGGCAATGAGATCCTGCTGTGTAGCACTGGGAACTATGTCTAGTTACTTATGATGGAGCATGATAATGTGAGAAAAAAGAATCTATAAATGTATGTGTAACTGGGTCACCATGCTGTACAGTAGAAAATTCACAGAACACTATAATCAGCTATAGTGAAAAAATTATATATAAAAAAGAAAAAATATACTCAGAATAGAAAAACAAATATGAATCAACTTTGGGAAAATTGACAACTATACTGTGTTGTTTTCCAATCTATGAACTCTATGCCTCTTATTTTCTTTAGATCTTTATTTTATAAAGATTTTTTTTTAAATTCTATATGTTTTGTTAAATTTATACCTAATTATATCATTTCCTTTGGAGTTATTTAAATTATATTGTAATTTTAATTTTAGTTTTCACTTCTGCAGTGCAAGTATTAGTTATTCTATTGATTTGTGAGTTGATGTATCTTGTGAACTAACTTTCAGTTCTTAAAGCTTCTCCTTTTGTTTTTGTTTTTTTCTTTGTTTTGGTTTGGTGTATAGACTCCTTGGGATTTTCTTGTCATCTACAAATAGGAAAACTTTTATTTCGTCCTTTACATCCTCTTTGCTTTTTATTTCTTTTAGTTGCCTTATTGCAATGGCTAAAACTTCCAGTACTGTGTGGAAGAACAAGGACATCCTTGTCTTGTTCCTCATCTCAGAGGAAAGCCTTATTTTGTTGTTACCTGTAGGGTTTTAGATATTCTATATCAGGTTGGGGAAGTTTCCCTTTATTCCTAGTTTATAGTATTTTTTTACCATAAAAATTGTTTTCAGTTTTGATACAGATTTTGCTGAATCTAATGAGATGATCATGTTTATTTTTTATATTCCCTTGATATATTAAATTTATTTTCTTATGTTGAAACATTTTTGCAAACCTTGTATGAATCCCACTTGGTCACAGTGTGCAATCTTTTTTATATGACGCTGGCTCCAGTTTGAAAGTATTTTTTGAGGATTTTGCATCTAAATATGAGAAATATTGATTTATAATTTTCTTGTACCATTTTGTTTGGCTTAGTATCAGGGTAATACTGGTTTCATAGAATGAGTCAGGAAGTGTTCCTGCCTCATCTTTTTTTCTTCACAAGATTGTGTGCAATGGTGTCAATGTTTCTTTAAATATTTGGTGGAATTCTCCTGTGAAACTGAGCCTGGAGATTTCCTTTTTGTGCAGCTTCTAAATTTGGAGTTCATTTTTTTTAATTGGTTATGGGGCTATTCAGATTATCAGTTTTAACTTATTTGCCTTTTGGTAAATTTAAGTTTTCAAAGAATTGGTCCTTTCAGTTTAGTTTCTTAGTGTTTTTGTTTTTCAATTATAAAAATAATGTATTTTCTCATATAACAGTCACAGATATTTTTTTGGTGAGGTAAGAATCATGTCAAAAGTTCCCATTGTGTCTCAGCAGGTTAAGGACCCAACATTGTCTCTGTGAGGATGCAGGTTTGATCCCTGGCCTTACAGTGGGTTAAGGATCCAGTGTTACCACAGGCTTGGGTGTAGGTTACAGATGGGGCTTGGATGGATCTGGCATTGCTGTGGCTGTGGTGTAGCCCTCAGCTGCAGCTCCAATTTGACCCCTAGCCCAGGAACTTCTATATGCCACATGGATGGGTATTAAAAAAAGAGAATCATAACGTCAGTATTTAATTAATAGGGCCATACAACTGCTTACTTACTAGCCTTGAGTGTTTAGTTATGGACTTGGTACAATTAAGATAATCCATCTGTTGGACTGCAGAGCAAGGTTAAACCTTTTGTTCCAACTGAACTTCAGGTAAATAACTATATGCCATGGGATATGGGAAGCAGCAAGTTTATACCACTCAACAAAACCCAGAAGATATAAGGACAGGTTCACATGAAAAGCACTAAAGTGTTTCAACCATCCTAGTTTTTAATCCCAATTCTGCCACTTACAAACTGCATGAGTCAACATCTCAAATCCATTTTTGCTTCCCCTGTAAGAGGGAAATAACGGTAGTGCCTATTCTATAAGGTTGTGAGGGCTTAAATGAACCAGATACATAGAATCTCTCAATATATTAAGTATGCATATGTTTATAATTAGTCTCATTCTTTCAATTGTGTGTACCTGAGTAATGCCACTAAAATTGCTTCTTTTTATTCTCATCCCAAATTTTCCTTTCCATCCTTGAGGGAGTGGGAGATACAAATTATTTGGGTATTAGGCTCAATTGTGTATTGTAAAACAGAGGGAATATAACCAATATTTTATAATAACTGTACATGGAAAATCATCTTTAAAATTGTATAATTTTTTAAATTAAAAAAACATAAACTAAAACAACTCTCAATTCTCCCTACCACCTTTTTAAATTTTTTTTTACTAGAGTATAGTTGATTTATGGTGTTGTGTCAATTTCTGCTGTACAGCATATTTTTTATCTTAATCATTGGCTTTTCTGGGAACGTTCACTGAAAACAGGAAGACTATGGCACATGACTCACATTCTTCAATATCTTGTGAGTGACAATACCAACTAATCATATTATGGTTGGCCATAATAACTCACCTTTCTTAATTCTTATTTCAGGGTCTGCCTCTTACAGGAATCTTTCCCCAGTGAATATTCGTCATGCTCAGGCCATCTGCAGAATCCCTCATTATATCATTTCTCCATTCATACATTTGACAATCATTTATTGAGCATATGTTATACATGAAGAATATTTTCCCTCTAAGAGTTTTACCTTCTCAAATTCAGTGACCTTCACCTCTATTCTACCTCAGCTACTCAACGTCAACCAGGTCTTCACTCCTTGTGAAGTCTTTAAAATTCAATGTTTTTTTTTCTAACCACAACTTTTTATAACTTCCTCTTCTCTCAGAAATTGCCTACCAAGACCCCCTTTCCTTTTCATAACCTAATTAGGCCTTCTGGTTCCTTTGACTTTTCCACTTTGTCTTAGTTTATCAAATTCCTTTTGGATTTTTTTCTTCTATGTTCAACCTGGACACAATGCTAAAATTATCATTTAAACAACACCCCCAAATTCCTCCTCTTCTACTTCTATATGACCTGTTCAGCAAACTACAATGATGAATTAATTCTAAAATACTTCTCATCCAGCATCACCAGATCCTTAACCCACTGATGGAGGTCAGGGATTGAACCTGCATCCTCATGGACACTAGTTGGGTTCGTCACCATGGAGCCGCAATGGGAACTCCATACTTATATGTAGGTGAATGGAGCATTGCTGGAATAAACCAAAAATATCATATGAGCGCATGTTGGGATCATTACAACTGAAGATCCTTACAGCTGATGTAATAATCAGGCCCAGCTGGGCCTTCAGTATTGCCCTTTGGTCCTTTTACATGATCTGCATCAACTCTTTTCAATTCACTGCATGGATATTTCAAAAAATTTTTTTCAACCCCACATTCAAATGTTAACTCACATGTTTTCAAAAAAATGATGGAATAAGAATGTTCTCCCTCAATTTTTAATCCTCCTCTTTACAAACTCATCTATACCTATAGCCCTTTTCACATCCTTTCAAGACAAATCACTCCACTTTAACCCTTATCCCCCCTCCTTCCTATTAACACCTGCAGCCTTCACAGTCTCCTTCCTCCCTATTAATTCTTTCATCTCAGTCGATAAATAGACTAATGTTTCTTCCCAAATACTACCCTAACTTTCCCTGATCTCTGTTGCTACTATTCAGTTTTCTATCTGAATTTTTCAGAAGTGTAATTAATACACATTCCTTATCTTTATTCACTCTGCATTTTACTGCAGTCTAGCTTTTACCTCCATGTTCCATCAAATAGCTTTTACACATATTACCAGTTACTTTCTGAATAACAATGTTACCCCCACCTAGTTTGTGTCTTAGCAATCCTGCACTTATCATTGTTGACCAAGCTCTTGGTTTTTGATTGTTTATATACTTAAACCCTTTGTTGTGATAACAGTGCTTACATAGCTTCTGTGATACTACAGACTATTTTTTTTTAATTTTCCCACTGTACAGCAAGGGGGTCAGGTTATCCTTACATGTATACATTACAATTACATTTTTCCCTCAGCCTTTCTTCTGTTGCAACATGAGTATCTAGACAAAGTTCTCAATGCTATTCAGCAGGATCTCCTTGTAAATCTATTCTAAGTTGTGTCTGATAAGCCCAAGCTCCCGATCCCTCCCACTCCCTCCCCCTCCCATCAGGCAGCCACAAGTCTCTTCTCCAAGTCCATGATTTTCTTCTCTGAGGAGATGTTCATTTGTGCTGGATATTCGATTCCAGTTATAAGTGATATCATATGGTATTTGTCTTTGTCTTTCTGGCTCATTTCACTCAGGATGAGATTCTCTAGCTCCATCCATGTTGCTGCAAATGGCATTATGCCATTCTTTTTTTATGGCTGAGTAGTATTCCATTGTGTATATATACCACCTCTTCCAAATCCAATCCTCTGTCGATGGACATTTGGGTTGTTTCCATGTCTTGGCTATTGTGAATAGTGCTGCAATGAACATGCGGGTGCATGTGTCTCTTTTAAGTAGAGTTTTGTCTGGATAGATGCCCAAGAGTGGGATTGCGGGGTCATATGGAAGTTCTATGGATAGATGTCTAAGGTATCTCCAAACGGTTCTCCATAGTGGCTGTACCAGTTTACATTCCCACCAACAGTGCAGGAGGGTTCCCTTTTCTCCACAGCCCCTCCAGCACTTGTTATTTGTGGACTTCTTAATGATGGCCATTCTGACTGGTGTGAGGTGATATCTCATGGTAGTTTTGATTTGCATTTCTCTTATAACCAGCGATGTTGAGCATTTTTTCATGTGTTTGTTGGCCATCTGTATATCTTCTTTGGAGAAATGTCTATTCAGGCCTTTTGCCCATTTTTACATTGCTTGATTGGCTTTTTTGCTGTTGGGTTGTATAAGTTGTTTATATATTCTAGAGATTAAGCCCTTGTCGGTTGCATCATTTGAAATTATTTTCTCCCATTCTGTACGTTGTCTTTTTGTTTTCGTTTGGGTTTCCTTTGCTGTGCAAAAGCTTTTCAGTTTGATGAGGTCCCATGGGTTTATTTTTGCTCTGATTTCTATTGCTTTGGGAGACTGACCTGAGAAAATATTCATGATGTTGATGTCAGAGAGTGTTTGGCCTATGTTTTCTTCTAGGCGTTTGATGGTGTCCTGTTGTATATTTAAGTCTTTCAGCCACTTTGAGTTGATTTTTGTGCATGGTGTGAGGGTGTGTTCTAGTTTCATTGCTTTGCATGCAGCTGTCCAGGTTTCCCAGCAATGCTTGCTGAATATACTTTCTTTTTCCCATTTGATGTTCTTGCCTCCCTTGTCAAAGATTAATTGACCCTAGGTGTCAGGGTTTATTTCCGGGTTCTCTATTCTGTTCCATTGGTCTGTCTGTTGGTTTTGATACCAGTACTACACTGTTTTGATGACTGTGGCTTTGTAGTATTTCTTGAAGTCTGGGAGAGTTATGCTTCCTGCTTGGTTTTTGTTTCTCAGGATTGCTTTGGCGATACTGGGTCTTTTGTGGTTCCATCTAAATGTTTGGATTGTTTGTTCTAGTTCTGTGAAAAATGTCCTGGGCAATTTGATAGGGATTGCATTGAATCTGTCGATTGCTTTGGGTAGGATGGCCATTTTTCCAATATTGATTTTCCCAATCCAGGAACATGGAATATCTTTCCATTTCTTTACATCTTCTTTGATTTCTTTGATTAAATTTTATAGTTCTCGGCATATAGGTCCTTTACCTCTTTGGTCAGGTGTATTCTGAGGTATTTGATTTTGTGAGGTGCAGTTTTAAAAGGTATCGTATTTTTGTATTCCTTTTCTAATAGTTCATTGCTGGTATACAGAAATGCAACTGACTTCTGAATGTTAATCTTATATCCTGCTACTTTGCTGAATTTATGAATCAGTTCAAGGAGTTTTGGGGTTGAGTCCTTAGGGTTTTCTATGTATAGTATCATGTCATCTGCATACAGTGACAGTTTGATCTCTTCTCATCCTATATGGACGCCTTTTATTTCTTTGGTTTGTCTAATTGCTGTGGCTAGGACTTCCAAAACGATGTTGAAGAGCAGTGGTGAGAGTGGGCATCCCTGTCTTGTTCCAGATTGGAGTGAGAATGCTTTCTGTTTTTCCGCATTGAGTATTATATTTGCCGTGGGTTTCTCATAAATGGCTTTAATTATGTTCAGGAATGTTCCCTCTATACCCACTTTGGCAAGGGTCTTGATCACGAATGGATATTGGACTTTGTCAAATGCTTTTTCTGCGTCTATGGAGATGATCATATGATTTTTGACTTTTTTTTTGTTAATGTGGTGTATGATGCTGATTGATTTGCGTATGTTGAACCATCCTTGTGAACCTGGGATGAACCCCACCTGGTCATGGTGTATAATTTTTTTGGTGTGTTGTTGGATTCGGTTGGCTAAGATTTTGTTGAGAATTTTTGCATCTATATTCATCAATGATATTGGGCGATAGTTTTCTTTTTTGGTGGTGTCTCTGTCTGGTTTTGGAATGAGGGTGATGGTGGCATCATAGAATGTCTTTGGGAGGATTCCTTCTTCTTCAACCTTTTGAAAGAGTTTCAGGAGGATGGGCACCAGTTCCTCTTTATATGTTTGATAAAATTCACCTGTGAAGCCATCTGGTCCTGGACTTTTATTTGTAGGGAGTGATTTTATGACCTCTTCAATTTCATTTCTAGTGATCGGTCTGTTCAGTTGGGCTGTTTCTTTTTGATTCAGTTTTGGCAGGCTGTAAGATTCTAGAAAATTGTCCATTTCTTCCAGATTGTCAAACTTGTTGCCGTATACTTGTTCATAGTATTCTCTTATGGTTTTTTGTATTTCTGCTGTATCCTTTGTGATTTCTCCTTTTTCCATTTCTAATTTTGGTTATGTGGGTTCTTTCTCTCCTCTTTTTAGTGAGTCTGGCCAGGGGTTTGTCAATTTTGTTCACCTTTTCAAAGAAGCAGCTCTTGGTGTTATTAATTTTCTCTATTGTTTTTTGAGTCTCTATTTTATTGATTTCTTCTTTGATCTTTATAATTTCCTTCCTTCTGCTGACTTTAGGTCTTTTTTGTTCTTCTTTTTCTAGTTTGTTTAAGTGGAGGGTTAAGTTGTCCATTTGGGATCTTTCTTCTTTTTTGAGAAAGGCCTGTGTTGTTATAAATTTCCCTCTGAGCACTGCTTTCGCAGCATCCCATAGATTTTGAGCGGTTGTGTCTTCATTATCATTTGTTTCAAGGTAGTTTTTAATTTCCTTCTTGATTTCCTCATTGACCCCTTGGTTTTTTAGTAGCATGTTGTTTAGTCTCCATGCAGTAGGTTTTTTCTCTTTCCTTTCCCATGGTTGATTTCTAATTTCATGGCCTTGTGGTCAGAGAAGAGACTTGAGATAATTTCTATGCTCCTAAATTTATTGAGGTTAGCTTTGCGTCCCAATATGTGGTTGATTCTTGAGAATGTTCCATGAGCATTTGAGAAGAATGTGTATTCTGCTTTTTTCGGATGTAGTGTCCTGAAGATATCAATTAAGTCTAACTTTTCTATTGTTTCCTTTAGGCTCTCTGTTGCTTTATTGGTGTTCTGTCTAGAGGATCTGTCCATTGATGTGAGGGGGGTATTAAAGTCTCCTACTATGATTGTATTCTCATCAATATCTCCCTTTATGCCTGTTAATATTTGTTGTATGTATCTGGGTGCCTCTGTATTTGGGGCATATATGTTGACAATAGTAACATCCTCTCCTTGGATGGATCCCTTAATCATTAAGTAGTGTCCTTCTTTGTCTTTCTTTATGTCTTTCGTTTTAAAGTCTATTTTGTCTGATATGAGTGTTGCGACTCCTGCTTTTCTGTCATGTCTATTGGCATGAAATATTTTTCCCCACCCTTTCACTTTCAATCTATATGTATCTTTTGTCCTAAGGTGAGTTTCTTGTAGGCAGCATATTGAAGGTTTTTGCCTTTTTATCCACTCAGCCACTCTGTGTCTTTTGATTGGGGCATTCAGTCCATTGACATTTAAGGTGATAATTGATAGGTGATTATTTATTGCCATTTTGAACCTCATGTTCCAGTTGGTTCTATGGTTCTCCATTCTTCCTTTCTTTTCTTTTTTTTTTTTTTTTGGTTGGATGGTCTCCTGTTATTATCTGCTTGAGTGTATTTTTTTTTCATTTTTTTGCGAATGCAATATTTGTATTTGGCTTGTGGTTGCCCTGTTTTTTAAGTATGCTAACCCCTTCCCATAATTGTGTGTTTTAGCCTGATGGTCCTGTAAGTTCAAACACTTCATTACTATATTAAAATTAAGAAGAGAATCATACAAACAAACAAAAAGGGTTATTTACTTCCTAACATCCCTTGCCCACATTTTATGGTTTTGAGGACTCTTTTTTATTTTTTTCTTTTTAATTTTATTTTGTTTGAGGCCTGTTCATGATTAAATCTGTATGCTGGCTTATTTGAGTGACTGCTCTCTGATTGCGGTTTCCTCAGTCCTAGTTCTTCCTCTTCTTCTTTTTTTTTCTTTTCTTTTTTCTTCCCTTTCCTTGCTTTCTTTTTGGTTTAGAGAAGGCCTTTCAATATTTCCTTTAACCTGGGTTTTGTGTTGCAGTATTCTTTTAAGTTTTTGTTTGTTGGAAAAAATTTTTATTTCCCCTTCTATTTTAAATGATATTCTTGCTGGATAGAGTATTTTAGGTTGCATATTTTTTCCTTTGAGCACTTTAAATATCTCTTGCCATTCCCTCCTGGGCTGTAGAGTTTTTGTAGAGAAATCAGCTGATATTCTTATGGGGGTTCCCTTGTAGGTAACATTCTGCTTTTCTCTTGCTCCCTTTAGGATCCTCTCTTTGTCACTAACTTTTGCCATTTTTATTATGATGTGTCTTGCTGTGGGTCTATTTGGGTTCAATTTGTTTGGGGCCCTCTGTGCTTCCTGTATCGTGAACCCAGTATCCTTTAGATTTGGGAAGTTTCCATTGATAACTTCTTCAAATATATTTTCCATCCCCTTATCTTTTTCTACTCCTTCTGGAATTCCTATTATGCGTAGATTGGCCTGCTTTATATTATCCCATAAGTCTCTTATATTGCTTTCCAGTTTTTTGATTCGGTTTTCTGTGTGCTGACCTGATTGGGTGATTTCCATTATTCTATCTTCCATGTCACTGATTCGTTCTTCTGCATTATTCATTCTGGTTTCTACTGCCCTTAGTTCTGTTTGCATCTGTGCAAATGAATGTTCTAGTTTTTCTTGGCTCCTCCTTATATTTTCCAGTTCCTTTCTGAGGGTATCTGCATTACTGTCCATATCTTCTCTTCATTCCTTCAGTATTTTCGCTATTTCTCTTTTGAACTCCAGGTCTGTCAGACTGCAGAGATCTGTTTCATTGTTGACTGTTTTAGGTGAGTTCTCCTGTTGGTTTGAGTGGGGGTGATTTCTCAGCTTCTTCATCTTGCTTGTTGTTTTCTTTCTCCTGAGGGAGTTGTACTCTCCGTGACCTGGCAGTGTTTGCCTTGTCACTGCCGTGGAATGTTTCCTGAGGTCTGGCGTTGTTGGTCAGTCTTTTTTGAGGCAGTGGCTTTTCTGGAGTGTTGATGGGGCTGACAGTGTTTCTTTGAAGCAAAGGAGGACTTCCTGAGGGCAGACAGGACTGGGAGGTCCACCCCACGATGGTAGCAGATTTCACTTGGTCATGCAGAGTTTGTTCTGGTGTTTTTAGGCTGTGGGGTTCTTGCAGGGGGTTGGTGGTGTTGGGCAGCTGTTCCTCAGGAGTGCAGCACCCCCTGGGGGCTGGAGCAGCTATCTGGGTCGCTGAGAACCAAGGAGGCTCTTCCCTAGGGCAGCCCAACTCAGAAGGCTGGCCTGAGAATGTAGGCAGATCTTTTCACAGTCTGGCCAAGCTTGTTTCAGCTTTTCTGGGCTGCAGGGGGTCCTGTCTGGAGCTGGCAGTCCTATGCAGCTGATCCACTAGGGCACCCCCTGGGGGCTTGGGCGGGTAGCAGGGCCGCTGGAAACCCAAGAGGCTCCTCCCCAGGGCAGCCCGACTCAGAAAGACCGTCTGAGATCTTTTCCCGGCTTGGCCAAGCTTGTTGCAGCTTTTCTGGGCTGCAGGGGGTCCTGCCTGGAGCTGGCAGTCCTATGCAGCTGATCCACTAGGGCACCCCTTGGGGGCTAGGGCGGGTAGCAGGGCCATTGGGAACCCAAGAGGCTCCTCCCCGGGGCAGCCCGACTGAGAAAAACCATCCGGGAATTAGGCAGATCTATTCACGGCCTGGCTAGGCTTGTTCTAGCTTTTCTGGGCTGCAGGCCTTTTCTCGGGGGCTGGTGGTGTTTGGTGCTACTCTGCGGAAGTGTAGCCCCTCCAAATGGCAAGCAGACCTGTGCAGGGACAGCCCCTGCGGTGGTAGGCTTCAGGCAATTGTTGAGGCCAGCCCTCCTGGATGGCAGGCAGCCCCAGGTTCGGCAAGAGTGTAGGGGGTGGTGGGGGTGGGGGGAGGGGATGCACTGGGAAGCACAGCTTTCAGCTAGCTAGCGGGCCTGTGTGCTTGCTGTGGCGTGGGGGGTATTCTATGGGGACCCACCCCTTCTTCTCTCCCCTCCCCAGCACAGGCGCAGACCAGGCTCTTTTCCCAGGTTCCCTCTGATGCGGCTTTCCACTTCCCCGCCCCTAGAGTATTGCTCCCTTCCTCTGCGACAGCTTTGTTTTCTAGTCTCCCAGGCAGTCTCTGCCCCGTCAAATGGTTTCTAGACCTCCCAAGCAGTTTCCGTTCTGCCCCGCCCCCCCAGCCCGGGGACTAACCTCTGGAGCCTAAGTCTCGTTGCCCAGCCCCCACCCAGGCATCCCCCAGGCCCTTTCTCGGGGACTAACCTTCAGAGGCGAGGTCTTGGTGCCCACCCCCCACTCAGGTGTCTCAATTTTTGGTGACTGTGCCCGTAGTTCAGATGGTCCGTTCGGTTCTTGATTGGCTTTTCCGTACTCCAACTTACTGCTCCATTTTCTCTGCATCTGGAGATTCCTCCGGTTCGTTTGATCTTTCCCCCGTGTAGGTGACTTTCCAGGGTGCGGGATCCCTTTCTCCTCTGCAGTTCCCTTTCGGGAGCACCCGTCCCGCTCGGATTCACCTTCTCTCACTCTCCTCTTTTCTCCCGTTCTGCCCCGTAATGTCACGAACTTCTTGCCATTATTGGAGTTTAGGTTCTTCTGCCAGCGATTGGTTGCTCTTCTGTGCAAGTCGTTTATTTTGTAGATGTGCTTTTTTTTGTTATGTTTGTTGGAGAGGTCGAGCGTGTTCCCCTATTCCTTCGCCATCTTGTCCTCTCTCCTACAGAGTATTTAAAATAAACTTTATTGAGATATAATTTACTTACAGTAAAATGCTCTCATTTGAAATGTACCATTCAGTGAGTATGACAAATGTGCATACTTCTGTAATTACCACCATAATCAAGATGTAGAATATTTCTTTCATCCCCAAAAGTTCTCTCTTACCCCTTCTCAGTCACTTTTCTCTCCCTTTCCAGTCCTGGGATTAAAATGGAAAGAAAATTGTGGTAGAATTCCGAATTGAATATTGCTGTGAGATGAGAAGGACAAAGGTGCTTTAGAAAAAATTAGTTTGGTGGCATAAGTGACCCTGTTTCCATGTTTATAGGTATGATGCTCCATTGCTCATACACATAAGAAATGGAATGATATGGTAAGAAGTGCCTAAGGTTTAGAACCAAACAGACCTGGGCTGGAGTGTTGGCTCTGCCATTTACTGACTGTATGACATTGGATAGGCAAATACTATGAGCTTTATCTTTTCACTTACAAAATGGGAATGATGGTGTCTGTATCTAGAGCAGTTTTGGAAATTAAATGAGATGATATATGTAAAGAGCATGCAATATCGTGAACATTCATTACTTATTGGTCCCTAAACCCAAAGATAATCCATCTCCCTTTCAGTCTCTCTCAGCAGTTGATAATTTCACTTTTTTTGGCCACACTGGTGGCATATGGAAGGTCCTGGGCCAGGGATTGAATCTGAGCTGAAGCTGTGACCTATGCCTCAGCTGCAGCAACCTTAACCCCCGTGCCAAACCGAGGATCAAAGTGGTGCCTCTACAGAGACAAGACGGATCATTAATGCACTGCATCACAGTAGGAACTCCAGTAATTTCACTTTTTAATAATAGTCCAGTTCTATTATAGGAATGTTTCTTTAAAACTTTGAATGGCAGGCCTTAAAAATTTGATAAGATCAACCCCTCACCCTCACGCCCCATCATTGAGTGACCGAGTGGGTGATCACTGTTCCAGAAAGGTCCTCTGTGTGCTTGGAGTTTAGGGAGAGAACCTGTCAATATGAACTCGTCAATGTCTACTTATTTGAGTTTTTAAAAAAGAATATGTCACCTCCGTAAACATATTCAGTACACTTTCCCCAACTAGAAATGTCCATTTTAGAGATGGAAGACAGCAAACTTGTCAGCCTTGTCAGTTTATAAGCCTTGGAAGAGAAATGCAGAGCCATTTAGATGACAGTTTCAGGAAAACAAATCTTGAAATCTTGAACTCTCAGACTTTAGTGTCTGTTTTGTGTGCTCACCTAAAATAGATTTACAAGTGAAAGGACGACACCTCATGACACAGCAGCCCATCTTAGAGGCTCAGTCAGTTAGGACAAGCCAGTGGCCCTAGCCAGTGGCCCAAGCCAGAGGCAAAACTTACATAGTGTTCAGCTTCTTCTACCCTTTTCTTCATCCTCTCCTCCTCCACTGAGTCACCCACTTTCCTTTGCTCTCTCCCTGGACATCCAAACATGCTTTCAGGAAGGAAAGTATAATAGTTACTTAGATCTTAGTGTGAACTTAAATCAAGTTGATGACCTCTTCTAGGGATATTTAAAATTAATTATTCTGGGGAGTTCCCGTTGTGGCTCAGTGGTAATGAACCCGACTAATATCCATGAGGATGAGGGTTCAATCACTAGCCCTGCTCAGTGGGTTAAGGATCCAGCATTGCCATAAGTTGCGGTGTAGTTTGCAGACACAGCTTGGATCTGGCGTTGCTGTGACTGTGGCCTATGCCGGCACCTCTAGCTCTGATTCGACCCCTAGTCTGGGAACTTCCATGTGCTGCACCTGCAGTCCTAAAAAACAACAAAAAAATTCTTCCATTGACATTCCTTCATTCATTTAAGAAATAGTGAATGAGAGAGTTATGTCAGGCACTCTGCTAAATGCTGGGAATATAGACACAATCCCTGCAATCATGGAGGTTACAGCTTAGATGGGGAGACATATACTTTTTAGCTTCATTAATATATATAGTTACATACTTTAATAAATTCAGTGAAGGAAAAAATGCGGGGTGCTATGATAAAATTTAATAGAAAGGCCTAGGACTGAGAGACCAGGGAAAATACCCCTTGGACAAGTTCATGGAAGCTGAAATTTGAAGGGAAGTTAGGAAAGCATCAGGCTAAGGTGATAGGGGATGGAATCAAAGCTGAGTGTTGCAGGCGGAAGGATTAGCAGGTCCAAATGGCCCAGAGTGGAAAGTGGTTTAGAATTTTCACTGCACAGAAAGAAAAGGGCTAGTGAGTCTAGAGCACTTTACTTTTAAGGAATTCGAGAGTCTCTAGTAATTTCAAAGTAGAAATCCTGCCTTTGGCTACTTTATTCTCCCGTAGGATATACTTGGTTTCATCTTCCTATACACATTTTTCCACAATTATAGTCGATTAGGATTATATTTTTCCTAATATGGTCTATTTTCCATTAGACCTGGCTGATATCAGAATATATCCTGCGGCCTTTATATAGTGTTTCCTATGTGAGAACACTGAAAAACATGATCACCTTTGATCCTCACATCAGTCTTATGACATAGATATTATAATCACCATACTCACTTCACAGGAGAAGAATCCAAGGATTGCAAATTAAGTGACTTGCCCAAGGTGAAATGGATTCATATTTGGCACCAAGCCTATTGTCTCCACCTCTCTGCAATAATGTCTGCTTCAAACTGGAATTTAATTTCAAATTCAGATTTTATCAGGTTAGGCTCTACATAACAACAATAAATAAGAATTCACCTTCAGTTTATACAGCTTAAAGGAATAGTCTTAGTCTTTTAATGTTTTACTGGTGAAGCAATGATGGAACTAAGAAGATGGTGACAAATTTGCTGGCAATTGAAAATATTGTGAAATTGTCAGGAAAGATATAAAAATACCTCATTTAAAATGTTAATTATCCCCAAAGAATTATATTTTACTATTTTGAAAAACACTGAAAACACTTTCCACAACCAGATTTAGTTTGTTTGCTGACCCATTCATTAGAAGGAAGAGTACATACTCAGATGAAACATAAATTAAAGCTTTCATCTGAAGGTACCAGTCATATAAGCCTACTGCTGTGGTCGGAATGTTTGTGTCCCTCTAAAATTCATGGAATTCATGAAATACTAATGCCCAATATAATGGTATTAGGAGGTCAGCCTTTTGGCAGCACCTTTTGGTCATTAGGATGGAGTCCTCATGAATGCCATTAATACCCTTATAAAACAGGCCCCTGAGAGCTGGCTCACCCCTTCCACTATGTGAGGATACAATGAGAAATCTGCTATCTAGAAGAGGGCCTTCACCAGACCATGCTGGCACCCTAATCTCCAATGTCCAACCTCCAGAACTATGATAAATAAATAGCTGTTGTTTGTAAGCCATACAGTTTATGGTATATTTGTTATAGCAGCACAAATAGACTAAGATACCTACCATTCAAGTTGCACTTGTCTGGAAATATTCCCATGTAAGAGTAAGTTGTTCTTGGCATTTCAAGTCACATATATATTCACATAGCTGAATATAAGGCACAGACTGACTAATTCAAGTTTTTAAAAAACCTGGTCATAGTGGGTAGGGTTAGATGGGGAGGTAGGGTTACATTACAGGAGTGAGAGGGCCATGACTGGAAGGCCATGAATAGTATGGGGGGTTGGGTTTTCCGAAGTGTTAGTGGATGAAGTTTGGTTGAAGAAGCAGAGAAGATTATAGTGGTATCAAAGACTGTGATCACAAGAAAAAAGGCGAGTGGGAAAAACTGGAGTATAGCTAAGGAGCAGAGATTATACAGAGAAATGGCATTGGCAGAAACTAAAGTTAAAATTTAAAAATAGCTCTAAGTGGGTCTTATGAATGTGCCAATAGAGTTTTATGAATTATCTGAGCCAGAGTTTGCAAACAAGCTGTTTACAGGACAGATCCAATCCAAGGTGTATTTTGTCTGGCCTGCACAGTGCTGTAAAGTAATTCAAATTAGTTGCTAACATTAAAAAAATGTGGAATAGTTTGCATACAAATCTGCATATCTAATTTCTTTTGAAGAATCAGAAGGTGTGGCAACTGAATTTTCTCAAAGCAGTGATCTATTGGAGAAATCTATTGGAAATCCATTGGACAAATTGTCTCTCTTTTTTAAAAAAGTGTAGTTTATTTACAGTGTTTCAGGTGTACAGCAAACTGATTCAACTATACATATATATTCTTTTACTGATTCTTTTCCCTTATAGGAAATTAAAAGATATTGAGTATAGTTCCCTGTGCTATATAATAGGTCCTTGTTGTTTATCTATTTCATATATAGTAGTATGTATCTGTTAATTCCAATTCCTAATTTATCTCTCCTTTTGTATGTGTAATCTAAAAATGATACAAATGAACTTATTTACAAAACCAAAATAGACTCACAGATATGGAAAACAAACTTATGGTTGACTGTTCTCTTTAACTGTGGATCTGATTCAATCCCTGACCTGGGAACCTCCTTTTTGCTCAGACTATTGTTTTTCTCACAGGAGACACATTTACAAGATCTGATTTACATTGCCTGCCTGCTTCTTTCTGGCATTTGAGTTTGGGACCCCTAGACCTAGGGAAATGCCTCTATTTTAGAGATAGTAAAGTCCAAGGATGTCACGAGACTTGCCCATGGTCTCACAGCTTGTTAAAAAATAAAAACCTGGACTAAAATCTGACTCCTAGTTCATAGTACTTGTTTCTACTTCATCCTATTGTGCAGTTAGCCACGTGTAGCACATGTTGGTTTTTTAACTGGCAGAAGTTTGGTCTTCCTTCATCAGTAATTTCTCCTTTCCTCTTCCTCCTTAATTTATATTTTTATTTTCTTTTCCTCTTTGGGCTGCACCCATGGCATATGGAAGTTCTCAGGCCAGGGATTGAATTGGATCCACAGCTGCAGCAATGCCGGATACTTAACCCACTGTGCTGGGCTGGGGATGGAACTGGCAATGCCTCAGAGATGAGCCAGATCATTAACCCACTGCACCACATCAGGAACTCCTCCTCTTCCTCCTTCAGACAGGGAAGAAAAACTCTTCTCAGTTATAGACTATATTAGTCTGTCAGGGTGAGTCTGATTTATTTATGTATGCCCTATTATCCATGAACAGCCCATAGCTCTGTCAGAAAGAACCCTGGTTCCTTATGACAAAGTAAATGATATCAAGGGTTGGAGAGGAGGCTGGGTCATAGGAGCATCTGTAATTATCTATATTGGATTTGTGCTCCTAAGCCCTGCTGGCTTCTGACACCCAAATCTTAATAGCTGTGAGTTTGACCAGAATTCTTTCTTTAAAATTTAAAAAAAAAAATTTAAATTTCTTTATTTTCTTTTTTTTGGTTGTTTTTATATAATGATTTTTATTTTTTTCCATTACAGTTGGTTTACACTGTTCTGTCAATTTCCTACTGTACAGCATGGTGACCCAGTTACACATACATGTATACATTCTTTCTTCTCACATTATCATGCTCCATCACAAGTGACCAGCCATAGTCCCCAGTGCTACACAGCGGGATCTCATTGCTAATCCATTCCAAAAGCAATAGTCTGACCAGAATTCTGATACTATCCCTCATGAAAGCACTGGGAAAAATTTCCTCCCTGTTTCTCCTATTAATGCTTCTAAAAATAAAGATTCCCTGTTAAAAATTCTGTAAGATCTATTCTCATTCCCTGAGATTGGGCCTGCATTCATTTTCAGGATAAATAGCAATACCTAGTGTAATTCATATTTCATATCTCTGCTCATTTTTATTAATATTTTCCAATTTACCAAGTTGGCTCAACAAGATAGAGTTAAAGGGGAAATTTTTATTTGCTCCAAATTGCCAAATTAAGCTATCTACACATATACCAGTAATGGTTAATATTTTGAGTTACTTTGCTTTTGATTTTGAAATCCAATCAATTCTGGATTGTCCATTAGTTTTATATCAACAATAAAACAAATGTGAAATTTAAATTATCAGATATCCTTCACAACTTGGGAATCTGTAAAAGCTTGGGATTTAGAACTTCAATCCAAAATCCTATATTGCTGTTCTGAACAATTTCGGCACTGGTAGCAGAGATTGGATGAAAGATCCTTGGTAGACATCAGGGAAGAGAGAGAATTTACTAACACTTAGAGTATGAATTTATCTCTTTTTATTTCTATAAATGCCAAGGATTTTATTGCCAAAAGTTTGTATGAATTTACATAGCTTCTAGTCACAGAAGGAGAATATGAAATTGGTGTATATCTGGGAAGCTATGGGTTCTTGTAGAAATTTGTGAAATGAAAAACAGAAACTCTCATTCCATTTTACTTAAATACAATAACTTACATAAACACAACAGTGCCTATGCTCATAAAGTGGATGCTAATCAATGAGCAAGTCCATTCAAAATGTATTAGCCAATTTATATTGGGTTTCACATACTGGATATTGACATTAAACATTGCTCTTTTAAACTGTCTACTACTAAACCAAATGACAAATTAGCTATAGATTTAGAAAAAAGGAATGTAGCTTGCTGGAAATGGAATTCCTAAATTCCAGGGGAAGAGTTCACATTTTCAAAGAGAAAGCTTTAAAAATACCAACAGAGTAATGAAAATAATGACTCTCATTTTTACAACAGAGAGCTGGTTAAAACTGTACCTTGCATATCTGCAATTTCAGAGCTTACTTTGACACCAAGATGATTATGGTATATTTGGTCCAGTCTTCTATCTCTGATTCTTAACCTCATTGACTGATCATAAAACCGAGTACTTTTCTTTTTTTTTTCTACCTGAGTTTTATTTGAATTGTACTCTTTACTGTCATGAAAATTGATCAGATATGGAGATGCTGAGTTGTTTATCTCTTTGTACACAAACATACACAACCACACAAACACATGCACACACACTTAGAAAAAAGTCTTGAAAATCAGTTGGCTATTTTACCTTTAAAGGTTTGTTAATGTGTAGGTATATCGATACAGGTATTCAAGAAGAGAAGTACCATTGCCCACAATGATGTTCACATATTACCCAAAGGAACGACACAGGAACAGGTGACCTCTTGAAAAAATGAGGAAAGAGATTATTCTCTTCAGGTCATCATCAATCTCCATTTGGAAAGGAAAGTCATTTGGTATACTGGAAGAACATGAAGTCTACTATCCTGGTATCACACACATTCAGGGTGTATTAGCAACACTCACATAAACTTCCTGTATTTCAGCTGTTAATCTGGGACATCATGCCCCCATTTATAATTTTCCTAGTAATTGGTAATTGCAAGTTGATTCACTTTTAAAATAACAAGAAAAATGTATGTGAGAATATTAAAAAATAATAATTCCAACATTAGGAGATAACCATTGTTAATGCCTTGGTTATTATCCTTCCAAATTTCTTTCTATGCGTAGGGTATGTGTGTGTGTGTGTATGTGTATGGATATATATATATATATAAAGTTTAACGAAAATTGGGGTTATTGTTTATGTAGGTTTGTATCCTGGAATTTTTACTTAAGAATGTAAAGTAAAGATTTTCTCATGGCACAGGCAAACATGTTTTTGACAGCTACATAATGTCCCGTGACAATACTTTATTTTGCAACTCTCTTTCTGTTGGGGATTTAGGTTGTTTTCAATTTACCAGCATTGTAAATAATGCTGCAATGAAGTTCATGTGCATAAATTTTTGCCCCAAATGATTAGTTTCTGGGGATACATTTTTAGAAGAAATATTACTGGGTTAAGGTTATGGACAATTTTAAGGTTTTTAATATATGAAGCTGTGTTTCCCTTCAGAAACATCATTTGATTTAACTCTAATACCAGCAGTGTGCACCTTTTCCAGAACTAGAATGTGTGCGTGTGTGTGTGTGTGTAAGTATTTGTGTGTATGTGTGTGTAACACACAAATAATCTTTGTCACTGTAGGGATGTGAAATAGGCAAAAATGATGTTTTATTAATTAAATATCCTGTTTGTCATTTTTCTTATCCACTAGGACATTGCATTTTGGGTAAATTCTCCATCCCTAAAGATGGCTCCCATGGAAATAACCAAGCAATACATCTTTTTGAATGACAAATGCAGAGCCTCACTGCCTGATTCTTTAATATGTGCCTAGATAGGTAGGGTTGATAATAAAAGGCATGATCTATAGAACCATTAATATGTGTTAGGTGTTTTAAGTAACAATTAACCCTTGAACAACACATGTTTGGACTGTGAGGGTCTACTTATATGTGTATTTTTTACAATAGTAAATATTACAGTACTATACCATCTGTGGTTGGTTGAATCTGAGCATGTAGAAATGAAGATAAGGAGAAACTGTGTATATTGAGGGCTGAATATAAGTGACATGGTTTTTTTTTTTTTTTTTTTTTTTTGGCTGCACCTGTGGCATGTGGAAGTTCTTGCGCCAGGGATGGAACCTGCACCACAGCAGGGCCCTGAACTGCTGGAGTTACAACGCTGGTTCCTTAACCTGCTGTGCCTCAAGGGAACTCTGACACTTGGATCTTTGCATGGAGATCCTAATCCCTGTGTATTTCAAGGGACAACTGAATTTCTAAATTTACTATGCCATTTCAAAGGACTTTCTTCATTATACTGATGAAGAGAATAGGGTTCAGGAAGCAGAGTGTGATAATAGGCTAAAAGGTTAGATCTTACAGTGAAATAAGCCTGATAAATGAACTGCACAACTGACTGGCTATATAACCATGTGTGAACACATAAAATGTGGGACATTATACCTACCTCGTAGGGTTTTCATGCAAATTAGTGAAATAATGAATTGCAACTGGGAACCTATAATGCTTAATTCATAGCATTGATTATTTCTTATTTTTATTGTTATTTCCCCAATACATTTTTTCCCAACTATTCAGCATGGTGACCCAGTTACACATACATGTACACATTCTGTTTTCTCTCATTATCATGTTCCATCATAATTGACTAGACATAGTTCTCAGTGCTACACAGCAGGATCTCATTGCTACTCCATTCCAAAAACAAGTTTCCATCTATTAACCCCAAGCTCCCAATCCATCCCACTCACTCCCTCTCCTGCTTGGCAACCACAAATCTATTCTCCAAGTCCATGATTTTCTTTTCTGTGGAAAGGATCATTTGTGCAGTGTATTAGATTCCAGATATAAGTGATATCATGTGGTATTTGTCTTTCTCTTTCTGACTTACTTCACTCAGGATGAGACTCTCTAGTTCCATCCAAGTTGCTGAAATTACATTATTTTGTTCTTTTTTATGGCTGAGTAGTATTCCATTGTCTGTATATACCACATCTCCCTAATCCAATCATCTGTTGATGGACATTTAGGTTGTCGTTTCCATGTCTTGGCAATTGTGAATAGTATTCCATTGGGTTGTTGGCTTTTTTGATGTTGACTTGTATAAGTTGCTTGTATATTTTAGAGGTTAAGCCTTGTCCATTGCATCATTTGAAACAATTTTCTCCAATTCCGTAAGTTGTCATTTTGTTTTCTTTTTGGTTTCCTTTGCTGTGCAAAAGCTTGTCAGTTTGATTAGGTCCCATGGGTTTATTTTTGCTCTTATTTCTGTTGCTTTGGGAGACTGACCTGAGAAAATATTCATGATGTTGATATCAGAGAGTGTTTTGCCTATGTTCTCTTCTAGGAGTTTGATGGTGTCCTGTCGTATATTTAAGTCTTTCAGCCATTTTGAGTGTATTTTTGTGCTTGGTGTGAGGCTGTGTTCTAGTTTCACTAATTTGCCTGCAGCTGTCCAGGTTTCCCAGCAATTCTTGCTGAAAAGACTGTCTGTTTCCCATTTTATATTCCTGCCTCCTTTGTCAAAGATTAATTGACCATAGGTGTCTGGGTTTATTTCTGGGTTCTCTATTCTGTTCCACTGGTCTGTCTGTCTGTTTTGATACCAGTACCACACTGCCTTGATGACTGTGGCTTTGTAATATTGCCTGAATTCTGGGAGAGTTATGCCTCCTGTTTGGTTTTTGTTCCTCAGGATTGCTTTGGCGATTCTGGGTCTTTTGTTGTTCCATATAAATGTTTGGATTGTTTGTTCTAGTTCTGTGAAAAATGTCATGGGTAGCTTGATAGGGATTGCATTGAATCTGTAGATTGCTTTGGGTAGTATGGCCACTTTTACAATATTAATTTTTCCAACCCAGGCACATGGAATATCTCTCCATTTCTTTACATCTTCTTTATTATTATGATTATTGCTTTTTAAAAAATTATAATAGAGAATAAATTTGCTTAAAATTTGTATCCCTAATAAACATTAAGTCTGAGATTTGAACCCAAATCATATGCCCCAAGTCTCATGTTCTTTTTCTTGGTCAGAGCCATCACAGTACTGCTTGATAATTTATAGCCAATTAAATAATAGCACTTTGAGCTCTAAATACTGCGATAGATGTCTTTAACTATATCTTAACTATTTTCAACTCTCCTCCTCCTCCTCTCCTCCTTGGTCTCAATGTAGACATGCATCCTAGTAGGATGGTACTGACTCTGAAACACACCACTGGAAAAGTCACAGTGATTTTTTTCTTCAGAAGGCTCATTCTTTCCTTCGTGTTGGGTACCAAGGCTTCAACAATAAATTATACATTGGACAGACCACTATAATTTGATAGTAGTTTTCGTGTTCTGAAAATGTTCATTTACTTTAACATGTGCTTATGGAGTGTTGGACTCAGAATCACATACTCTTAAGTATGTGATTAAGTATGTGAGACTTTAGGGATTATGTAATCCAAGCTCTAACCCGCTCTGAGAAAGTTCTCTACAATATTCCTGACAGGTAGTTAATCCAGCTTTAATTCAAAAGCTCACTATCACATGCAGGAACACATTTATAGAACCATGAAAATGAGATTTGAAGGGATCTTTGAGATTGTATGGTATATCTCCCTCTCTTCCTAAAGCTATAAAATCATTTTATAGGAGTTCTTGCTGTGATGCGGTGAGTTAAGAATCCAACTGCAGCAGGTTGGGTCACTGCGGAGGCACAGTTTCAATCTCTGGCCAGGCACAATGGATTAAAGATCAGGTATCGCTGCTGCTGTGGCATAGGTCACAGCTATGGCTTGGATTCAGTTCCTAGCCTTGGAATTTCCATATGCAGGTATAAAAAAAAACTAGTTATAAAATCATTGTACTTAAGGGAAAATCCAGTACTACAAGCCACATTTCCAGCAGGGCTTCCCTGTTCATTTGCTCATACTGTAATGTGAATTCCATCACCTTGTCATTACATAATATGGTGGACCTCATACCCAATCTCCATTTGCTCCCACTTTATTTTTTACCCCACCCCCTCTTATAATGTTGGTCATCTCTTTTGGATATTGCTTTGTAATATTCCCCCTTAAATGCAGCTCCCTGAGTTTACTATAACATTAAAGAGGTTGGCTTACCAGAGTAAAGGAACATTATCACCTGTTTTTGTTCCTCATAGGGGAATCTACACTTTTGCTACTGCAGCCTAACTCAACATTTACTTCTTGTCAGCCATATTGCATTTTAATATAAGTCAGTCTTTAGTAACCAAAAGCCCTAGGTTCTTTTTCTTTTTTTTTGATAACTTTTAATCAGGTCTCCCTGTCTTAGTAAGCTTAAGTGGCCATATCAAAATACATATACTGAGTGGCTTAAAAAATATAAATTTATTTTCTCACAGTTGTAGAGGTGAGATATCCAAGATTAAGATGCCACTATGGTCAGTGTCTGGTGAGACACTCTTTCTGGCTTATAGATGGCAGCCTTCTCACTGTGTCCTTACATGGCAAGGTGGGAGAAAGCAAATTCTTTGGTGTCTCTTCCTTTAAAGGTACTAATTCCATCATGAGGGTCCCAGCCCCATGACCTCACTTAAACCAAATTATTTGCCAAGGGCTCTATCTCTGAATACTATCACAGTGAATGTTAGGGCTGCAACATATGAATTTGGAGGGCACAATACATCATATTTAATAGTTATATGAACCCAGATACTGGACTTTATATGTGTGTGTGTATGTGTGTGTGTATATATATAAAATCAGTTAATTTAAACATGGTAATTTTACTTCCTTCCATTTTGAATAGGATGAAGTAACCTGAACCTAGATATTTAAACTTAAACTATAGGAAACTTAGTGCTCTCTCATGATAACTTCCTTGATCATTGGACTTTAGTTTCCCCTCAGTTTCTGTTCTGCTTTTTCCAATTGGGAAACCACTTGACTGGATACAAAGTTTTATTCTTTAGTCCAACTAGTCTGAATCTAAATTACTTTAGAAATACTAATATATTCAATTAATTCTTTCTACTAAATGACTGAGATTCTTCTTGGCCAGAGCATAAGTTATGTACTGCTGTTAACAGTGTGAAAGAGTGATAAGAGATGTTCTTGTTACACAGAGTCAAATATGCATTTCTTTTTAGCCACTGAAGACCAAGAGAGATCTGAGTTTTTACGCTATTGAAGACACCAGTGTAAAATTGGAGCTATTGACCCACAATAAAGGCAGAAGCAGCCATATAAGTGTCAAGGCACACTTTTACCTTGTTTTCTGTAAATTGTTCCAGCACTTTCCTTAGGCCTTTAATTACTGAAATGGTATTGGCCATTTACAGAGCCTTCTTTGTTTTTAGCCTATTTCCAAAGGTTGTTTTACTTCAAAATCTATATGGCAAGTATCAGTCTTTATGTGCTACATTTTAAATGCAGAATAATTTTTTTTAATGCAGAACAGTTAAGAACATAGACAGTTATGCATCCATACACAGACGCATGTGAGTGGATGGTGCATGCATATGTACACAGGCACACACAGACTCACGTTAGATTTGTATATATATTTTGCTTTCAGGTTTCCTATTGTAGACCAAAGCTGGCTGCAAGATAAGTTTTGCAGGCTATCTTTAGCTCCCTTCTCCCTCCTATTTACATCCATCTCCTTTCTTACTCGTACTTGCTTTGTCTAGTCTTCTGTGTCCTTATGTTACCAAGAAGCTCTCTCAGTACCAATCTACTTTTCTTGCACTGTAAAACTTTATTTCCTCCCCCTCATCAAAATGTAGCTCTTCCTCTCCTTCTAAGCTTTTCTAATGTTTTTCCATTGCTACTCCTAGATAACTTACAAAGACGTTTTGGTAACTGCTAATAGTTTTCTTTGTAGGCAATACACTTTAACTTAAATTGGGACTTTCTTAAGATGCTGCCCTAACCTAAAGGAATTGCTCTGATGGCAGGAAGGTCAGGTGCTATAGTAAAGAAGGTTGACATTTCTTTGGTGCCTAAATCTGATTCACTCACTAAAGTCTCCCTACAGATCTAGCATGCTCACCTTTGCAACAATAAAAAAAAGAAAATACTTGATTATAATTTAAGAAAGTTGGAAATGGAAGTTATAATGTTAGTGTGATTGATAAGAGAGGATTGTAGCATCCTTGTAGAAGGAAAATTATCTTAAATGTAAGTTCCACAGATAAGTAACCCTCTCAGCCATTAGTGACTTGGCTGATTGAAACAGAGCTGGGATCAGGAAAGTAGCACTTTTTCAATTGTCTGACTGCTGTGACTCTGTCATAGTAGTCGTAGAAGAAACTATGATTCTTGGTTTGGATGCTTTCCCCCAATAAAGCTGGAAAGGAATGGTAGCATCTTGGGAAATAGAGAGGAGAACTTTAGGATATAATCACTGGCTATTTCCTGATGGATCACAGATAAGGAAACTTGATGGCTCACACTAATGTTTTACTTCTAGATTTAAAAGTTGAAATGTGAAGTCAAAAGCAAGTTAAACTGGACAAGGAAAATATTTAGTAGGAAATTAAAATAAATACTAATAGATTTTACTTGTACATGGTGTTTTCACTATTAAAATAATAGGAAGTTGTACAACTATAAATATAATAAAATTCATTGAGTTAAAAATAATAAAATAATAGGAAGTAGCACTGATACAAGAAACACATTCAAACCATGTTATTGTTTGCTGGTCTAAAAAGTATGTCACATATATAAAAACCTAATGTTTAATTAGGACTTTAGCCATCATCCATAGATTCATGAAAATAAAGATTGAAGCAAATGTGCAAATCAAATAAAAATTAGGCAATGGGCCTTGGCACAATATGCTGCTCTTTCCTAGTACACGGCCTTTCCTCTTAGGGGAATATATTCAGGCCAATTTAGAGGAAATAAAATAAAAATATTTTATGAAATGAAAAAAAGGAAGAATGAATGGAAAGATGGTGAGAAGGAGGGCAGACATGCTGTGTAACCTAATGAGAACTAAAGCTTTGGGATTTTTTTTTTTCTGTATCATTTGTTTTGATGATGTGGAGATAGAGCCCCTCAGTGATTTCTGAACAAGAGGCTTATGCTCTTTTATTCTAATGATATAGAAATACTGTTGCCAGTCTTATTTTCTTTTTTTTAATTTCCCCAATACCTTATTTTTTTCCTACTGTACAGCATGGTGACCCAGTTACACATACAAGTATACATTCTATTTTCTCCCATTATCATGCTCCATCATAAGTGACTAGACATAGTTCCCAGTGCTACACAGCAGGATCTCATTGCTAATCCATTCCAAAAGCAATAGTCTGCATCTATTAACCCCAAGCTCCCAATCCAAATTTTGTAAAACTTTGTTATTTTTATTCTCATAATCATTTGGGATTTAGTATACCAGTTCAGACCACGTGACCCATCAAATCTTTCAATGTACTTGCAGAGGTCTATTTTATGACTTCTCAAGAAAGAGCATGGACCCAACACAGGTCTAACAAAGTTTATTTTAAAGCTAACTAACAAGCGTCCTAAGATTTTATGGAGTTATGAAAAAATGACTCACCTTGCACTTAAGGAGAAATGCCTTTAGGTTGACTTTAGCCAACTAATAAAATCTCTGGAATATGATGGTGACACTAGAATTTGTATTACTTACATGAAAGGCAAGTAAAGCAATCAGAAAAGACTTTTTAGAAGAGAAGAATTTTGGCTGGGTCCCTAAATTAATACAGAGAAAGAAAAAGTTTCACATGAAAGAAATAGCTTGAAAATGACACAGATCTGGAATTTACAGTAGATGAAATGTGCGTACATTACTTTACAAAGAATTGTTTATAAGGGTAGAGAAGAGGGATGTTTGGAGTTTCATAACAACTTTAGATATGAGGTTGAAAGTGTATAAGAATGAAGGACAGATTAGGGATTCTGAATTCAGAGCCAAGAAGTATTCCTGCACATAATGATCCAAGGGTACATCGTCTCAACACTAAATTCCACTGGATTATAAAAAAGACCTTGAGGTGGACTCATTGAAACTTTGAGCCACTTTCAAATTTTTTAAATGTATAGAAAAACTGAAATCATCTTTATCACTAAAGCTGGACAAAACATGAAATCCTGACAAATGTGAAATGGTATGATAATCCACCCCACTCTCCCAATCCCCAAATTGTGGATCTGAGTCTAATCCGATGCAGGTCACAACGTTGTATTGATAGGGTCCACTGGCAAGGCCAGCTTCATTCTACATACATATCAATCTGCCAACTGTTTCATTTCAGATTGTTTTTATATAAAAAAATCCTATTTAGAGGTCAGAAACTTTTTTATCTAAGGTGAAGTGAATGTTGTGTTTGTTATTTACCCTTCTTGGCCATAAATTATTAGGTTCAGCCATACAGAGAAAGAGAGGTAGACCTTTGATCTTGAGTGAAAAGTTTAAAAAACTGTAGTCAACTGGCAGCTATTTGGAAAATATAAAACATTTTGGGTCTTGTAGATCAATAGACTACAATATTCAGTGACTTTCAGTTTCAGGAGTCCAGAAGCACAGGCAAGATGCATTTGAATCTAGGGGAAATACTGAAGCAGAAGAAAGAGAAGGATAAAAAAAGAGGATTAATAGCAGAGACACTTTACTGCTAAAAGTTTTAAGTTAAGCCTTGTGTAAAAGAATTAAGCAGCAGTTACTCCATTGGTGAAACCACCACAATCTCCAGGTAGGTGTTTGGTATGGTTTTCTTTATGACAGTAAATTAGAAGAATTGAGTGGCATTGGGATGGAGGTAGTAGTGGGGAGGTAGAGGGCCTTTTATCCTACCAGAGTAGTTCACTATCTAGAAAATTTGAGAACTATCATTGTAGATATAGCATCCAAATTGAATTCTACTTTTCACTTTTCATCCAGGTTTTGATCTTTCCCATTTATAATCATTCCCCATTTTCTTGCCAATTTGTATTATGCTCTGATCAGAAACTGGGCTTGTGTATGAAGCTCAGAAGCCAGACATGAGCCAGGCTTTTCTCATTGGTTTTTCTTGCAAAGCAGTTCTCCAGGGCTCTTTCATGAGAAATTGTAAGGCCCAGGCTCTATGGACAGTGTTTATATACCTGAATATATACTATAAAAGCTATAGTATATAGCTTTACTATATGATGGAACTTTGGGCAAGAGGGAGGGAGAAATTGAGGAGGCAGCACCATTGTAGTGAATCAGGGAAACATCTTGTTTTTTCTTCTAGTTATTCGATGTGCCTCATAATAAGTCAGATTTTTTTTTTCATTTTAAACATTCTATCCTTTTTTAAATTTAATTTTTAAATTTTTTTATCAAAGTATAGTTGAGTTATGGTGTTCCTTCAATTTCTTCTGTACAGCAAAGTGACCCAGCCTTTTTAAAAACCACTTTTAACAGTATATAGTTTGGAAAAAAATGAAGTCGACATATGTGTTTACTGTCACAGAACAGGATGAAGTGAAGAAAGAAGCAGAGGTTAGTCACCTGACATATAAATACATTTTTTGGGTTCAGCCATGGATTAATGACAAACAGAACACTCAAAGTCTCCATCTCTGCCCTGTATTCAATCCACCGACCCTGTCAAAATATCCCCTCTTTTATTTGGGCTTTTGATAAGCAGCCAAATTGTTTTGTAGTTTATCTTCTTTGGGTATGATTTTCCTAAGAGAATGTTTACATCAGCTGAAACATTTTTCTTTTTGATAGCATCTATAGAATATCAACAAGCCTCTTTGGGCATGTGTGTCAGGAAACCATGATGCCTATTCAAAAATCTGTCTTTGAGATGGATACATATACTGACCTTCAATTAGGCTCTGGGTTAAGACAACATGAGAAAATCAATAGCTTATTTTTTCTCCCTCTTTCTTTTATTTCTGCTCACATTTTGATGTTTGCTAAGATAAAAATTTATAGCATTAAGTGGAAGCATCTCCCCTGAACATCCCAATGAGGCTATCATAGTCTCAAGGGGTTATGTTTTGGCCTAATCATTGGAAACCTATCAAACCAGGTCTCTTAATATATACCCATCCCCACTGTGTATGACAATGTCTACTCCCCCATTGGAACCAAAGATCATTTCCCCTCACACACGTTGCTGCATCCTCCACCCTCCTTCCGTAGATTATTTGCAATGAGCTTTACTAGGAAGTTATTAGGTAATTGGAACTTTAGTCAAAGGGAAATAAACCTATGGCATTGAAGAATGTTGTTCAATTTTTTCACTTTTTGCAAGTGTCAAAACTTCCACCACCTCCCACAAGGGAAGGAAGAAATTTCCGATCCCTGTCAAATATGTCCATGGGGAAGTTTATTGCAGTAGAGCTCTAGACCAGAAATAATTATGGAATATCTATCAGTCTTCAATAAAGAAAGAAATTCCATGCATGGTTTTCCTTCTTCACCTACCATTTTCCCCCTCAGTTTCTTTGCAAGTAGCTTGTCAGCTAGATTCCTGAAGGCAGACTAATCTGCAGCAGCATTCATAACAGAAGCATATACCACAGATGTTGAGAATAATTAGGGACAAGCGAGTAAATTTCGAATTGGAGCTTCTAATCTGTCACTTTCCCACCATTAGTAAGTGTTAGAGCTAAGATTGTATTCACTCTTACAGCATGTAGGGTATTTAATGCTACTTCTACTTTTGACACAAGGGAAATTGGATATTAAAAGAAAATGAGGCAGGTATTACATGTAAAGTTTAAATGTTGGCTCTTCTAATTGATACAAAAACAATCTAATGACTTAATGAGGGAAATAATATGAAAATCATGGATCTTGATGTACATATCCCAGGCAGTGTACTAAGTAAGAGCTTTAAATTTGCATATATTCACATAATCTTACTATTTGAAGTTGGGTGATATTAGTATCTCTATTTTGCTAATGATGATACTGAAGCACAGAGTTGTTAAGTAACTTGGCTGAAGTCAACAGTAAGTGGTAAAGCTGAAATTTGAATCCAAGCATGTGGCCCAAATACATTTATTTATTTATTATATTTTTTGTATCTTCTTAATTTTTTAAAAAAATTATAGTTGATTTACAATGTTGTGTTAATGTCAAATATACAGCAAAGTGACTCAGTTATATGTATTTTTTTTCAGATTTGTTTCCCTTATAGGTTATTACAAAATATTGAGTAGAGTTCCCTGTGCTATACAGTACATCCTTGTTATATCTATTACATATAGTGATGTGTTGAGGTTAATCCCAACTCCTAATCGATCCCTTACCCTTTGGTAACCATAGTTTGTTTTCTGTGTCTGTGAGTCTATTTCTATTTTGTATATAAGTTCATTTTCCAGATAGTGTACTTATTTATTTATTTATTTAAATTTTTTTCCACTGCATAGCATGGGGACCAAGTTACACATACATGTATACATACTTTTTCCTCCCGTTGTTGTGTTGCAATGTAAGTATCTAGACATAGTTCTCAATGCTACACAGAAGGATCTCATTGTAAATCCATTCCAAGAGCAATAGTTTGCATCCGTTTACCCCAAGCTCCCAATGCCTCCCACTCCCTCCCTCTGCCCCTGGGCAGCAACAAGTCTATCAGATACTGTACTTTTTTTTTTTTTTTGTCTTTTTGCTATTTCTTGGGCCGCTCCCGCGGCATATGGAGGTTCCCAGCCTAGGGGTCGAATCGCAGCTGTAGTCTCCGGCCTACCCCAGAGCCACAGCCACAGCAACGCGGGATCCGAGCCGCATCTGCAACCTACACCACAGCTTATGGCAACGCCAGATCGTTAACCCACTGAGCAAGGGCAGGGACCGAACCCGCAACCTCATGGTTCCTAGTCGGATTCGTTAACCACTGCACCACGACGGGAACTCCAGAGATACTGCGCTTTTAAGCACTACACTGTACTGCCTTTTGGACTCTGGGAAAAAAATGATTTCTTCATTCTAGGTATACCACATTTTCCATGGTAGTAACTCAGACTTTTAAGATGCAATTTAGTACTCTTAAGCAATACGCAACCAGTTGAGCCAGAATCTTTCCATACCTAAGGCATTCTCTTATAGGAAGTCAGATTTTAGGAGATAACAGTTTTAGACCATTAGAATAACATTTTAACTTATTGCTGCAGTAGTGTGGTCATGCATTAAACAAAGCCCTTAAATGCAGTGTGAGAAATATAAACCTCTAAAATAGTGTATATAGCTCTCGAGCAAAAGTCATCATGATAATGGCTTTTTTGTCAAATCTTCAGAGTATTAACTTTCTATCTTATGCAAGACACCTTCTCAAGCACTGCATAATTAAGATTAGTTATTTTTGTTATGACATGAGAAAACCTGTCTGGTATCCCTTTTCTGGGAAAATTCAGAAATGGCTGCAATATAAATAACATTATGGTTGGGGACTTGGATTGGGTTATGGGCTTTGAAATGTTTCACATTCCTGTAATACACTCCATTCTAGCACCAAAAATCGAATGTCTCATAGAAGGGGCATCAAGTGTTCTCATTGACTCAACCTCCCATCTTTTGCCTGCATGCCCTTATCTCTAAATCATATGGTTAAGATTGCATTTCCAAAGTGGGTTGCATTATGTTACTTATATCCTTAAATACCGTTATCACTCCCTAATCTTACTCCAATCATTACTTCTATAATGAACTGAAAATTCCTTAGCATGATTTTTCAAGTCTTTGATAATCTGGCTCCAGACTATTCTCCTAGCTACTTCTTTAATTATTTACATTTAAGTCTAGCTTCTCACATATTCACACTTAATTCCATGCTTCATTAATACTGTGCTCCAGTAACTCCAGAATACTTGACATGGTTAATACTTGACATTGCTATATTTTTTTCTACCACTATTTCTTTACTCATTTACTAAGAAGGAGCAAGTAAAGATATGGATTCTATGGTCAGATTAACTTATTTTGAATCTCAGCTCTAATGCTTGGCCTTGGGCAAGTTATTTCATCTTTCTGATTTTTCTATAAAGTGGGTAATGATAATGTCTACCACATAGGGTTGCTATGAAGACTAAATGAGCTAAATATATGACAGGTTTAGAAAAATTCCTGCCAGATAGTGAACTCTCAACAATCATTGCATTTTATTGTTGCTGTTGTTATAATTATTCTCACAACCCAGAATATTTTCCTGAGAACTACACCTATTGATAGTTAATGTTCCTGTCAAGGATCAGCTGAAATGCTACCCCCCAGGAAGCCTTTGCATGGTTGTATAGTCAAGAACCATAACACTAACAGTAATTTTTGCCTTGAGTTTTCCTATACTACTATAGAAAAGCCAGTGGAAGAAATATCCTATCATTGAACTTAGATGCTTTTCCCCCTTCTCCTTTTCAATCATTGACCCAGCATCTCACAAACTGGCTGCCAATTCAAACACGTGCCCTGTGGGCATAGTTTTCTCATTGCCCAAATTGGATAAGATATACACATATGTTATATGACATTCTGTTGTGAATCTGCCTTTCCAATGGTAGTGCCTGCACAGTCATAATGCATTTGTTTACCATGTACTAACTCAGAAACAGCTATAGCGAGGTTCCTTTGAAATGCTCGGGGTAGAGGGTTTCAAATAGTTTCTACCTATCCTACCAAACAACAAAGTTACCAAGGTCTTCTTTAAGATATGAGTCTTCAGTCTCTTCTTTAATTGGAGGGCCAAGTTGAAAGTTGACAGGTTGGTGGATGTTCCACATTTTACAGGGCACTCAAGAGGTATAGGAATGAAACATGCTCCAAAAATGGAATCGAGCTCTCTTCAGGACACCCTTCAGTAGATCACTGAGGCTAGAAACCTGAGACTGAACAGATGACATACCACAATATTCTCAACCAAGAAGTTCAGTTTTTAGAGTTTTATTTAACTACGTGCAGTTCTTCAAATGTACTAAATTCTCTCTTCTCTCAAAGTTATACATGATGTTTTTCTGTTACCTCCACCTTTCTTTGCTTATCTACCTCTCTCTATCTGCAAGTCTCACTGGAACTTCTGAGATACTTTATCTGCACCCACCCAACTTGGTTTTTGTCCCTCCTGTCTATTCCTGCAGCAAGCTATGCTTATACCCCATAGTTCCGACCACTCTGACTCACAATTGTCTGTTTACTTATCTGCCCTCCCTGAAAAGATTGCAAAGAAATTGAGACTCATATCATGTCTTTTGCATTTTGGTATGTCTCAGGCTTTGGCCTATAATATCTAATGTTTCCTCTTAATAAATGGAAGCTCAGTAAATGTTGCGCAATGAATCAGTTGGCTTTGACAGAAAGTTACCAACATTCACATGGGATCTCGTTTGCTTCTTCTCTCACCCAGGAGTAGATGCATGAAGATACAGCATCAATAGAGAAGTGGTCCCAATGTGAAGAAAGTGGTTAGTGGTTCTACCATAATCTTTGTTGAGTCATGAGGAGATACAGATTCAAATTCCAGCTGTCCCACTTACTATTTTTGTGATCTCAGGAAGATTTCTTTTCTTCTCTGAGCCTCTGTTACTGCATCTGTGAACCGTGGATCATTCACTAGACCCACCTCATAGAGTGGTTATAAGGATTTTATAAGATGTTCTATGCAAAATACTTCATGTAGTTCCTGATGCACCATAAATGCATTCCATCAATAATAATCTATTATTACTATGGTTAATTATAGCCAGAAAATAGGTAACATGAAGTTAATATAAGAAATTTGAGGTGACTACCTTCGTATCTATTCTCTTAGTTGCTTAAAAACATTCGTAGTAGAATATCTATTAAAATGTATAAAATTAGGTGAAGACAGCCATAATGAACCTGATTTTGTCAGAACTTGATGATTTTAGTATAATGGCTTTTTTTCCCCTTCATGCTCCTAAGTTTCCTCTCCTTTCTTTCCAATAGATCTTTCCCTTAGTTTCTTGATTTCCTTTCCTGAAAGCCCTAAATGTTGGCATGAGGGAAAATGTTAGTGGACTAATTATCTTTTCTGTTCCTGTAATAGTAACTAAAAGTTACCATTTTTCTATATTCTAAGGTCTAGTTATCACACCCACTTTTTCTAGAAAAGTGGGAGTGGGTTTTATTCTGATTTTTCTTAGGATCACAAATATATGTATATTTACTTCAAGACTCTGAAGCCTGTTAGGGGAGCTCTAAAGTTATATTTAATTGTTACTCTAAATATGTCATCTCTTGATCTTTTAACTTCTCTTTTTTCTTACTCCTCTGCCAGTAAGAAAGACCAAGGTCTACACAAATAATGAGTCAATATCACTTTTCACATGCCCCCAGGAAACTGAGCAATTAACCTACGGGGAATTCCACAGCAACTTAATAGTGATATAAAAAGGATAAATCTAAATCAAAACATAATAAAATCAGGTAAGGCTATAAGAGCATAAGAAGCTGGCCTTTGGGCAAACATACCTAAATATGTTTAACAACTTTTAAATCCATTAAGATTATTCACTGTGATGCCATGTGAGTAGAACTAACCCACTATTTCCCCTTCATAGGAATTTGCTGTGCTTTCTCATTGCCCAAAGTAAACTTCATTTCTTAAACTCTATGCATCTTGCATATCTTGTCTGTTACATTTATATCCAGTGCAGGTGATTTAAAAATTTCAACTTCTTCTAGCCTTCATACAAAGGGTGTTTGCTAACAATTCACTTTTGTTTAGCAACTTTTTGTTTTATCTCTCTTTAAGGATGGACATAGACATGACAATTTTTTTTTAAATAACCAGTTTCCATAGGAGTTCCACTGCATATAAAAAATCTGCTGTGGCTGTAGAGAGATACAGAGAAGTCTTTGTAGGCCTTCAACAGATCACAATATGGACAACAGTGGTAGAAAAGAACAAAGAAGTAGCTGTTTTCTAAGAAAGGTATATTACTTGGAGAAGCCTTCATTTCAAAATGCCTTCAGGTATGAGGAAAAATTTTGGATGACCTTTAATGCATTATGAACAAATGGAGATGCATTATATGATGTTGGTGTTCTGGGAGACCTTGGATTAAGAAGGATAAATCAATACTTCATGCATCTATAACTTCTCCCTTTCAAGAAGCTCAAAGCCTTGTTTTCTTCTTCATCTCAACAAAGTTAAAACTACCCAAAAATTCTGACTGAAAACTTCATTTTCTTTTAATAAGTGTGTATAAATATCAGATATTCTTTCCTTCAAAGTCCTGGTAATCAGTTCTGTATATTTCACTCTAGTTTTACATATAGAATGTTAATGAGTGTTCAGGTTTTTTAATGCATAAGGAAATTTCCACTTGCAGGCTAGAGACAAGGTAATTTGGTTGAATGCCTCCTTTCTTCCCTTTATTCTGTACCCGTGTGCTATATATTAGGATTTTGAAAAATGTAAGGAACAGTAACACTCCACTTACCTGCCTATCAGATTTCTAGCAAAAACAATCACCCGGGGCACAACTGAAAGCCAAAATTAAATGAATCACCTGAGAACAGCAAGTAATGAAAAAACCATCTATTTCAGAGCCTGGGTCTTGTACTCTTAGAAGAGTAGTACTGTATAGAAAGTGAAAGTTATCATTTTATTTGGCTTGGATTCCCCTGAAAATATTATGCCTACCTTGCCTTAGAATGTGCAGCCATTTTAGAGATATTGGCAGATGATATTTAAAACATAGTTCCACAGCTGTGAAAACTGACAGCTAACCACACAGGTGAGAGAACAAACTAATATTTAACAAGAACATCAAACTAGTCATTAGTTGACCACTATGATGAGATAATTCATTTACTTAGTCAACACCTACATATTGAAAGACTATTTTGTGCAGTGGAGCAGCATGCAGAAATGTATGGATATATGAGAGAATCACTTTTATGGGGAACAAAAAACATTGAGTGTGGCTAAATAAAGGGCACATTGGAGCAGAGGACTAGAAGGGAATGGTGATAGGCATGTTGGGGCAGAGTGTGCAGGGCCTTCAGTGCTGGAAATTTGAATTTCATTTGGGGAGAAGCCACCATCAGTAGCTTTTGAGAGTGACATGATCAGAATTGTGTTTTGGAAAATTCACTCTGTGAAAACCCAAAGTGCAATGGGCATATTCCAGTTTTGCTTGTGTAAAATAATACATATATATGTATTTATGTTATATATACTATTCATGCATGTGCTTAACATGCATAGACTATCTTTGAAAGGACACATAAAAACTGGTAATACTGGATGCCTCTGAGGCAGGAAAGTGAACTGTGACTCAAGTTTTGTTTTGGTGGGGGAGACTTACTTTTTACTGTCTACCCTTTACACTGTTTGATTTTTACTATGTGTCTTAGCCCTCGTTCTCTATCAGCAGAGCCCAAGGCTATATTAATGTGCTGACACTTTATTTGGGAGGGCAAGTCCAGGGATTGGAGGTAAAGAACAGAGGGTGAGTGAGTCAAAGCCATGAAGCAGTGTGAGGCAATGAATTCTTGAGCTGATTTCTGCTTCATCACAGGCCCTGTGAAGAGACATGGCAGCAGGTATGTTTGTTTATCACCGCTGTTGCTGGACTTTTCTCGAAAGCTTGAAAAGAGAACCTGCTTCTTGGAGCAGTTCTCCAAAGGCCAAAAGGAGAACTGAGAGGGAGTACATCTGCCTGACTCATTTATCGGTCATGTTCACCTCATAGAGAGCTAACATCCAATACATCCAGCCACTCAGAGGTCACTCAGGAAGCCAGATCATGCAGTATGGTATGGCATTTTATTTATGTCCAGAAAAGGAGAAATGGCTTACTGCCTTTAGGCTTGGAGTATGATATAACAATGGGTATACAGTTCTGGGACTTCAACTTAGATTCCAGCTAGCTCAGTGAACTCCATAAAAGAGGTCGTTGTGCAGTCCAAGATGTGGGCAAACATATTTGGGAAACAGGTTCTTGATGCAATTTGAGAAAGTATACAGATTAGTATCCAGAACATTTTTTAAATGTATCATTAAAAAAAAAAAGCTGGGAAAAACAGCATGCCTCTTCTGATAGCAGTGTGAAAGGTGATTTGAAGAAAGAATAGAAGTGAAGAGTCTAGTTAGGAGAAATATTGTGGTTGTTTCAGTGACAGCAGATTAACTAAAGCAGTAGAAGTCAGAAGATAGATCAGACATATTCAGAAAGTAGTTTCAATAGGATGAGGTTACTGCCTGGATATAAAGAACAAGACAGAACATGTTAAGAATGACCATATGGCGGAGTTCCCGTCGTGGAGCAGTGGTTAACAAATCCAACTAGGAGCCATGAGGTTGCGGGTTCGGTCCCTGCCCTTGCTCAGTGGGTTAACGATCTGGCATTGCCATGAGCTGTGGTGTAGGTTGCAGACGCGGCTCGGATCCCACGTTGCTGTGGCTCTGGGGTAGGCCGGAGACTACAGCTGCGATTCGACCCCTAGGCTGGGAACCTCCATATGCCGCGGGAGCGGCCCAAGAAATGGCAAAAAGACAAAAAAAAAAAAAAAGAATGACCATATGGCTTGTAGGTTAGACTATAGATAGGGAAAACTGGAGAATGAAAAACTCAACTTGGTTTCTGAAGGAAGATAATGAGTCAGCTTTGTCCATGTTGAATTGGAGAAGACAGAATAGAGAGACATTCTGATGATAACCTGTTTATTGTTAGAAATATATACCTAGAGTTCAAAATAAGATCAAGGCTAGAGAGACATTTTGGGTCATGTGGATATACATGGTAGGTGAACTTGAGTTGTTTAAATCTGAAAGAATGGAGGATATCCTCAAAGGATATTTTCACTATCATCTGTTTAAACGGCAGAGATATATGTACTATATTTAGAAATGTTGCCATCAAAATTATTTATCTTAATGCTTAGTGAGTACATTAGTTTTATTAAGCAGAAACAGAAACCACAGTACCAGTAGTCAGTCAATATGTATTCAAACTCCTTCATGTACAGATCACCATTCTAAGTTCTCTGAGGCAATAATTATGTAAATGGTAGGCAAGACATCTCTCCTAGATTCTGACAATATAAGACAAAGACAAGCCAGGAGTTGCCATCGTGGCTCAGGATAACTCATGGATGTGGGTTCTATCCCTGGCCTTGCTCACTGGATTAAAGGATCTGGTGTTGCTGTGAGCTGTGGCATAGGTTGCAGGTGTGGCTTGGATCCTGCATTGCTGTGGTGTAGACCAGCAGCTGTAGCTCCAATTCAACCCCTAGCCTGGGAACTTCCATATGCCATAGGTATGGCCCTCAGAACCACCCCCCCCACAAAAAAAAAAAAATAAGTGATAAGAGCTAGCCACTTTCTCCCTGATTTAAAATGATCATCATTTATCAAATATTCACTACATGTTGAACACTCTGTTCAATACTTTTTTTTTTTCTTTTTAGGGCTGCACCTGCAGCATATGGAGATTTCCAGGCTAGGGGTTGAATCAGAACTACAGCTGCCAGCCTATGCCATAGCCACAGCAACGTGAGATCCGAGCAGCATCTGTGATCTATACCACAGCCCATGGCAGTGCCAGGTCCTTAACCCAGTGAGGGAGGCCAGGGATCAAACCCACAACCTCATGGTTCCTAGTCAGAGTCATTTCCACTGGGCCATGACAGGAACTCCATCTGTTCAATACTTTAAAAAGTTTATCTCATGTAGTAGTTATAATTGCTACATGGTAAAAATCATCCCTATTTTACAGTGAGGAAACTGAGACTCAGAAAGTTTAAGTCATTTTCCCAAGGATATGCAAAAGTGGTAGTCATGATCAAAACTGTGTTTACCATTATTAGCGCCCTCCAATAGATTCGGTTCTCCTTTCCTTCCAGTACACGAAGGATTACACTTCACCTCCTTGAAATTCCAGGAGGTCATATGGCTAGTTCTGCCTGATGTAATGAGATCAAAAGTGATATGTCACTTCAGGAAGAAGCCTTGAAATGGTCAAGCTTTTGTTTTTTTTTTTGTTGGTTTTTTTTTTTTTTTTTTTTTTTTTTTGCTGCACCTGTAGCAAATGGAAGTTCCTGGGCCAGGGATTGAATCTGAGTGACAGCTCTGACCTATGGCATAGCTGTGGCAATATCAGATCCTTTAACTCACTGCACCGGGCCAGGTATTGAACCTGTGCCTCCACAGTGACCCAAGCCACTGCAGCCTGATTCTTAACCCACTGTACCACAGTGGGAACTCCTAAAATGACAGCATTTTAAATGGTGGAGCTTCCATCAGCCTGAATTATGATTATGTGGGGCAGAGTTCCTCAACCTCCTGCTCCCCACCCTACATTGGATAAGTAACAACAGTAAGAAATAACCTTTACTATGTTATTGAAGTCTTTGAGATTGTGGAGTTTGTGGATACCATAAAATAACCTAGCCTATCTTGATTGATAGTCTCCATATTTTGGCTCCATATTCTGGCCTGCTTCCATCACACATCACCACTTTTTTGAATTGGCTGTTTTATAGCCTAAATATATCACATAATTATAACTTTAAAAATTTTGGCCACAAATATTCAGCTTTTCATTGTTTTCATTTTGTAGGTAGAATGGTGAGAGTCAGAGAGGTCTCAATTTTGATTTCTTTCAATTAAGCTGAGAGAAATCACAGCCATCAAGGAAAGCACCTTCCATACAGAGTCTGCCGCAAATGCATAACACTAAATCATTTTATGTCATGTATTTGATCTGAAAGCTGCCAGGAGAGAGAAAAACTATTTGTCTGGGGATCCAACTTCCTATTCAATCTGCCACAGCAGCCTGCAAGCTCAATATCACTCACTGGGTACATGTATTTTTCTACATCCCTGGGGCCTGGATATGTCAGCGTGTAACTTACGATGGAAGTTGATCTTCAGCTAATTGAAAAATTCAACAGTAGGTTCCAGTGCAAAAGTAGTTCGAGTCCACAAGAATACTGGTGTTTTCCTTGAAGTATGACATGATATTTTGGGACTCGGCGAAATTATATGGTCCTCTCTTCGTTCTTAAATGTACCTTAAAGAGCATCTTGAGTAGTGAAATGAAAATTAAAGTAGCTCTGGGGTCCGGAACTGAGTTAGGATCAACATTTAAAAATCAAGTTTATGTCAGCAGACTAGACTTAAATGAGGAAAACTATTTGATTATGATTCACTTATGTTTGACCCCAATGATGACTTCTGGTAGCATTGGTCAGGCTAAGTTTCCCTATTAGCCATTATGATGTCAGCGTATTTATTCTAGCAGTGTTTGATATGACAGGTGTAAAGTTTCTGTGGGTAACCCTAATTTGGGAACAGAAGAATCAAGTCATCTTCCTTGCAGATTTGACTCTAAATGTTAGTGGGTCCAACCTTATTTTGCAATCATACTGTATCCAAGTGTCACGTTTGTGAAACAGTTTAAAAATCAGGCTAAGCATAAATATTTATAGATTAAAAACTTATTTACAGAATACCTACAAAATCTATAAAAATGGTGTTGCTTTTGCTAGGAGAACAGTGTGTCCTCATCTCATTTAAATCCTAACTTGTCTTACATCTAGTTTGTTTTCATAATTTTTTCTTCCCTTAAAATACGTTTTAGTTGAATATCATTGCAATTCAGTCTCAAGGATCTGCTCACATCAAAACATGGGAGTGAAGTATGTGTGATTTAGAAGCAGCCACAGAATTCATAGATTGAATTACAGCCAAAATATACTTTTGAGGCTCAGGGATGCTATCTAACCATATTATTCAAGGCATATTCATAAGTGATTAGTCATTTTACTATTTACATGAAATATTTCTTATGTACCACATCAAATCTCTCAGCTTTACCTCCTTTTCCAGCCACATCTGTGCTAACCAGTTCTCCATAGATCGTGATCAGCTTGGCACAGGTGAAACCTGACAGCACCTCCCCTCACGCCTGTGCTAAATGTCTCTTGCCTTTGGCCCTGGGCTTCTCTGATACCCTAGTACAGGTCATGAGGGGGACCTACTCTTTGCTCACACAAATGCAACCTGAAAGTGCAGCAAAATTAATGCTTCTTAAAGTAAGCCTTGACTGATGAGGAATGAAATTCAATGAGTGGTTTCCCCTTTCTTCTCCTGAGAAGACCATGCTTTTTTAAATTTTATTTTATTGAAATACATTTGATTTAGAGTGTTGTATTTGTTTCTGCTATATAGCAAATTGGTTCATATATATATGTATATATACGTAATTTTCATATTCTTTTCTATTATGGCTTATTATAAGATATTGAATATAGTTACCTGTGCTATAGAAGGTCCTTGCTGTTTAATCCATTCTGTATATAATAGTTTGCATCTGTTAATCCAGAACTCCTAATCATTCCCTCTCCCACTCTCTCTCCTCCTTGGCAACCACAAGTCTGTTCTCTATATCTATGAATCTTTTCTGTTTTATAAATAAGTTCATTTGTATCATTTTATTTTACATTCCACTATATATGGAATCATGACATATTTGTCTTTCTCATTCTGACTTCGTTTAGTATAATAAGCTCTAGGTCTATGCATGTTGCTGCAAATGGCATCATTTCATTCTTTTTTATGGCTGAGTAATATTCCATTGTATATATGTACCGCATATTCTTTATGCATTCCTCTGTCAGTGGACATTTAGGTTTCTTCTATATCTTGGCTATTGTAAATATAAATTATCAAACTAAGAAAAGTAACTCAAACTCCTAAAAGAGAACATAGGAAAAACACTCTCTGACATCAACATCATGAATATTTTCTCAGGTCAGTCTCTCAAAGCAAGAGAAATAAGAGCAAACATAAACCAATCAGACCTAATCATACTGAAAAGCTTTTGCACGGCAAAGGAAACCCAAAAGAAAACAAAAAGACAAATTACAGAATGGGAGAAAATAGTTTCAAATGATGCAACCGACAAGGGCTTAATCTCTAGAATATATAAACAACTTATACAACTCAACAGCAAAAAAGCCAATGAACCAATGTAAAAATGGGCAAAAGACCTGAATAGACATTTCTCCAAGGAAGATTTACAGATGGCCAGCAAACACATGAAAAAATGCTCAACATCACTGGTTATAAGAGAAATGCAAATCAAAACTACCATGAGATACCACCTCTCACCAGTCAGAATGGCCATCATTAAGAAGTCCACAAATAACAAGTGCTGGAGGGGATGTGGAGAAAAGGGAACCCTCCTGCACTGTTGGTGGGAATGTAAGCTGGTACAGCCACTATGGAGAACAGTTTGGGGATACCTTAGAAATCTATACATAGAACTTCCCTATGACCCCGCAATCCCACTCTTGGGCATCTATCCAGACAAAACTCTACTTAAAAGAGACACATGCACCCGCATGTTCATTGCAGCACTATTCACAATAGCCAAGACATGGAAACAACCCAAATGTCCATCGACAGAGGATTGGATTTGGAAGAGGTGGTATATATACACAATGGAATACTACTCAGCCATAAAAAAGAATGGCATAATGCCATTTGCAGCAACATGGATGGAACTAGAGACTCTCATCCTGAGTGAAATGAGCCAGAAAGACAAAGACAAATACCATATGATATCACTTATAACTGGAATCAAATATCCAGCACAAATGAACATCTCCTCAGAAAAGAAAATCATGGACTTAGAAAATAGACTTGTGGCTGCCTGATGGGAGGGGGAGGGAGTGGGAGGGATCGGGAGCTTGGGGTTATCAGACACAACTTAGAATAGATTTACAAGGAGATCCTGCTGAGTAGCATTGAGAACTTTGTCTAGATACTCATATTGCAACAGAACAAATGGTGGGGGAAAAAATGTATACATGTAAGGATAACTTGATCCCCTTGCTGTACAGTGGAAGAAAAAATTAAAAAAAAAGTAACTAAGAAAGACAAATACCATATGATCTCACTTACATGTGGAATCTAAAATATGATGCAAATCGGTGTATCTGTGAAATAGAAACAAACTCATAGACACAGAAAACAGACTTGTGGTTACCAAGGGGGAGGGATATCAAGGAGGGACGGATTGGGAGTTTGAGGTTAACAGATGCAAACTATTGTATATAGAATGGGTGAAAAACAAGGTCCTACTGTATTGCACAGGGAACTATAGTCAATGACCTGAGATAAACCACAGTGAAAAAGAATATGAAAAAGATTGTGTGTATATATATATATATATACACACACACACATATACACACACATATATGTATAACTGAGTCACTTTGCTGTACAGCAGAAAACTAATACAACATTATTGATCAACTATACTTCAATAAGATTAAAAAAATATAATCCAGGGCTAAGGATAGCAGATATGGTCCCTGTCCTCATGGAGCTTAAATCTATAGATTTTACCTGTCATCCCAAGAAACTTGACCAGCAGAGAAAAAATGAAATTCTTTCTTCAGAACAGTCTCTACCCTCACTCCCAAATAAAATTCAGAAGTAAATATATAGGTAAAAGTGGCAGCCACAGATGGGAGAATAAGAGTAATTTGTTGAGCCAAGAGCTCATGCCAACAATAAATTAAGAAAATTTTGTGATTATAGTCACTGGAGCAGTTCCCTATGTTGGCCTTCATGTATCATGATTTTAACTCTTCTCCGGAAAATTCATTTGTAAATGTTCCTGCTCAAGGACTCCCTTGCTACAACAGTGAAATTTCCTCCCAATGAAGATCTCACCAGACTATTGCCAATTTTGCCTGGGAAACTTAAACTCAATGAGTTGTTTATCACCAACACCAGATTTGCAGCTGGACAACCAAGGAGGCAATTACTTAAGAAACTGCTTGACAGAGGGGGAAATAAAAAACTGACTCTTTTAAGACTTACATAGTACTCTAGCTATCCAGATTAATTTGGGTCTGGGTTTGAAATGCCATATAAATTATGCATCTTTGCTCTGGGGTTCATGAACACTTTTCTCAAGCTTCAAGGACTGCCATCTCACCTTAACCTCATGTGACTAGATGTGACTAACAATGCTAAGTGTCTCAGTATGTTAGGGCATTTACATCTCCTTCTAAGTGTTTAATCCCAGGGCTTCTGAATAGCTCACAAAGCAAGAGGAAGCGAAAGAGAATGTGGAAATTATGTTTAAAAAGATAATGTATTGAAGGGAAGATTATTTAAATAGAGAGTAACTAGATCACTTTAAAAATGAAGATTTCTTATTGACTGATCTTTCTATATATTGGAAAGTTAAAGAAAATATTTGGCCTTAGGTAGTTTCCAAAACAAGAATCCCCTATTCTGCCTTGATAATATAATAGAGTGAATATCCACTTCTCTCAGTTTTGTGTTTGAAATCTTGAATAATAAATAGATAATACTAATACCAGCTGTAGGCCACTGTGCTAAGTGCTTTACACAATTATGTTATTCAAACCTCACAACCAACCTGTAAGGCAAATATTGTTATTAACCACATTTTACAGGTAGCTCAGGTAGTTTATGAAACTCCCTCAAGGGCCACATAGCTAGTTAGTGGAAGAACTGGACCTTGATTCTAGATTCTGAGAGATGATTGATATTGAAGACAAACTGGAGATCTAACATGTGATAATTGGTATCTTTGAAAGATGGAGCAGAAATTACCATAAACTGCAAGACATAATAAAATAAAAGTTTCCTGAAAAACTCAGACATTGCGGATCAAAAGAGTTCTTATAAGAAATATTCGAAAATGCTTAAGATCAAGATAATAGCCTTATAAAATTATTTACCATCAAAGACAAGGAAAGAAACTTACAGGTATTCCTACAAAAAGAATAGATGCCTCAGAAAACAAAATGAAACAAAAACAAAACAAAATCTCAGGCTCGTTTCAAAATTCTCATTAACACTGCATTTAGGAAAACAGAGGAACAAATCCTCAAGGTGTGGTGTATAAATTGTGGCTCAATAATTCTGTATCTATCTAGTATGTTTATTTTCAAGGTAAAAGAAAAACATTCACAAATATGTAACAACTCAAGGATTTTATCATCTACTTATCCTTCCTGGGAAATCTTAATGAAATTTTCCTTGTTAATGTAAAGTTCCACTTTACACTTTAGGTGCTTTCCTGGAGGGTTAATTTGTAGCACATCAGAAAAGTTGCCCTTGCCAAACAGATTTGTGTTGTAATTGTAGTGTTATGGATTCCTTTGGGTGAAAACATGACTCTTTCAAAATGCAGATACTTCTGGGAAGGCTAACATATTAAGCATTTCGCAGTTATTAACAACATTTTAATGAGTAAGTTTAATTGATCAAATATTTCCCTCCTCACTGCTAAGCTGAGGTCAGGTGAGGTCAATTCTTCTTGCTGCATAATAAGAATTTTGATGTGGTGAGAAAAAGAGCATTTTAGAAGGAAGGTAGGTGGAAAAGACTGAATGTGTTGCCAAGCAAAGCCAGAAAGCAATTGTGTGCCCTTAAGACATAGAGACTTATTTGATAGTTGTGCTTAGGACTGGCTCAGCACGTGATGAATGTAGAAAATGGAGCACAATCAGGACTGAATCTAAAACATACACCGAAAGTGCTTTAAACATGAATCCTTCATGTTATCTGTGATTTGCTTTTATATTTTCCCTAAAGGAGTTTATGAATTCTCATTAACGGAGGGTTCCAGTTTTTTTTTTTTTAAGTTTTATTTGAAATCATTCTTTTTAATTCAACAAAGGAGATCTATTCTTAGGTTGAACTATAATGGATTTTAAGGATCACTGACAAAAAAATTGTTGCCTTTTCTGCATTTTTTATCAACATTAATGAGTTCCCTCTTTTTGTCTTATATTTAACTAAGGCACAAGGCAATTTTATTGCAGGCTCCTTAGCTTTGTAAGAAATTAAATATAACCGTATGTGGACATTCATGCCTATTACACATTTAATATAGCAACATTCCTAAAAAAAAAAAAAAAAAGGTCTGAAAAGGTGACCCATCTTTGTACTATTTAAATTTTAGTACTTAATTTATTGCATTCTAATGAATTTCACTTGAAGCCCTATGGCATCGTATGACTCACAACAACTTTGAATGGAAAACAGGGGTTCCCATTGTGGCTCAGTGGATAACCAATCTGACTAGGAACCATGAGGTTGTGGGTGTGATCCCTGGCCTCGCTCAGTGGGTTAAGGATACAATTTTGCTGTGAGCTGTGGTGTAGGATGCATGGCCTCGCTCAGTGGGTTAAGGATCTGGTGTTGTTGTGAGCTGTGGTGTACGTCTCAGATGTGGCTTGGATCCTGCCTTGCTGTGGCTGTGGTGTAGGCTGGCAGCTATAGCTCCCATTAGTCCCCTAGCCTGGGAACCTTCATGTGTCGTGGGTGTGGTCCAAGAAAAGTCAAGGAAAAAAAGGGGGGGAGAAAAAAATTATAGGTTCATTAAGTAACCCAAAATTTAAATGATGCCCTGTAGATACTCAGGTCACACCATAATGTTTGGAAGGTTTAGAATTATGTATAGATAATAACAGCGGTCAGCTCCAGCAGGGAATATAGTTATACTGCATTCTGAGAAAACACATTCTCTGAAGGAAAAAAAAAACTGTATTATTTATGAAGGGGGTGAAACTAAAAATCTTAATTTGCCTTCCACCATTGTCCCTAAAATATTTCTTTTCCATGTTCTTTCACATAAGATCTGGTGTGGTGTTTTGGTTAAGTGCATGAATTCTGGAACTTGATTGCATGGCTTTAAATCCTACTTTTGCCATTTAGTAGCTGTTTGACATTGGGCAATTACTTAACTTTCCTGTGCCTCAGTTTTCTCATCTGTAAAATGGGGGGACGTCATTACTAACTTGTTGTTGCAAGGATCAAATGAGTAAAACTGTATATAAAGTTCCTAGACCAATATTTGCCACATACTAATCACTAAAGGTATTAGCTATTATCATTTAGAATTAACCATGATATTTCTTAGCAACTGTTATTATCCTGATGCTTAAGTAGTAATACTCTTATACTGCATTCCACAATTTTTATTTTTATTTTATTTTTTATCATTTATATATATATATATATTTTTTTTTTTCTACTGTATAGCATGGTGACCCAGTTATACATACATGTATACATTCTTTTTTCTCACATTATCATGCTCTATCATAATTGACTAGACAGAGTTCCCAGTGCTACGAAGCAGGATCCCATTGCTAATCCATCCCGAAGGCAACATTCTGCATCTATTTACCCCAAGCTCCCAGTCCCTCCCACTCCCTCTCCTTCCCCTTTGACAACCACAAGTCTGTTCTCCAACTACATGATTTTCTTTTCTGTGGAAAGGTTCCTTTGTCCCGACTATTAGATTCCAGATATGTGATATCATATAGTATTTGTCTTTCTCTTTCTGACTTCACTCAGCATGAGAGTCTCTAGTTCCATCCATGTTGCTACAAATGGCATTATTTTGTTCTTATTTATGGCCGAGTAGTATTCCATTGTGTATATATACCACGTCTTCCTGATGCAATCATCTATTAGTGGACATTTGGGTTGATTCCGTGTCTTGACTATTGTGAATAGTGCTGCAATGAACATGTGATTGCATGTGTCTTTTTTAAGGAAAGTTTTGTCTGGATATATGCCCAAGAGTGGGATTGCTGGGTCATATGGTAGTTCAGTGTATAATTTTCTAAGATACCTCCATACTGTTCTCCATAGTGGTTGTACCAGCTTACATTCCCACCAACAGTGCAGGAGGGTTCCTTTTTCTCCACATCCTCTCCAGCATTTGTTATTTGTGGACTTATTAATCATAGCCATTCTGACTGGTGTGAGGTGGTATCTTGCAGTAGTCTTGATTTGCATTTCTCTAATAATCAGGGATGTTGAACATTTTTCCATGTGCTTGTTGGCCATCTGTATATCTTCCTTGGAGAAATGTCTATTCAGGTCCTTTGCCCATCTTTTAATTGGCTTGTTGGCTTTTTATGCTGTTGAGTTGTATAATTTGTTTGTATATTTTAGAGATTAGGCCCTTGTCAGTTGCATCATTTGAAACCACTTTCTCCCATTCTGTAAGTTGTCTTTTTGGTTTCCTTTGCTGTGCAAAAGCTCGTCAGTTTGATTCGGTCCCGTTGGATTTTTTTGCTTTTATTTCTGTTGCTTTGGGAGACTGACCTGAGAAAACTTTTGTAAGATTGATGTCAGAGAATGTTTTGCCTATGTTGTCTTCCAGGAATTTGATGGTGTCTTGGCTTATTTTTAAGTGTTTCAGCCATTTTGTGTTCATTGTCATGCATGGTGTGAGGGTGTGTTCTAGTTTCACTAACTTGCCTGCAGCTTTCCAGGTTTCCCAGCAATTCTTGCTGAAAAGACTGTCTTTTTCCCATTTTATATTCTAGCCTCCTTTGTCAAAGATTAATTGACCATAGGTGTCTGGGTTTATTTCTGGCTTCTCTATTCTGTTCCATTGGTCTCTCTGTTTTGGTACCAGTATCACACTGTCTTGATGACTGTGGCTTTGTAATATTGCCTGAATTCTGGGAGAGTTATGCCTCCTGTTTGGTTTTTGTTCTTCAGAATTGCTTTGGCAATTCTGGGTCTTTGGTGGTACCATATAAAATTTTGAATTGTTTATTCTACTTCTGTGAAAAAATGTCATGGGTAATTTGATAGGGATTGCATTGAATCTATAGATTGCTTACATTAATACACCAGTGATATCTATGATTTCCAGCTGAGATTTATCATGACTTAAACTATTAAAAAGTTAATCATTATACAATTAACTCAATTATCTATGAGAAGTCAAATGGCACCCAAGTTTCATTAATGATAGCTGGGAGGAAAAGGCAGAAGTGAGGCTGTTTTGTGATTCATATCTTGAAAAATATGGCTAATATCATGATGTTTGTCGAACCCAGCTAAGATCCACAAGGGTGTGGGTTCAATCCCTGGCCTTGCTCAGTGGGTTAAGGATCCGGTGTTGCCATGAGCTGTGGTGTAGGTCACAGATGTGGCTCAGATCCTGTGTTGCTGTGGCTGTGGCATAGGCCAGCAGCTGTAATTCCGACTTGACCCCTAGCCTGGGAACTTTCTTATTCTATGAGTGTAGCCCTAAAAAGCATAAAAATATCATAATGTTTGCTATAAGACATTTTGCTTCCAAGGAAGTATTTAAGTGGGAGATAAATAAAAAGAGCAATGTAGATGGTCATATAGAGTACTTTGAACAAGTACCCACACAGGTTTTTTTTTAATCATTTTTGGGTTAAAAATCCAAATCTAGAGTAACTATTGTTTTCATTGGTCATTAAGGCAATGAAATTATAAAATTGAGAGGCAGGTCAGTTAAACCATTTATGGACATCTAATGCAGTTTCTTAATTTTCGCTCTAAAAAAAAGGATTGTTACCAGTTCATCTACTCTCTAAGAAGAATTTATTTTCACCCATCTACAATCTCTGGTAACAGTTGCCCTTAAAGTACCTTCTTAGGCCTGTCACATAAGAGAAGGTGGCATATTAGTAGCCTTATAGCTACTGAAAACTATTATTCATATCTTACTGTTAGATAATCTAATTAATTCCTTATCTACTACAGCATTATATTTCCACCAGTGTCAGGCCTCCCCTTATGACACACAGGATTTAGTATCACAGTAGAAGCATTTGTTGTGTTACTCCTTAGTGCAGTAATATGTGGGAAAGACATAATGAAATGGTCCATTACCAGAAAGATGTCTTAAACTAGTAGCCTGTTATGTACAAATATGGAATCAACGGATGGTACAACATACTTATTTTTCACTGTCAACCTATGTAGAATCTTCCTTGGTCATCCTGTGTCTCTTTAAGATCTTCCCACCCACTTTACCTCTCTTACTCCATTCTCTCCTCCTAACTGCTCAATCTTTGTTTAGTCCTCTGCACCTCCCCCTCCTACTCCTCACTATTCTGGCTCTATCCTGGAGGGTGCTGCCAGATCCTTTCAGTACTGAGTTTTTTCATGGGTCATTTTGGAGGAATGCCATTAAACCCTAAGATCTTGAACACCTTAGAGGTTTTAGAGCCCCATATTATGCCATACAAATACCTCTTTTTCTTACAGTATTTTAAAATATTATAATGCTGGGGTAACAGAGCTAGTCTGTTGGAGTGGAAACTTGGCTCCCTCACTGCCTAACTGTGGCCTTGACAAATTACATACTTCCTATAAAAATAGGTATGGAATTCCTGCTGTGGTAGAGTTGGTTAAGAATCACAGCTGCAGCAGCTCAGGTCAGCAGTGTGTTAAAAGGATCTGTGGCATAGGTCACAGCTGCAGCTCGGATTCAGTCCCTGGCCTAGGAAACATCAATATGCCATTGGTCTGGCCATTAAAATAGATAGATAGATAGATAGATAGATAGATAGATAGATAGATAGATAGATAGATAAAGATAGTAATAGTACCAACCACCTCATAAGATTGGTGTGAGGGTTAAATGACTTAATATACGCAAGAAAAATGTTTTTCTTTTTAAAATTTTATTCAAGTATAGTTGATTTACAATGCTGTGATAATTTCTGCTGTACAACAAATGTTTCAGTTATCCATATACACATATCCATTATTTTTCAGATTTTTCCCCCATATAGGTTATCACAGAACATTGAGTAGACTTCCCTGTGCTATAGAGCAAGTCCTTGTTGACCATCCATTATTGTGATATGCAGTGCCTGACACATAGGAAGCAGCCATGTAAACATAAACAGTTGTTATTACTACTGGCTGAGAAACCCAGTGCTCTCATGGTGCTCGAAGGTGACTCTAGGTCCCCCAAAGTAACATCTATGCAGCTCCCTGAAGTGCTTCCCAACTCTTAATGTCCTTAGCACTGTTCCCACTGACCTTCCTACTATCTGGTAAGAGCTAATTTATCTGACCAATTAATTGGTATTATAATGAGAGATAATTGTCATTGATGAATTCATGTTATTTCTCATAGGGAACATTTGCTGTTAGAGTTGTCTTCTGGAGACATTGCCTCATTATAAATGAATAGCCAGCATAGGATTCCATAGACATCTTTATGTGTGCATAGCACTGTTTCTAGCCTGAGGCGTTACTGTCTTTATAGGGTGGGATTTGCAAATTAGCACCGTGGAAATTCTTTCATCCTAAAAGAATTGCCTTTCAGGTGCAGTAAACTGTTACCAGTTGAGATTGGTGCCTCAAACATGGGTTCTAGAAAAAGGACTTGGTGTACCATGTGATGAATCATTCTTTCTGTCCTACACTTCTGATATTAGTAATCCACTTGATTTGGTCTAATCTTTGTTTACAGTGTCTGTCACATTGTCCTTTTCCTTACCATTCCATGTTTCTTAATGCAATGGTCTAACCTCAATATCTACTTTTTCTCTGTTCCAATCCATCCTGTGTGCCTTTGGTTACATTGATCTTCCCAAAGCTCTACTTCTAGCAAGATACTCTCCAGCATAATGGCTCTAATCCTAAACCATGTTTTCCTTGGCCTACCATTCAAAACCCTCCACCTAAAAAATAAGTGATCCAGGGAGACCATAGAATTGGATTTCCTGGAGGTAGCTAGAAGCGATTCATTTTTTCAGGAATACAAAAAGACAGAAGGGAGATGTCTCAAGAATCTCTTTAATGTTACCAGCTCTGCTTGATGGGCATTAGATTCTTGAATAATGGGCTTTCCAAGGCCATGCACAGATACTGAGTAGGAAGTAAAGGGATAATTTCCAACGTTTTCCACAAGGGGGCAGCAAACACCAACTGTGGGGTTGTGTAGACGCTAGCAAGTCCTCAGGAGGGAAAAAGAGAATACAAGGTGAATTCATATTTTCCAACTGAGATGATATCCAGCTGCCCTTTAGGTGAAGGTCAAATTCCAAAATCACCCCGAGAACTTGGCAGAAATGTAGATGTCTGGTCCTCACCTGGGTGATTTTTTTTTTTTTTTCCCCACTGTACAGCAAGGGAATCAAGTTATCCTTACATGTATACATTACAATTACATTTTTTTCCCCACCCTTTGTTCTGTTGCAACATGAGTATCTAGACAAAGTTCTCAATGCTATTCAGCAGGATCTCCTTGTACATCTATTCTAAGTTGTGTCTGATAAGCCCAAGCTCCCGATCCCTCCCACTCCCTCCCCCTCCCATCAGGCAGCCACAAGTCTCTTCTCCAAGTCCATGATTTTCTTTTCTGTGGAGATGTTCATTTGTGCTGGATATTCGATTCCAGTTATAAGTGATATCATATGGTATTTGTCTTTGTCTTTCTGGCTCATTTCACTCAGGATGAGATTCTCTAGCTCCATCCATGTTGCTGCAAATGGCATTATGTCATTCTTTTTTATGGCTGAGTAGTATTCCATTGTGTATATATACCACATCTTCCGAATCCAATCATCTGTCGATGGACATTTGGGTTGTTTCCATGTCCTGGCTATTGTGAATAGTGCTGTAATGAACATGCGGGTGCATGTGTCTCTTTTAAGTAGAGTTTTGTCTGGATAGATGCCCAAGAGTGGGATTGCGGGGTCATATGGAAGTTCTATGTATAGATTGCTAAGGTATCTCCAAACTGTTCTCCATAGTGGCTGTACCAGCTTACATTCCCACCAACAGTGCAGGAGGGTTCTGGGTGATTTTTAATGCAGTTGTTCTCCAGACTCCCCCTCTCTGAGAAACACTGATAACAATTAAAAACAACAACTAATTTTGTACTCTTCAGCATTATCATACATTTCCTAAGGCTGTTAATACTTTTTAAGTCATTTTCCTTCATCTCTGCACCTGTGAAAATCCTTTCCTTCCTCAAAGGCTACTGCAAATGCAGCTTTCCCTCTGATGTCTTTCTAAAGCCATATTCCACATCCTCAACATACGATTGCTCCTACTGCAGTGGATGGGATGTAAATGGAGAAGTGTCAGTACTGGGGTAGGGGCATATTAGGGGCACTGTGATGGGACTGTTGGGGATGCTTCTGGAAGGTGGGTTCTAATTTTTTCATTGAAGTTTTGCAGTTGTTTGTTAGCTTGAGTTAAAATTAATCCAAGCACTAACAGCTGGATAAAAAATTGGGGAAGTAGACCACATTTCAAGCCTCCCTTGGGTTACATCAGTGGGTCCCAATTGTGCAAATTGGAGTCACCTGGGGATATTTAAAAACTGATCCCTAGACTACTTCCCCAGACATTCTGAATTGATTGGTATAAAGTGTAACCTGGGAATAAGTATCTTTAAAACCTCCCTAAGAGTTTCTAATGTGCATCAAAGTTTGGGAGCTTTGGATTAGAGTGAAAGAAATAGATCTAACATAATTTGAAAGGACTGTCTGCCATGTCTGTGAAACAGACTTGGGATGGGGAGAAGAGGGAATGAAGTGGTTCCCAGTAGCCACCACTCTTAAGGACAAGAGTAGGGGAGAGGGATTGGTAACACCAAGGGAGCAATCTAATTGGCCATGTGTAGTTGAAGTAAGTTACAGAAAAGCAGATCATTGGAAATGATGCACATGATAGATTAGGAGGTATTGTTATATAGCTTATAAAGTTATAGATTTGAACCTAATATTTAAACCTAGTATGAGTTCCCTGGTGGCTCAGTGGGTTAAGGACCTGGCATTGTCACTGTTGTGGCACAGGTTAGATCCCTGCCCCAAGAATTTCCACATGCTGTGCGCACAGCCAAAGATAACATAAACCTAGCAATACCAGATGCATCTGATTCCAAGCACATTTTTTTTCCCACCATTTTTTCAAATTAAATATTCATTGGGGTCCCTGGAAATAATGTTAAAAACACAAATCCTTGAACCCCATGACCTAACAAATAAATGTTTATATAGGTGGTGACTATTGTTTTTAACAACAGAACTGCATAGTCATTTTGTTTTCCAGAAAAACTTACGTTGAACTTCAATGTATAAAACAAAAGCAGAGCAGATGTAGTTTAGGCAGAAGTTTGAGAGTTCAGCTTAAGCCACTATACAACTCTAAGACAAATCCTTGAGGCTTCTTCTTACTATTTGAGGTCCACTTTGTGAATACCTGCTAAATTTTAAAATGTAATTCTGTAATTCTAGAAAAATAACCTACAGAAATATCTGCACAGTTGTGAAAGAGTAAATATATGGGAGTGTTAACTGAGTACTGCAAAAGTGAAAGCATTTCTGAGATAATGAAAATGTCAGTCAGTGTAGGGATGGTTAAATCATTTATGGTACTGAAAATAATTGATGGTTACTGAGCATTTAACAGTGACCAAGCATTGGGTGCTTTATGTCTGTTACCTCATTTATCCCTGTTAACAACTGCATAGAGTAGTGTCAAAGCAAAAATTGCAATGGACAAAGTTAAACAGGCAAGAATTTATTCAAGGCTTTTGCAACAGAGGGAGATCATAATTCCATCTGAACTCAATTCTGCTCACCCAAAGGATGAGGGGAGCAGTTTAAGCACTGGTGTGAAATAGTGGAAAACTACTGGAGGGCATAGGCCATCTGTATTTACTAATTGGCTTTATCCAAAGGATAAAGAGATAGTTTGATTGACTGCACTTGGCCAGGAAATCTTACAATAGTGACTACTAGGCCACTAGGGAACTACAAGAGATAGCTTTATATGTTGAGCAAGAGACCCACCAAATTTAAGCTCCCAGTCTACCACAGAGATTGGGAGAAAGGTGTGCTTTTTCCATGATTACGCTTCAAACAGATGGCTCCTGGATCTTTGAGAAAGACATAGCTAGGTTGTAAAAGTGGCAATAGACCCTTAGAAAGATTTACATCTCAAAGGAGCCAAGATGGAATTTGGAAGTTCTCTAAAGAAAATGACCTAAAAAAGGGCAGTTAAAAGCCTAAAATCAGGAAGAATCCTGTCTAAAGTTTAGTTAAACTGAAGTGAACTTTAAGGCCATCTTGGTCAGTAGATACTATTAATTATATTATCTCCATTTTGCAGATGAAGAAATTGAGACTTTGGGAAATCAAGGGTCTTATTCATTACTACACTCCTAGTTAGCATCTGAGTCAGATCAAACTCCATCTTTAAGGAACAGCAGGTTTAAACACTGTGGTGCTGATGTGCCACCCAGATAATGGTACACCATAGAGCTTTTAAAAGCCTGAGGTAGATCTATCTGCACATACATACGAAGATGTCCTCATAAACATCCTTAAATTATGCAGAACATTTGATTACTATTTTGGTCAAAACAGAAAAGAATACCAACTGAATGAAGAAATCATAAAAAACAGTCAATTTCTCTCTTTCTCCCCCTCCCTCCCCTTTTGTAAGTCCAAAATGAAAAGTATGAAACAGAAAAAAGAAAACTATGGTTACCTCAGTGGGGTTGGAAGTGGGTAGATTTTCACACAACTCCCAATCATTTAGTTTTCTTCTGTTTGAGCGTACATGTTTTTCTTTTACACTTAAGAAGGCAAAGAAAAAAATGGAAAAGGTGGTGGGGGGAGAAAAAATGGAAGAGGAAGAGAACAATAGGGGACAGAAAAAAAAGGAAGAGAGAAAGATAAATGGAAAAATGAAAAGAGCAGTGGAGACAGGAAAACAAATGAACAATGAAAAGATACGACAAAAAGAGGGAAAGGGGGAAAGAAAGAATGAGAGGGAGAGGAGAGAAATAAGAGAAATTATAAAATGGAAAAATGGAGAAAAGAAAAAATAATGGATATCATAGGGAGGAAAAGAATAAAATGAAGAGAAAGAAAATGGGAAATGTAGGAAAGAAAGAAAAGGAAAAAAAATGAAACAGATAGCCAGATTAGAATGCCTCTTTAAGTCTGTTATAACAGACATAAGCATTTGATTCCAAAAATTAGGATAGTTTCCTTCAAATGCTGATGCTCTTTGGCTAAAGAGTGGGGAATCTAGTCAGGGGAAGGAAACCTTCTGGTGTGTTTTAAGCACTCTTGCTTCTGGATGCCTCCATGGGTAGAACATCTAAAGCAGGTGTCAGGTGTGATTTCATGCAGCTTATTTTCCTCCTAATTATAAGAAGGGAATTATCTGATCTACTCAGAAAAACCTTAGTCCTAACAGGAATGAATTGTTACCTCTTCTTTTACACAAATCAACAGATTTGTGTAAATGCTGTCATCGTCCCTAGTTGAAGATGACCCTGGCAGTAGCTTTGGTTCATCTTCTTACTATTTTCATCTAGAGGACAAAGGTTTAGAATTTATTTTCAAAAGTTTTTGTATACTTACCAGGAAAAAATATATAAAAGGAAAACGTTTCTAAAATTGATGTCAGAGAATGTTTTGCATATGTTGTCTTCCAGGAGTTTGATGGTGTCTTGGCTTGTATTTAAGTCTTTAAGCCATTTTGAGTTTACTTTTGTGCATGGTGTGAGGGTGTGTTCTGGTTTCATTGATTTGCATGTAACTGTCCAGGTTTCTCAGCAATACTTGATGAAAAGACTGTCTTTTCCCATTTTATATTCCTGCCTCCTTTGTCAAAGATTAATTGACCATAGGTGTCTGGGTTTATTTCTGGCTTCTCTATTCTGTTCCATTGGTCTGTCTGTTTTGGTACCAGTACCACACTGTCTGATGACGGTGGCTTTGTAATATTGCCTGAATTCTGGGAGAGTTATGCCTCCTGTTTGGTTTTTGTTCTTCAGAATTGCTTTGGCAATTCTGGGTCTTTGGTGGTACCATATAAATGTTTGGATTGTTTATTCTAGTTCTGTGAAAACTGTCATGGGTAATTTGATAGGGATTACACTGAATCTGTAGATTGCTTTGGGTAGTATGGCCGTTTTTCCAATATTAATTTTTCCAACCGAGGAGCATGGAATATCATTCCATTTCTTTACATCTTCTTTAATTTCCTTGATTAATGTTTTATACTTCTCTGCATATAGGTCCTTTGCCTCCTTGGTCATGTGTATTCCCAGGTATTTGATTTTTTGGGGTACAATTTTAAAAGGTATTGTATTTCTGTATTCCTTTTCTAATATTTCATTGTTAGTATACAGAAATGCTACTGATTTCCAAATGTTAATCTTATATCCTGCTCCTTTGCTGAATTTGTTGATCAGTTCAAGTAGTTTCTGGATTGAGTCCTTTGGATTAGGAAGATGTGGTATATATACACAATGGAATACTACTTGGACATACAAAATAATAAAATATGCTATTTGCAGCAACATGGATGGAACTAGAGACTCTCATATTAAGTGAAGTCAGAAAGAGACAGACAAATATTATGATATCACTTATATCTGGAATCTAATATATGGCACAAAGGAACCTTTCCACAGAAAAGAAAGTCATGGACTTGGAGAATAGACTTGTGGTTGCCAAGGGGGAGGGGAAGGGAGTAAGAGGTACTGGTAGCTTGGGGTTAAAAGATGCAGACTATTGCCTTTGGAATGGATTAGCAATGAGATTCTGCTGTGTAGCACTGGGAACTATGTCTAGTCACTTATAATGAAGCCTGATAATGTGAGAAAAAAGAATGTATACATGAATGTGTGACTGGGTCATCATGCTGTACAGTAGAAAATTGACAGAACACTGTAAACCAGCTATGATGTAAAAAAAAGGAAAAGAAATATTTTTAAAACAGAATTTTGAAGTAATTATGTAAAACAGCAGTTTTTCTCTCTCAAACACAAAAATTCTGCCTCTGCTCTTGTCTTAGAAAGAAATAGCACTTTTATTACCCTGAATCTTCCTCCACATTCTCATTACTGATACCAATTAAAAAAAAAATCCCCTCACTTGTTACTTCTTTCTACAGTGTCCGTTCTCACTGAATTTATGGCAAAATTCATTTTAGAGTGAGGGTATCTCTTTAAAGAAACATTTTGTTGCTGTAAAATACATGTGTCGTGGTGAAAAAAAAAAGTATATGTACATTTATGTTGGTATACTTCACAAAAGGGTATTTGTCTCCGTTTTCTCTGCTTATAGCCCACTCAGACAAGGTGCTTCTTTAAGCCACAGTTATTTGGGAAGATTGCATAACTAGTTTTTCTCTCAACTCCAAGTCAGGGACAGCCCACTGGGTACAGGTTTCTTGTATAACAGTCCCTCAAAGGTGTCCTTTTGTTTGGAAATTTATGAAGACTAAGAAAGGATTTGTTGGGAATAACTATAAAACAGTGGTTCTCAAAACTGACCTTGCCTTTGAATCCACTTGGGGAACTTATAAGATTTTCAGGCCTCACATGCTTCTTGTTTCACATCGCTAGTAGTTTTTTCTTGCCTCAGTATTCTTATTACTAGGTCTGAAAACTTGCTTATGGTGGCCTGAGTTTTTAAGTTCTTAGCAGTCAATCTCTGTTGAGGGGTTTGAGTCATTTTAGTATGCTCTAGAGCTGCAATCCAAACAACATATGTAATTTTATTTTCGAATCTTAGGGATAAGGATAATTTATTTTTCACATGAATTTGAAGTGTCTTAAAATGCTGTATAAAATTTGCCAAAGATCTACTCATTTTACTCAGTGAAAACCATATTGATTGTAGACATACTTGTCCAGATAATTATTTTAAAATATAACTTAAACCGTAAGAATAATAGCAGCATTGTAAATACTCTAGAGAAATGAGAAAGAAAAAAATAATCTCAACCTCAGTCCTCTCCACCATGTCTGCCTGCATATCCTGACTTTTGCCTGGATGACTTGCTCATGATGTCCATCCTCTGATGTACTATCCCCATCTCCACCACTCTCTTCCATCATACCCCAGCCAGAACATTCATTTGCATTTGCTCTAATAGCATCTCTTTGACTCCAGCTTATTACCCATATTAATTCCTGCCATTTCTCATTATATTGCATGTATACTGAGTCCTTTCTGGCTTCCATGCACCACCTTGTGCTATTTCAGAGGCTTTTCAATGTGTTTTTTATGTAGGGATCTTCTTGGTCATGTCCACTGTGCTTCTGTATTGATATATGTGAAACATTTTTTTATTACTTTTTCCTTGTGAATTAATTGAAGTAGATATAGGTCTTGGTAGGCTCTGATACAGCTTGGATATTTTATTTTTAAAAATTTTTATTGGAGTATAGTTGATTTAACATGTAATTTTATATTTTCTAGTAGCTTCATTTAAAAAGTAAAGATAAACAGGTGAAATAATTTTTAATAATTTCAGTTAACTCCGTATAGCCAAAATATTATAATTGCATCATTAAATCAGTGTAAACATTTTATTAATGATATATTTTACATTTTTATTCACATTAAGTCTGTGAAATATGGTCTATGTTTTACAATTATGGCTTGTGTCAGTTTGGACTAGCCACATTTTGAATGCCCAATAGTCAAATATGGATATAGGCTACTGTATTAGTACAGATCTAGAAGACTGTGGTTGTCATGCCAATCTGATTGCTTCAGGTCTTCATCTATATTTTCTTACTGTGCATCAATCCTGCAGTTGTTTGGCCTGAAAAAGATCTCTTATAGTGCATGAAAATGGTTACCAGATCATTTCATGTGCAATGCTACTCAGTGTTCTCTAGAAAGCAGTAGCTCTTTTGTTTTTTGTTTAGTCATTCTTGCCTACATTATGTGGGTTAAACAATGCTTTACAGTGTATATTGGATGTACTATAAAAAACTTATTTCCAAGATTGAATCCATTTATAATATGGGATATACATGCCTAACATCAGAGAGTAATAGCTGAATAGTTATCTGTGAGTAGAAGCAGTGTCAGGTGAGCATGGAGGGACTAGGCAAAGAAATATGGCCCAGGGAGGCATGAAGCCAGAGCAACAGAGAGAACATACAAAATGACATACAAGAGAAAGATGAGCACCAAGAGATTTTATACACACACACACACACATATATACACACATATACACAATGCATCAGTATGCTTAAAATCATTGGATTCAAAGAAAAACTCTGGGTCTAGTGTTTTGGGACATTTTATTAAATAAATACATTTCATTGTAAACCTAGTGACTTATATAGAAATTAGCTATTATGATAAAGAGCAAAGTCAAACCATGTATTTTGACCTCTCAGAAGGTCTGTTTGATGTATTATAATGTTAGTTCCCAGTTATGAAGACTCACCCAAAAAAATATTGCCTATTTATAAATAGAATAGCCTGACTGACCAAAATTTTGAGAGGAAGGGAATCTAAAGGCTAAATGTAGTCATGCTAAATTGTAATTGATGGGGATCTTCTAACTGAATATCAAACCAACTACATTGTCCAAGAATAGTGATACCAAATTACAAGGGGTATAGAGATAAAAAGGCAAAAGACAAAGCTGAGAAAAAAAAGTACATGAAATCCTGAGTGGAAAGGAAGAATAAGAAATTCCATCAAACAGCCAGAGAAACTTTCGCAGTAAAATATAAAAAATAAATCAAGGAAAAACTACAGGTATTTCCGTTTGGATGCTTTTGATTATATGTAATGGAAAATTCAAATTAAATTGTTTTAGACAATGAAAAAATATATTGGCAAGGCATTGTTCGCAAAGTCTAAGACTTCAGGCAATTCTATCAGATATCTAGCTCAGTTTTTCTTATTCTTTCAACCTTCTTCTCTTCCACATGTTAAAATTATTTTCAGGTTCTCCTTCCTCATAGTAGCAAAATGGATGCAGTGGTTATAGGATTTACATCAGTACACTACAATTTTATACAAAAGGCCTGTGGTTGTTTCTGAACCAATCTGAACCAGTGTGGTGGTCAGGAGACTACCATATATTTGTTCCTTTAAATCAGGATTATTGACTATCCATAGTTTAATTGGTAATGCAGAGTAGGTGAGGTTGTGCTAATTGGATTGTTCTTCTCAGGGCTAACCCTTCTAAGAAGGGTAAATCCCACCCAAACTGCATGACTGCCACACAATGAGGGAAGGGCAATAATGGGTGCTGTGGAAATAAACAAATATCCACTTTAGTGCAACATAGGAAATAAGATCCCTGAATGATATATCTGAGAATCTAGCCAAAGAAGTTTCAGTTAATCACAATCTAATCTAACTAAAGAGGAAACCTAGCTTTTTTTGTTTTATCAACACAATTAGCAGATGTCTAGGCCCTTTGCAAATAAGTGGGCCATATTACATTTGGGCATAATTATTGTGAAGACTTTGGAAAATTATTCTAAATTAAATAAATATTTAATCATTAAATATAATCCTTTAAAATATACTTAATTAAACAGAATGTGCTAGTATCTACAACATAATTTTAATAAACATGTCACTAGATGAATGCCATTTGTTTATTGAGTCTTACCAGTGAAAACCATCTGCTCTGTTGTATTTCTTCCCAAATAACTTGTTTTCTATTATGTAGACATATATAATGGAGAGTTAATAATTATCTGATCAATTTGAGATATTCAGGAAGACAACTTGTGTAATTTGAGAGCCTTATCAAACTCCACAATGTTCACCTGTAATGGTTTTCATTAAAAGCAAAGGCTGGATACTGGCTCAATCAAATGAATTATTTTGTGGGATTTTCTTTCGTTCATCTCTGTGTGTGTGTGTGTGTGTGTGTGTGTGTGTGTGTAGTATTGGTCTAAGACAGTGGTGTGTAAACAGAATATAATGCAAGAAATATATGTAATTTTATATGTATTAGGTTTAAAAATACAATTATTTTATTAATATATAATAACCAAATATATCCAAGACATTATTTCAACATTGCTCAAATATTTAGATATTTTGTCTTTTCTCTCCCTAAGTTTCTAAAATGAATGTGTCTTCCACTTTTAGCACGTAACAATTCAGATCAGTTTCAGTTCATATGTTCAGTGGCCCCATGTGAATATTGGTTATCACATTGGACAGCATAGGGATAGATTTACTCATATTTGTTCTCTATGCAGTCTAAAGGCTGTTGATATTAACTGAGTACAGTGTTTCTTGTACTCTATATGATTTTCCTCAGTATACTATAAATTTTTGCTGCTACTTAAAGATACTCTTCTCTTATTTTTGTCCTTGACACATACTTTTATATAGTTTATTACTTCTGTGTGCTAAGTCTTTGATGATCCTTTTTGTAAAATCCTAATTTTGCCACCTTGTTCTTATTATCCTCTTATTTATTTAAAATCTATTGGGATGAATGCCAATGGCTGCCTTAATTCTACTTTCTTTAATATCTTCTCCCTTTCTAGATTAATTTTGTCTGTATCATTTTCACCTGGATTCTTTAAACCTTTTGCATTAGCTCAAAACCAGTTTTCCTGAGGAATTTATGGTGTTCTCTCCTTTAGTGCATACACATTCACTTAAGCACTTAAAATCTAATGGTTTTTCAACAATTCCACATCCCCAGCTTCATATATTTGAACTTTATTCAGATTATCTAAGAAGCATTTTTGTGCATTGATAGTACAATAACCAAAGTACCTAATATAATTTCATCTTCTTGCAAGTTCAAGGTGCAAGTATTTAAAAAAGTCTCTTTATTGGGATAAAATTGGTTTATGATTAATATCACTAAGCTATTAGGACATTTCAAAAACTGTACTGACATTGAAATGAGGTTAATGAAATACATTTCATAGGGTTGTATTTAGAACACAACAGATGGAAAAAGACATAGTGTATGCTGTGACCTAATAACTTCCCAACATCTATTTGCCTCCTTCTCTTTTTGTCCCATCCTGCTGTTATTATTTAAGTGGCCTACACTCGATAGCAGAATGTAGTAGTTAAAATTGTGACCTCAAGTCAGACAGTCTTGGGTTATTAACTCTGCCACTCATTAGGTGTGTGACCTCAAGCAAGTTTCTTTACTTATTATGAGGATTTTTTGTATGTAAGTTAGGAATGATAAATTTAACTCTTCTCATTTGTAATTGAGAGTATTAAGTGAAATATTTTATGCTTGTACCTACTTAGCACTCAGTAAAGTTCTTTATTATTGCTTTTATTATTATTAATAATCATGGTACTTCACGGTAAATTCTCTACATTGGAATATATCTGCTTATATCTGCCATTACTAGTGCAAATTGAAAAGCATTTTTACATGTAAAAAGTATTTAAAACTGTGTGCTAAGTAAAACACATACTTTTAATCACTTTATGTTAGTACAAAAGCCATTTTAAATTTTAATGAACCAAGAAGTTGAACCAAGAAGCTACAAAAAGAAAATCAAAATTATCCAACAAAAGTAGAAAAGTTAAGATGAAAAATAATTAGAAACACAAGATGAATAATAATTAGAAACACTCCCATAGAACTGTTAAATAAAATCAAAATCAGTAATTGTTTCCATAAAAATAAATTCACTCATCACAGCTATTATAACCTTGAAAAAAAATGAAAAAAAAAACTACATACTTGGGCAAAACTGGAAATGAGATAAGGACTATGGAGAATTTAAAAATTGAGAAACTGTGGAGAAAAGGGAACCCTCCTTTACTGCTGGTGGGAATGTAAATTCGTACAACCACTATTGAAAACGGTATGGAGGTTCCTCAGAAAACTAAATATAGAACTACCAAATGATCTAGCAATCCCACTCCTGTGCATATATCCAGACAAAACATTTATTCAAAAAGATACATGCACCCCTATGTTTATAGCAGCACCATTCACAATAGCCAAGATATTTAAGCAGCCTAAATGTCCTTCAGCAGATGAATGGATTAGGAAGATGTGGTTCATATATACAATGGAATACTACTCAGCCGTAAAAAGGAACAAAATAATGCTGTTTTCAGCAACATGGATGGAACTAGAGATTCTTATACTAAGTGAAGTAAGTCAGAAAGAGAAAGACAAATACCATGTGATGTATCACTTATGTGTGGAATATAGCATATGGTACAAATGATCCTACCTACAAAACAGATATAGACTCATGGACATGGAGAACAGACTTGTGGTTGCCAGACAGCAGAGAGGAAGAAGTGGGATGGATGTGGAGTTTGGGGTTGGTAACTGAAAATTATTATATTTAGAATTGGTAAGCAACAGGTCTTACTATATAACACAGGAAGCTATACTGATCTCTTGGGATATAACATAATGGAAGACAGTATGAGAAAAAAATGCATGTGTATGTATGACTGATTCACTATACTGTACAGCAGAAATTGGCACAACACACTAAATCCACTATACTGTAATAATAAGAAAATTAAATTAAAAATCAAGAAGCTATTATGTAAAAATTTATTTATTTATTTATTTATTTGGTCTTTTTGCTATTTCTTGGGCCGCTCCCGCGGCATATGGAGGTTCCCAGGCTAGGGGTCTAATCAGAGATGTAGCTGCCAGCCTACACCAGAGCCACAGCAACGCGGGATCTGAGCCGTGTCTGCAACCTACACCACAGCTCACAGCAATGCCAGATCGTTAACCCACTGAGCAAGGGCAGGGACCGAACCTGCAACCTCATGGTTCCTAGTCAGATTTGTTAACCACTGTGCCACGACAGGAACTCCATGTAAATATTTATATCAAGAAACTTGCAAATCTAGATTAAGTGAAATTGTAAACAATAAATTGTAAGTTAAAAAAGCCACTCAATAAGAGGTAAAGCATAAAATTTGAATCAATTAAAAACAAGAAGAAAATTGTAAATGTTATGCCGCCTAAAAGACAATAGAACCACTGATTTTGCAATGAATTTGTATTAAACTTTCAGGGAAAAGAAAATTCCTGCTATTTTAACTCTTTCAGAGCATAGAAACAGATATAAAAATTTCCAATTCAGATAGCCAGCCTAATAAAACTATGAACACTAGATCTTTTCAAGGAAAATTGACCAAAAACAAATTTAGGACTACTAGGCACATACAGATCACAAAACTATTTTTTACCAGTTTTTAAGGAATTTAAAAAAAATTAACCGTAATATATTTGACTTACAAAGCTGTATTAATTTCAGGTGTACAGCAAAATAAATCAGTTATACATATACATATATCCATTCTTTTTCAGATTATTTTCCCATGTAGGTTATTACACAATATTGAGTAAATTTTCCTGTGCTATATAATAGGTCCTTTTTACCTATCTATTTCATATTTAGTAGTGTGTGTATGTCAATCGCACACCCCTAATTTACCTCCCCCATTTCCCCTTTGGTAAATGTAAGTTTGATTTTGAAATCTTGAGTCTGTTTCTGTTTTATAAGTTCTATTATATTATTTACATTAGATCCCGGATATTAGCGATGTCATATGATATTTGTCTTTCTCTGACTTAATTCACTTAGTATGATAATTTCTAGATCCATCCATGTTGTTACTTTATTTCACTCGTTTTGTGGCTGGGTAATACTCCATTTTATATATGTACAAAATCTTCTTAATCCATTCATCTCTTGATGAACACTTAGGTTGTTTCCATGTCTTGGCTATTGTGAATAGTCTGCAATGAACATTGGCATGCATGTATCTTTTAGAATTTATGATTTTATATGAATATATGACCAGGACTAGGATTGCTGGATCATATGGTAGTTCTATTTTTAGTTATTTGAAGAACCCCCATACTGTTTAACAGTAGTTGTACCAATTTACATTCCCTCCAACAGTGTAGGAGGGTTCCCTTTACTCTGCACCATCTCCAGTGTTTATTATTTGTAGACTTCTTTATGATGGCTATTCTGACTGGGGTGAGGTGATACCTCATTGTAGTATTGGTTTTCATTTATCTAATAATTAGTCATGTTGAGCATCTTTTCATATGCCTTTTGGCCAACTTTCTGTCTTCTTTGGAAAAATGGCTATTTAGATTTTTTGACCATGTTTTAATTGGGTTGCTTGTTTTTTTTTTTTTGATATAAAGCTGTGTGACATGTTTGTATGTTTTGGAGATTAATTCCTTGATGGCTGTTTCATTTGCAAAGACTTTTTTGTTTTCCCATTCCATGGGTTTTCTTTTCATTTTGTTAATGGTTCCCTTTGCTTCCCAGTTTTAATGATAAATAATGGACATACATCACTGTATAAGTTTAAGGTATATACCATAATGGTTTGACTATTTAACATTTGTCATCTCATTTAGATACAATAAAAAAATTTTAAAAATCTCCTTGTGATGAGAACTCTTAGGATCTACTCTCTTTAAAATGTTCCTATATATTATACAGAAGTTAACTATAATTATATTAACTATATTAACTATAATTTTCATGTTGTACATTACATCCCTAGTACCTCCTTATCTTTTTTTTTGGGGGGGGCATACCCGCAGCATATGGAAGTATATGGAAGTTCCCAGGCTATGTGTTGAATCAGAGATGCAGCTGCCAACCTATGCCACAGCCACAGCAATGCAGGATCCAAGCTGTGTCTGTGACCTATACCACAGCTCATGGCAACGCCAGATCTTTAACCCACTGAGCAGGACCAGGGATTGAACCCGCAACCTCATGGTCCCTAGTCAGATTTGTTTCTGCTGTGCCACAATGGAAACTACTGTTTATCTTATAATTAGAAGTTTGTACTTTTTGACCACCTTCCTCTCATTCCCCTTCTTCCCAACCTCTGCCTCCAGTAACTCTGAAAATCTGATCTCTTTTTATATGAGTTAGGTGGATTTTTTATTTCTTTTTAAATTTTCCATAAAAATGAGATCATGATCCTATAGTATTTGTCTTTCTATGTCTGACATTTCATGGCAAAACTGATTTTTTAATGGTAAGATTTGATATTGCAAAATATCAGTTTCCCCCAGTTTTGACTCATAAATTTAAATGCAATGCAGTTCACACACTTAGTGGGATTGTTTTTCAAAAGGAAATAAATTAATTCTAAATTTTACCTGAAAGAAAATAATGTATGATATTAGCTATTTAATTAGATTAATGAAGCCATGGGGCATGTTGTACCAGTTATCTAAGCATAATGTAAGGTACACTATTTAAAGTAGTTTGGTCTTAGAAGAGGAATAGACAGAAAAATCAATGGGATAGAAGAGAAAGACCAGAAACAATGTTAGTTCTTATAACATGTGATAAAAGTAGCATTTCAAATCAGCAAGGAAAGGATAGATTGTTTAATATATATTGCAAATATAATTAGCTATGTAGAACTATAATACATCAGTTAGAACCACCACTTTATTGTGAAATAATAATTTCAGCAGAGTAAGCCTTTTAAGGTATAAATAAACACTCTAAGTGGAAAATATAGGGAACTTTTTTTTTTAATGATTTTTATTTTTTTCCATTAGAGCTGGTTTACAGTGTTCTGTCAGTTTTCTACAGTACAGCAAGGTGACCCAGTCACACATACATATACACATTCTTTTTTCTCACATTATCATGATCCATCATATGTGACCAGATATAGTTCCCAGTGACAGTTTTAATGTTGGACTCAAGAAAGCATTTCTAAGCATGGTGTGAAGCTCAAAAACTTTAAAGGAAATGATCAAATATTTGAGGACATGAAGTTATATATTTTTCTCACAGATAAAATATGTGCAAAATATATGCAGAGTTAAAAGAAATAGAAAACTAAGGAAATAGTTTCAACATGTAGGCCAGACAAAGGGTTACTATACTTGCTATATAAAAACATCAAATGACTATTTTCTTTTAAGCAAAACTTCTGTCAGTGAGTTTTCTGTTTGTGCCAATAGACAACATCCCAAACCAATAGAATGTGCAGTCTGAGAAACCTCTCCAAGGTAATTCTGCCCTAGCATTTTTTCCTCCAATGACAACCAAAAAAACATGCTTTACTGGGCTTTATGCTTTATTCATTTAGTTCATATGCCATTTACTGTTACTTTGAGTCCTTAGTTTTACAGAGTCAATGCTAAAAGATTTTTTTCAATGATTTAAAAAAAATAAAAAACCCTCAGCTGCTACCAGACAGTAATAGATTACCATGACAGTGTTATTCTGGGAGTAAGACTTTAAGTCACAGATATGTTTAAGACTAGTCATTAGCACATTTTAAAATGTTTTCAGAATTATAACTCTTTATTAAAGCAGTTGAAAGTATTTTAATCAGACAGCATAATTCTTTTCAGAGCACCTTTACAAAGACATAATTCAACATTAAAAATGAACTATCCTGAGATCCTGCATCCCAACATCTCAGAACCTTTCTGTGTTCACCAGTGGGAAAATATGTTAATCTTAACATGTGAAACTTTTAGAAGTATCCTTCTCCTCTTGTCTATGAAAATATTTTCAACATCAATTTTTAAGGGCAACTTCTTCCATTTTCTGTATTTACTATCTGTCACCCAGAACTAATTTTAATGGTTGAAATTAAAGTTTCTAAAAGGAAATAATGGCTTTTGGGAAAGTTATATATGATGTTTAGTGCATCTCCTGTAAATAGGGCCTTGCTTTGGATTAACAACTGTCTACAAATTTGAATCTAGTGTGTGTATGTGTATATATATATATATATATATATATATATATATAGAGAGAGAGAGAGAGAGAGAGAGAGAGAGAGATCAGAATTATTTTATCTATAGTCCTGAGGGATAAGGCAAGTCGTGAAAGAAGTCATTAAAGGGAATAATTCTACAAAATTAAAACAAGTGTCATAAAATAATTAATTGTACACATGAATAAAACCTCCTACCGTGAGATTAGGCTAGTTAACTAATTTGGCATTTAGAAGAAAAAAAATACAACCTCCGTTTCTAAGTTTAGAGATGTAATTTGCTTTACTGCTAGTCTCTTCATATGAAGGCACAGAAATATGTTAATATTATATTTAGAAATTTATATATTACGTAAAGGAGGTATAAATGTATTAAAATGTATTCATTAAACAACCCTCTGGTATTAAAGAGCTTACAAAACAGTAATTTTATTTCTTTAAAATAAAATTCTTAAGTGTGTAATCTCTAAATTTGTAATTGAATAGAATACAGAATAAACTTTATTTCCTTGTATGGGATATTCAGTACACTTTGACACCAAAGGTGTTATCACCAACTCATCTGATGCTCTAACTAGATTCAAATGAACAGTAAACCTCTAAAAGGAACCCTTTGGTGAATTTATGCAAGAAGCAGAAGAATGTTTACAATTTCGTGTGTAAGAATATTTATTTTTATATATCCACATCTGTATTTACATCTATCATCCATCTATATTATAACTAAGAATGGCCCAGAAACTGTATTAACTGCTTTATTTGGATTGTTTCATTTAATTCCGGCAGAAATTATTTGAGTGGGAATTGGAACTCAGATTCAACTTCAAAGTCCAGATTCTTTACCATTATGTTTTTAGGTATAACCCCACTTTTAAGCCTGTAAGCAAATGATGGCTTTTAAATTCTCAGTATGGCTTAACCTCTGGAAGAAAACCCGAGAGATGTTGCAAAGAGAACTCTTTTCCAGTTTGGCTTTGGGAAATAAATGTAGAATAAGTCTTTGTATTATATTGAAAATAAGTGAATTTACGAATGCATGGCGTTATGTTCTCAGTGCCATTCCACTTTTGGTTGCATTTTATATTCATCTCAGGCTACCTGGAATGGAATAGGGGATAAAATCACAGTTTCCAATTTCCTACACTGACCTAAAGAGGCAATTTTGGGGTATGCTTTATATTTTCTCACTTTACCACTTCTTAAAGCATCTCTAAAAGTGAACAGACCATATTTATTTCTAGATCTCTTCATGTGGACGAACATGGGTGCTCTTAAAAATGTAAATCTCTATTAAATTATTGTTTAAAAATGTAGTTCATAAGTAACCTAAACAAATGATAAGCCATTAATTTGCTTTAATTTCTTAACACTGTGATTATGAATATCATTGTGGGATCTAGAGAGAAGTGACTGAGGCACTTACCTCAGATATGAAACTTAAGGGATTTCCAAAAAGCTCATATATCAAGATAAAGAATATTTTAATACAGTACTGTAAAAGGTCAACATTAATACAAAAATTCCATGATGAACAAAATATCAAAATTTTAAATAAAAGTATAAACACAATTTATTGTAGCAAATAGGCCCTCAGAAAAGAGTTTATCTGAGTCAGTCCTTAGCTTCCAGGTGAAACTACACATAAAATTACTATATTTGTTTCAGCGTTTTCTTAAGCATCCTAGTACAAAGAATGAACATTTTTATTTTCAGCAGAACCAAGCAATAATTGCATATGTCTTTGTCTGTTCAGGGCTGCTTAACAGAATACCATAGCTTGCATATCTTATAAACAACAGACATGTATTTCTTACAATCCTGAAGGCCGGGAAGTCCAAGATCCAGGTGCCAGCAGATTCCATGTCAGATGAGAGCCTGCTTCCTTGTTCATGGCCCCTTGTCACTATGTCCTAATGTGGTAGAAGAGAACTCAGTTTCATCTCTCTTTTTTAAAATTTTTAATTTTTTATTATAGTTGACTTGCAATGTTCTGTCAATTTCTGCTGCACAGCAGTGTCCCAGCTATACACATACATACATTATTTTTTTTCACTTTATCCTCCATCATGTTACACTGAATGTGACTAGATATAGTTTCCTGTGCTATACAACAGGACTTCTTTGCTTATCCACTCTGAATGCAATAGTTTGCATCTACTAACCCCAAACTCCCAGTCCATCCCACTCTCTCCCCTTCCCCCCAACCAAAAGTCTATTCTCCATGTCATTGAGTTTGTTTCTTTTCTGTAGATATGTTAATTTGTGCCATGTATTAGATTCCAGATATAAGTGATGTCATATGGTATTTTTCTTTCTCTTTCTGATTTGCTTCACTTAGTATGAGAGTCTGTAGTCTCATCCATGTTGCTGCAAATGGCTTTTTTTTTTTTTTTGCTCTTTACGGTTGCACCTGTAGCACATGGAAGTTCCCAGACTAGGGGTTAGATCAGAGCTACAGCTGATGGCCTATGCCACAGCAATGCAAGATCTGCGCTGTGTCTGCAACCTGTACCACAGTTCATGGCAATGCCAGATCCCTGATTCACGGAGCAAGGCCAGGGATCAAACCCGCATCCTCATGGATACTAGTCAGATTCATTTTTTTCTGCACCACAAGGGGAACTCCCTATTTTGTTATTTTTTTTTATGGCTGTGTAGTATTCTGTTGTGTATATGTACCACATCTTCTTAATCCATTCATCTGTCAGTGGACATTCTGGTTGTTTCTGTGTCTTGGCTATTGTGAATAGTGCTGCATGTATCTTTTTCAGGGAAAGTTTGGTACAGATATATGCCTGGGAGTGGGATTACTAGATCATATAGTAGTTCCATATTTAGTTTTCTGAGATACCTCTCTACTGTTTTCCATTAGAGAAATGCAAATCAAAACTACAATGAGGTACCACCTCACACCTGTGGGAATGGCCATTATTAACAAGTCAACAAATAACAAATGCTGGAGAGGGCATGGAGAAAAAGGAACCCTCCTACACCGTTGGTGAGAATGTAAATAGGTACCACCACTATGTTTCATTTCTTTTATAAAAGCACTTAATCCCATTCATAAGGGTTCTACCCTGAGAACTAAACACCTCCCAAATGCCCCGTTTTGCACTACCAACACATTGGTATTAGGTTTCAACATAGGAATTTTGAGGGGTAAAAAATATTCAGTTATGGCAATACTGTTCTTAAAATAAAGAAAATAATTTAGTGCAATTAAGCCAACTTTGTGCATGCAACTACTGTCATTTTGTGGGTTTCATGTCAATCTTTTTCCATATATACATATTTATGTTTCTCTAATTATGGTCATTATACCATTCTTACTAGCATTATTATATCTTTAAAAAATGATAGCTTGTATCAAATAAGAATTATATTTAGTGCTTTTTTCTTCCAGTTTTATTGAGATATAATTAACATACAGCATTGTGTAAATTTAAGGTGTACAGCATAATGATTTGAGTTACATACATTATGAAATGATTACTACATCTCATATAGATACCAAATGAAAGAAAAAAAATAATTTTTCTTGATTGGAAAAACTCTTAGGATATACTCTTAACAAGTTTAATAGCTACCATACATCAGTTTAAATTATATTTATCATGTTGAACATTATATCCCTAGAAATTCCTTATCTTATAACTGGAAGTTTGACCCTTTGACCACCTTCATCTGATTTCCTCTTCCCCATATCCCTACCTCTGATCTCTTTTTCTATGAGTTTTGTTTCTTTGTTTTTGAATCATAATTCACCTACAACACTGAGTTCCTGGTACACAACTCAGTGAATTGATACTGCTATACATTTCAAAATGATCACTGTGACTCATTTATTTTGTAACTTGAATTTTGTACTTCTTAATCTCCCTCACCTATTTCTCTCATCCTTTTACTTCCCTGCGCCCTGACCACTCTACCAGTTTTTATCTATGACTCCATTTCTATTTGTGCTTTTAGTTCTTTTAATAATTTTTAAAACGTATTTACCTAATATTAATATATATTTATAAAGGTTACACATTCTAAGCAAATTTTTATGGCCACACCCATGGCATATGGAAGTTTCCAGGCCAGGGATTGAATCTAAGCCACAGCTGTGGCAATGCCAGATCTTTTAACCCACTGCACTGGGGATCAAACCCACACCTCTGCAGAGTGACCCAAGCTGCTGCAGTCAGATTCCTAATCCACTGTGCCACAGCAGGAACTCCAAAGCTACACACTTTTTTTCAATGCTACTACTTTTTAGGAACTATGTTTAGGGTCACTTACCTAATCTTCAGAGCCTGGTGCAAAATATAAATGTGGAGTCCCTTATTCAAAAAGCAGAGAAAAATACTGTGTCCTTTGAGCTCTCTCACTGCCAAACTGTTTTTCACAGTAGCCACACCATTTTATATTCCCACCAGCAAAGTGTGAGCTCCAGTTTCTCCCCATTATTGCCAATACTTGTTCTATTCTAGCTGGTATGAAGTGGTATCTCATTGAGGGTTTTTTTTTGGGGGGGGGATATACTTGCAGCACATGGAGGTTCCCAGGCTAGGGGTCTAATCAGAGCTACAGCTGCAGGCTTACACCACAGCCACAGCAACATCAGATCCGAGCTGCATCTGCAACCTACATCACAGCTCGCAACAATGCCAGATCCTTAACCTGCTGAGTGAGGCCAGGGATCGAACCCTCATCCTCATGGTTCCTAGTCGGATGCGTTTCTGCTTCGCCACAGTGGTAACTCGCATTGTGGTTTTGAATGATGTTTCCCTAATGGTAATTGTGCTGAGTATCTTTTCATTTGCCTGTTGATCATTTGTAAGTCTTCTTTAGATAAACATCTATTCAAAAACATCGATTTAAAACATTCTTTGCCCATTTTAAAATTGGTTCTTTATATATTTTGGACACAAGTCTCTTATCAGATACATAATATACAGATATTTTCTTTTCTTTCCTTTTTTTTTCTTTTTAGGGCCACACCCACCACATGTGGAAGTTCCCAGGCTAGGGATCTAATCGGAGCTACAGCTGCTGGCCTATGATACAGCCACAGAATTGCAGAATCTGAGCCATGTCTGAGACCTACACCGCAGCTCACAACAATGCTGGATCCTTAACTCACTGAGCAAGGCTAGGGATCGAACATGCAACCTCATGGTTCCTAGTCAGATTCGTTTCTGCTGCACCACACCGGGAACTCCTTATACACATATTTTCTCCTATTCTATAGGTTCTCTTTTCACTTTCTCAGTGGTGTCCTTTAAATCACAAAGTTTTTTTTTTTATTTTTGAGGAAATACATTTTATCTAGTTTTAATTTTTTTCTTTTGTTGATTTTTTTAAACAAATGACCAATCATTTTATTCAAACTAGCAACAAAATTCAATTGTGATTTTTGTGTTGTACTTAAGAAGACTTTGTCTAACCCAAGGTTGCATGGACTTACATCTATACTTTCTTCTAAAAGCTTTATAGTTTTAGTTCTTACATTTGGGTCTATGATCCATTTTAAGCTAACTCTTTTATATGCTGTAAGAAAGGGGTCCAGCTTCATTCTTTTACATGTGGCTATGTCTTTGTTTTTGTTTGATTATTTTGTAGTTTGATTTTGTAAGTATTGCCATTATAGCCAAGACATCTCGGGCATTTTTAAAAAATTATCAGAGTGTTCTACTTGAATGTAGAAGTTTCAAATGATGAAATTGACAAGGGCTTAATCTCTAGAATATACAGGCAACTATTTCAACTCAACAACAAAAAAAGCCAACAACTCAATGGAAAAATGGGCAAAAGACCTGAATAGACATTTTTCCAAGGAAGATATACAGATGGCCAACAAGCACATGAAAAATTGCTCAACATCCCTTATTATTAGAAAAATGCAAATCAAAGCTACCACGAGATACCACCTCATACTAGTCAGAATGGCCATCATTAATAACTCCACAAATAACAAATGCTGGAGGGGGTGTGGAGAAAAGGCAACCCTCCTATACTGTTGGTGGGAATGTAAACTGATACAGCCACTATGAAGCTCACTATGCAGGTACATTAGAAAACTATACCTAGAACTACCATATGACCCAGCAACCCCACTCTAGGGCATACATCCGGACAAAACTTTCCTTAAAAAAGACACATGCACCCGCATGTTCATTGCAGTTCTATTCACAATAGCCAAGACATGGAAACAACCCATATGTCCAATGACCAATGATTGGATTAGGAAGATGTGGTGTATATATACACAATGGAATACTACTCAGCCATAAAAAAGAACAATGTGATGCCATTTGCAGCAACATGGATGGAAGTAGAGGCTCTCATCCTGAGTGAAGTAATTCATAAGGAGAAAGACAAATACCATATGATATCACTTATATCTGGAGTCTAAATATATGGCACAAATGAACCCTTCCACAGAAAGAAAATCATGGATTTGGCGAATAGACTTGTGGTTGCCAAGGGGGAGGGGGAGGGAGTCGGGTGGTTGGGGAGCTTGGGTTTAATAGATGGAAACTATTGCTTTTAGAATGGATTAGCAATGAGATCCTGTTGTGTATCACTGGGCACTATGTCTAGTCACTTATGATGGAGCATGATAATGTGTGAAAATAGAATGTGTACATGTATGGGTAACCAGGTCACCATGCTATACAGTAGAAAAAAAATTATATTGGAGAAATAACTATTAAAAATAAAATTAAATAAAGAAGTGCTAGCATATGCTAAGCTGGCCTCAAGCTCATTTCTTCCCTTTCATCTTCCAGTTGAAATTGATAAACAGATTTCAAGCCATGTCCCAGATGAGGTTGCTGGGGTAGAGAAAAGCACTAAATGTAAAAATAGATGAGCACAGCAACAGAAGCTTAGAAGAGTAGAGTTAAATATCCTAAGCTCCACATTCCTTAATTCAGCCTTCATTAAAAATTGAAACTGAAGTCAGAGTTTTAATAATAGAAGTCAGTGCAATATCTAGAGAGAGTGAAAAATGCAATGAAATGAACTAGTCATTAAACTAGAAAACATTTATTAGTCAGATATTTTAAAGATTTGTAGAATGAAAATGTCAGCCAGTTTGGAAATGAAAGTCCTCTAATTGTATACGTGTGTATGTGTACACAAACACCTATTCTTCATAAAACTGGTTATGTTGCTTATCTCTCTAGATTCTACTCTAAATTCATTTTTGTAAGACAAATGCATGTAAGCTGATATTTCATTATAACTATTTGTACGCCTTCTATACTGGTGAATTTGAATCTTGTTACATGTTTGTTGTCCATTTATATTTCCTCTTTTATGAAATTCTTATCAATATAGGAAGCTTCTTAATGACACCAGTATGGAATATTACAAAAAATTCTACCAGAATATGGTGTAGCCTTACTTTTCATTACTCCTTGAAGTAACTGCCAAGGATTCTATCTTTTCCGATGGTTTCATGGGTATTGTTTTTAAAGAATAAAGACTTTATTGATTTTGTAGAAATGATATATTCACATCATGAAAAATTCAAAGAACACAGAAAAGTACAAATAAGTAACCCAAACTCACTCTAAATCCTACCACCTTGAAATATCCATTATTAACATTTGGACACCAGAAGTCTTTTCATGAATATTATAAAAGAAATTATGGAGAGACGTTTCCTGTAGCTTCAGCACGCTGCCTTTTCAATAAAGTCATCAAAAAGTTGGCAGTTTGTTAGTACAGAATGGACATAGATTAATACACAGATTTCCCTGGCTCCTCTACAGTTTTAAAGTTATATTTGTAGTTTGTCTAGTTAACAGCAAACCTCTAGGTAAAAAGTAAGTAGTCATTAGACATTTACAGCAGGTTGGCATCATGTAAGCAAAATATGTGAAAGAGTATTTGCACAGTTGCCTTCACATTTACTGTGTAGAAACACCTAGACAATTGTATTTGTAGAAAAATGGCATTCTTAAATATTGAATGTGTTTTCTATTTCTGTATTATCAGACTAACAATTTATCCTAGTTGTAATTGAATCTTAAAGTGTATTCAAAGATGGACCTGTTGCCTTCCAACAAGAAAATAATGTACTACAGATCTTATTTTGTCCTATAGTATACTCTTCGCTGGCTTCTAAAATTGTACATACAATCTCCCATGGAGGCATTGCTCAGGCTTAAATTAAGATAGCTCCACACATCAAATGAATTTTCTGAAAACCCCTCGGTTATATTGTTCTCGCTCTCAAGAAAATTATGGGTGAAATAAATTATTCTTAATAAGACTGTGGCTCAGCTTTTATATATATATTATATATAACATATATTATTGATTTAATGCTTAGGGATATATAGAGAATCATAACAATGAAAAAGTCCTCAAGCACCCCTCACTGATATTAAGATACTTTACATGTAATATATTTCATCAATTTAAAGCCCAAACTACCACCCAAGGAAAATAGAGCATTTGTTTAGTGAAGAGTATGCTCACTTATGAATTTTATGCCTTTTACAAGAGAAAAGGGAAGAACAAAAGACCCCTTTGCATCCTCCCTACGGCGTGGCTGCATTTGAATGTGGCAGGTCTGAAACTGGTAGAAATTATATTAAAGCAAGTCCAAATTACAACTAGGAAATGTTTCTTGTCACTGAAGAAAAAGCAGCTCCAAACAATATCTACTATCATATAATAATAGTATTTGCTTCATAGGATTGTGAGCATTAAATGAGATAATCTATATGCAGCAAAACTTAGAATAAAACTCAGCACAGAGTATGCATTCCATGAACATTGGCTATTATTACCCTTCACTATACAAATAGATTTGTCATTTCCTTGTGAAATGTATTAGACAGTTCTAACTAGTGGGGTACTTTTTGACTAATGGACTAGGGGATAAAGTTCTATTTTATATGCACACTTTTAAAGTTGCCAACTAAATGGTTTGCACAATGCCTTTGTTGATTCTAAAAGTTACTTCTTTTTATGATCCCAATTTTACTTTCTAGCAGATTTTTTCATATTAACAACCAAAATTTACACAAGGCTCTACTAAAGACTAGCAAGGAAAGGCCTTCACTACAGACAGTGTAACTCAATGTCTTTTCATTAAGTTCTCCTCTTTTTCCAAAAGGTAAAAAGCCAGACTCACTGTCTTCCTTAAAACATTTCACTTATTCCTCTTTTCATGTCTTTTCTAATGTCATTTGCCTCATCTAGATGGGTCAGACATCTTCTTCTCAACCATCCAAATTCAACCCAACTTTTTTTCTTCCTTAATGGTTCAAATAAATCAAAATTTATTTATTTATTTATTTTTGTTCATAACAGATATTTCTGATTATTGAGCCCTTCTCCTTCAACTGGTAATTCACAAACTCAGGTTTCTGCCATTTGGTGGCTCCACTGCCTACCATCTTCGAAATTTGGCTCCCAAAGTTTTCATTTGCATCAAGCCACAAAAGAGCTATTAAGAGACAGAAGTGAGACTCAACCATAAATTCCTCTTAGCCAAAATTAGATTAAAACCTCTAATAAATAACTCTCATATATTTAAAAAATGACATTTGAAGTGGCATTTGGGAGTCCCCATCATGGTTCAGTGTTTAACGAACTTGACTAGCATCCATGAGGATGCGGGTTCGATCCCTGACCTAGCTCAGTAGGTTAAGGATCTGGTGTGGCTGTGAGCTATGGTGTAGGTCACAGATACAGCTTGGATCCTGTGTTGCTGTGGCTGTGGTACAGGCCAGTTGCTACAGCTCCAATTCAACCCCTAGCCTGGGAACCTCCATATGCCATTGGTTCGGCCCTAAAAAGACAAAATAAATAAAGTGGTATTCACAGCAGATAAAAAAGTACAAAAACTTTGAGTTAAACACACCTGATATTGAATCTACGTGCTAACTGTATTACTTACCACATCTATTTCTTTATCTTCAAACAGAACATAAATTACCTTCCTCACAGGATTATTCACTAATGCCTTATAAATCTTAGCAAATGAATACAGAAAATACTACCTCAAATAAATAGAATCAACACGTGGTTTTTGTTTGGTTTGATTCTGAATAAGGTCTCTGAAAAGCTATAGAACTGATGGCAGCTTTGTTAAGTATATTTGACCTGTGTAGTCATATTTGAAAATGGAAGCCTAAAGAAGTTATTCAGAGTATCCTATCTGACTGAAATAGAATAACAAGTGAGGGGTCATCCTCTGTGATTTACACCCATGGCAAAACATTTTTTTCTTCCTCCTGGTCATACAGGTAGGCTACATTTCCCAGCCTCCCTTGCAGTTCCATGTGACCCAGCAACTGAGTTTTGCCCTAGAAAATATGGACAGAAATTATGTATTATCACTTTCAGGACCTCCAGTAAAATCCTTCTTTGTACTCTACCCATCTTTAAGAGTATATCTTAGCACCATTCTCTTCCATGGAGTTTTCTTTGAGTAATTCAGTGCTCCTTCTCAAAAATCTTACAGCGTTTGGCCTGTATTACACAATTTAGATCCTTGCTCACATGCTTCCTTTTATCATTTGTTTTGCTTTAATTGTTTTAGGGCTGCTTCACTATTCACATTATAAGTTCTTTAAAGTCAAGAATCATATCTTCTAATTGCTTTGTACCTTCCACAGACCCCAGTCTGTAGTAGATTGTCAATATCTATTGATTAAACTGTGTGACCTTGGACATTATCTTCCTTTCATGATAATTCACTCTTGATGGTATTGCATAGAACTGTCTGAGATAGAAAAAATACATATATGCCTGTATAAAGATAAAGCTACCATGAAATGAGCTAATTTGGAAATAGAAACTTACATATTGCCACATTTATTTTAGTGATATTCTCATGCTTGTGTTTTATCTGGAAGGTAGTTTTCCTGAATGATGAGGGCACTCTGAATTACTTTGACCCCTGATACAATATGAAAATTAGGCTTAACAATTTAAGGTCTTGTAAACACTTCTTAAAAGTGTGGTCTTGAATTTTCTTGAAGGATAGGTTACCACATTATAACTACTGCTAAAGAAACTATATCATGAAATTTTAATGTCTTGTTCAATAGTTTGGTAGCTTTGGGCTATTGACATTCTAGGAACTACACTCATGTGCATTAAGAAACTGAAATTTGAAAGGGCTTTTTCCTTTTCACAACGTGTAGCAATTTAAATCTGGTATATCAGACTTGTAATAAGCCACATTCATTTTAATCTTTTTTCCCTCTGTATAACTAAACTTCTCAGAAGCAGTTTTTTATTTCTGTTATCTTTGTTTCTTATCAGAAAAAAATGCTATCCATTTACTCTTAAGAGTTTTATAAAGACCTCCACTCTAAGAACAAAACTTTTAGAGCATATAGTTACATGACCTTCAGTATTCTTCCAGATCTTTGCCTTAGGTATTATTTAATATATTATTCAAGAATCAAAGCAGTGTATAGGTTACTTTATATGAACCAATAAGCTATATATTAAATATTTATTATAGGAAAAATAAATCAGGGAATACTACCATTTTTCTAGAAATATAACTTAATTCAAATTCAATTTAGTCCACAATCTTAATTTTTAGAAATTCAATTGCCTTATATGTGTATCTTAGAAAACATTCTCTTAAGTATGACTTTTAAAGGGAGGACCATTTTCTCTCCTACGTAAGTTAAAATCTTAGAATGTTCAGGTTCAAACTTTTGAGGACTTTTAGGCACAGTAACCTCGTTTTTTTAACATTGGAAACTGAGACTCTGAATACCAAAATGACTTGTCTGAGGTTGCACAGCTGTATAGTTGCAAAGCTAAGACAAGAACCTAGGTGTTTTCATTCCTTTTCTTGTGATCCTTCTACTACGTAATATATGGAAATCAAATTGAAGTGATTTAAAGCCCTTGTCATTATAACTTTCCCAATAGTCCTATTTATACTCTTTAGGGCAAGACAGAATTAAATGTTTCTTCTTCCACTTACAATTGCTCATAAAAATAACAACTATTACCCCAAGTTTAACCTAAATACCTCAACTCTTTCGTTCTTTTTTGACCTATGACAGATCTATGCAATATTACAAAGAAAAAATTAACATTGAGGGAAGAGACTGTCCAAGGTCACATGGTGTAATCAATAGATAATTGAAAATCTACTGTGGGCTAGGCTCTGTCCTCAAAGAAATTACATGCTAGGTGAAGTTATATGAAACATAAAGATACAAAAAGATCCCTTAGAATGCAATATAATATAAATGGAAAAATTATGGTAGAGGTTTAGAGGAAAGAAGACAAGAGGAAGAAGAAAAACTCTAGTGTTTAAACATTTGTTGTATATTTATTATGTGCCATATGTGTTGTCTCTTTTTTCATATAAAATATAAATCCTTACATGACCACAATGATGTAGGCACTACCCACCTCATTTTAAAGTAAGAAAATTGATTCTGAGACTCAGAGGGACTGGAAGAGGGAAGGGAAAGTTGTACAAGGTACAAAGTATATTTGCTAGGTTCAGCATTAAACAGTATAACTGGAGGGTGTTCATACTGAGGAATAGCAGGAGTTAACACTGCAATACATATTAAATATATGAGTTGAATTTCAAAGATATTGTTCCAAAAAGCATTGGAAAGAATTAGTTTCAATGTCATATGCTCCTACACTTCAGTACCTCTGAGTCTGATAAGGAGAGTTGTGATGTATCCCTGCTCTCAGCAATTTTCAGTTTTGGTGGTGAAGGGAATGGGGGAAGAATGTTGAAATATCAAAAAGAAACTTGTTTATATGACCACCTGGTGTACTAGGACTCTTTCTCCCTAAGCCCACCTGTCTCAAGATTAGTATTCCCTAACATCCCCAAACTAAGTATCTCAGAGCACATGCACTTAAAAAAATAGTATGATGATGATTACTGCAGTTTTAGTTTGAGAAACAAATGGTAATATAAGTACGTTGATCTCATATACTACTGATGTAAGAGCTCTGACTATTCAACACAATAAGACTCAACAAGTCAACCTATACTGTCAAGGTCAGTCTAACATGCAAGCTTAAGGGACTGTTGCCTATGTAATGGAATTTTCTGGCCATCATGTAAAACCTATAATATATCCCAGAAAGTTCCTGCTGTGTCACATTATCAAGGTACTTCCCCCCTTTTTTTATCATTATAGAATTATTAGGGATTGTATTTACAATGTTACCCTAACATAGTACCTTAAAATACAGTCATTCCAAAGGAGAACATCATAGATCAGCTATTATCCTGTTAGTATAAATTCTGTTTTTAGATTATCTAACAAGGTCTAGAGATATGTTCTACAACATGAGAGCTACTAGCCACATATGACTTTCTTAAATTCAAATGTAAACTATTTAAAATTAAGGAAAATTAAAAATTGAGCCCCTTAGTCATACTAGCCCCATTTCAATGCTCAGTTGGCAAATGTGGCTAGTAACCACCATACTGGATAGTTCAGATATACAAAGTTTACATAAATGGAAAAAAAACTCTATTTAACTTAAGTCTAGTAGTAATGTTTTGAGAGCAACAGAAAGTTGGAAAGGATCAGCGTCTGTAGGGATACATCCTGAGTATAACTGACCTGGTGGGGGTTCTGCTATAAAGCATCCCAAATCTTGGGTTAAAGTAAGGTAGTTTAATGTTTTGGTCATAATGACACTCTCCTCTGCTCATGATCACAACTTTTTTTTAAATTTATTTTTTATTGTAATTTCCTCCAACACACTTTTTTCCCCCACTATACAGCATGAGGACCCAGTTGCACATACATGTACACATAATTTTTTTTTCCCATCGTCGTGCTGTCTTATAAGTATCTAGACATAGTTCTCAGTGCTACACAGCAGGATCTCATTGTTAGTCCATTCCAATAGTTTGCATCCATTAACTACAAGCTCCCAAAACCTTCCACTTCCTCCCCCTCCCCCCAGGCAAACACAAGTCTATTCTCCAAGTCCATGATTTTCTTTCTGTGGAAAGGTTCATTTGTGCCATATATTAGACTCCAGATATAAATGATATCATATGGTATTTGTCTTTCTCCTTATGAATTACTTCACTCAGGATAAGAATCTCTAGTTCCATCCATGTTGCTGCAAATGACATTATGTCATTCTTTTTTTATGGCTGACTAGTATTGCATTGTGTATATATACCACATCTGACATTTGTGTTGTTTCCATTTCTTGGCTATTGTGAATAGAGCTGCAATGAACATGCAGGTGCATGTGTCTTTTTTAAGGGAAGTGTTGTCCGGATGTACGCCCAAGAGTGGGATTGCTGGGTCATATGGTAGCTCTAAGTATAGTTTTCTAATGTACCTGCATACTGAGCTCCATAGTGGCTGTACCTGCTTACATTCCCACCAGCAGTGCAGAAGGGTTCCCTTTTCTTCACACCCGCTCCATCACTTGTTATTTGTGGACTGATTAATGATGGCCATTCTGACTGGTTTGAGGTGGTACCTTGTGGTAGCTTTGATTTGCATTTTTCTAATAATGAGGGATGTTGAGCATTTTTTCATGTGCTTGTTGGCCATCTGTACATCTTCCTTGGAAAAATGTCTATTCAGGTCTTTTGCCCATTTTTCCATTGAGTTGTTGGCTTTTTTGCTGTTGAGTTAAATAAGTTGCTTGTATATTCTAGAGATTAAGCCCTTGTGAGTTGCATCATTTGAAACCATTTTCTCCCATTCTGTAAATTGTCTTTTTGTTTTCTTTTTTGTTTCTTTTGCTATGCAAAAGCTTGTCAGCTTGATTAGGTCCCACTGGTGTATTTTTGCTTTTATTTCTGTTGCTTTGGGAGGCTGACCTGAGAAAATATTTGTAAGGTTGATGTCAGAAAATGTTTTGCCTATGTTCTCTTCCAGAAATTTGATGGTGTCTTGTCTTATATTTAGGTCTTTAATACATTTTTGAGTCACATATAGATTGAAAATGGGGGGAGGGGAATAGTTCATGCCAATGGACAAGACAGGAAAGCAGGAGTTGCAATATTCATAGCAGACAAAATAGACTTTAAAACAAAGGCCATAAAGAAAGACAAAGAAGGACACTATTTAAGGGTTAAAGGATCCATTCAAGAAGAGGATATTGCAATCATCAACATATATGACCCAAATATAGGCGCACCCAGATAAATACAACAAATATTAACATACATAAGAGGAGAAATTGATGGGAATACAATCATGGTAGAAGACATTAACACTCAACTCACATCAATGGACAGATCCTCTAGACAGAAAATCAATAAAGCAATGGAGATCCTAAAGGAAACTATAGAAAGTTAGACTTCACTGACATTTTCAGGACATTTCATCCAAAAAAGCCAGAATACACATTCTTATCAAGTGCACATGGAAAATTCTCAAGAATTGATCACATACTGAAGAGCTAACCTCAACAAATTTAAAAGTATAGAATTTATTTCAAGTATCTTCTCTGACCACAATGTCATGAAACTAGAAATCAACCACAGGAAAAGAAATGAGAAAAAAACTTCTACATGGAGACTAAACAACATGCTACTAAAAAACCCATGGATCAATGAGGAAATCAAGAAGGAAATTAAAAAATACCTTGATAAAAATGATAATGAAGAGACAACCTCTCAAAATCTATGGGATGCCGCAAATGCAGTGCTCATAGGGAAATTCCTAGCTATACAGGCCTTCCTCAAAAAAGACGAAAAATCTCAAATTGACAACTTAACCCACCACCTAAATGAATTATAAAAAGAAGAAGAAGAACAACAAAAAAAACCCCTAAAGTCAGCAGAATGAAGGAAATCATAAACATCAAAGAGGAAATCAGTAAAATAGAGATTTAAAAAACAATAGAAAAAATAAATAAAACCAAGAGCTGGTTCTTTGAAAAGGTAAACAAAATTGACACACCTCTGGCTAGACTCACTAAGAAGAGGAAATAACCCAAATAAACAAAATTAGAAAGGAAAAAGGAGAAATCACAACGGATTCTGCAGAAATACAAAAAAACCATGTGAGAATACTGTGAATAATTATATGCCAACAAATTTGACAATCTGGAAGAAATGGACACTCTGCTACACTGATCACTAGATATGAAATTGAATATGTCATAAAAACACTCCCTACAAATAAAAGCCCAGGACCAGATGGCTTCACAGGAGAATTCTACCAAACATACAAAGAGGAACTGGTTCTCATCCTCCTTAAACTTCTTCAAAAGCTTGAAGAAGAAGGAATACTCCCAAAGATATTCTATGAAGCTACCATCACCCTCATTCCAAAACCAGACAAAGATACCACCAAAATAGAAAACTGTAGGCCAATATCTTTGATGTACGTAGACACAAAAATTCTCAACACAATTCTAGCCAACTGAATCCCACAACACACCAAAAAGGTCATGCACCACAACCAGGTGGGATTCACCCCAGGTGCACAAGGATGGTTCAACATATACAAATCAGTCAATGTCGTACACCACATTAACAAAAGAAAAGTCAAAAACCACATGATCACCTCAATAGATGCAGAGAAAGCATTTGACAAAGTCCAAAATCCATTTATGATTAAAAACTCTCACCAAAGTGTGTATAGAGGTAACATTCCTTAATCATTGCCATTTTTGACAAACCCACAGCAAATATAATACTCAATGGAGAAAAGCTGAAAGCCTTCCCACTAAAATCTGGAACAAGACAAGGATACCCACTCTCACAACTGCTGTTCAACATAGTATTGGAAGTCCTAGCCACAGCAATCAGACAAACAAAAGAAGTAAAAGGCATCCAGTTGGAAGAGAAGAGAGAAAACTGTCACTGTATGCAGATGACATGACACTATATATAGAAAACCATAAGGACTCAACCCAAAAACTACTTGAACTGATCTATAAATTCAGCAAAGTATCAGGATATAAGATTAACATTTGGAAATCAGTAGCATTCCTGTATACTAACAATGAAACTTTAGAAAAAGAATATAAAAACACAATACTTTTTAAAATTGCACCCCAAAAAATCAAATACCTGGGAATACACCTGACCAAGGAGGTAAAGGACCTATATGCCGAGAACTATACAACATTAATCAAGGAAATTAAAGAAGATGTAAAGAAATGGAGAGATATTCCATGCTGCTGGGTTGGAGAAATTAATATTATAAAAATGGCCATACCACCCAAAGCAATCTACAGATTCAGTGCAAGCCCTATCAAATTACCCATGACATTTTTCACGGAACTAGAACAAACAATCCAAAACTTTATATGGAACCACAAAAGACCCAGAATTGCCAAAGCAATCCTGAGAAAGAAAAACTAAGCAGGAGGCATAACTCTCCCAGAATTCAGGCAATATTACAAGCCACAGTCATCAAGACAGTGTGGTACTGGTACCAAAACAGATAGACCAACCAATGGAACAGAATAGAGAATCCAGAAATAAACCCAGACACTATGGTCAATTAACCTTGGACAAAGGAGGCAAGAACATGAAATGGGAAAAAGAAAGTCTATTCAGCAGGCATTCCTGGGAAACCTGGACAGCTGCGTACAAATCAATGAAATTAGAACACACCCTCACACCATGCATGAAAATGATCACATCTTTAACCCGGGCCACCATGTAAAACCTGCCTAAATCTGTCCGAGGCGCATTACCACTTCCCGGGGCCCTCAAATTATGAGTAGTCTGTGCTACCTTCTTGTGGGTCCTTGCTATTTTCCATAGCTCAGCTATCAATCACTGACTACTAGGCTTGCCCATTGCCTCCTTCTCTTTGGAATTACATGCAGCACCCTGTCAAGGGGATAACAGCATGCTCACACTGAGGAAAGAGACAGCAAATATCCAAGCTCCCTGCCAAAAATAAATAGTAAGCTGACACAAAATAGAAAGAGGCACTCTAACATATAATAGCCTTCGAGGACAACAGTAGTTGGTTTCCCTAAACTCACAGAATAAGAAAAATATAAGCAAAATGAAGATGCTCAGAAACCATTCTCAGCTAAAAGAACAGGAGAATTCCCCTGAAGCAGCAAACAATGAAATAGACCTCTGCAGTCTAATAGACGCTGAGTTCAAAAAGGAAACAGTGAAAATACTGAAGGAATTACAGGTGAACATGTAGGAATTAATAGCGGTTATAAACAGTAATGCAGATTAATGTAGAAAGGAACTAGAAAATATGAGGAGGAACCCAGAAAAATTGAAAATTCATTTGCAGAGATGGAAACTGAATTAAAGGCCCTGAACGGCAGAATAAATAGTGCAGAGAAACAGATTAGTGGCTTGATTGATAGAATAGTGGAAATCACTCAATCAGGACAGCAGACAGAAAACCAAATGAAAACACATGACAGCAATATAAGAGATCTATGGGATAATATAAAGCAAGCAGTCCAATCTATACATAAGAGGGATTCCAGAAGGCAAAGAAAAAGAGAAGGTGATTGAAAACATATTTGAAGAAATCATGGCTGAAAACTTTCCAAATCTAAAGGAAACAGATATCAAGATATAGGAAGCATAGAGGACCCCAAACAACTTGAACCCAAACAGGCCCATACCAATAGATATTATAATAAAAATGGAAAAAGTTAGAGGTTTCTAAAGGCAACAAAAGAAAAACAAAGAGTTAATTACAAGGGAATTCCCCATAAGGCTATCAGTTGATTTCTTTACAGAATCACTACAGGCTAGAAGATAGTGGCATGATATATTGAAAGTTCTAAAATGGAAAATTTTGCAGCCTAGGCTACTCTACCCACAAGAATATCATTTGAAATAGAAGAAGAAATAAAGAATTTCTCCAACAAACAAAAACTGAAAGAGTACAGCAATTCTAAAACCATTCTAAAAGAACTACTGAGAGGGCTCCTCTAAATTAAAAAATAGAAGTAGGAAGAAATAGAATGGTGGAAATCAGAATTGGAAAGTAGTCACTTAAATAAGCCAGTATAGGGAACTAAAAGGGAAAAAAAAAAAAAAAAAACTTTTGTAAAAGCAGGGATAGACACAAGGAACAACAAATGGATAAACAATAAATGGATAAATGATATTAAAAAAGGACATCAAAATCATAAAATGTGGAGGAGGAAAGAAAAAATCTAGACCCTTTTGTTATAGAATGTGTTTGAGCCTATATGACTATAAAGCAAGCAGATATAGGAAGGGGTTAACATACTTAAAAAACAGGGCAACCACAAATCAAAACAATACATTCACAAAAATTAAAAGGAAGAGGACGCAAGCATAAAATAAAAGGAAATTGTCCTACCAAAAAAGAAAGGAACAAAGGAGAAACATAGAACCAACTGGAAAACAAGGTTTAAAATGGCAATAAATAAATATTTATCAATAATTACCTTAAATGTCAATGGACTGAGTGCTCCAATCAAAAGACATAGAGTAGCAGACTGGATAAAAAACAAGACCCTACAATATGTTGCCTACAGGAGACTCACCTTAGGGCAAAGAACACATATAAATTGAAAGTGAGGGGATGGTAAAAAAATACTTCATGCAAATGTTAAAAGACAGGAATATTTGGGACTACTTCTCAAGAAGTGATCATAATGAATATAGGAAATGAGGGATTGTGTTGTGTCCTGTTCAGTTGCATGGGGCGAATATGGGTTGCTGTTATTTCAGTTCTTAATAGTAAATTTATGAATTTAAAATTCATAAATTAATAACTTAATTCAGTTTTTAATAGTAAACTCCAGGGTATAAAATCCCAAGGCTTCAACATAAGGGCTTCAGTGGTTCTTCACCAGGGCCTTTATCTGAAAATATCATCTACCTAAGTTTAGAATATGTTTGAACCAGGCCATGTTTATCAGTGTTGTTTGCCAAATATGTCTGTCTCTCCATCTTTTGCACACATGGTAAGAATGTACTTCCTGGCCTTTTTGTATTTGGGTGGGGCCATGAGATAAGTTTTAGCCAATGATTTTGAGTCAAAAACACATGTGTCACTTCCATGTCAAAGTATTTAATAGTTGATATGGGATTCTCCAGTGCTCTCTTTTCCCTTGGTTATAGTGACTAACAACATTATGGTGGCTGCTTTTTCAGCCTGGGATCTTTAGTGATTATGATCATCAGAAACCCCACAAGCGTCTTTACTGTACCTGTAGAATGAGTGAAAAATAAACTATTGTTCTAAATTACTTAGGTTTGGGGGATTGTTGATGCATGAGAATGTAGCCTATTCCGATTGATACCTGTTCTCTTTTCCGTTTTTATTCCTGTTCTCTCTGAGGTCAAGTCATCCGTTGCAGTGACAACCCAAATGTTATTTAAAAATATTGATGACAAGGCAGATGAAAGAAAGTAGTTTAAAGAAATAAGTTTAAAAAAATATATTGTAAAGATTGTCTCCTAGAAGGCATATGATAATCACAATAATGATAATGACAGCAAATGTTCAATGAAACTTGAACATTAATAGGAGCTGTACTAAATCCTTCACAGGCGTTATGTTACTTCTCACAACTACCTTATCAGAAATTGTTATTATTATTATCATCATCACTGTATAGATGAAAAAACTGAGGCACATACAGTTTAAAATGACTTGTCCAAAGATAGACATAAGGACATTTCAAAAGTTTAAAATTGAAAAAAAAAATTGAAAAATCAGGCCCCATGGATCTAAAACGGGAAAAACAGATCTCACAGTTTCTACAGGATTATAGACATTGCTCTAATTACATGCTCTAAACAATTTTGTATTCAAAGATTGGGATGTCTGCAGAAAAAGATGGAAAATTAAATTATTAAATTCAAAAAGCCCATTCAAGGACATTCAGATTCATTACATAATTACCACTGAAATTGCACAGCACCTCATAAAAATGGAGTTTCACTACTAACAGTTTAGAAAAAGCACAAGTGTATGTGCTAATTCAGCATTTTAATGGTGTTCTTTTTAAAACATTGAAAAAAAATACTACATCAGTGAAACAATTTCTTATGTCTGTATTATACCTAGTCTTTAAAATTACAAAATATCACATCTAACCTGCTGCTCTTATAAACATTTTAATATGACCAATATTATTTTTATTCATGTATTTCATTACTTGCTGATATAATAAGATACATTTTTAAAGTATAAACAAGTTTATGAAGCATGGTTATTTCAGAAATGCCATTAACTTATTCCAGAACATTTTCATTACAGTTTGAATTTTTGTGCTGTTAGTAATAGGAAACCACTGAAGGATGGAGGCCTAAACTAAGGCAAAAGCACTTTGGACAGAAAGGAGTAGACCTTTGATATGCACTGGGAGATAGAATTGATAAGACCTGGGATGCAAAACATGGAATGAGGAAGGAGAGATTGATACAAAGTATGTTCCTGCACATGCACAATAAACCTGAACAGAGCACTGTTATGGGGATCTTGAGGCAACTGAAGAAGAGCATAAGAATATCTGGTACCTACAGGCACAGGATGGTGTGTACTTTAAGGGGTTGGGGCTGATGACAATGATAGCAATAGAGGGCCAAGAGGGAAATGGGAAGAAGTTTTCACAAGTTTTCGTAGGGTCTGTTTTATTGTTAGGTCTCATGTAGAGAAACTTGCTTGTCAGCAAATAGGCTTTACTACATAGAGATAGTAATTCATATTAAAACAGGTTCCTCTTAATTTCTTGCTCCTATCAATTGTGAAATACATCATCCACACTGATTGTTCTTCCTAGTCTACCATTTCTCTAGCTTCTCCATCAAACTCAGTCATATGGCTTCCTGGTTGGACATCTTTATGTCTTCCATCTATCCTGTCACCCAGTTTCCCTCACACACCTCTACTCTCTGTTTCCTTCCCTTCTTTGCTGCTGTGATGAAACAAGCAAGTTGAATTAATTAATGCTGGCCTTATGACCCAAATATTGTCTGGACTGCCCAAATCTGAAAAGAATTTTTATATTTACTATAAAATATATAATAAATAAACCAATGGGACCTAGCCAAACTGACAAGATTTTGCACAGCATAGGAAACCATGAAAAGAAGACAACCTATGGAATGGGAGAAAATAGTTTCAAATGAGGCAACTGACAAGGGCTTAGTCTCTAATATATACAAACAACTTATACAACTCAACAACAAAAAAGACCCAACTGAAAAATTGGCAAAAGACCTGAATAGACATTTCTCCAAAGAAGATACACAGATGGCCAACAAGCACATGAAAAAATGCTCAACATTCCTGATTATTAGAGAAGTGCAAATCAAAACTACTATAAGGTACCACCTCATACCTGTCAGAATGGCTGTCATTAAGAATCAACAAATAACAAATGTTAGAGAGGTTGTGGAGAAAGGGAACCCTCCTACAGTATTTGTTGGAATGTAAATTTGTACAACTACTATGGAAAACAGCATGGAGGTACCTCAGAAAATTAAAGGTAGAACTACCATATGACCCAGACCCAGCAATCTCACTCTTGGGGATATATCAGACAGACTTTCATTGAAAAAGATACATGCACCCATGTGTTCATTGCAGCACTTCTCCTAATAGCCAAGACATGGAAACAACCTAAATGTCCAATGACAGATGAATGGATTAAGAAGATGTGGTATATATACACAGTGGAATACTACTCAGCCATAAAAAAGAATAAAATAATGCCATTTGCAGCAACATGGATGGAACTAGAGACTCTCATACTAAGTGAAGTAAATCAGAAAGACTAGCACCATATGATATCACTTATATCTGGAATCTAATATATGGCACAAATGAACCTCTCTGTAGAAAAGAAACTCATGGACTTGGAGAACAGACTAGTGGTTGCCAAGTGGATGGACTGGGGGTCTGATATTAATAGATGCAAAATATTGCATTTGGATTGTATAAGCAATGAGATCCTGCTGTATAGTACTGGGAATTATATCTAGTCACTTGAGACGGAACATGATGTCAGATAATGTGTGTGTGTGTGTGTGTGTGTGTATATATATATATATATATATATATATATATATATATATATATGCCTGGTTCATTTTGCTGTACAGTAGAAATTGACAACACTATAAATCAACTATAATGGAAAAAATAAAAAACTCATAAAATAAAAAAAATTAAAAATCAAATTTGAACCCATGCACCTACAGTCAACTAATCTATGCCAAAGGAGGCAAGAATATACAGTGGAGTGCTGCTGGGAATATTGGACAGCCAAATGTAAAATAATAAAGTTAGAACACTTCTTAACACCATACACAAAAATAAACTCAAAATAGATTAAAGACCTAAACATAAGACCAGATACTATAAAATTCTTAGAGGAAAACAGACCTAACACTCTCAGACATAAACCACAGCAATTTCTTCTCAGATCCACCTCCTAGAGTAATGACAATAAAAACAAAATAAACAAATAGGACTTAATTAAATTAAACTTAAAAGTTTCTGTACAGCAAAGGAAACTCTAAACAAAACGAAAAGACAACCCACAGAATGGGAGAAAATATTTGCAAATGATGCGACTGACATTTTCTCCCCGAAACAAATTATGCTTTCTAATTAACGCCTTCTAAGGCTAATGCTTTTTTTTTTTTTTCCCTGCTATGAAATTTTTTCTCCTTACCTTCCTAAAGCATTTCTCCTCTTCTTTCAATAGCCAATTCCATTGTCACCTCTTCCTTGAAACATGTTTTTGGCTTTTCCTAGGCAGGATGAGTTATTCTTGATCTGTGCTTATTACATCCTGTGCATTCATCTGAATACTTCAGAATCCAGAAAACTGCCTGGTACATGCCCAATTAGGCGCTCTCTCTCTCTCTCTCTGTCTCACACACACACACACACACACACACACATACACACACACACAATTATGTGCCCAATTTAAGGGTGCACAGCACAAAAGGAAAAAATAACTTCATTAATTCATTCAGCTTAGTCAGGAATTCAACCTTGTTTTACCGTCATTTATTCATCTGGGATACATGAATTTGGAGGCACTGGGAACCTCGTTCTTGCCCAGATTTTCTCTACTCTCTCTCTCTGCAGCTTCTGAACCTGGCCTCTGTTTGTATGTGTTAAGCTTCATTTCATGCACATGTGTTTATAATAGAGTCAAAACCAGTAGCCATTCATCTTCATATTGCCAATTCTATAAATATGTTGGTTTATGTGTTCATGAAAAATTTACAATACATTCTCTTAATATATAGTTTAATTCTTTTTCCCATATCATGTTTTATAATTTGCCTATACTAGGAAACCTATGTCACTAAACAGCTTACTCAGTGTGAAATTAGAATACATTTTGCCTTAACTGTCTGTCTGCCTCTGTTCTTTCCTCAACATCATATTCAGCATCTGTGCTATCCTCTGGGTAAATCAATAGGCAAACTGACAAAACAAGACAAAACTTGAATAGTGATGAAAGTGATGTTCTTAGTGTTTTCATATAGAAAGACATGTTGCTATGGAAACTGTTTTTCTTTGTTTCTATTCATAACAAAAATCATTTCAACAATATGAGGTATTGTACATCTTGGCACTATGAGGAAAAGGGCAACTGTATGTTTTTGGATGTCAGATATTTCAGGGAAAAAAAATTTTTGTTAACATATTCGTCTAACTAGATAGCTATCCTATTTTGCATGAGTGTGCTTAATAAACAGTTTCACATTATTTTGTATAATAATGTAAGAGAAATATTTAACTTGAAGAGCATTAGGATTTATATAGCTTAATAGAAGTCTTCCTTTTTAAATGTATTAGGAGAGAACTTGGAGAAGACAACAGAAATAAAGTAGAACTTAGAAATGATTATGTAATACAGTATGCACCTACCTTTGTCTTTCATACCATATTGTGGGTCAGTTCATTCACCACCAAATATCTGAAAGCAAACTGAAAACAAAATAAATCATCTAGATTTTGACGTCAGGTAGGAAAAAGCTTGCTATTCTTAAGCTGCACATGATGTTTAATGTTGCCTTTCAGCAATCCTTGTTCCCTATGACAGAGGGCAATTAAAAGGGTCACCAGTAGCTTATCCTCCCACGGAGTCACTCTACCTGCCTGTAAGACTCAACATGTTCTCCAACTTTGACTAGCCTTCTTTCCCTAGGAGTATTAGGTTTTTGAAGGTAATGAAGAAAATTCTTTCATTCCATAAGAAATAGGCATTTCCAAAAGTGATGAAGGTCTCTTTAAAGTACCAGAATGTAGAAGGAAAGGTGGAATCAAAGGGAAAAGGTAAAGTCAAATGAATGGTCTTGGTACTCTGAGAATAAAAATAGATCAGCATCAATCACTCAGAGAACTTTCTCCATTCAGGGCTACCAGACCATCTTTTCCTGATACTCTCTCAGCCATGGAACCAGAGTTCTGTGTCTCATTTCTCTTGTCTTATTCTCAACCTGTCTTGAATGATTCCCTCCAACTATCTACATACAACTTCTGAATTAATTCTGATGTCTTGATCAGTGTCCTTCCTGATTAGCCAGTTCAAGGTTTAAGGTCATGAGGCTCTTATCTAATCTGCCCTTGAATTATTCTTTGCTAGTCTCTAGACCTCTCTTTAGCCACTTCTATCCTGTGATCTCTGAACTGAGAAACCAATCCCTAGGCTACTTTCACCCAATGTGGCCCATCATTTTAGCAGCAAGCCACCACATTCTCTCTCTCTCATACTTTAATAAAAAAATTTTTAAAATTAAAACAAAGAGACAATAAACAACAATACCAACAAAATTATTGGGTAATTTCTATCTAAAAGGAATTTTTCGTGTGCTAAACTTCTGCACTACATTTTCCATGATTGATTCCTGAAGAAGATTCTGATAACATTCTGTACGTTTTACTGCTTTTGGGCTTAGAACAATCAAAAAGATACCTTTCTTGACTGGACATTACCTTTCTATTAAACACTAACAGTTGAAGTGGTAGACAAACAGAGGCTTTACTTCTGCCATACAAAGTGGTGCCCTTTTCAAGTGTGTAAATATTTTTATCAGCAATGCCTTGATGCAAATACAGTTGTGCTCTTTAAGAACAATGTAATTTTGGCCACACAAACATAACCTAATTGTGCCTTTTTAAAAAGACATAATTCACATACATAAAATACTATTGTAAATCATAGAATTCAGTGTTTTTAGTATATTAAAAATGTCATACAATTATCACCACTGTCTAATTACAGAACATTTTCCTCATCCACAAAAGAAACACCTCACACATTAGCAGTGACTCCACACTCCCTGTCCTTGTCCTTCCTAACCTGTGAAAACCACTAGCCACTGTACTTTTTTCCCTATGGATTTGTCTTTTTAAAATATTTCATACAAAAGATTCATACAATATGTAGCCTTTTGAGTCCAGTTTCTTTCACTTGAAATTTTTTCAAAGGTTCATTCATGCTGTAGCATATATCAATACTTTTTTCCTTTTATGTCAGAATAATACACCATTTTATGGATATGCCATATTTTGTTTTTATAGTCATTATTGGATGGACATTTATGTTTTTTCCATTTTTTGACTGTTTTAAATAATGCTTCTATGAATATTCACGTATAAGATATGTGTGAACATATATCTGCAGTTCTTTGGGATCTGGATCACATGATATGTCTGTTTAACTTTTAAAGGAACTGCTAAACATTGTTCCATATTGGCTGCAGCATTTTATAATCATGTCAGAAATGTACGAGGGTTCCAATTTCTTCACATCCTTGCCAAAACTTGTTATTTTCAAAATTTAAAATTGTAACCATCCTAGTAGTCATGAAATGGTATCTCATTGTAGTTTTTTTTGTGTGCGTGCATGTGTCTCTATAATGGCCGCACCCATGGCATATGGAGGTTCCCAGGCTGGGGTCTAATAGGAGCTGTTGCTGCCGGCTGGTGCCAGAGCCACAGCAATGCCAGATCCCAGCCGCATCTGCGACCTGTACCACAGCTCACAGCAACACCGGATCCTTAATCTGCTGAGCGAGGCCAGGGATCGAACCTGCAACCTCATGGTTCCTAGTTGGATTCATTAACCACTGAACCATGACAAGAACTCTGAGTTATTGGTTTTTTTTTGTCTTTTTTTTTTTTTTTTTTTTTTTGCTATTTCTTGGGCTGCTCCCGCGGCATATGGAGGTTCCCAGGCTAGGGGTCGAATCGGAGCTGTAGCCCCCGGCCTACGCCAGACCCACAGCAACGAGGGATCGGAGCCGCGTCTGCGACCTACACCACAGCTCACGGCAACGCCGGACCCTTAACCCACTGAGCAAGGGCAGGGACCGAACCCGCAACCTCATGGTTCCTAGTCGGATTCGTTAACTACTGCGCCACGAGGGGAACTCCATATTGTTAATAAATATATTTATAATAGGACGTAATATATTCAGACCAGATGTGAAATCAGATTTAAAGGTTCATTGGTTTAAAGTTTCCGCTGCGTCAGGATGGGAACTCCTCTCATTGTAGTTTTAATTTACATATTCTCCATAACGCGAGAATCTTTTCCTATGCTTATTGTACATTTGTATAAATTCTTTGGAGAAGTGTCTATTAAATCCTTTGCCTCATTTTATAATTTTATTATTTGTCTTTATTTGCTCTGAGTTCTTTTTTACCTTCTAGATAGTAGACCCCATCAATAATTTTCACGTATTTCTCCCATCCTATGTGTTATCTTTGTAATGTTTTGATTGTGTTTTTTGACACATGAAAGGTTTGAGTTTTGATGAACTCAAATTTATCTTTTGTTTTTACTGTGCTTTAGGTGTCATATCTTATAAAGCATTGCCTAATACACGGTAAAGAAGATATACTGCTATTCTTCCTAGAAGTTTTATAATTTTAGCTCTTGCATTTAAGTTTATAATCCATTTTGAGTTCATTTTTTATGCACAGTGTGAAGTAAGAGAACAAAGTCATAATTTTCCATGTGAATATCTAATTATTCCAATAATATTTGTTGGAAAGACTAAACCTTTACCCATTGAATGGTCTTGGCACCCTTTCTGAAAATCAGTTGACCCAGATATATGGGTTTATTTCTGATATCTTAATTATAGTCCATTTATATTCTATATGCCTATCCATATGCCAGCACCACACTGTTTTGATTACTGTAGCTTGTAGTAAGTTTTAAAATTGGGAAATATGAGTCCTCCACTTTTTCTGTCTTTTTCCAAGATTTTTTGTTAATAGTGGATCCCTTGCATTTCCAAATGAACTTAAAGATCAATTTTTTGATTTTTATAAAACTAGAAATTGAAATTTAGGGATTGCATTGACTCTTTAAATCAATTTGGGAAATATGGCCAGTTTAATATTAAGTCTTCCAACCCTGGAACACAATCTAGCTTTATATTTATTTAGATTTTATCCAGTTTATTTCAATAATGTTTTATAGTTTTCTTCTCCTTCTTGACTCCCATATCACATATTTTGGCTTGCTTAATGGGTCTTATAAATCCCTTAAGCTCTCTTCACTCTTTCTCATTCTTTTTCTTTTTGTTCCTATGATTGGATAATTTCCAATTACCTGTCTTTGAGTTCAGTGATCCTTTCTTTTGCTTGATCTAGTTTTCTGTTGAACCCCTGTAGTGAATATGTCAGTTCAGCTATTGCATTCTTAGCTCTAAGATTTCTGCTTATTGCTTTTAAAATATTTTTCTATCACTTTGTTCCTGCATGTTCTCCTGATTTTGTTGAGCGTCTTCATGATGGTTATTTTGAATTCTCTGTAAGGAAAATCATATATCTCCATATCATTAGGGTTGGGTTTTGGCGATTTATTTTGTCCTTTTGTTTAGAATATATTCCCTTGTTTCTTCATTTGGCTTGATTTTTTTGTGTGTGTTGGTATCTGTGCATTAGAATAAAATGGACACCTCTCCCAATATCATGTACTGGCCTTTTATAGGAAAAGACTTTTACCAATCTGACTGGCCAGAGTTTCTGGGGGCCTTTCAGTTCTTCATGCTATTCCAAATTGCCTCTTTTGATCTCAGTGGCTCCCTGGCATCTAGACTATTAGGAGTCTGTCAGCATTCCAAGAGGGATTAGACAGAAGCCAGTCCCTTAAGCAGCCCCTGAAGAGTTTGAACATTGGATGTGAGGTCCAACTACTTTCCCCTCCAAAAGAACAGCAGGAATTTAGGATTTTTCACCCACCCACTCTGTACTTAGCTGGAGTGAGGGGCTATTACAAGTTCTTTCATACTAGTTCAAACTGCTGTCTTTGTTCTCAGTGATGTTTAAGTGTCTAGACTCTGATGGATTTCATCAGAACTCTGAAGCTAGTGCCTTAGGCATCTCCCAGAAATTTGGAATAGGTGAAATATAGTCCAACTCTTCTGCTACCCAGGGAGAAGCTGGAAGCTTGGAGTTTCCTTTTGATCATATGGTTCTGTGACAGGGATAGGGATTATGGTGAAAGAATTTTCCTACTGGCTTTGATGTGACTAATTTCATGCTTGCCTAAGGTGTAGAAACTTCTCAATGAGATTCCGGATTTTTCACAAAAGGAATTCATTCACGTGTTGTTGTTGATTCAGTGTGCTTGTTAAGAGGAAGTGAGGTCTTAGGGTTTCCTGTCCTAACATTTTGACATTATCCACCTTTATTCTTTTTTTAATTTTTATAAGATTTTTTTTCTATTAAAGTTGATTTACAATGTTCTGTCAATTTCTGCTGTACATCAATGTGACCCATTCGTACATGTTTTTTCTCACATTATCCTCCATCACATTCTATCACATGTGACTAGATTTAGTTCCCTGTGCTATATAGCAGGATCTCCTTGGTTATCCACTCCAAATGCAATAGTTTGCATCTACTAACCCTTTATTCTTTTATGTTATTTTTTATTAAAGTATACTTGATTTACAATGTTTCATCTGTTGTAAAATAAAGTGACCCAATCACACACATTTCCCTGTGCTGTACAGTAGGATCCCATTGCCCATCCATTCCAAATACAGCATTTTGTATACCCCAAACCCCCAAGATGCCCATCCATCCCACTCCCCCCCATTTCTCCTCCGGGAACCCCAAGTCTGCTCTTCTTGGCCATGATCTGTTTCTGTTTTTTGTTTGCTTGTTTGTTTTGTTATTTTTAGATAGGACCATCTGTTTCATATTTTAGATTCCACAAATAAGTGATATCATATGGTATTTGTCTTTCTCTTTCTGACTTACTTTGCTTAGCATGAGAGTCTCCATATCCATCTATATTTCTACAAATGGCATTAGTTTTTATGACTGAGTAATATTCCATTGTATATATGTACCACATCTTTTTTTTTGTCTTTTTGCCATTTCTTGGGCCACTCCCGTGGCATATGGAGGTTCCCAGGCTAGGGGTCTAATCAGAGCTGTAGCCGCCAGCCTACGCCAGAGCCACAGCAACGCGGGATCCGAGCCGCGTCTGCAACCTACACCACAGCTCACAGCAACGCTGGATCATTAACCCACTGATCAAGGCCAGGGATCGAACCCACAACCTCACGGTTCCTAGTCGTATTCGTTAACCACTGTGCCACAATGGGAACTCCATATGTACCACATCTTAATCCATTCATCTGTCAATGGACATTTGGAATGTTTCCATGTCTTGGCTATTGTGTATAGTGCTTCTATGAACATAGGGGTGCAAGTATCTTTTTCAATGAAAGTTTTATCCAGATATATGCTCAGTACTGGAGTTGCTGGATCATATGGTAGCTCTATATTTAGTTTCCTGAGGTACCTACATACAGTTATCCATAGTGTTTATATCAATTTACATTCCCACCTACAGTGGAGGAGGGTACCCTTTCCTCCACACTCTCTCCAGCATATGTTATTTGTTGACTTGTTGATAATGGCCATTCTGACGGGTGTGAGGTAGTACCTCATTGTAGTTTTGATTGGCATTTCTCTGATCATTAGTGATATTGAGCATTTTTTCATATGCCTGTTGGCCATCTGTATGTCTTCTTTGGAGAAATGTCTGTTTAGGTCTTCCGCCTATTTTTCAACTGATTTTTTTTTGTTGTAATTGAGTTGCATGAGTTGTTTGTATATTTTGGTGATTAGACCCTTGTCTGTTGCATCACTGGCAAAGATTTTCTCCCTTTTCTGGGTTGTCTTTTCATTTTTTTAATGGTTTCCTTTGCTCTGCAATGGATTAAGTTCCATTGGTTTATTCGTGTCTTTATTATCATTCTAGGAGGTCCATCAAACAAGATGTTGCTGTGATTTATGTCAAAGAGCGTTCTGTCTATGTATTCCTCTAGGAATTTTATAGTATCTGGCCTTATATTTAGGTATTTAATCCAGTTTGAGTTTATTTTTATATATGGTGTTAGTGTTCATTTTCATTCATTTACATGTAGCTTTCCAGTTTTCCCAGCACCATTTATTGAAGAAGCTATCTTTCTTCCACTGTTTGTTCTGTCCTCCTTTTTCATAGATTTGTTGCCCGTAGGTACTTGTGTTCATATCTGGGCTTTCTATCCTGTACCATTGGTCTATATTTCTGTTCTTGTGCCAGCATCATATTGTTTTAATGGCTGTTCCTTTGTAGTATTGCCTAAGATCAGGAAGCTTGATTCATCCATTTTCATTTTTCTTTTTCAATATTGCTTTTTTTAATCACATAGTAAAAAAAAAAAAGTTAAAGCACAGATAGAGAAGTTATGAGAAATGCTTAACAAAGAGCTAGAGGACCTAAAGGATAAGCAAACTAATATGGATAGCACAATATCTGAAATGAAGAATACACTAGAAGGAGTCAACAGCAGGATAATGGAGGCACAAGAACAAATAAGTGATGTAGAAGATGTAGTGGTGCAGATCACTGCCACAGGAAAAAAAAATAAAGAAAAAATGATGAAAAGAACTAAGGAGAGCCTACGAGATCTCTGGGTCAATATTAAACGTAACAACATTTGCATAATAGGGGTTACAGAAGGAAAAGAGAGAGAAAAGCAGACAAAGAAATTATCTGAAGAGATTGTAGCTGAAAATTTCCCTAATATGGGAAAGGAGACACTCAAGTCAAGGAAGCACAGAGGATCCCACATAGGATGAACCCACAGAGGAACACAGCAGGACACTAATCAAATTGACAAAAATTAAATACAAAGAAAAAATATTAAGAGCAACAAGGGGAAAGCAGTAGATAATATACAAAAGAACCCCCATAAAGATAACAGGTAATTTTTCAGCTGAGACTCTTTGTACTAGAAGGGAGTGGCAAGATATATTTGAGGTGATGAAGGGGAGGAACCTAGAACTACAAATACTATACCCAGCAAAGCTCTCATTCAGATTTGGAGGAGAGATCAAAAGCTTTTCAAACAAACAAAGGTAAACGAATTCATCAACTCCAAACCAGCTGTACACAAAGTGCTAAAGGAACTGCTCTAAACAGAAATGGAAAAGCAACAACTAGAAACAAGAAAATTTCAAAAGAGGAGAATCAGTGGTAAAGACAAAGATAATATAATAAGGCAAAAAATCACCCACTGGCAAAAATGATATCAAAACTAGCAGACATGAGAAGACAAATGTAGAACATTGAAAATGCATTCAAATAGAAGCACAAACCAAAATAATAAATACAATAGACACACATAAAAAAGTTAAACAACCAAACACAACACTAAAAATAGTCAGCAAACCACAAGAAGTGGTGGAGAAAGTTATTTCTGAAACATCACAGAGGCACAGGACTCCAAAAAGGACCCTCAGGGCTGGGACAGAGTGCGATGTTGGAAAACAGTATGGACTCTCCGGTTTCTGTACGGGGCCTTCTATTTGGACACAGAGTCATTATTTGCCTAAGGGGTGGTGAAAAGTACCTTGGAATAAGAGCAAAGGATCCTAAAATCTGCAAGAGTCTTCCTAGGTGGGTTGAGAACTGTGAATAAATAGCCTATTGAACTGGTAAAGCTGTTTCAGAAACAACACAAAAGGTCCTGGGAATCACAAAAGGCCCAGTGGGCAGGAGAAGAACTTTGATCTACACTGGAGACAGAGAAAAAGAACTTGAAAATAGCACAAAGGACCTTGGGAGTTGAATGAGCTCAGGTGGGCTGGTAGAAAACCCCAAAAGGCTTAGTGAATGTGCAGAGTGAACCTGGAAACAATGCACATAGCCCAGGAGATACAAACAGCCTAGTGGATTGGCAGAGTGATCTCAGGAAAAGCACAAGCTCTGGGGTTCCAGCCAACATTCAGCCAGGGGGCCATGGAAACAGAGTATGTTGCACACCTAACCTAAGGAGCTTAGAGAGGCCCACTGGTGCACATTTTTATAGCTCAACAGCTACAGGGAGCACTCTATCCCAGCCTGGTAGGAGGAGGGACCACCGGAATGGTGCAGGCCTTTTAGTTACAGAGAAAGCCTTCTAGAAACAGCTAAGGAGCAGCCCCTGCCCCTGGGGCTACAGAGAATTCCCCTCAAAGGGAGTGACTACAGAGAGGTACCTGCCTTCCTAGCTACAGAGAGCAATCCCTAGAACCTCACTATCAAAGGGAGGGACTGTGGGATCAACTGCTGACATTGCCAGTCACAGGAAACTGTCCTGAGATCTCCCTGGAAGCAAGAGGAATCACAGGAGCCAGTCCTGACCTCCCTCAACCACCAAGAAGAAAGCAGTCCTGTGAACCATGAACCACTACCAACATTCACACGTACCTCATCCATATCAGCCAGCCAGCTTCAGGGGAGGTAACATAATACCACTGATCCCATCATGTGCTCTAGACACATGTGATCCACTAACACCTCTGCAAACTTCAAGACAAGGAAACGACCACAGCAACTATACACCTGTCATCAAGGGGACAATAAATATTGAAAGTTAAACATTATGAGACAACAAAGAAATAACCCTCAGACAAAGGAACAAGGCAAAAACACAAAAACAACTAAATGAAGAGGAGATAGATAATCAACCTGAAAAAGAATTCAGAGAGTGATGATAGTAAAGATGATTCAAGATATATATTCTTTTTTAATGTAGACATTTACAGCTATAAATTTACCTGGAAGCATTGTTCTGATTCTCTCGTGTTTTAGTAAGTTATGTTTTCACATTATACTTCTCCAAATTGTTTTTTTCCCTAATTTTACATGTAATTTCTCCTTTTGCACATTTGTTATTTAGGAGGTTTTGTTCAATTGCTATATATTTCTGCATCCTCCAAATTTCCTTCTGTTATTGATTTCTAATTGCATTCTGTTCTGTTTAGAGAACATACCTTGTGATTCCAGTACTTAAAAATTTATTGAGGCTTTTTTATGCTCTAATATATGGTCAATCCATGTTACATGATAAAATCCTACATGTACAAATTAGAATACTGTGTATTCTGCTATTTGTGGGTAGAAAGTTCTGTGGAGATCTGTTAGGGCTAGTTGTTTTATCATGTTCAAATATTATATTTCTATTGACCTTCTGTTTATTTTTTCTATTATTGAAAGGGCAGTATTGATGTGTCCAACAATTATTGTTAAACTTCAGTTAGGTTAGTTTCTACTTCATGTATGGGCTCTATAGTTAGATGTACACGACTAACTTAGAATTGTTAAATTTCCTTGGCCCCTTTTTTATTATAAAATGCTTCTTTTGTTTCTAATAATAAATTTTGTCTTAAATTCTATTTTGACTGATATTTGTACCATTATTTCAACTCTATTTTGGGTACTGTTATCAAAGCATATATTTTTCCATCCATCAATTTTCCACCTGTTGTGTTTCTGAACATAAATTGTGTCCCTTGTAGAGAGCATATGGTTGGATTTTGGTATCTATTCAGCAAGGCTTTGCTTTTTTCTTGTTAACTCCACTCACGGCATATACGTTCCCAGGCCAGGGATTGAATCTGAGCCACAGCTGCGACCTATGTGACAACTGTGGCAATGCCAGATCCTTATTCCACTTCACCAGGCTGGGGATCAAAGCTGTGCCACCACAAAGACAATGCTTGATCTTTAACTCACTGTGCCATAGCTGGAACTCCTCTCTGCCTTTTAATTGAAAGCTTTAATCCATTTAGTGCAATGTAATAAGGTAGGTAGTAAACATTTCAACTGTTGTAATTTTCAACATTAGAATTTCAATTTGGTTCCTTTTTATAATTTCTGTCTCTCGTACTCTCAGTTTGTTAAGAATGTTCTACTATTTTTTTTAGTTATTTGTGATTTTTCAGCTCTTTGTCCATGTTGCATTTACTCTTGAGTATGTATCTAAATGAAGTTCCCTTGTAAAAATTGATAAATGCCTGTATTAACTTTCTATTGTTGCTGAAATAAATATTATTCAAATAGTATATTTCATTTTATAGTTCAGTAAGTCACAAGTCCAACATGATCTGATTGTGCTCAAGTCAAGATTTTGCCACAGCTGTTTTCTTTTCTGGAGGCTCTAGGGAAAAATCTATTTCCTTGTTTTCCCCCAGCTTCTTAAGGTCTCAATATTCCTTGGCTCAAGGTCCTCTTATCTTCAGAGCCAAAAACATTGAGTCTCTCTGTGAACCATCTTCTATCATCATATCTCTTCTTGACTTCAGCCAGGAATTTGCTAATATGATTAGACTGTCTTTAACTGGCTAATCCAGTATAATCTCCCCATCTAAAAGTCTGCAGCCTTAATTACATCCACAAAGTCCATTTTGACATGCAAGTGAACATATTCACAGGTTCTAGAAATTAGAGCAAGGACATCTTTGGAAGAGCATTATTCTGCCTATCATAGTGACTTCACTGTGATTTTTTTTTTTTTTGCCTCCAAAGCCCCACCCATTACCCTCTGCAACATTTATAAGCAGCTTTACTTAGATGAGATTTCATTTTTTTGATTTGGTTAAAGGGCTTCTCAGAAACCTCTTAGTCCTTTAAATAGAGACAATAACAATAGTCTACTATTCTCTCTCTCCATCTTGATTTAATTTACCAATACTGTGTACTAATTCTTCCAGCTATTCGTATTTTTCACCTTCTTTGCTAATTATTTTCCATTAGAAAGCTAAAAAATTATTTCATTACTAGTGTACTTTTACATTTTACTCATAGAGTCGCTGATATCTATTTTATAGTAGTTTTTGAGATGAAAGTATGTAGAAATTTCTCAGACTTAATTTTAGAATTTAAACTTAGAATTATTTATAGTTCAGTAACTGTGCATTAAAAATTTTGACTATATAAACAACTTTTATATTTATTATTTCACTCTCTAGGTTAATAATCCCTTCCAAATTTCAAATAAAGTGAAATGTAAGAAGATTTGAGATTAGCATCTAGACTTAATTCCTTGTGAAGAATTTTGCTATTCTATTATCATTCTCATACTATGAAGATGATTATTCTGGATCAAGTTTTGAGACCCGAATATAGTGATACAAAAGTTTTATGTGGATGTTTTTGTAATTAGCCATGCAGTTTGCTTAGCAAGAGAAAACAGAGCAAATAGCTGTATTTTTATTGCTTTCAAATGTTTTTATTTTCCTATTTATTTATTTGGTTCTGCTTTTCACTTTTCATAATATTATGGACTTAGACCCCAAAAGTACACATTTTGAAGAAGTTTCAGTTTATAATTTTATTAACATTTTACTCACTTAGGTAGTTTAATTAGAAAATTGTACAAACAATTTAAATAGAAAAACAGTAGTACAGTTGTAAATTATGTTTTTTGAGAAGTTTAGCTCATACTGTCAATTTAGAAGAAACCCACAATGGATTTTCCACAAATGGAATTAATTAATGGTGTAGTGAGAGTAAAATAATCAGGTTCTGCAGTCATGAATCTCTTTTTAGACAGAGATACATTTGAGAAGTAGACTGTTTTACTTGTGTGTGTATGGACAAATTTGTATCCTCAGTGGGATATAAATTTCATCCTTTTTGATTTTTAAGAGGTTCTAATAGAATGTTACTATGGACAAAAACATTTTCTAATCATTGGTTGTTTCAGGGTTATCTTCATCATATTTTCCATTTCCTTCCCTATGTCTAGTATTATTTATCTATTAAAAATTGTCTCAATTTTAAGAGTTCCCTTTGTGGCTCAGTGGTTGATGAACCCAACTACGATCCATAAGGTTGTGTCCTCGCTCAGTGGGTTAAGGATCCAGTGTTGCTGTAAACTGTGGTGTAGGTCACAGATGTGGCTTGGATCTGGCATTGCTGTGGCTGTAGGGTAGGCTGGCAGCTGTAGCTCCAATTCAACCCCTAGCCTGGGATCTTCCATATGCTGCAAGTACAGCCCTAAAAGCAAAAAAACAAAACACTCCATTTTAAAGCCATGTATTTTGGCCAGTTATATTCTTTCTGACACTTAAAAAAAATTAAATATATTTATTATCCTGCTATATAGCACTGGGAACTATATCTAGTCACTTATGATGGAACATGAAAATGTGAGAAAAAAGAATGTATGTATGTGTGACTGGGTCACCTTGCTATACAGTAGAAAATTGACAAAACACTGTAAACCAGCTATAATGGAAAAAAATCATTAAAAAATAAAAATAAAATATATTTATTAAAAATGTTTGCCTAAGTATGTCCTAAAGTACTATCAGGTATTAAAGTATTCAGTGTTAAAGAACCACTTAGTCCTTTACATGGAGACACTGTCAATAGTCAACCACTCTCCCTCCATGTTGGTTAAGTTCACAAATATGGTATGATCTGTTGAGAAACAGCAAATAAAATACTCTATAAAGGTAAATAGGGTGCAATCATTATACAGCCTTAGGGCTGGAAAGATTTTGTTGAGATCACTGAGACCAGTGATTTTTAAAGCTTTTTTGTTAAAGTTTAAAGCTTGTTTGTCAAATCAAATCTTCCACAAACCTCAGTATACAAAAGCCATACTATTTAAGCTCTTTGAGTTGAAACTGGTTATTTATTGGGTAACTACAATGTGTCAGGTACTGTGCTCAGCACTTTAAAAATGTCATCCCATTTATTTTACAAGGTCCCCATGAGGTAAGCAGTATTATTTGAGGAAACTGAAGTTTAGAGTGAATACTCTGCCTCAGTTCAATGCCAGCCATTTTCTTATTTGCTCCAATGTGCTGTATTTTATTACACACAGATCTTAATACTCAAAAGAGTGTGTAAAAGCCTTTAATACATGAATTACAACCAAAGGACAACTAAGAAACATTCTTCTATGATTTGCAGGAAGATGAGCCCACTTGGACCTGAATATTTTGAATTCAGAATAGACTAGAATTGATAAGGAAAATCAGTCTAGGCAACACCTTGGAGCCAGCTGGCATTTCTACTGTTTATTAAACCAAAGTCATAGTTGCTGGTTTCTGTGTATGAATGTACCCAGCTGGCCTTACTGCAGGTTTTAACTTCTTTGAGTCATGAATTCCTTGAGGAGACCAACAGTATCTATTCTGATATACCCATGTAACAGGTTAGGTAGAGAATTGGACTGATCATTTGTCAGTGTTCATTTTCTATCCTGCCACCTTTTGTCTCTTGAGATTTCAGAATAATGTAACCATTTGAATAGTTTGAGGAAAAGCCTTTCACAACTTGATCTTCATTCCCTTCAGTATAGCACAAAGTGGTATTGGGAGAAAAGAAGCCACAGAGTACGTTCATTCAAAAGGACACTCATTGCTACACTAAGGAGTATAGTCAAGCAAAGTTACATAGGCAAGATGATATGAAGAGTAGTCTAGGTGTCCCTCAGCCCTAAATCAATGTCCCCATCCAAATGCTATTAGGACATAAATTCCACAAGTAGAGATTTATTCCTTTGAAAATTTTCTTTTTGTATCCCTTTGAATATGTAAGTGAATCTGATAATAATATAATAATTTATTACCTTTTCTCCTTGTAATGCTACAGGTTATAAGAAGAAAACGTTATAAACAAAGGGAAGATGAGGTATACTAAAGACAAACTGCCTGTATTACAATTATAGCAAAACTGATTATGTATTTTAAACTATTTGGTTAATTTCTCCCATGTTCATGACATTCTTAGTTTATTTCTCTTTCCATGTATGAAATGTATATTTTCTACTCTATCCATATTTTTGCTCAGCTATAATTGACATGACTTTGAGAGATGCCTATATCTTCCTTTCCAGCTCTTAAAAATAATTTAGAAAGTCAAGATGAGCACAAAATTAGATCCATTCTAATTTGCTAAATTCAACTGTTTTCTTAACAAAATAGTTTACTCTCTTTCAAAAATTATCAAGTGAACCACTATTTACATAAAACAAAACAATTAAAAAAAACTGAACTCTGGCCAAATCAGATTTTCATTAAACAGAACCAATTCACACACTAATATATTTTCCTAGATTCAGAGCACTTACGAAATTTAATATCCTGAGCATAAACAATTCAGAGATTAAAAATACTTCTCAGTTGTCTTTTCCTTCTTCATCCAATTTAGCAATTAAGATATTCTTAAGAATGCTATTAATGGTCAATTGTGGAATAATTGTTTGGCTCTGTTACGTTGACAGTACAATTTCATTATGATAAAACCCACAAACTTTTGAAAAATTATCTATATGAGGACCAAAGTTTAACATATTTGACTAGTGTGGTTTTAAAATATTGTTTTCTAATTAAAATACGTTCTTAGGGAGTTCCTGTCATAGCTCAGGAGTTAGTGAACCCGACTAGCATCAATGAGGATATGGGTTCAGTTCCTGGCCTCAATCAGTGGGTTAAAGATCTGGCATTGCTGTGAGCTATGGTTTATGTTGTGGACACAGCTTGGATCCCATGTTGCTATGGCTCTGGCATAGGTCGGCGGCCACAGCTCCAACTGGACCCCTAGCCTGAGAACTTCCATATGCCACGGGTACAGTCCTAAAAACACAAAAAATAAAATAAAATAAAAATAAGTATGTTCTTAGGAAAAAATATGATTTAAAAATTTGACTTTTATGAAGAGGAAAACAAATTTTGTTATGCATGAAGATTTTGTACACAATTCAGCTCATTCAAAAATTACTTACTCACCATACAATGGTAATATAGGGAAAAATTAGGACAAATATAATAGTCTTAGGTCCAAGGCTCAGTGGAATGCCTGAATTTATCAATCTTTTCAGTGACCTGGGATCATTATCTATAAAAGTATTTTTAATTTTATTAAGTGATTATTAATTAAATGATATTCTCTTACTGTGGAAAACTGAAATTCTACATAGTCAGGCTTTCTATGTTCTGTAACTTGATCTGTTTTAATTGTTTTAGCTTTTTGAGTATATTACCCACCCCACCTCTTTAATTAGCATAACTTTTTAACAACTATGAAAAGTTATTTTAAAAGTGATCAAAGTCAAACAGTATTTTTGCCCCCAGCTTGAAAGATTTAGTTAATAAAGGGGACTTATGTAGATTTCAATTGATTATCAAAATATGAGTTGGCCCCCTTTTACCTTCAAGAAGAAAAACAAAAAATAATGAAGGAATAAGAGAATCAGACAATTGATCAGTATAGCAACAGTTTTGATAAAAAAGAGAAAAGTGGGTCAGATTTTTCAGATGTTATTTATAAATTTCTACAAACTGCAAGAAGTAGTACTTAAAACCAACAAAAACTCAAATGATACTTTCTTTTAGCTCACCATAAAAATAGTGTCACACATAATCTCATAAGTAAGATACATAACTAAAGTAATATTACTCAAAACTACAATTTTCCTGTAAATAGCCTTATAAACCATACTTAGGATATTTTGCCATTTAATCACCTACACTCAGGAGGAAGCTAATATAATCACCTGGGGTTCCAAAAGAAAAATCTTACTTGACAATTCCCTTGTCTTCAGTGTTATATAGCTAATTTTATATCTGAATGGCAATAATGATCTTAAACCATTGGTTACAAAATTTTTAGTAATCTTCCACATAAGGTTCACTGATGTTCAAAGGAAAAAAAAATGCCAGAGAAACATTTTTTAATGTTAATGTGCTAACTTAGTTGTTTATAAATGCAAAGCTATATATTTCTAATACTGTTATTAGAAAACAAATATATAATTGGAGTACAACATACTGTTAAAGTTTAATGAGATTTATTACTTTTGAAAATATGTAAAATTAAAGAGAATAAAAAGTTAGTTAAACCAAATGCTGTTTACCAATACATACCAAATGCCACTTCTTAATCCTGAAGTGATCTGGTGATTTATAAATCAGTTGTCTAAAAGTGGATTGGCTCTCTGAATAACTGACATTTCGGAGATTCATTTTAGTTTTTGATCTTCTGTGATTAGGATGGGAGAAATATATGACACATTGATAAGACAGTGGATTACAGAGGATACAGACCTCATAGGAAAAAAAAATGCATGCGTCCTATATTTTATAACTTTGAAATTGGGTCTTTAATGAAATTTCAAAGTGATACAGAAGTTTCACCTTTTAACATTCACCTTAAGTAAGGATCTCAGCTACCTTAGGAAAATACAACTTACAGACAATACAGAATACCATCTAGTATGCTAGGAATTTTTACTTGTCTAACTCCTTTTATCATCTCTAGGTTGACGGGGAAAAAACGCACAACCTAGAAGTTGAGAATTATGTTTTATTCAGTGGACTTTCTGAGGACTTAAGACAGGGAGTCAGTCTCAGAGAGCTCTGAGGGACTGGTTTAAAAAAGTAAGGGAGGAGCCAGGATATATAAGAGTTTTGCAATAAAAAACAGGTTGTGGGAACACCAAAGAATACTGTTACTGAAAGAAAACCAGGCATCTCAATTTAATGAATTTATCACTTATCTGTGTATGGGGAGATGCAAGAGTCTGGGCTTACTGAAATCATTCCTTTGATGTGCACCTCAGCTATCTGGAGCCAGTATTCTTTGCTTTCTCATCCTGAGTCTCTTCAGGGTGCACCTTGGGGGAGGCTGCACCATTGGGGGAGGCTGCAGTGGCTGAGGGCTTGATTGCAGGCAGCCTGTTTGCCTTCTGAGTTCCCTAGGGGCTCACCATCAGAGGTGGCTATAGTGGCTTGATGGCTGCGACATCCTTTGTTTACTGATATGGCAGGGAATATTTTTCATTGCACAACTATGAGATTTATAGAATTCTATAAAATTCTTATAACAAAACATAGGAGTTTTAAAATAAGACTTGTTTTATGGTGGTCAGTTTTCATCAATGTTCAAAATGTATTTTCCATTTGTTGCAGTGTTTTAAGTCCAATAAATCAAACTTTTTTTTCAAATCTATTATATTTTTTCCAATTCTTTAAAAAGAGCTGTATTGACTCTCTCACTATGTTGATGGAATTGAAAGTATCTCCTGTGGTCATATTAATTTTTACTTCATATAACATGAGGCTCTGTTATTAAGTGTGACAGGTAGTAGAATGTGCCACCCTAAAATATGCCACTTTGGCATGAGGGGCTGAAGGCAGACAAGAACCATCAGACTCAGGAAAAGCTTTTTACCTCCCACAGCAAAGAACCTAGAAGGGTATGGGGAAAATTATTGCCCTCCCCTACAGGTGCATTTAAGTTTATAATTATAACTTGTTGGTGCTTTGACTTTTATTTTCTGTAGCGATCCTCCCTACCCCTGATAATGTGCTATCTTGTCTCATTGTTTGATATTATTCAGTTACCTCGGCTTATTGTGGTTAGTATTTGACCAAAGTATAGCTTCTTTCATCCTTTTATGTTCACATTTATCATGTCCTTATATTTTAAATATGGCGAGATTTTTTTAAAAAATTCTAAATTCCATTTAGTTTTAAATGGAAACTTGATTCTATCTTCTTACTTTTACTTTGCCCTGCTTTTCCTATGTCCTTTTTTCCCTTTCTTTCTTGCCTTTTAAGCATTGGGGTTTGTTTTTTGCTAATTTCATTTTTCACCATGCTAATTTACGTTTTACATGCTATTTTTATTCTTTCCAGAGTTCCCCTGGAAATTCGTGCATGCATAATAAGTTTTGCAGTGAGTCTTATCCCCCTTAGAACAAAACGTGAAGCTTAGAATGCTTTTAAAAATACTTACTCTTCCCAATTTACATACTGTTGTTTTCCAGTATTTTAGTTTTCATTTGCTCCAGTGATTTATTGGAACTATCTCTTAATTCCAACAACAAAAGTGCATTTTCCTCAGAATCTAGAAATTTTGTGGCAGAGTAGCTTATCCTGGGTTACAATATACCAAAAAAAAAATGAGGAAACTTAGAAGCTGATAATTCAAGTCATCTTATTGGCAAATACATTTTTAAATAAATAAATTCAAATCTGTTTTCTTGAAAATAAATAACCTTTGGATCCAAGTAAATATAAACCAGAAAACATAGCAAAAGAATTTATATGACCTTACTGATTTCTCTTCATGTGTTTACTTTTCCTTTAAAACAAGTATATTAGATCTGGTAAGTTATGGACTGATATCCAAAGTAATGGCTAGAAATTGTTTAATAGAGACTTACTTGACATTTGGATGTGAGGAGAGGTCATTTTTCTAAATGTGGCTTTTATATATTTTGGCATTTGATGTATGTTTCATAGCTCGCTTATGTAAACATTAAATCTATCATTAGGCATGAATAAATTATGTAACATTAAATAAGGATTGCTTTCTAACTTCTATACCTGTTCCTAAATTCCTTCACCTGACAGTTCTTTGCTCAAGCAAATTGACATGTAAGAAAAATAATTAAGAAATTTTATTCATTTAAGTTTAAAAAATGATTATTTCAGGCATTTTCAGCATTGTATCACTGTTACAACTTAAAGATGAGTATACTAATTGCAGTTAACTGAATTTTAACACAATAAACATTGATGTTCTTTATGTCTAGGTTCTTAACTTTAAAATAATTTGGTTTAGTGCTACCATTTTACTGAGAATTGATTGATCTCAACATACTGATTTTTGCCATATCCCCAATTTTGCTTTTTAAAAAGTAAATCCTTCTTTGGTGAGATTTAATTGCTTTGGATTTGGATTGTCAGTGGGAAAACAATCTAGTTGATATGATTGAGGGAGTATTCATTCATGCTCATGCATGTACAGAGGGGGATGACATTCCATCTAAATAGGTAATCATGTGTATTTTTCTCTCAGACAAGAAGATATTCACTGACTTGTCTTCTCTTCAAGTCTAGGAATAAGAAAAAGCAGGGCTTTTGGAAAATACCCAAGATTTTAGGTTTATATCCTAAAAGAAATAAGGAGCCATTGATAGGTTTTAAGCATAGGGCTGATATGGTAATATTTATGTTTTAGATATTATTGGTTTAGACTTCTGTTTTCTGGTTCAGTCTGTAAGGAGTTTAGATGTTAATTCTCTCATTCGCACAAGAAAAAAAGTTGAATGCACTGGAAAATCAACAACTCTTCTTAGATCCATCAGAAAACTGAGGTCCCAGGGAAAAAGCAGCCCCCCAAAATTGAAGAAATAGGCAGGAAAGGAGAATCACAATTTATCAGAGCAGAAGCTCAAAGGCAAAAAACTCCGTTGGAACTGGTGTCAGGGTAGGAAAACCTAATCTGTAACTGAAAAATTGCTGGAGACTCAGTATGGCTAACTTTGAAAGTTAAAAACTACAGGTGAGACAGTCTTAGGGAAGCCCCCCATACTTTTTGTGACTTTTTGAACATCAGAGAAAAATTCAGCATGAAAAGGGGAAATGTAGACATTTTAAGATATGCCCAGAGTGTTCAAGTTTTTTTTTGTTTTTGTTTTTTTTTTTTAAGAAGGCCCATCCTTAAGAGAGACTGTATTGACCAGAGCCTAACCTACTTGAATTTTACCAGGGCCTTAAAAATCTGGGGGAAGGGAAGTACCCAACTCTGGCACCTTCTAGCCTTCCTTTCACTCCTAAGTGGGGGAACAAAACTGAGATGCACTTGTGATAGTTACAGTCCAGGGGCAAAGACTTATTAAAAGACAGAGACCTAGTCATAGGAATATAGAACACTTTACCTCCTCCACACCTCACCAGCACAACAATAAGAATCCTATATAATGACAGAGGAATACAACTGAAGAAAACAATGTATCTCAGACAATATTTAAGAAGTCTATAAAGAAACCCAAAGATAACAGGTGAATCAAAAACAAGGATACCAGTGGAAATTTTAGTCTCTGATACCTATTTAAATCTTTAGTATATATATGCAAAGGTCTTGAAGAGATGCTTGCACACCTATGTTGATAGTAGCATTATTCATAACAAGCAAGCTAAGTGTCCATTGTTGGATGAATGGATAAACAGAATGTGATATATACTTAGAATAGAATATTATTCAACCTTAAAAATGAAGGAAATTCTCAATCCATCCCATTCCTTCCCTCTCCCTCTCAGCAACCACAAGTCTATTCTCCAAGTCCATGATTTTCTTTTCTGTGGAAAGTTTCATTTGTGCTATATATTAGATTCCAGATATAAGTGATATCATGTATTTGTCTTTCTCTTTCTGACTTACTTCACTCAGTATGAGAGTTTCTAGTTCCATCCATGATGCTTGGGGTTAATAGATGCAAACTATTGCTTTTGGAATGGATTAGGAATGAGATCCTTCTGTGTAGCACTGAGAACTATGTCTAGTCACTTACGATGGAGCATGATAATTGGAGAAAAAAGAATGTATGCATGTATGTGTAACTGGGTCACCATGCTGTTCAGTAGGAAAAAAAAATGTATTGGGGATATAACAATAAAAAAATAAAAGTTAAAAAATGAGGGAAATTCTGACATGTTACATCATGGACAAACATTGAGGACATTATACTAAGTGAACTAAGTCAGCCAACAAAAAGACAAATACTGTATGATTCCACTTATATTGACTTATATGAAATTTCTAGAGTAGTCAGATTCATAAAAACAAAGTAGAAAGGTGGTTGCCAGGTCTGGAGGCAGGGGGGAATGAGCAGTTTTAGTTTAATGGATATAGAGTTTCAGCTTTGCAAGATGAAACTTTCTGGAGAGTGATTGTACAACAATGTGAATATAGTTAACAATACTGAATTATGCACTAAAAATAATTTAATTCTTTAATTTTATGTTACATGTTTTATCCAATTAAAAAGTTATTATTCAAAGATGCCATGTGTATGTAGAAAATCAAAAAGAATTGAGTGAAAATAATCTTATTGAATTAATAAAGGACTCTAAATAAATGAGAGATATTCCATGTACATGAATAAGTCCATGTTGTAAAGATCTCATTCTTCTCACCTTGTTTCATAGATTTAATAGAATCTCAATTCAAATTCCAGCCAGATATTTTGTATCTTTTGACAAATCAATCCTATAGTTTATATGGAAAGCAAAAGACCTAGAATAACCAAGACAACACTGAAGAAAAGTTGGAGTAGCAACTCTCGTCAACTTCAACACTTATCATAAGGCTACAGTAATTAAAATATTTGAGATTGTTGAAAGAATGGACAAATAGATCAATGGAATGGAGTAGAGAACCCCAAAAATAGACACATAATCAGTTGATCTTTGACAGAGTAGCAAAGGCAATTTAATGGGAAGAGTGTAGTCTTTTTAATAAATGGTGATCATCTGGACAATAACAACTGGACATCACATGGAAAGGAAGGAAGACAGAAAAGAGGATGATTAATCAATTTAGACATAGGCTTTACACCATTCACAAAACTTAACTCAAAATGAATCCAAAGACTAAATGTAAAATGCAAAAGTATAAACCTCCTGGAAGATAAGATAGGAGAAACTCTAGGTGACATAGAGTTTAGTGATGGCTTATTAGATACAATACTAAAAACATGGTCCATAAAAAATTGATAGTATTTGTTGAGTATAATTGATCTACAATTTCATATTATTTTCAGGTGTTAAATATAGCTATTAAATTATATATATTTAAATGGAGCATTATATATATATTATACTCCATTGAAAGTTATCATAAGATGTCAGCTGTATTTCTTGTGATGTACAATATATACTTATAGCTTATTTATTTTATATATAGTAAGTAATGTGTACCTCTTATTTTGCCAATCCTATCTTGACCTTCCCCTGTTATCCTTACTGGTAACCACTAGTTTTTTCTATATGTGTGTTTGTTTCTGTTTTTTATATTCATTTTATTTTTTTAGGTTCCACATATAAGTGATAACATGCTGTATTTGTCTTTCTTTGACTTATTTCACTAAGCATAATACTCTCTAAGTTCATCCATGTTGTTTCCAATGCCAAAATTTTATTCTTTTTATGGCTGAGTAACAATCCATTGTGTGTGTGTGTGTGTGTGTGTGTGTGTGTGTGTGTATAACATGTTCTTTTTCCAGTCATCTGTTGATAAATTCTTAGGTTGCCTCCATATATTGATTATTGTAAACAATGCTGCTATGAACATTGAGGTGCACATATCTATTCAAATTAGTGTTTTTATTGTCTTTGTATATATATATATATATACAGGAGTAGAATTGGTGAATCATAGGGTAGTTCTGATTTCTATTTTTAGTTTTTTAAGGAACCTATATACTGTTTTCCAAAATGGCTTCACCAATTTACATTCCCACCAATAGTGTCAAGGTTTCCCTTTTCTTTACATCCTCACCAATATGTGTTATTTGTGTTCTTTTTGATGATAGCCGTTCTGACAATTGTGAGGTAATATCTCATTGTGGATTTGATTTGCATTTCTCTGATGATTAGCTATGTTGAGCATGTTTTCATGTGCCTGTTAGCTACCTGTATGTCTTTGGAAAAATGTCGTTTCAAGTCTTCTGCCTATTTTTGAATAGGATTGTTTGGCTTTGTATCTTGAGTTGTATTAGCTTTTAATATATTTTGGATATTAGCCCTTTCTTAGATAATATCATTTGAAAATATTCATTAAATTTAGTAGACTGTCCTTCTAACCTAATATGTTTTTTAGGGGCAGTATTTCATTATTGAATTTGTCTAGATAATTTGTGCATTGATGTAAGTGGGGTGTTAAAGTCCCCTATTATTATTGTGTTCTTAACAATTTCCCTCATTATGTCTGTTAATATGTGCTTTATGTATTTAGGTGTTCCTATGTTGAGTGCATATATTTACAATTGTTATATCATGGATTGATCCTCTGATCATTATGTAATGTCTTTCTTTGTATCTTGTTACAGTCTTTGTTTTAAAGTTGATTTTATCAGATACAAGAATTGCTACCTTGGCTTTCTTTTGTTTTCCATTTGTATGGAATACCTTTTCCATTCCCTCATGTTCAGTCTATTTGTATCTTTAGAGCTGAAGTGTGTCTCTTATAGGCCATATGTATATGGATCTTATTTTTATATCCAATTAGTCACTCCAGGTCTTTTGATTGTAACATTTAGTCTGTTTACATTTAATGTAATTATTGATAATTATGTACTTATTATCATTTTGTTAATTGTTTTGAGATTGTTTTTGTACTTTTTTATTACTTCTATTGTTTTCATCCTTTGAGATTTGATGACTATCTTTAGTCATATGTTTAGTGTTATTTTAATGATATGTTTGGATTGCTTTATCTTTTTGTCTGTGTCTTTTATAGATTTTGGCTTGGTTACCATTAAGTTTATTTATACACATACACACACACACCATACTTGTCAGAATGGCTATCATAAAGAACACAAATGACAAATGTTGGTAGGGATGTGGTAAAAAGGGAACTGTGGTACACTGTTGATGGGAATGTAAATTGGTGCAGCCACTAAAGGAAACAGTATGGAGGTTCCTTAAAAAACTAAAAATAGAGTTACCATATGATCCAACAATCCTACTCCTGGCCATATATTCAGAAAAGATGAAAACTCTAATTTGAAAGAATACATGCACCCCAATTTTTGTAACAGCCCTATTTGTAATAGCCAAGACCAGGAAGGAACCTAAGTGTCCATTGAAAGATGAATGGATAAAGAAGATGTTGGACATATATACAAGAGAATATTATTAAGCCATAATAAAGAATGGAATAATGCCATTTGCAGCAACATGGATGGACCTGGATATTATCATACTAAATGAAGTAAGTCAGACAGAGAAAGACAAATAGCACATGATATAACTTATATGTGGAACTAAAGAATGATACAAATAAACTTATTTACAAAACAGAAATAGAATCAAAGACAAAGAAAACAAACTATGGTTACCAAAGGCAGAAAGTGAGGGGGGTGAGGGATAAATTAAGAGTTTGGGATTAACAGGTACATACTACTAAGCATAAAATAGTTAAATAACAAGGACCTACTGTATATCACAAGGAACTATAATATCTTAAAATAATGTATAATGGAGAATAATTTGAAAAATAATATATATTCAGTTTTGCAAAAACATATGTATAACTGAATCAATTTACTGTATACCTTAAAATAAGGCAATATTTTAAATCAACTATACTTCAATTTAATAAAAGAAACTTCTGCTTGCAAAGAACTCTTAAGAAAGTGAAAAGACAAGTAACAGAGTGAGAGAAAATCTTTGCAAAACACAAATCATGTAAAAAAAATGCCACAAGAACACAAATAAATTTTAGTGTTAGTTGTTCCAAGCTTTTCACAAAGATGCCTTTGATAATTGTTCATAGATGACATATGTACATATAAATTTTTATCTAATAAAGGGCACTGTAGTTGATTTTTTCTATATTTATATAAATCACATGTGATTTCCTTTCAGAACTTCTTATTGGCATTAGATAAGTAATACTATTGAGGGAAGTTACTTTGCTTCTAAAGCAAAGCAACTTCACATTCAGTTAGACTGCCAGTTGTGTACATCTCTACTCAGTTCCTTCAGTAGTGCCACATTGGTGGTTTAAAATTGACCATCATAGTAGAGTTTACACCACAAAATGGACACAAATAAATCAAATATTTTTTAGAGAGCCACTTTACTAGCACATCCTTGGTCTGTGTTGTCATAAAAGTGTATGATTTTTATTATGACTTTTGAAATAATGACAATAGCTTGTTAGCCCCTGTTATTATCTATGAGAATCTATAGAGGTCTAAAGACTTCCAGGTTGGTTCACATAAAATCAATGAAGTGACTTAGCTTTGGCACTATGTGAAGGTGTACAATATAATCTTTATAAGCAGAAACCTTAGATTCGGATATACCTTGGTCTAAGTTTTTACTTACAATCTATAGGACCTTTAGACATTTGACTTTTAAAATGAGTCTTGATTTACTTGTGTGTAAAATTGGGTTAATAATTGAACCCAACTCATAAGATAGTGCTGAAGTTTCAATTATTATTGTTGATGAAATCTGTTGTCCCTATCACATAGAAAACAATTTAAAATTCTATTTATTGGGGAGTTCCACTTATAAGATAATATTACAAGGAGCCCCACACTGGTTCCTTAGACAAACAAGCAAAGCTAATGAGAACTATTTTTAAAAAAAACAGTGATTTAAAATCTCTGGAAATTGTCCAAATGGCACACAGCCAATGAAAAATAATTTTTCAAGGAAATTTACCAAAACTCAGTAAGAATAGTGAGAATTTGTGGCGTTTGAGCCATGAGCAGTTCCCTATCCCCAGATTACTGTGACGGAAGTTCCACTTTGGGTGGGTGTGGGTAAGAAGACAATTCTCCCTCTACCCTAACCTGCTCATTAAGGCCAACTTGTATATACTGGTTGAGTTGTGTCACCCAAAATGATATATTCAAGTCCTCATCCCTGCTAGCCCTAAAAGTGACCTTGTGTGGAATTAGTCTTTGCAAATGTAATTAAGATAAGGCCCTACTGGCTTAGGATGTGCCCTAAATCATCACTGGTGTCCTTATAAGAGAGAGAGGAAGATTTGTTATAGAGATATAGGAGGCACAGAGAAGAAGGCCATGTGAATAAAAAGCAAAGACTGGAGAGATGCAGCTACAAGAGAAAAAAAAATGCCTAAGATTTTTGGCAGCCATCAGAAACAAGAAAAAGGTAAGGAAGTATTCTTTCCTAGAGCCTTCAGAGGGAGCATGGTCCTACCAATATGTTGATTTAATTACTTTTAGCTTCCAGAACTGTGAAGGAATGCATTTCTGAGATTTTAACCCACCCAGTCTATGGTGTGCAGCCCTAGAAAAATAATACAACACCTCTTATCAGGAGGGGCAGGTTGCCAGAGTTTCTAAGCCCCTCCAACTGCAAGGTGAAGAGATTAAATTTCTGGTCAGTACAACCAAGAGGATGGAAACTCAATTCCTCCATACAGACCCCACCTGAAGATTAGAAGCTCTACTCTAGGTCCAAAAGGCTGAGAATACTGGGGCCCTGATCACCTTCACTCCATCTCACGTTAAACTCAATAATCAAAAGACAACCCATTAAAATGACCAAAAGATATACATAGACAGTTCTTCATTGAAATGACCAAAGGATATACATAGACAGTTCTCCAAAGAATATGTACAACTAACCGATAAGCACGTGAAAACATTTTCAACATCATTAGACATGCGAGAAATGCAAATCTAAATAACAAGGAGAAACCACATCACACCCACTAGGATGGTTTTAATTAAAAAAAAAAGGCAGTTGATAACAAGTGTTAGTAAAGATGAGGACAAATCACAACCCTCATACACTGAAGATAGGTATGTAAAGTATTGCAGCTACTTTGGAAAAAGAGTCCAGCAGTTCCTCAATTTTGAACATCAGGTAACTTTATGACCCTGCAATTCTGCTCTGTAAAATTTGAAGACAGTTGTTCAAATAAATGTTTGTGCATGTGTGTTCATATCAGCAGTATTCACAATAGCAAAAAGGTGGAAACAGCTCAAATGGCCATAAAGTGATGAATGGTTAAAAAAATTATGATATATCCATGTGATTGAATATTTTTTGACTGTAAAAGGTAATGAAGTACTATATATGTTAAAACATGAAGATCTACTCTCTTAGAAAAATTTTCAGTGTATAGTACAATATTGATAAATACAGGTAATATACTTTTCTGATCTCTAGGACTTATTTTTCTTATATAACAGAAACTTTGTACTTTTTGACTAATACTTCCCTGTGTACCCCTCTTATTTTGTTATATTTTGACATGTCTATTTTATTTTTTTAATGATGAATATTTGGCATACAATGAAATTCACACATCTTAATTGTTCAGCTCTGAGTTTTGGTGAATGTATATACCCATGTATGCACCACCAAAGACAAGATACAAAACATATTCTATTACACCAAATAAAATCCCTCATGCTCCTGTCAGTCTATTTCCTCTGTCTCCGCAAGGCAACTACTTTCTGATTTCTATCACTATAGATTAATCTTTGTCTGGTATAATCTTAAAGTAAAGGAAATCATATAATAGTAAGTATGTTTTTATGTCTGGCTGCTTTAGCTCAACATATTATTTTTCATATTCATTTGCGTTGCTGTGTTTTTGTCAGTAGTTTCCTTTTGATATCAAAATTTATCCATCCTTGGGAAATCCCCTGTGCCTCAGTGGGCTAAGTATCCAGAATTGTCACTGTAGTAGCTTGGGTTGCTGCTGTGGCACAGGTTCAGTCCCTGGCCTGGGAACTTCCAAATGCCTCAGGGATGGCCAATAAAGGAAAAAAAATATCCATTTTCCTGTTAGATACAGGGTTTTTTTTTCCCTAGTATTGGACTACTGTAAACAAGGCTGATATAATCATACAAATATTTTTGTGAATTGGTATTTTCATTGTTCTTGTATTAAAAAAAGAAACAAAGAATGAAATTATTGGGTTTTAGGGTGCACATATATATTCAACTTCCTAAGAAACTGCCAAACAGCTTTTCAAAGTTGTAGCATTTTATATTTCAACCAGCTATCTATGAGAATTCCTATTTTTCCATATCCTCACCAATTTAGCATTGTATTTAAAAAGAATTTTAGTTATTCTGGTACATGTTGATGCTACCTTATTATCATATTAATTTCTACTTTTCATATTAAATAATGGTATTAAGCATCTTTTTATGTGTTTATTAGCTATCTATATATTTTGTGAACTGTCCAAATCTTTTACATATTTTATGTTGGATTGTATGTCTTTTTAAATTTATTTGTAGGAATTTGTACATATTCTGAGTAAGATTGATGTTTGAATATGGGATGTCAAATATAGTCCTATATTAAACTCTTGTGATGCAGTCAACTATTCAGGCTAAATACATGAGGGTATAACAATAATTAACTATGTTTAAAAAATGTGCAGACTGGTGAGCTAACGTATTATAAACACACCAGCTGAAATTTTCATTATTTCAAATGTAGATCCATATATAGGTTATTTCCCTCTCTGATTTAAGCTTGTAGGAGTGATATTTCTATCCTGGAGAGCAGTAAAGCAATTTTCTCTAAAACTGGTTAGTTGCCTTGGTCTCCTCAGACCTCCAATATCTTTCTATTTTGGGCCTCAAAACAGCCTTACCTGTTAACAAAGGAGGTAATCCCATACTGAATTTAGGAAGATAATTTATCATTTTTGATGATTTCATAACTTATTTCCTTCTAAGATGTTTCATGAGTGATGTTATAATGACTGTATGCAATCAGAAGTAACATGACCATTTTATGAACTCAGCATAAAGTGGTTAGAAAATCAGCTTTAAGAGGAAGATTGTTATAGCTAGAGATAACCCTGGCAAAGAAACTGTTAGGGAAAATTAAATTCCATTGGATACAGACAATTTGGGTTAACAGCATACCTATCATGAGGCCCCATCTTCCCAGGGTGGAACATGAACCTGCAATTGCTTGGTGTACTTTTTAAATATCTGGTAAATACATTTGAAAACCATGTTATTTATTCTATGTAATACCAATTTAAATTGCCGCAGCCTTCTTCATCTTTCTCAAGTACCGTACAATTTTATAGGCGAAAAAGAATATTCTTTTTGAAGGAAAAAAATGGCCACTGGCAAAGAGATTAAACTAGCTTAGAAGAGGATCAAAAAAAGAAATAGGAAAAGACATTATTATGAAATTGATTATAAACCTCCAGAACAATCTATGTTGGAAGAACAAAAATATTTATAAATATAAAGGTCTGCTCATGAAATACAGGAAGTCTGAATTCTTGCATTTTTTACCCCTCTGATGTATAGAAAATAAACAGACAAGGTAATTTATTTCCTTTTCATCCTTTTTCATATGGAGAGTAAGGTAGAGTTTCTTTCCCAGGGCCCTCCTTGAATTCCACCCTCTTTCTAATTCTCCTCATGGTTACTTGGTAACAATCTCTGTCTTCCTGGAATGGAGATGAAACTAACTGATGAGTAGCCAGGTAGTACATAGAGTCTGAATCACTTGTTTTGCAAAGAACATGTAAAGTTCTGAGTGTTGAAATGATTTATGTAGGTGCTAGAAACCACACAGATGATTACCAGAAGTCCAGTGCTTATATCAACTCTTAGGGTAGCAAGATCCATGAGTTACTGAATCCTGTCTTCTTGGTATAGTATCTAGCTCAGAACTGCAAAAGAGAAAATGTTCCCTCTGTTCTGTAGCGAACAATAAAATCTGTGCCCCACATACAGGTGTTGGAACAAGACTATTTCATGGATGATTGTTGCTAAAATCTTGTAAATAAACATCTATTTTCTGAGTATAAAATCTTATCACACTGCAATAACCACTTATTCATTATTGGATCTTCATGTAATAATCAATGCATAGTAGCCTGAAATATAGCTCCTCAGGGAAGAGTAAAATTTTTATTTGTGGACGTTTAATTCTTATTTTGAAAACATGACTTTGGGAATATGTAATTTTTTTTCATGCAATAAAATTGGTGTCCAACATAGTGAAAAAGTAAATACTTCAGTTACTCATACCTTTACCCTCCCCCCATTCATGTTTAAAGTTTCCAAAATAATCCTAAGAACAATATATAAAAGAGAAATACCATATGATATCACTTATATCTGGAATCTAATATATGGCACAAATGAACATTTCCACAGAAAGGAAAATCCTGGACATGGAGAACAGACTTGTGGTCACCAAGGAGAAGGGGGAGGGAGTGGGATGGACTGGGAATTTGGGGTTAATAGATCCAAACTTTTGCCTTTGGAATTGATAAGCAATGAGACCCTGCCATATAGCACTGGTAACTATATCAAGTCACTTATGATGGAGCATGATAATGTGAGTAAAAAGAATGTGTATATGTATGCATGACTGGGTCACTTTGTTGTAAAGTAGAAAGTTGACAGAACACTGTAAACCAGCTATAATGGAAAAAATTAAAATAAGAAAAAAATTATAAAAATTAAAAAAGTAAGAATGCTACTGTGTTTTCAGGGCTTCCTTATTCTTTTTAAATATTAATATATAAAAATACATCATTTTGAATGTCTTACATCTGTATCATAATATATTTATTTAAAAGCTCTTGATATCAGATGTTTCCATGTTAATTGGAGATACTGATTTACAGTTAAACCTTTCATATCTGAATAAATAGAGACTAGGGTAATAATCTGGATATATAAAATCAAGAGAGACCAGGGATCACTTACCTACTGTGGAAGGGCTGTTGGGCTCCCTCTAGTGGATAAAAGAGATAAGTTTTTTTTACCCTGCTGAAGGAGCGAGAAGCATGTGCAAATATATCATTGATACCACATAACAATCCAGAAAACTAGTGATCAACATGGTCAGAGTGAGTATAGAGTTGCCTATAGATACAATTATATTTTGATGTATTATATAAATATAACCTACTTTTTTAAAGATAGAACATTTAGGGGTTTACATAGCTCCAACAGCTATCTTTACCCCTAGATATTATAATTTATGAAAGCAGGAATCATAAGCCATGTGCACTGTCATTTTCCATTTGAGAACATTGTGGAAAAAAATGTCCATTTCCTAAAAGCTAGGAATTAGGAACTTTGAGAAAAATAAATAATAAAAATTTAAGTATTTGAAAATGCCTAGAGAAGAGAAATATAATTTGAAAGCTAAACAAATACTAAGGTAGTTCAAAATATAACAGGCACTAGTTATAGTTCATATGACTTCCTGAATTGAATATGACTTACCGATATCCAAGTAGAAGAAGATATCTGGAAAACAGCTCATGAAAGTAGAAAAATCAGATATTACCACTTGACCAAGAGAAGGAAGTCAAATGATGTGCTTTACTGAGAAGTACAAAACCAATTATATTATATTAACTCTTATTTTTCAGTCTTCAACTCTTTGTATGTCATGTGTATGTCATAAACTGCTAGTTTACTGTTTTGGATATATCCCTCACTTTCTTTACTATCTTCATGTGTGCTCATGCGTTCTGCCTCACCTTAAATACCTATTACATTATCTTACCTGTCAAAATGATGTCCAGCCTCTAAAAAACTATCTCAAATGATACTAATTCTCTTAGGATTTCTATGATATGCTGTAACTGGTAAAGATGTCCATAAATCTGTTGGCACTCCTCTCATTGAGAGGTGAGTTCTCTGTGTCCTCCTCTTTATTTCTCTGAGCTCATGAACACTTTGACCAATATAATATGATAGAAGTAATACTGTGTCAGTTTCTACATCCAGGCCTTAAGAGATCAGCAGTTTCTACTCTGAGATTTGGATTGTTACCTCTGAGTTAAGTCTATTGCCATGACATACGTCTGACTGTCCTAAGACCACCATGCTATGAGTAAGCCAAAATTACCTATGTAGATGGGTTGAATGGAGAGAGATGCTTGGTCAGTCCTTGCTATTCCAGATGTACCATTACAGGCACCAGATAAATGAGTTAAGAGGCCATATTAGAGCATTATATTCCCAGCTGATAAGACAGAACAAAGAAACCCAGCCAATAGCCAAAGTCTAGTTCTAAATATGGTTACTTGTTGAGCTACCCAGCCACATCTAGCCATCCGAAGAACCTCCAAATATTTAAGCTGCTCTAGCTAAGACCTCAGTCATTATAAAAAAAAAAAAAAAAAGACCTCAGTCATTATGGAACACAGCCATCCCCACTACACCCTGGCTAAATCCTTATTCACCAGTAATCATAAGTATGATTGAATACTTCTTGTTTTATACCAGTAATATTTGAGGTGGATTGCTATGCAGCACTTCTTAAGTGGAACATCCCACTAATTGGATGCACCCTACCTTGTTTTTGAGAGTTAATAGTAAGCATTATATGTCTAATTCAGGAATGTCATATTCTGCCTATGTTATATTTATAAATTTGTCTTAAGCCCTCTAATTTCATTTTAAACTCTTCAATGGTAAACAGTTGTATTTGTTCAAACACCTAGCTTTTTTTTTTTTTACTAAGGAAGTATTCAAGATATATCTATTGAGATAAATGTCCTAATTCTTAGTTCTCAGACTCTATAGTTTCAGTAGTTAAAGAAAAATACACTATTATGGGGTCTTATGTTTTCAACCAAATAATCTATGATGTTAACTAAAAGTTGCAGGGAAAATAAAGGTTAACTATAATAACAGTCTTTCCAGGCTATACTATAGAGAAAGGGGAAGATTTAATTCTTTGCAGAAGAATTCAACTTTAATTTGAAACATTATTTCCAGTAAATATCACTGAATAGGCAAAACTAAAATGGAAAGCTCTGACCTAAGTTACAAGGAATGCAAGAAAAAAAAAAAATCTTAAGAGTCAAAGAGTCCAGATCTCAGCCTAAATGAACAATATCCAAAGGCTGGTTCTTCAGGTTGGTGTGTAAGTGATGTGTTAACAAGTGGTGAATCAAAGTGTTAAAATGACAGGCAACATTGCTTGCTTCAGAGAACACTGATAATAGTCTGTTGAATCTGATGGCATTCAAAGTAGCAAATTCAAAAGCAATTTCAATATGCCTCTAAGTAATTAGAAAAATACATTTTATGATAATGTAGCCTAGGCAAAAGTCCACTTATTGAATGATCAAAACTCAAGCAGCTAATTTGCCCACCCTGCAAATATAACATCTTATGAAAAACTCTTTTTGAATACATGACGTAATGATTACTAGTCTCAAAAAAGAATTTTTATGTTGTATATGTATTTTTTGTAGCTTTATAAGATGCTTATTCAAGTACCACATTTCTAAAATATTTCGTTCTTCTTTGTCAAAACAAGATATGTCTGTTTCTAAGCTTCTTTTTTTTCTCATAAGACATTGTAAGAAAATAGCAATTTATTGTAAAGGTATCCCCAGTATAAGTCTATTTTTAAAAATTATACATTGAAAACATTTTCTAAGTTTCTCTTTGGTTAACAGTTTTAAATTGTATTGATTATATTATAATTATTTATATTTTTCATTATTCCTCTGATTGGTTATACATTTATCATTTTGTCCTTCAAATATCATTGATGACTATGTGTTAGGTCAATAAACTAGACTCTGGGAACAAAAAGATTAATAATATTACAGGAGAAATGCATCTCCCCACCCTGGGATTTTTTTTTTCCTAAGCACATCTGGGTCTCTCTTCTCACCTTTAATCACTGTAGCTAAGAAGCAGGGATGGCTTGTTTGATAGCTAAATTTGGAATAGTAACTAGGAATGCATTAGCTGTACCCTTCTTTTGCTGTGTACAGCTGAATTGTCCCCCAGAATTACCAGTTCTCCTTGGCTATGCCTCAGTTCTTGCCTGAGCAATACTTCCATGCTTCCATGTAGTGTAGGCAAGTATGGCCCTGGAGTGTTTATGACAGGATGAGTGTATCTGCCTAATTTTAGGGTTCACTTATCATGTCCATTTGTCTCTTGCTGTATGTTACATCTTCCAACTTCGCCACTCTCAGTAATAAGAGCAATAGTTTAGCCACCAGTTTTACCATTTGATTCCCAGTGTTTTCAGAACCTGAATGGAGAAATGTAAGTGCTATTTATGAGGAACTTTCTCCAGGATCCCAACAAATAAAAATGGTTCTTGCCTTTATAATCAAATTGGGCAGACATACACAAGAATTATAAAAGAAGTACACTGATATGTGTGTGGAGGCCTGGAGTACAGCATACATAACATCCAGAGAGCCATCAAGGTTTATGTGGGAACTACAATTACAATAAGTTTGATGGTGCTGGAAATTAACAGGTAGGCATCGATATAAGACTGGAGATCTAGGTAGGGCCTTGTATGCCACGTTGAGAAATCTGCACTTTATTTTGACAGGGATGATAAAAAACTGAAAGTTTTAAGCATGGAAGTGACTTGAACAGGTTTGTTTTTCACATCTCTTGGTGGTATATATAATGGATTGAATATGGATAAAAGTAGAGATAGGGAGCCCAGTAAGTATAGGCAAGAAGTAATAAATATTTCTATTAATAAATAATAGTGGGGGGAAAGATGTGAGGCTCACCTACTCCCACAATATATCAAAAACCCATCTATATGTGGTAGTATTTGCCCAGAAAACTTGCTGAATGCTGACAAAATACACCAGGATTTTGATAGAGCAAGAAAAACTTCATGAAACTGAGTAAGATAAAAGAAAGAAGAAAAAAGAGAGAAAAGAAAAAGCAATATAGGTCAGGACCTGGGCCCCTGTGAGGGAGCTGGAAGTAGAAAAAACTCTCACACCCTGGGAAGTCACCCACACCAGTGAGGAGACCAGCCAAGACACAGTAAGAACTTTGTAGTATTGGAGGAGAACACAGCAATCAGTGTAAAACAGTTAAAATGGGGGCAGCCCTCTACAAACAGTCATTGTCACTGCCCAGAACTTCCCAACCATAGGCTGGGGCAGTAGGTACCAGGAACTGAAACTTCAGCTTTGGAGATCAGTCTCAGACAGAAAATTGGGGCTGGCTATGTGGGAAAAAAACTAGGATTGGTAGCATGGAGAGAACCCAGAAAGACTGCAATCTATTAGAGTGACCACATTTGAAGCTATATGCTGAGTAATCATGGTGAGGCTTGGAGGCTAGGTGCCATTGTTAGGGGGAGCTGGAGGGTGCCACCACTATAGCCTTACCCACTGCAAGTGAGCTCAGACTGCAAGACCCCAACTGTTCCAGCTCCAGAATCTACCCTTGAGCAGTGGCTGCTTAGCAACAGTTGTAGAGCAGCCCACAACCCTGAAGGCTACAAAAAAAGTGGAACAAGTGGAGGGAAACTTTATAGCATTCAGAGGGACTTGGGAATAGCACAGGCCCCATGACCCCATACAGGAGCTGGCTAGGGGAACACTGAAGCAATTTATGTAACTGTGCATAATCCAATATCCCTGATTGTGGATGGCCCAGTGTGTGGGCAGAGAGCCCAAATTTCTCTATGGGATGGAAGGTGAATTTGGACTGTCCAGGATTCTGCCAGGGGCCTCCTGGGCATGTGGGGAGCCACAATTTACCTAGGGGAAGGATAAAGTTATTTCCTAAGCAGCACAAATGATCTTGAAAATCCACAAGGGGCCTTTTGGGCAAGTGAAGAGCTGTGAAAAGACCATTGAACTGGTAAAGCTATTTCAGAAACAGCATAAAAGTTCCTTGGAGTCAAATACGGCCTGGTGGGTGGTCAGAGAGCTGTGATCTGCGTGGGAGTGAAGAATGTGAATTTGGAAAAAGCAAAAAGGATCTTGGGAGTGGACACATAATCAGCATAGCCAAAGAAGGTGAGAGGGGATGGTCAACAGGCTTATGAAAAAATGCTCAATTTCACTAATGATTAGAGAAATGCAAATCAAAAGTACAACGAGGTACCACCTCACACCTGTCAGAATGGCCATCATTAACAAGACAACAAATAATGAGTGCTGGAGAGGCTGTGGAGAAAAAGGTACCCTCCTCCACTGTTGGTGGGGATGTAAAGTGGTAAAACCACTATGGAAAACAGTGTGGAGGTACCTCAGAAAACTAAATATAGAGCTACCATATGATCCAGCAATTCCACTGCTGGGCATATATCCAGATAAAACTTTCTATGAAAAAGATATATGCACCCATATGTTCATTGCAGCACTATTCACAATAGCCAAGACATGAAAACAACCTAAATGTCTATTGACAGATGAATGGATTAAGATTTGGTACATAGATACAATGGAATATTACACAGCCATAAAAAGACAAAATAATGCCATTTGCCACAACATGGATGGAACTAGAGACTCTCATACAAAGCGAAGTAAGCCAGAAAGAAAAAGACAAATACCGTATGATATCACTTATTTGAAGAATATAAAATATGGAACAGATGATCCTATCTAAGGGGAAAAAATAATGTATTGAGGAAATAAAATAAAAACAAAAAACAAAAAAATCTCAAAAAAATTAAAAAAATAAAATAAGAATAACAAATAAAAAACAGAAACAGAGCATGGCCAAGAAGAACAGACTTAGGGTTCCAGGGTGAGGGGGAAAAGGGAGCGAGTGGGAAGGATAGGCATTTGGGGGGTTTCAGTGGATGCACTTTTATATCTGAAGTGGATGGGCAATGGGATCTTTTATAGGGAAATGTGTGATTGGGTCACTATGTTGTACAACAGAACTTGAAACATTGTAAATCAACTACACTTTAATAATAATAATGATGATGAAAAACAAAACAAGTTGAGAGGGGCACGTTAGCACACGTTTTTACTTTCTGGCACCTACAGGGAACACTCTGCAATTTGCCGAGTAGGGGGATGGATGCTGGAATGGTACAGGGGTCTGCAGCTACAGAGAAAGGCTTTAAGCAACAGAGAGAAGCCCCCACCCTTGGGGCTACAGAGAACACCCCCTGTTTACAAGAGATCCACTTCAGACCCAAGGACACAAACAAACTAAAAGTAAGGGGATGGGAAAAGATATTACATACAAATGGAAATCAAAGGCAAAGTGGCAGTAGCAATACTGATACCACACAACATAGACTTTTAAATAAAGAAAATCAAAAGAGACAAAGAAGGACACTATATAATAACCAAAGATCAATCCAAGAAGCCGATATAACAATTGTAAATATATATGAACCTAACATAGGAGCACCTCAATATATAAGGCAACTGCTGACAGCCATAAAAGAAGAAATCAACAGCAACACAATATTAGTGGGGGACTTTAAATAACACCCCACTTATTACAATGGACATATCATCCAGGCATAAAATCAACAAATAAATGCAGGCCTTAAATGACACTCTAGATCAGATAAACTTAATTGATATTTATAGAACATTTCATCCCAAAGCAGTAGAATATGCATTCTTCTCAAGCACCCATGGAACATTCTCCAGGATAGATCACATCCTCGGCCACAATTAAGCCTTGGAAAATTTTAAAAAGTTGAAATTTTTCCATGCATTTTCTCTGACCACAATGCTATGAGACTAGAAACCAACTACAAGAAAAATAACAGCAAAATACACAAACTCCTGGAAGCTAAACAAAATGCTACTTAACAATCAATGAATCTTTGAAGAAATCAAAGAGGAAATCAAACGATACTTAGAGACAAATGACAGTGAAGATTCAACAATCCAAAACCAATGGGACACAGCAAAAGCAGTTCTGAGAGGTAAGTTGATAGCAATATAGTCATATCTCAGAAAAGAAGAAAAAGCTGTAATAAAAAACCTAACATTACACCTAAAACAACTAGAGAAGGAAGAACAGACCAAACACAAAATTAGCAGAAGGGAAGAAATCATAAAGATCAGAGCAGAAATAAATGAAATAGAGACAATGAAAACAATAGAGAAGATCAAAGAAACCATACGGTGGTTCTTTGAAAAGATCAACAAAATTGATAAACTTTTAGCCAGACTCATCAAGAGAAAAAGAAGAAGGTTCAAGTCAATAAAGTTGGAAATGAAAAAGTTGGAAATTACAACTGGCTCCACAGAAATACAAAGCATCATGAGGCTACTATCAGCAACTATATGCCAATAAGATGGACAACAGAGAAGAAATGGACAGATTCTTACAAAAGTACCACCTACCAAGACTGAACCAGGAAGAAGTTGAAAATATGAACTGACCAATGACAAGAACTGAAATTGAAAATATGCTTTAAAAACCTCCAAAAAACTAATGTCTAAGACCTGATGCTACACAGGCGAATTCTATCAAACATTCAGAGAAGAGGTAACACCTATTCTTCTGAAACTCTTCAAAAAATAGCAGAGGAAGGGACACTCCCAGGCTCATTCTATGAGGCCACCATCACCCTGATACCAAAACCAGACGAGGATACCACACACACACCAATAAATTACAGGCCAATTTCACTAATGAACATAGATGTAAAAATCCTCAGTGAAATTTTAGCAAACCAAATACAAATATATTGAAAGGATCTTACACCATAATCAAGTGGGATTATCTTCAATATGTGCAATATCTGCAAATATATTATATAAAATATGTAATACATATAACACATAATATATATAGTATATATTATATATATAACATAATCAAGTGGGGTTATCTTAATATCTGCAAATATATCAAAAAACTTCAATATCTGCAAATCAGTGTGATACACCACATCAACAAACTAAAGAATAAAAACCATATAATCATCTCAATAGATGCAGAAAAAGCTATTGACAAAATTCAACACTCATTTCTGATAAATACTCCCCAGAGAGTGGGCAGAGAGGCATCCTACCTCAAAATAATAAAAGCCCTATATGAAAAACCCACAGATAACATCATTCTCAATGGTTAAAGACTGAAAACATTTCCACTAAGATCAGGAAGAAGATAAGGATGTCTACCTTCACCACTACTATTCAACCTAGCTTTGGAAGTCCTAGCCACAGCAATTAGAGAAGAAAAAGAAATAATAGGAATACAAATTTGAAAAGTAGAAGTGAAACTATCACTCTTTGCAGGTAACTTGATACTGTACCTAGAAAACCCTAAAGATACTACCAGAAAACTGTTAGAACCCATCAATGAATTTGGCAAAGTTGCAGCATACAAAATTAATACACAGAAGTCTATTTCATTTCTATATACTAACAATGAAAGATTAGAGAAATCAGAAAAACCATCCTATTACAATCATATCAAAAAGAATAAAATACCTAGGAATAAACCTACCTAAAGAAACAAGACACCTATACTCTGAAAAATATAAGACACTGATGAAATAAATCAAAGCTGGCACAAACAGACGGCAAAATATACCATGCTCTTGGACTGGAAGAATCAATATTGTCAAAATGACCATAATATCCAAAGCAATCAACAGATTCAATGCAATTCCTATGAAATTACCAAGGATATTCCTCACAGAACTAGAACAAAATATTTTAAAATCTGTATAGATACACAAAAGACCTCAAATAGCCAAAGCAATATGGAAAAAGAAAAATGGAAATGGAGGAATCAGGCTTCCTGGCTTCAAACAATGCTACAAAGCTACAGTTATCAAAACAATATGGGACTGGCACAAAAACAGAAATATAGATCAATGGAACAGGATAAATAAATCTAAGCACCTATGGTCAACTATTCTACAACAAAGGAGGCAAGAACATACAGTGGAAGAAAAATAGTCCCTACAATAAGTGCTGCTGGTAAATTGGATAGCTGCATGTAAAAGAATGAAATTAGAACACTCTCTAACACCATACACAAAAATAAATTCAAAATGGATTAAAGACCTAAGTGTAAGGCCTGATACTATAAAGCTTCTGGAGGAAAACATAGTAAGAATGTTCTTTGACATAAATCACAGAAATATCTTGTTTCATCCACCTCCTAAAATAGGTTAATAAAAACAAAAATAAACCAGTGGGGCCTAATTAACCTTAAAAGCTTTTGCACAGCAAAGAAAACCATTAGAAAAATATATAGACAACCCACAGAATGGGAGAAAAATCTTTGCAAATGATGCAACAGACAAGGGCCTAATCTCCAAAATATACAAACAACTCGTACAGTCAACAGAAACAAACAAACAACCCATTTGAATAATGGGCAGAGACCTAAATAGACATTTCTCCAAAGAAGACATATAGATGGCCAAGAGACACATGAAAAAATGCTCAACATGACTATTAGAGAAATGCAAGTAAAACCACAATGAGGTACTACCTCACACCTGTAAGAATGGCCATCAACAAGACAACAATTAATGAATGCTGGAGAGGGTGTGGAGAAAATGATACCCTCCTCACTGTTGGTGGGGATGTAAATTGGTACAACCACTATACCAATGTTGTAAATCAACTATACTTTAAAAATAAAGAAATAGTAGTAAAAATATAAAAAGAGGAAATTATATAGAAAATTCTTATGAAGTAAAATCAACATGATTTGATAATTGAACAACTGTGGCAATGATAGGGAAATCTAGGGTCATTCTCTGTTTTCTAAGTTGCGTAAATTCATCGATCATAGTGTCATCAAATAAGACAAAGTAAAGAAGTTAAATACTTGGGTCAATGTTAATGACCTTTAATTTTGGAAATGTTATAATTTGATGTGTCTGTGGGAAATTTAGCCTTGAAATTTCTCCTGATCCTTAGTTAAATGATTCCAAAGATTTGAGGGAAAGTTATAGTTAGAAACTTATATTTGGGAGTTATCAATCAAAAAATAGATGAATACAAATTTAAGTTTGCAGTATGACAAGTATGAGACCAAGGAGGAGACTCTCATCAATACCATCATTTATTTGGTGATTATTTGAAGATGACCCCATGATTGAAATAGATAAAAAATAGTCAAGAAAACACAGTGTTATGGAAGCCAAAGGTGTAGAAATTTTAAAAGTATAAGGCCAGCAAACAGTGATGAATATAGTAGAGAAATCTAGTAAGGTCAAGACTGAAGAAAAAAATCTCTTGGCTTTTATAACTTAGAGGTCATTAAAAACCTTCATGAAAGTAGCTTTGACTCTACTATTTTGGACAAAAGCCAGATTAAAGAGAAATGACGGAATGGGAAATGAAGGAGTAAAGAAGCGTGAATATAAATTACCATTTTGAGAAGTCTTCATGAGAATGGCTGAAGAGTGATTAGAAGGTAGCTAGAGGAAGTATTAAAAGTACTATTTATTTTTTCTTATAAGATACCTTAGCATTTTTATATAATGTTGGACAGGAAATATAGAAGACAGAGCGATTAATGATAAAGGGAAGAGAGTGTGATTGACCAAATGGATTAAGGTCCTGTAGGTGATGAATGGGATCAGAGACACAAAGTAGAGTGGCCTTGAACAGAAGGGATGTCTTTGAGACTGTCATAGAATGAATCATAATAGACAGTTGCAGATAAAGGATGCACTCAAGGGCTTAAGGAGAGGGTTGAAATTTCACAAAAGTATTTACAAGAAATAAGTAATTTTCTAACTGTTGAATGTGTACATCTATTGCTTTTGCTTCCCATAATTTCTCTCTGGTTATTAATCCCTCCTCCACCTCAACTCTGACTTTGTGCTTTGGCCAAATTTGTTACGTTGGTTTAAGCCAGTAACTTCATTTATTAGTTTAGAAATATTTGTAGATCCAAATTTAAGTCAATCAGAACACAGCTTCAGACTTTGGAGTGTCCAGAGAGAGGAATGTGTGTTTGTCCTTAGAGACACATCAAAAAGTTGCACAAGTTGTGCACTGCCTATCTTCATGGACTCTGTGTGTATTGACTTAGAACATGAATGGGCCCCCCTGGAGTTTTGCAGCATGGCCCTTCTATCTTCTTTAGATGTGGTTTTGTAAGGACATATGTTTGTACCCACCAGGATCCATCATGCCATCACCAGAAGAGAACCTCTCTAAGAATGAAGCAACACAGTGTGCCCGGTTCAGAGAAAGACACAAACAAGGCACCAATGACATCTCTGCTTTAAATTATTCTGAAGCTCCAATCTATCCATTGGCTCCAATCTATCCATTGGACATTAACACAAAGATCCACTCCTTTATTTTCATACACCAGTTTAGATTCAAGTTTCTGGCACTTGCACAGCCACACATTTTATTTAAAAAACAGGAGTTCCCGTCGTGGCGCAGTGGTTAACGAATCCGACTAGGAACCATGAGTTTGTGGGTTCGATCCCTGCCCTTACTCAGTGGGTTAATGATCTGGCATTGCCGTGAGCTATGGTGTAGGTCACAGATGCAGCTCGGATCTCGCATTGCTGTGGCTCTGGTGTAGGCTGGCAGCTACGGCTCCGATTAGACCCCTAGCCTGGGAACCTCCATATGCCGTGGGAGCGGCACAAGAAATGGCAAAAAGACAAAAAAAAAAAAAAACCCAAACAAACAAAACAATACTATTGTCTGTTGTCTGTGAATTAATACAAAAATCTTCACTTGCTAATTTGCTTCAGATGCCCCTAGCAGAGTTCCATTCTCACAGAGATGGGGGTAATAAATGCCTTAGGATATGAATATTACTGCTCTATATCCATTTTCATCCTAAGAGACAGAAGAAATTGTACAAATAATGTTAAATGATGTCAGCAACTTTTGTGAATTCTTCTTGTTTGAATTTTCTTTCCTTCTTCCCTTGACATTTGAAGTTAGTTAAATGAGAAAAAATAATATGTTCCTCCTTCTATACAAAGATGATGCTACCTATTTATTGGCAGGTAAGTTATTGTAGCTGTTCACATCATGGTTCCCTCTGGGATACCAGTATAAGGAGGCAGTGTTAGGAAATAGTTTTGCCTTATTTTTGTCCCTCAAACAGGTCAAGCTTGTTCTTATGCAGGGAGTATTACACTTCTAGTTGCTTATGCTTTTAATGCTGAGTTCCCAGATCTTCAAATGTAGGTTTCTTTCTCCTAGTCGAGGTCGCATCTCAAATGCTGCCTCCTCAGAGAGCTTTCCCTGACCATTCTAGCCAAAGTAACATCTTATTTCAGCCACTCTCTGTTCTCTTGTAGTCTTTATTTTCTCTAATAGCTTCTAACATATATATTTATTTGTTAATTAGATGTATAAATATCCTCCATACTAGAAGATAAGCCCCGGCAAGGGAAAAGGCTTTGTCTTGATTTCTGCTGGATTTACCAGCATCTGCAAAAGTGAGATGCTGATACATATAAGTCACTCAGTAAGTACTGGTTAAATGCAAAACTGAACAATATTCATGGTGAGATGAAACATGTGCAAAAATACAACACCAGAAATAAAAGACCATGATTTGTCAAGTATTATATGACCACAATATACTTACCTATCTGAACTGCCATTTCATAAATGTTATAACATTTTGAGGAGACAGAGGAAAGACCTTGATGCTTATTTACTAAAACTGTTATCTTCTCTGTGGAAAACTGTTCCAAAAATCCACACTAATATTTTAATGAACATATATGTTTACAAGTATTTTGGAAACTATATCATTATAATTTTGGTCATTACTTTTATGTTAGTGGTAGAATAATAGTTACAATGTGTACATAGTTAAAATAAATGTTAGGTGTTTTATATCTTGAATGTTTCTTTCTTGTTTTGCATGCCTTTATTTTAACACTTATCACGTTATCTTGTAAATATTAGCAGGGCACCATTTAAAAATACAGAGATAGTTGTTAATATTCATGACTGGTGGACTTAGCAATTTTGCATTATTTTAGATAAGTACTCCTTTGGAGCCTCAGAGACCCAATAATCCTAAAAGAAAGTACCATTTAACAAAACATTGCCTAACTTCTCCCATCACTCTCCATATACATTTGAGACCAACTTAGAGTTGTGTCATTTGCCTAAGGGAAGAAAGCTGCCAAATTGCCCAAACTACTGTTGACTTAATAAGAGGCTATACATTCATGAGAATCACTCTTTTTGAAATGGAGGAACTGTAGAGTATCTTCCATATTCCACAAATTGTAGCAAGGGTACAGGCACCAGTGTATTCAATTTCAAAAACTCTTCTTCCAGGCTGAATCTTAGGTTATTATGTATTTCCTATGCTATCCTTTGGTGATTATAGTTATCATTTGTAGATCCTATAAAAATAAATATACATTTATGTCACCTACATCACCATGTTTTTTGTTTTCAAATATAATCAGATTAGTAAGGCTCAGGACAGCCACTCCAAAACTACTAAAATGAAATCTAGACTCAGATGTACTTGGAAAATCATAACAGCACCTAAAGCTGATACTGACAGTCCTCATAATGCCATATAAAGGGAAGATTTTCCCGTACCATCATTTTTATAGTTGAACCAAGAATAACCATCAATGGATGATACATGTTTTATTACTTGAAATTGTGTAATGCTTGCAAACCTAACAGGAATAATTTTTTTCTTCCATGTAAATTGAGCCTTGGGTCAAAAATGCAGAATATATCCCATCTAGAAATTGCAGTATCCATCCTTCAAGTCAAAAGTAACAACTTTTGAGTTGGCCAAAAAATGGTCCTACCTTATTCCCACCCCACAAATCAAACCTTCTCCAAAAGGGTAAATAATGGAAGGAACTCAGGTAGCAGATTGCTTTCTGAGTGGTTTTTTTCCCAGCAAGGTAAGTACCAACACTAGATAAGAGATTGATAAAATTTGTTAGTAGTGTGTGTTTGAGATTAAAGTTTTTCATACATTTTGTTGAGTCATTGTCAGAGAAATGGAGAGTGCATGGAGAGGAATGTTAAGGTTAATTCAGCGTAAATGTACTAGATTGCTGGGAAATACTGGGAAGTGGCTTAGGACTTCCTAGAATACCTGACAGAATGTATTTAAAATATATGGAAATTCAGTAAAATGACTGAATAGAAAAGAAATGTATACGTTTTTTGCTGTATAGCATCATTCACCATTTATAAAGCATAATTTACTCATTCAACAAATATTTATTGAATGTTAGCTACATAGCACTGTGAAGATTCTAAAGAAAAACATTCTGTGCAAAAAAAAAAAAATATAAGCAGCCTAAAATGAACTGAATAAATAATATAAAGATCCATAAGAAGAAAATTGGAAAAACAAAACAAAAACTCTGCTGAATGAAAATATAAAGTATAGGGCAAGGTATTTTGCTTCCTTTTATAGGAAGAGTAATATTGCAAAGATGTGATAGGCAGAGTAATGCCTCCTGTGCCCCAATTATGTCCATATCCTAATTCCTGGAACCTGTGAATATGTAACCTTGCATAGCAAAGGAGAATAAAAGCTATAGATAGAATTACTAATCATCATATTAGTAATTGAAAGACGGAGACTATCCTGGATTATTTGAGCAGCCCTAATGTGATCACATGAACTCTTAAAATTGAGAGAAAGTCAGAAGTGTGGATCAAATAGATGCTACCTGAGGAAGACTCAACCAGCTGTTGAATGGCTTTGGAGGTAGAGGAAGGGGGCCACAAGCGAAGGAATATGACAGCCTCTAGAATCTGGAAATGACCCTCAGCATACAGCCAGTAAGAAAATGGGGACCTCAGTCCAAAAACCACAAGGAACTTAATTTTCCAATTGAGACAAATGAGCAAGGAAATGAATCCTCCCCTAGAGTATCCAGAAAGGAACAGAACCCTGCTAAAACCTTGATTTTAGCCCAGTGACATGTTCTTCAGACTTCTGACCTATAGAACTGTAAGATAATATATTTGCATTGTTTTATGTGCTAAATTTGTCATACTTAACAGCAACAACAGAAAATGAATACAAAGGATATGAATTCTTTCCAAAACAATTTACAGCATTTAAGCTACTATGCTAACCAATATCCCAAGGGGACTTTTAAAATCGGTTTTATGATACCACCCTAAATTAAACCAAAAGGATATATGAAAGCAAGTATAGTCAAATTTTTTGAAAAATAAAAGTAATAAAGACAATGTGTGTTACCTCTTAAAATGTATTAAAATTCGACAATAACTGAGGTACTTGGAAAGTAGAACTGGGACTAGGCAAATTAAAAGAAAATAACTGAGTGCATTATTTTATCTTTATATACTAATAATCATTGTGGGGAGCTGAGAAGATACAAGGAGCCAAGGAAGGGAGCTTGCCTGAACGGTGCAAAACTGAGGGCAGGCTCCTAATCAGAAAAAAAGACCTTGCCTGATGGCAGAAAAACCTGAAGTCAGGTTCCTAAGCAAGGAAGAGAGCTCGCCTGAATGGTACATGCCGAAGGTGGGCTTCTGGTCAGGATGAAAGCCTGCCTGTACGGTACAAGCGGAGGGCAGGCCTCAGGTTACACAGCTCTCATTTTGATGTTTATGGGGAAGAATTGGGGCATTCCTGGGAAAACAATTTCCATGTTTGTGCCAGAGAACATGGATTGTTTCTCGGGTGACCTAGTCTTTCCTGTTGTTTTATTTGTTATTCAGTTTTCCTCAGTCTTTCCTGATTATTTACTTATTATTCTTATTTCTCATTCTTATTTTCCTGTGGTGATTTGTGATTTAACAAAATTACAATAATAATAAGAATTTCATCCTGAAGGACTTTCCCCTATATAAATCCAACTTAATTAAAAACATAGTGTTTATCTACTAACCAGTTATACAGTAAACTTTAGAGTTAGGGTTTTAATGAGATTCATAGAAGTTAGACATATATTATTCTTGATCAAAAGAAACCCAGCTGTGAGATTTGTCCTTGATTTTAGAAAATTTTAATGGTAGCTAGCTAAGTTGATTTGTATTTTCTCACACTGTCTCCCTGCCAAGGACACTTTGAAGATAGACACTAGTCTAAAAACGACATTTTTTTGTTTGTGAATTCTTCAGCTTGTGGGAATTGGCTGGCCATGAGATGGTTTGTGCTGGGTCTCCTCTTTCCCATATTATATGTTTATGTCTTTTTGTCCTTGAATTGTACTCACTAAATTTAGTTAAACTGAAGATTTTAAAACATGACATATTGCTACTGTACCATGTGATCAAAAAACAAAGCCTAATAGTTAACCAATGTACTTTTAACACTATGATGTAATCTGTAGTAAAAAACTGTCTATATAATCAACCACTATGCCAATAAAATTTGAGCAGTCCAGCGCCCTGAAAGAAGGGACAGAGAGGCTGTCTCCGTCTCTTTTGCCAACACTGTCCATCTCCTATGGGGAAAAGGTACACTCCCTTGCCGCCGGAGCTGGCCTCCAGCATAATATTTGTAAAAGCCTGCCTGAATGGTGCATGCTGAAGGTGGGCTTCTGGACAGGATAAAAGCCTGCCCTCGGTTTTGCACCATTCAGGCAAGCACCCTTCCTTGGCTCCTTGTATCTTCTCGGCTCCCCGCAAATCATAACATGAAAACTACACAAATCAACAAATGAAAAATAAGCATGTGTAACTGATATAAACATGAATATATATAAATCCTTAGTTAATAAGAACAATGACAAATATATATCCTATCAATTTTTCAAGATTTTAAGTACTTTTTTAGTTTTGGTAAATATACATATCATAGTTTACCATTTTAGACATTTTTAAGAGTATAATGCAGAGTATTATTCTATTCCCAGTGTTGTGCAACCATTACTATTTCCAGAACATTTTCATCAGCTCAAATTGAAAATCTGTACCCTTAAATGATAGCCATTCCTCCCTCTTCATATCTCCTTGTGATCTCTATTCTAATTTCTGTCTCTACGAATTTGCCTATGCTAAGTACCTCGTATAAGTAGAATCATACAATGCTTGTTGTCCTTTTATGCCTGACTTATTTTACTTAGCTTGTTTCCACCTTTTAGATATTGTGAACAATGCTGTTCATTGGTATGTAGATATCTGAATCCCTGAATTAAAATATTTTCAGTATATACCTAGAAGTGGAATTGCTGACCATATGTTTAAATATTTGAGGTACACCATATGTTTTCTATAATAGCTCTACCATTTTACATTCCCACCAGCAAGGCACAAAGGTTCCAGTTTATCCACATATTAACCAACATTTTTTTATTTTTTATTTTTTGCTTTTAGGGCTGCATTTATAGCATATGGAAATTCCCAGGCTAGGGGTCAAATCAGAGCGTTAGCTGTCAGCATATGCCACAGCCACAGCAGTGCAGGATCTGACCATATCTGTGACCTACACCACAGCTCACGGCAATGCTGGATCCTTAACCCACTGAGTGAGGCCAGGGATTGAACCCACATTCTCATGGATACTAGTTCAGTTTGTTACCACTGAGCCACAACAGAAACTCCCTTAACCAACAATTTTCATTTTCCATTCTTTAAAATAATAGCCATCATGGAGTTCCCTGGTGGTCTGTCAGTTAAGGATTTGATGTCATAACTGCTGTGGCTTAGGTTTGATCTCTGGTCTGGGAACTTCCACATGCCATGGGCACAGTAAAAAAAAAAAAGTGCATGATCCTTCCTTATTTTAATAATAATAATAGCAATCATAATGTGTGTGAAATGTTATCTCCTCTGGATTTGATTTGCATTTCTGTAATGATTGGTAATGTTGAACATCAGTATTAGCTCTTAAGTTTAGGCCTTCGATCCATTTTGAGTTAAATATTATATATGGTGTACAGGTCCAACTTCATTTGTTTGCACATGGATATTGTTTTGTCTGCACCATTTGTTGAAAATATAGTCCTTTTCCTATTGAATGGCTTTGGCACCCTTGTCAAAAATTTGCTGGCCATATATGTGAGGGTTTATTTCCTGGATTTCTATTCTATTCAATTGATCAGTATGTCTGTACTTCTGTCAGTACCATACTATTCTGATTACTGTAGCTTTGTAGTAAGTTTTGAAATCAGGGAATATGAGTCTTTAAACTTTTATTCATTTTCAAGTTGGTTTTAATCATTCAGAGTTCCTTGACTCCCACATGTGTTCTAAGATGTATTTTTCTATTTCCAAAAAATGCCATTGGGATTTTTAATAAGGGTTTCACTGAATGTGTAGATCACTTTCTGCAGTATTTTTATCTCATTTTCTTTATTTCTTTTTTGAATTGTTCATTGTCACTGTATGGAAATGTAACTAATTTTCATATGTTGATTTCGTGTCCCGCAATTTTGTTAAATTTCTTATTAAATTTATAGCATATTATTGTGGAGTCATTATGGTTTTCTACATATAGGATCATGTGATCTAGAAAAAAAGATAATTTTACTTCTTCCCTTCTAATTTGGATGACCTTATTTCTTTTTCCTCTCTCATTGCTCTGGCTAGAAGTTGCAGTGTTATGTTGAATAGAAATGGCAAAGCAGGCATCTGTGTCTTGTTCCTGATTTAGGAGAAAAGACTTTAACTTTTCATCATTGAGTATGATGTTAGCTGTGTATTTTTAATACATGGACTTCATCCTGATAAGGAATTTTCTTCTATTCCTAGTTTATTGCATTTTTTATATCAATAAAGACTGATGAATTTTGAAAATATTTTTTGACATCAATTGAGATGATCGTAAAATTTCCCCCCTTCATTCTGTTAAAGTGGTAAATGACATTGATTTTACTTTATATGTGGAACCATCCTTGCCTTTGGGAAATATATCCCACATGGTCTTAGTGTATAACACTTTTAGTATGCTGCTGCATTCATTGCTAATATATTGTTGAGTATATTTGCATCAATATTCATAAATATTTGCAACAATATTCAATATTCATATTGTTCTATAGCTTTCTTAGTGTGTATTTGGTGTAGGTGTCAGGGAAATGTGGACCATATGGAGTGGATTGGAAAGTGTTTTCTTCAATTTTTTTTGAAAAGTTTGAGGAAGAATGATGTTGATTCCTCTTTAAATTTTTGGTAGAACTTAACCATGAAGCCATCTTTTTCTGAACTTTTTTTCATTGGGAGGTTTTTGATTACTGATTTAGTCTCCATACTTATATACAGATTTTCATTTTTTTATGATTCAGTTTTGGTAAATTATATTTCAGAAAAATTTCTATTTAATCCAGACTATCCAGTTTGTTGACATATAAATCTTCATGCTATTCTTTTATAAAACTTTCCATTCTATAAAACCAGGAGTAATGGCCCTACTTTCACTCTGGATTTTAGCAGTTTGAGACTCTCCTTGTTTTAGATTTATTCAGGTACAATTTATATATGAAAAGTTGCACAGATTTAATGTAACATTTTTTTGAGTTTGGGCACGTATATGCACTCATGATACCAACACTGCAACCAAAATATCTGTCATTGCCCAAAACTTCCTTAGGTTCTTTGTGTTTCTCTTTTTGTAAGAACACTTGAAATCAATCCTCTTAATATATATTTAAACTGCAGAATGCTCTATTGTTAACTATGGGTTCTAGTTTTCATATTAGCTCTCTGGAATTTATTCATCTTGCAGAACAGAAATTTTACATTCATTGTAAAACAATTACCCAATTTTCACTTTCTCTAGCCCCTGACAACCATCATTCTATTATCTGCTACCATAAGTGTATTTAGATAGCTCACCTAAGTGGAATAATGCAATATTTTTATTTCTGTGACTGGCTTTTTTCACTTAGCATAATATACTCTATATTCATCCCTGTTGCTTCAATAGGTGGGATTTCACTTTGTTAAGGCTGAAAATATTATATTGTGTGTGTGCATGCATATAAAATTTTCTTTATCCATTCATTTGTCAATGAACATTTGGGTTGTTTCCATATCATGATTATTGTGAATAATGTTACAATGAACATGGAGATACAGATATCTCCTTGACATACTGATTTCAATTCTTTTGTATATATACCCAGAAGTAGGAAAGGAGGATTGCTGGATCATGTATAGTTCTGTTTTGAATCTTAAGGAATCTCCACACTGTTTTTTTACGGTTTTTATTTTTTCTATTATAATTGATTTACATTGTTCTGTCAATTTCTGCTGTATAGCTAAGTGACCCATATATATATATATATATATATATATATATATATATATATATATATATATTCTTTTTCTCACATTATCCTCCATCATGTTCCATCATAAGTGACTAGATATAGTTTCCTGTTGTATACAGTAGGACTTCATTGCTTATCCACTCCAAATGCAATAGTTTGCATCTAATAACCCCAAACACCCAGTCCATCCCACTCTATCCCTCTCCACCTTGGCAACCACAAGTCTGCTCTCCAAGTCCATGAGTTTGTATCTTTTCTGTAGAAAGGTTCATTTGTGCCATATATTAGATTCCAGATATAAGTGATATCATATAGTACTTGTCTTCTTTCTGTCTCACTTAATTGAGAGTCTCTAGATCTACCCATGTTGTTGCAAATGGCATTAATTTTTTTATGGCTAGGTAGTATTCCATTGTTTATATGTAACACATCTTCTTAATCCATTCATCTGTCAATGGACATTTATGTTTTTTCCATGTCTTGGCTATTGTGAATAGTGCTGCTATGAACATAGGGGTGCATGTATCTTTTTTCAAGAGAGATTTTCTGGATACATGCCCAAGAGTAAGATAAGTCGGTCATATGGTAGTTCTATTTTTAGTTTTCTGAGGTAGCTCCATACTGTTTTCCATAGTGGTTATACCAATTTACATTCCCACCAACAGTGCAGGAGGGTTCCCTTTTCTCCACACCCTCCCTAGCATTTGCTATTTGTTGATTGTTAATGATGTCCATTCTGACCAGCATGAGGTAGTACCATGCAGTAGTTTTTATTTGCATTTCTGTAATAATTAGCGATGAGCATTTTTTTCATGCAATTTTCGGACATCTGTATATCGTCTTTGGAGAAAAGTCTACTCAGGTCTTTTCCCCATTTTTCAATTGGGTTCTTGGTTTTTTGTTGTTGAGTTGTATAAGTTGTTTGTATATTTTAGAGATTAAGCCCTTGTCGTGTGCATAGTTTGAAACTTATTTTCTCCCATTCCATAGGTTGTATTTTTGTTCTATTTATGGTTTCCTTTGCTGTACAAAAGATTTTAAGTTTGATTAGTTCCTATTGGTTCATTTTTGTTTTTATTTCTGTTGTCTTGGAAGACTGACCTAAGAATACATTTGTATGGTTGAAGTCAGAGAATGTTTCACCTATGTTTTCTTCTAAGAGTATTAGGTGTCTTTTCTTATGTTTAAGTCTTTAAGCCATTTTAAATTATTTTTATGTATGGTATGAGGGTGTGTTCTAGTTTCATTTATTTACATGCAGCTGCCCAGTTTTCCCAGCACCACTGGCTGAAAAGTCTCTTTTTCCCATTTTATATTCTTGCTGAAGATTAATTGACCATATGTGTCTGGGTTTATTTCTGGGTTCTCTATTCTGTTCCATTGGTCTGTATGTCTGTTTTGGTACTAGTTTCACACTGTCTTGTTGACTGAGCCTTTGTAATATTGCCTGAAGCCTGGGAGAGTTATGCCTCCTGTTTTGTATTTGTTCCTCAGGATTGCTTTGGCAATTCTGGGCCTTTCATGGTTCCATATAAATGTTGGGATTGTTTGTTCTAGTTCTGTGAAAAATGTCATAGGTAATTTGATAGGGATTTCATTGGATCTGTAGATTGCTTTGGGTAGTATGGCCATTTTAACAATGTTAATTTTTCCAACCCAGGAGCATGGAATATCTTTCCATTTCTTTACTTCTTCTTTAATTTCCTTGATTAATGTTTTATAGTTCTTAACATATAAGACTTTCACCTCCATAGTTAGGTTTAATCCTAGGTATTTAATTTTTTGGGATGTGACACTAAAAGTTACTGTATTTTGATGTTCAATTTTAATATTTCATTTTTAGTATATAGAAATGGAACTGATTTCTGAATCTTAATATTGTATCCTGCTACTTTGCTGAATTCATTGATCAGTTCATGTAGTTTTTGTGTGGAGTCCTTGGGTTTTCAATATATTATATCATGTCATTTGCATAGAATGACAGTTTTACCTCTTCTCTTCCAATTTGTATACATTTTATTTCTTTTGTTTGTGTGACTATTGTGATGAAGACTTCCAATACTCTGTTGAATAACAGTGGTGAAAGTGGGCATCCTTGTCTTGTTCCAGATGTCAGCTTTTCTGAAAGGCTTTCAGCTTTTCTTCATTGAGTATTATATTTGCCACGGGTTTGTCATAAATGGCTTTTATTACGTTAAGGAATGTTCCCTCTTTACCCACTTTGGTAAGAGTTTTTACCATGAACGGATGTTGGACTTTGTCACATGCTTTTTCTACATCTATTAAGATGATCATGTGGTTTTGGACTTTTGTTAATGTGGTGTATGATGTTGATTGATTTGGTATGTCGAACCATCCTTGTGAACCTGGGATGAATCCCACTTGGTAGTGGTGTATGATCTTTTTATATGTTGTTGGATTTGGTTGACTAAAATTTTGTTGAGAATTTTTGCATCTATATTCATCAAAGTTTTTGGCCTAGAATTTTCTTTTTTTGTAATATCTTTCTCTGGTTTTGGTGTTAGCATGATTGTGTCTTCATAGAAAGTCTTTGGGAAGTATTCCTTCTTCAATCTTTTGGAAAATTTTGAGAAGAATGGGTATAAGTTCTTTGGATGTTTGGTAGAATCTGCCCATGAAGCCATCTGGTCTTGGACTTTTGTTTGTAGGGAGTGTTTTTATGACATATTCAATTTCATTTCTAGTGATCTGTTCAATTGATTTATTTCTTATTGATTCAGTTTTGGTGGGCTATAAGTCTCTAGAAAGTTGTCCATTTCTTCTAGGTTGTCAAATTTGTTGGCATATAATTGTTCATAGTAATCTCTTATGTTTTTTTGTTATTTCTGCAGTATCTGTTGAGATTTCTCCTTTTTCGTTTCTTATTTTTTTACTTGAGTTCTTTCTTCTTCTTGGTGAGTCTGGCCAGAGTTTTGTCAGTTTTGTTTCTCCTGTCCAAGAACCAGCTCTTGGTTTTATTGATTTTTTTATTATTTTTGAATCTCTATCTTATTTATTTCCTCTATGATCTTTATGATTTCCTTCCTCTGTTGACTTTAGGTTTTGCTTGTTCTTCTTTTTCTAATTCTTTTAGGGGGTAGTTTAATTTGTTGATTTGAGATTTTTCTTCTTTTCTGTGGAAGGCCTGTATCAATATGAACTTCCCTCTAAGCACTGCTTTTGCGGTATCCCATAGATTTTGAATGACAGTAAGGCAGGAGTTGCAACACTCATATCGAGCAAAATAGACTTTAAAACAAAGGCCTTAAAGAAAGACAAAGAAGGACACAATTTAATGATAAAATAATTCATTCAAGAAGATATTACAATTTTCAATATACATGCCCCTAATATAGGAACACCCAAATACATAGAATAAATACTAATAGGCATAAAAGGAGAAATTGATGGGAATACAATAATAGTTTGAGACTTTAACCCCCCATTCACATCAATGGACATATCCTCTAGACAGAAAATCGATAAGGCAACTGAGATCCTAAAGGACACAATCGAAAAGATAGACTTAATTTATATTTATAGGACATTACATCCAAAAAAATCAGAATATACATTCTTCTCAAGTGCACATGGAACATTCTCAAGGATTGACCACATGCTGGAACACAAAACTAACTTCAACAAATTTAAGAGTATAGAAATTATTTCAAATATCTTCTCTTACCACAATGGCATGAAACTAGAAATCAACCACAGGAAAAGAAATAAGAAAAAACTTACGATATGGAGACTAAACAACATGCTACTGAAAAACCAGTGGATCAATGAGGAAATAAAACAGAAATTAAAAATACCTCCATAGTGTTTTTATAATGGCTGCACCATTCTACAATCCCATTGTATAAGTTTTCCAGTTTTTCTATATCCTAACACTTGTTCTCTCTCTCTGTCTTTTTTAAAATAGCCATCCTAAGAGATGTGAGTTGATGCCTCATTGTGCTATTTTCACTATGGTTAATGGTTCTGAGCACCAAAAGTTTGTCAGTTTTGTTGATATTTTCCAGAAACCAATTTTTGGTTTTGTTTATTCCTCTCTATTTTGTCTGTCTCTTTCTCTAATCTTTATTATTTCTTTCCACTTGCTATCTTTGGATTTAATTTGCTCTTATTACTCTAGTTCCTTAAGATGTAAAGTTAGGCTATTGACTTAAGATCTTCCTTCTATTTAATGTATGCATTTATAGCTATAAATTTTCCTCTTGACAATGCTTTTGCAGCATCTCGTGTTTGATATGTTGTATTTCATTTTTATTTATCTAAGGATATTTTCTAATTCCCCTTGTGATTTCCCCTTTGACCCATTTGTTGTTTAAGAATGTGTTGTCCAATTTCTATATGTATTTTTAAATTTTCCCATTTTCCTTCTGTTATTGATTTCTAGTTTCATTAGATTGCATTCAGAAAATATATATAATGCTTTCAATTCTTTTGAATATATTAAGACTATTTTAATTACCTAACATATGATCTGTTCTGGAGAATAGTCTACTTGGACTTGAGAAAAATGTGTATTTTGCCACTTTTGATTGAATTAGTTTGTATATGTCTGTCAGGTCCATTTAATTTATGTTGTTGCTCAGGTCTTCTCTGTCCTTACTGATCTTCTGTCTGGTTGTTCTATCCATAATTGTAACTGGGTGTTGGAGTCTCAAATTATTATTGTGTTGCTATCTATTTCTCCTTTCAGTTCTCTCATTGTGTTTCATGGTTTTGTGCTATGGTGTTTGGTGCATATGTTTATAATTGCTACATTGTCTTGGTGAATTAAACCTATACCAATATATTTTCTTTTGTCTCTTATAACAGTTTTTAACTTAAACTGAAGTTTTCATGATGTTAATATTGCCAACCACTCCCGCCCTCTTTTGGTTATTATTCACATGAAATATCTTTTTCTCTTCTTTCACTTTCAACGTATTTGTATCTTTAGATTTACATTGAGTTTCTTGTAGATAACATATAGTTATATCATTTTTTTATCCATTCTGCCAACTTACTCCCTATAATATAGCCATTTTTCTATTTGTTCTCTTTATATCATATAGCTTTTTGGTCCCTAATTACATCAACTATAACCTTTTGTTTTAGTTGATTCTTTGTGTGAAAATTTTTAGTTCCTTTCTCATTCCTTTTATGTATATTTTATAGATATTTTCTTTGTTCTTATTATGAGAATTATCTATAACATACTAATATTATACTCTCCAGGTTGAATTCATATCAACTTAACTTGAATTATATGAAAAAAACTACTTCTATAAAGCTCCACCCCTTTGTATAACTAATATCACAAATTATATCTTTTATATGTCATGTGACAAATAACAGATATGTAATTATTTTTATACATTTTATTTTTAATCATGTATAAAATAGAAAGTGTTACAAACCAATACTATAATATTAGATTTTATATTTACCCATATATTTACCTTTACTGGATCTCTTTATACCTCCATATGGCTTCAAATTTCTATTGACTATCACTGCATTTCAAACTTCAGCACTTCTTGTACTGAAGATTTAGTTACAATGAACATTCTCAACTTTCATTTTTCTAGAAAATTCTCTCTCATGTCCGAAGAGTTTTGCTGGTCGTACAATTCTCATTTAACAGATTTTTTTACTTCCGATATTTAAATATATCATCTTACTGCTTTCTGGCCTGCAAATTTTATGCTGAGAAATCCACTGATAATCTTAAAGAGGATCTGTAGGTATTTCTCTCACTGCTTTCAAGATTCTCTCTTTGTCTTTGTCTTTTGACAGTTTGATTATAATACATCTTGCTGATACCTCTTTGGATTTATCTGATTTGGAGTTCTTTGAGCGTATTTCCTCAAATTTAGGAGGTTTTCAACCATCATTTCTTCAAATAATATTTTTTCTCTCTTCTTTTACTCTTCTTCTCTAGCTCTCATATTGCTAATGTTGGTCAGCTTGATGGTATTCCACAAGCCCCTTAGGCTCTCTTAACCTTTCTTCCTTTTTTTTTTTGAGTTTTGCTCCTCAGACTTGATGATTTCAATTGACCTATTATTAAGTTCACTTATAGCTCTTTTTTCCTGATCAAATCTGCTGTTGAAACTCTCTAGTGAATGTTTTATTTCATTTATTGTATTTTTCAGCTCAAGAATTTCTGTTTTGTTCATTTTTATGGTTTATCTTTTTTTATATTCTTACCATTCACATATTGATATCCTGATTTCCTTTAGTTCTTTTTTTCTTCAGCTCTTTGAGCATATTAAGATAGTTGTTTTAAATTCTTATCCTAGTACATTCTATGTCTAAGCTTTTACATGAACAATTTCTGTCAATTTATTTTTTTTCATTGAAGCACGTTTCCTTTTTCTTTGTATAACTTATGATTTCTTGTTAAAAAATGGGTATTTAATTATTTTGATACAATATCTGTGGAAATTAGATAGTTTTCCATCCTCAGGGTTTGCTATGTTTGTTTTGTTTTGTTGATTGTTGATAACTGTAGTAGTCTGTTTTGAAACCATTCAAAACTATTTTTCCAAAGACTATTCTTCATCATATTATGAAGGCTCTGTTTCTTTATGCTTATATTCAGGTAATTTTTTAATGGCCACACCCGTGTGTGGAAGTTCGTAGTCCAGAGATTGAATTTGAGCCACAGCTGCTACCTACACTGCAGCTGCAGCAACACTAGATACTTTAATCCACTGTGCCAGGCCAGAGATCAAACCTGCACCTCTCCAGCAATCCACTGTGCCACAGTTGGAACCACTGTGCAAAAGCGGAACCTCCTCAGGTAATGTTTTGACAGATATTTTCTTGAACACAAGGAGCTGAAACAGAAAAACAAAAATTCCACCCTCCACACACACACACACACTCAAAGAATGAGAGTGAGCATTTATTTTGTGCTGCAACTCTTCTTTACCAATTAGCTATATTTGGTCTGAGCCTAGGAAACAGATGAAAGCTGAATATCTCAAGAGTTTTCTGAATATTCATTCTGTCTGGACATGCATATGACTTTCAACTTTTTCCTATATATGTTGCTACTTTTAAATATCCTAACTTCCTAAGGAGTCACATTCCAGAGTATTTGGGATTTGCATGGTCTGTTGTGTCTTCATTCAGAATCTCCTGCCCAGGTACATGTGGGTATGTAGCCTTATTGTAGTTTTTATGAGAAGTACCTGCGACTTTTCTAGCCTGTCTTCCACGTTCTATGATGCAGAGATGAGTAGCCAGGGCTTCAGGTATCCCCAGACAGTTGACTTAGATATCTGATGCCTTCCTAGCTACTCATGGAATCATGTACAGAATTCTGACATGGAAGGGATAAAATGCAAGAGATCACTGTTTTTCGTAAAAGTAAGCAGGGAGAAGTACAGGATTAAATGTTTAATAATTTAACATTTCCAAATAAGGCAAATCATTACAGAACCCACAGTTACAGGTATTTGTTTTCTTTTTCTTATTGCATCCTCATTTTATAGCAGGCCTGGCCAATGGACTACCATAGTTACTTTAGAAGCATAAAAATGGCATTAGGAGAAATCTTTTCAATGCTAAATACCTTTAGTTTTTTACATCATAGTAAGAATAGATACATGACAATTTTCAAATAAGATATGCTATGATTCTGCTAGTTTAAGGTGTGGGACGTGGAACTAATTTTCTGTTGCTCAAGACCAAGACCATCTCAGCCACACCATGGAGGGTGAAAATTCCAGAAAACCTTCCACTTTGAAGATGGCTTTTTCTTAATTGCATATTTAGTTGGCTGCCATAAACATTTGATTGTTTTTCAGAGCTCCCACACAGTTTTTTCAGATAGCTTAAGGTTAATTTTTTTGTTATTGTTTCTGGGAGTGAATAAGAGCTTGGAGTTTCCTACTCTGCTATATATACTTAGGTAGAATGCTGAGTGAGGACTGTTTATAATCTTTAGTTAAAATATTATATGACAGATGCAAGACTCCTACTATTCTAACCTGTGTGGGTCACTCTTTCATTTGTGTCCTTTAATTACTGTATCTTTTGCACATATTAGTAATAGTTTCAGTTGTCATTTAAAGGGAAAAATTTAATCTGATTTGAGTCATCAGTCTCTCCTATTTTCAAACCTAATCCAGTCCACAGACCTCTTTTGCCTGGCCTAAAAATAAAGGAAAAAGAGACAGAGAGACAGACATAATAGATAGACCATGATAGAAATATATAGATATTTATAATTGGAATTATACTACATGCTGTAGACATTTTTACATGCACATTTTCCACTTAATGGGACACTATATCACAAACAACTTTCAGTTTCCTAGAAGCACACTTACTGAGACAGAAATATAAACAGTTAATATATGTTTTGTAAGATTTTTTATTTTTTTCTATATTCTAGGTAATAGTATAACCTCAGGACCCTGAATGAAAAGGGAGCTTTTTAAGTTGAATTATATCTTTTTCTACCTCAAAGAAAATCAAAGTGTCTGTAATTTTGCTTATTTTGTTCTTCCCTTTAGAAGCATCAGTGGTTTTTCATCATATAATGAGAAAATCTCACCAGTAACATTATGAATAATGGATCTTGCAATATAGTCATTCTGTTTTTCTTTTTTCAAAGTCTACTGAATGGATAAATAAATAAAAGAAGATGTCTGGAGTATTTTCTTGTTCACTTTGCTAAGGATAATTTAGTCTTTTAACTCCTAGAAATAAAAAAAGATATTCTATAAATTCCTGTCAAATTTCTAGCCCTTTCCTGTGATAGGAAGAGATGAATATGGTTTTGTGGAGGATTTTTTTAATAGAGGTGAAGATCATAAAATTATGCAGCTTTGAAGAACTATAGTAGATTCTACTATTTTAAACATTTTGAACCATTTTTAATGAATTGACTATAAAATTAATTAAACTTTGATGAGCATGCATCAACCTATTGAATTTACATATTTTGTTATATATAAGTTGAAGACTGAACTTTTATATAAGAATGACCATTGAGGAATAAAATCATTTTGATTTGATTCTTCTTGTTTGAATGCCACTGAGAAATCAAAAAGAAAATAAAATAGAAAACCCATTCTTCAGTGATGTAAACATGGACAACCCCCAAATTGCCATTGACAGAACATTGTAAATCAACTATAATAGAAAAAATAAAAATCTTACAAAATAAAATAAAATATTGTGAAATTTGAATGGAAAGAAGGATGGTCATGAAGTGATCTTGAGGAACTTGAGAAAGAAAAGGAAGAAGAAACTAAAAATATGCTACTTCAGAGATTAGGCAGTAAATAGATTTCCCCCAAAATAAGTTTCAGTACCCTTAAGAGTTAGCCACTGATCCTTAATTAGAGTGCCCATATCTAAGACTACACCAATATCCTTAATCCCGCAAATTGGGAGGAGTAATGCCCTCTAAGCAGAATATTTAAGGAAATGCTGAGAGTTAGCTTGATCAAAGACCTGCACTGAAACTGTTGACTGCTTCTTTTCCTTCCTTTATTTTCTCAAAACTCTTTTTTTCAGAAAATAGATGACATACAAAACTTTCTCCTTTCAAACATTATAACTAAAGAGTAAGCTCCATGTGACTATCTGCATATTTCAGTTAAAAGTAAGGAAAAGCAGATATGGAAGATGTAGATACTGATTGTAAATTAGAAAAAGAATTTCCCTGGAAAACAGGAAACTTTAGGACCAATAAATATCCATAGACTCAAGGAATTTGCTGGAGATATAATATTTTCAAAAGAAAAAACAATTTACTGGAATTCAAAGAAGATTCAAAAGCTGAAGAAAGATAATGCGGCAATAGAAGGAGAAGGAGAGTGAGCGAGCATAGCTCAAGAAAAAAAAATGGAAAAGAATGATAAAACAGAGCAAAGGAAATCACATTAGAAGCCATATCACAATTATAAATATGATTGAGAACACAATTACAGTAATGAGTTTTGGATGTGTGAAAATCAAAGTTTAGGAAAAAAATATGTTTGTGGTTAGAAAAAAGTATTGCTATGAAAGACAAGTGATGGAGATCCAAGATATTCACAATTGGTTTTCCTAAAAAGACTGCCAAATAAGTGGAATAGACAAACTATTCCTAGATATACTAGAACAAAATTATCCTGAATTAGAGATTTGAATCTAAAGACTGTATTAGTTATTCACTGGTGTATATGTTTTAAAAAGCAAACACAGGAGTTCCCACTGTGGCACAGTGGGTTAAGAATCTGGCTGCAGCAGCTCAGGTCATTGCATAGGTGCAAGTTCAATCCGTGGCCTGTTGCAGTGGGTTAGAGGATCGACTGTTGCTGCAGCTATGGTGTAGGTCACTGCTGTGGCTTGGATTCAATTCCTGGCCCAGGAACATCCATATGCCACAGATGTGACCACAAAATTTAAAAATAAAAAGCATGTATAAAACCTCAATGACATATAAGTGTTCATTGCTCATGTATCTGGAGTGGTCAGCTTGGCAGCTCTGCTGATATTGGTTGGATTCATTCACATGACTGGGGTCTTGCCTGCTATGGGCTGACATATGCTGTTCTTGACTGTGGTGAGTAACTTGGTTTTACTCTATCTCTCATCCTACATAATGTCAGACAGGCATGTGCTTTTGGCTATGGCAGAGGTTCAAAAGAGAATTTCCAAAGTGCACGTTTTAAGCCTCTGATTGCATATTGTCAGCTAACATCACATTGGCCAAAGCAGGTCACATTTGAGACCATGATCAAGGGTGAGATAGATCAACCTTCCCACATATAACCTCACAGTTACATGGTGAAGGGTTTGGTTACAAAGAGTGGTGAAAAACTGGTGTCATCCCTGCATTCTGCCATATACCATTTCTAAAGAAAACTGATATATTTCAACATTAAGACATCTAAATTAAGTTATGGAATGTCAACAATAAGGAAGAAATAATTCTAAAGGCATGCAGATATGATAGTCAAGCCGCTTACAAGGGGTTCTCTGTATCAGAGGATATGAATTTCTGAGGCAGTACTTTTCAATAGAAATATAATGCAAGTAATGTAAGTAATTTTTAATTTTCCAATAGCCACATTAAAAAAAGTAAAAGTAACTGGTGAAATTAATTTTAGTAATATATTTTATATAAGCCAATATATTTAAAATATTTTATCATGAAATAAGTATAAAGATTATTAAAGAGATTTCAAAGATTTAGTATGTAAAATATTTCGTTAAGCACATCTCAATTGATTTAAATTTCAGTAACCATATCTCCTCAGTAACCACACATGGCTAGTGGCTACTGTATTGGAAGGCAGAAGACATTCTCAAACCTGCAAGAACTAAGAGAATTTAGTGCCCATAAGCTTTTTTGAAAAAAAAAGAACAGACAGCACATATACTTTACTGATGAAGTCTAGCCAATGAAGGAATTAATCCAGATTAAGAACCAAGTAACAGAAATGCCATTATAAAAGGACTGTATTGAATCCTTTCCATTTTTGACGGAACTAAAACAAAACCATTTTGAGGATTATAGTTACTTGAAGTGGTTATATAAGTTATACAATCATTTTTATATTATGAAAGTTTATTACTAATAAAACTCAGGAATTGAGGGTAGATACTTTGGGGGAAATGTGAGCCTGTTTTCTGTTTCCAAGCAGGAAGTTAGTGGATACTATACCTAATAAAAGGCATTCCTATCAGGCACAGTTCAAAGTGCTTGACAGGAATAATCTTATGCAATCTACACTGTAATGTTAGGGGACAGGTATTACTAATTTTCTTATTTTAAAGGTAACGAAAGTGAGACATGTATAGGTCGAGTAACTTGTCACCTTGGCAAGTGGTAGAGCTACATTTCAGACCCAGAAAATTTGATTTGAGTGTTCATACTCTTAAGCAATTTGCTATGTTGCTGAAGATAGAAAAGTGTAGTAAATGTATATATAATTTTGTATGTATGTATATATTATAGAAAAAAATGGCTCTTAATAAATCATTGTAATATTTTTAAAACTTCAGAGAACTCTTTTAACAACTAATATCCCTTGTTATGATGACACATCTGAAATGCAGTAATTCTTTAATTTTCCTGTCTTCTTTTTCTGATAAAAATCAATGAACTTAAAATTAAGTTGTCCATAAGTATAGGAAATATTGACCTATCTTTCAAGTGTGAGGGTTTTTATGTCCTTGAAGGTGATTATGATTCACAGAAAAAATATTCACAAGTTCCATTAGCTGTAAAATTAGTATTTAGTTTATTAAATTTACAAACTTGAAAGGCCAGTTATTCCTTGAGGTTTATTTCAGTTTTCAAGTATCATTGTATTCATATATTTGTCTAATTACAAAAAAAATCTAATTTAAGGGAGATTTTATGACTTAAACTTGCTTGAATATTTTAAGTTGGATTTATAAATATATTTGTTTCCTTTAAGTACTTAGATAACTAACTTGAACAAAATAGTCCTGGTAAACTCAAGCATCTGGTGAGTCTTTAATTTTCTTAGAATTATCCTACAGACATTTCTTAAGAACTTATTACTGGGCAGGTTTAATTCTTGGCACTTAGATGCAAGCAGTGGGTGAAACAGGAAGAAACCCCTGCCTTCGTGGAATTTGCATTCTAAATGTGCCCATTTTGTATAGATGCTTAGAAAAATTTTAACTTAAATTCAGAAATTGAAATTGATTATTTAATTATATATTTTAATTTATGATTACAAATTGACACTTTTCTCTAATAGAATAAACCCTCTTAAACAAATTATTAACACTTAAAATGCCAAAATATGAACATGTTTAATACAGTATTAAAATTTTTAATAAACATGTTCAAACGAACCCCAATTCTCTTAAATATTTCTATACCAAATTCTAAGTCTCAGGATTTAAAATATGCTTAATTATTAGAAAAAGAATTTTGTTAATCTAAATGATTTTGGGAGATAACATCACAGATTGTGATGCTTAGTTTCGTGTGTCAACTTGGCTTGACTATGGTACTAGTTGTTCGGTCAAACACCAATCTAGATACTGCTGTAAAGGTATTTTTTTAGATGTGATTAACATTTAAATCAGTAGTATTTGTGTAAATCATATTATCTTCCTTAATGTGGGTGGCCCTCATCCAATCAGCTAAAGGCCCTGAAAGCAAAGACTGGGATGTTCCCTGAAGAATAAGCAATTCTATCTCAAGACTGCAACATAGGAACCCTGTCTATATTTCCAGTTAGCTGGCCCACCCTGCAGATTTTGGTATCTCACCTGCAAGACCATCCCACAGGTTTAGGACTTGCCAGCCTCCACAGTGACATGAGCTAGCTTCTTAAAATAAATCATATATATAAATATATACATGTATTTAAATATATTAGAAACCTGAAATGATGAACATGTTGCATGAATGTCCAATTTAGATGTTAGTTTTTTATTTGACATTCAATGAAAATTAGAATAATGAAAGAGCTAGTCACCATCTTAAGCACTTTATGTGCTCTACCTAATTTGATCATCAGTCAAATTACTCCTCCTATAAATTTTAATAAGCTTCAGATTATTCCATTATCAGCATACTGTTCTTTACTTAGCACAGGACACAATAGATCAATGCAGTTATTAGCCACAGACATATGTCAAGACACCACGAGTATTTTCATATGAACTAAAGTGAATGGGACAGAAATCAATAACTATGTCAAGAAAACCAGTCTCAGTACCTGAAATAAAGCATATTTCAGTGGCAGGTGACAGGTAAGGAGTGACAGAAAAAGAACAACATATTGTAAACAAAATGCATTTGACCACTAGGAACATTGTTCACTGTTCCAGCAGCCAGTATATTCAATAGTGGATATAATATACTTGTACATCCCCCATCCCCCACTCTCACTCATCTTCATATCCACCTTAGAATGTATGCACAATATTTGCCCAATAGATCACTGTAAGAAGAGACATAAAATCTCAAATTACAGAGTAGAAAAACGTTTTTTTCTTTGATTTTTGCTACCATCCTGCCACTTTGGATCCCACTATAGCAATTATTGCATTATCTCAGTGAAAATACCATAGTAATTTGTTGCTGGAATGTACATATTAAATATAACTGATGTGCCATGGATGTTAACCTAATTGCCTAACCCAACTTGTTGACTTGAAAAATAATGATGGTGTTGTAGGAGTACATGGAACTCATTTTGCAGGTCCCAACTTGATTGCTTCTCCTTCCTCTCTACCTAACTCTCTAGATCTTCCTTACAGCCTTTGTTGTACAGGCGTCTTTCTCCCAGTCTTCAGTTTGTTTTCAGCGAGAATTGCTCCACATATAGATGTATTTTTCATGTTTTCATTTCAGGTAGGTGAGTTCCATCTACTCCTGCAACACCATCTTGATTTTCCAATACTTTAAATTTTAATCTAAGGGTAATGAGGAGTTTTTGGAGAATTTCAAGGAGAGGACTAACATTATCTGAACTGTTTTTTTTTATTACATTATAGTTGATTTACAGTGTTTCTTCAATTTCTAATTTCTGTTGTGCAACAAAGTGACCCAATCACACATAGTTCCCTGTGCTGCACAGTAGGGCCCCATTGCCCATCCATGAACTGGCTGTTTAAAGATTCATCTGGCCAATGGAGAACCAATTGAAGGGGGAAAAGTAAAAACAGGAAAATCAGTCAGGCAACCATTGCAGAAGTCCAGGAGGAAAATCACAGAAACTTTAATATGGTGATATGATGGAAAAAGTAAAAAGGGATAATATCCTAGATATATTCTGAAGGTAGAGCCATCTGAATTTGAAGATGGACTGGACGTGGATTATGGGAAAAAGAAGTCCAAAATTTTTGCTGTAAGTAACTAATGAGTGGTGGTGTTACATATTGACATGAGGAAGACTGAGAAATTAGTTCTTTATCTGATGAACATTGACAAATGGGAAATGAGAGACAGATGGTATGTTAGGTTGGGTTTTTTGGGTATAAATGCTCACATGGTGTTTAGTATGTCATATATTTATTGTAAGTGAACACGTGCATGGAAGTATGTGGAGGTAAGATCAGATAGAAGGAGAATTCAAACTGTGAGGAACACTCAACAAAATTTTGGCAAACCCTGTAGTTGGAGCCTATAAAGCCCATTAGAGTTGTCCTGAAGTTAAGCCAAAATTGCCTGACTTTTATACCTGTATAATCAATTTTTCATTGAGAGCTGCCCCAGGACTCATGTCCTGTTCAGTGAGATAGCTCTCTGAAGGAGCTAGCAGCTGAAATCAGACTCCTAAAAGCATTCCTAGCAAGCAACTGGGCAACAAATCCATTCTTAAAGGCAGTTAAGCACATGTTCATGCCCACCACAGAAAGGACTTAGCATATAAATTTCCCTATCTTTATCCCCCCTCGTGGACTGCTCTGAGATATGGTTTCTTCTTGCAAACCTTGAGATGTCTGTGTGTTGAGTGAATATGCCTGTTGAGGAATCTAACCTGAATTTCACTGTCCTTATAACCCTTGCTCTTACTGACCTGGATTGATCCTCCCAAATGATGCAAGCATTTTGATTTTTACCTCAGGCTTTGATACCTAGAGGACTTGGATTTAGACAGTTGTGTTAAATATGAGATGCCTATTAGGTGTCTAACCAGAGGTAACAAATAGGCAGCCAGAAGGTCAAGACTGCAGTTACACATTTCTGAGTTATAGATGGTATTTAAAGCCATGGGAGTGTATGAAATGACCTGAAAAGAGTGTATAGATATAGAAAAGAACAACATTGAGCTCAGAGTTAAATTGTCAATAAATAGAACTATGTACAAGCCAAGTATCATTTCTTAAACATTAGCATTTACAAACAAGTGAAATATTCTCAGTTACCATGACATGTTGCAGTTTAAATCACATTAATTTTGTCAATCATACACTACAGCAGAGATTTAGTGGGAGAAGAGGACAGGCAGAAATATGCAGTGAGGAAAAGGGAACCTTGTTTCCAAGGTATGGGACTGTTACAATGTTCTTGAGTCTGAGATCAAGGAATATAAAACTAAATCAGGAAAAATATTCCATCAATAGTTTAATTGCAATGTTATGCTTCCTATACCCAGGAGGCATTTTTTACTACCTGTATACTGCCTCCTTTGTTGGAAAATACTGTCTGAGGTCACAGAATACCTCAGAGATCACAGAGTCAAGGTCACAGCCTTGACTTCCAAAGACAGATTCTTATCTCATAGCACAGGGAAAAAATCTTGAAAGCTGAGGTTTTTATTTTACAAGAAGTATCTTTTTGCAATGCAAGGGATAAATTCTGAAGGAATCTATTTGTATTTCTAATACCATACAATAATATTAAAAGAAAAGATAATAAGCCATGTGATGCAATCTGGGGAGAGGATCAAAATTGACTGATTTTAAAAGCTTAAATGACAAAAATTATGATAATAATCTTATTTCAAAGTAACTCAGCCATTCTTGTTGTGATTATGATTTATGTTGATGGATCAAGCTGATAATGCTTTACTTACATTATTCATAGTCTTAGTGAAGATTGGCCTTTGGTTTTCTTTTCTAACATTTTTGGGGATGATATTTGCCAGGTCTTAATATCAAAATTATGGTACTGAATTCTGTATTGTTTTGTATGCTTTAAATGCTTTAAGTAGTATAAAAATAATCTTTTCATTAAAGATGTAATACATCTTACTCTTTAAATCATCAAAGTCAGGAAATATCTGTGAAGTTGGAGGAAGTGATTATTCTTTTATTTCTCCAATAATTATTTTTTAATAATTTTTATTGTTATATCCCAATACAATTTTTTCTGCTGTACAGCATAGTGACCCAGTTACACGTACATGTATACATTCTTTATTCTCTCATTATCATGCTCCATCATAAGTGACTAGACAGAGTTCTCAGTCCTACACAGCAGGATTTTATTGCTAATCCATTCCAAGAGCAGTAGTTTGCACCTGTTAACCCCAAGCTCCCAATCCAGCCCACTGCCTCCCCCTTGGCAACCACAAGTTTCTTCTCCAAGTCCATGATTTTCTTTCTGTGGAAAGGTTCATTTGTGCCTTATATTAGACTCCAGATATAACTGATATCATATGGTATTTGTCTTTCTCTTTCTGACTTACTTCACTCAGGATGACAGTCTCTAGTTCCATCCATGTTGCTACAAATGGCATTATTTTGTTCTTATTTATGGCCGAGTAGTAATCCATTGTGTATATATACTTCATCTTCCTAATCCAATCATCTGTCAATGGACATTTGGATTGTTTCCATGTCTTGGCAATTATGAATAGTGCTGCAATGAACATACGGGTGCATGTGTCTTTTTTAAGGAAAGTTTTGTCTGGATTTATACCCAAGGGTGGGGTTACTGGGTCATATGGTAGTTCTATGTATAGTTTTCTGAGGTACCTCTATACTGTTCTCCATAGTGGCTGTACCAGCTTACATTCCCACCAACAGTGCCAAAAGGTTCTCTTTTCTCCACAGTCCCTCCAGCATGTGTTATTTGTGTACTTATTTATGATGGCCTTTCTGACTGCTATGAGGTGGTATCTCGTGGTAGTTTTTGATAAGCAGGGATATTGAACATTTTTTCATGTGCTTGTTGGCCATATGTATATCTTCCTTGGAGAATGGTCTATTCAGGTCCTTTGCCCATTTTTCCATTGGGTTGTTGGATTTTTTTGTGGTTGTTGTTGAGTTGTATAAGTTTAATTATATTAATTAATTAATTAAGTATAATTTAGAGATTAAGCCCTTAACAGTTGCATCATTTGAAACTATTTTCTCCCATTCTGTAAGTTGTCTTTTTGGTTTCTTTTTGGTTTCCTTTGCTGTGCAAAAGCTTGTCAGTTTGATTAGATCCCATTGGTTTATTTTTGCTTTTATGTCTGTTGCTTTGGGAGACTGACCTGAGAAAACATTTGTAAGGTCAATGTCAGAGAATGTTTTGCCTGTGTTGTCTTCCAGGAATTTGATGGTGTCTTATCTTATATTTAAGTCTGTCAGCCATTTTGAGTTTAGTTTTGTGCATGGTGTGAGGGTGTGTTCTAGTTTCATTGCTTTGCATGCAGCTGTCCAGGTTCCCCAGCAATGCTTGCTGAAAAGACTGTCTTTCCCATTTTATATTCTTGCTTCCTTTGTCACAGATTAATTGACCATAGGTGTCTGGGTTTATTTCTGAGTTCTCTGTTCTGTTTCACTGGTCTATATGTCTGTTTTGGTACCAGTACCACACTGTCTTGTTGACTGCAGCTTTGTAATATTGTCTAAAGTCTGGGAGAGTTATGCCTCCTGCTTGGTTTTTGTTCCTCAGGATTGCTTTGGCAATTCTGAGTCTTGGTTCCATACAGATTTTTGGATTTGTTGTTACAGTTCTATGAAAAATGTCATAGGTAATTTGATAGGGATTGCATTGAATCTGTAGATTGCTTTGGGTAGTATGGCCATTTTTACAATATTAATTTTTCCAACCTAGAAGCATGGAATATCTTTCCATTTCTTTACATCTTCTTTAATTTCCTTGATTAATGTTGTATGGTTCTCTGCATATAGGTCCTTTACCTCCTTGGTCAGGTGTATTCCCAGGTATTTGATTTTTGGGGGTGCAATTTTAAAAGGTATTGTGTTTTTGTATTCCTTTTCTAATATTTCATTTTTAGTATACAGAAATGTGACTGATTTCTGAATGTTAATCTTATATCCTGCTAATTTGCTGAGTTTGTGGATCAGTTCAAGTAGTTTTTGGGTTGAGTCCTTAGGGATTTCTATATATAGTATCATGTCATCTGCATACATTGATTGTTTTACCTCTTCTCTTCCTGTTTGGAGGCCTTTTATTTCGTTTGTTTGTCTGATTGCTGTGCCTAGGACTTCCAGGTCTATGTTGAATAACAGTGGTGAGAGTGGGCAGCCTTGTCTTGTTTCAGATTTTAGTGGGAAGGCTTTCAGCTTTTCTCCATTGAGTATTATATTTGCTGTGGGTTTGTCATAAATGGCTTTGATTATGTTAAGGAATGTTCCCTCCATACACACTTTGGTGAGAGTTTTTAACATGAAGGGATATTGGACTTTGTCACATGCTTTCTCTGCATCTATTGAGATGATCATGTGGTTTTTGACTTCTCTTTTGTTAATGTGGTATATAATGTTGATTGATTTGTGTATGTTGAACCATCCTTGTGAACCTGGGATGAATCCCACCTGGTCATGGTATATGATCTTTTTGATATGTTGTTGAATTCGGTTGGCTAAAATTTGGTTGAGAATTTTTGCATCTATATTCATCAAAGGTATTGGCTGATAGTTTTCCTTTTTGGTGGTATCTTTGTCTGCTTTTGGAATGAGGGTGATGGTGGTGTCATAGAATGTTTTTGAAAGTGTTCCTTCTTCTTCAACCTGATGAGTGTAACTTCCTCTTGTGTGTTTGGTAGAATTCGCCTGTGAAGCCATTTGGTCCTGGACTTACTTACAGGGAGTGTTTTTAGGACATTTTCAATTTCATTTCTAGTGATTGGTCTGTTCAGGTGATCTATTTCTTCTTTAGTCAGTTTTGGCAGGGTGTAAGTCTCTAGAAAGTTGTCCATTTCTTCTAGGTTGTCCAATTTATTGGCATATAATTGTTCAGAGTATTCTCTCATTGTTTATTGTATTTCTGTAGTATCAGTTGTGACTTCTCCTTTTTAATTTCTTATTTTTTTTTGCATTTTTTTCTTTCCTCTTTTTGGTCAATCTGGCCAGAGGTTTGTCAATTTTCTTTACCTTTTCAAAGAACCACCTCTTCATTTTATTGATTTTTTTCTAGTGTTTTTTAATCTGCATTTTATTGATTTCTGGTGATCTTTATGATTCCCTTCCTTCTGCTGACTTTAGGTTTTGTTTGTTGTTCTTCTTCTAATTCATTTAGATCTTGGGTTTAGTTGTTAATTTGAGATTTTTCTTCTTTTTCAAGGAAGACCTGTATTGCTAGGAATTTCCCTCTGAGCACTGCTTTTGCAGCACCCCATAGACTCTGAGTGGTTGTATCTTCATTATCATTTGTCTCAAGGTAGTTTTTAATTCCCTTCTTGATTTCCTCATTGATCCACTGGTTTGTCGTTAGCATGTTGTTTAGTCTCCACGTCCTAAGTTTTTTTCTCATTTCTTTTCCTGTGGTTGATTTCTAGTTTCATGCCATTGTGGTCTGAGAAGATTCCTGAAATAATTTCTATACTCTTAAATTTGCTGAGATTAGCTTTGTGCCCTAGGATGTGATCAATTCTTGAGAATGTTCCATGTGCACTTGAGAAGAAGGTATATTCTGATTTTTTTTGGATGTAATGTCCTGAAAATGTCGATTAAGTCTAACATTTCTATTGTGTCCCTTAGGATCTCTGTTGCCATATAGATTTTCTGTCTAGAGGATATGTCCATTGTTGTGAGTAGAGTGTTAAAGTCTCCTACTATGATTGTATTCCCATGAATTTCTCCTTTTATATCTGTTAGTATTTGTTGGAGGTATCTTGGTGCTCCTATGTTAGGGGCATATATATATTTGTCTTTTTGCCATTTCTTGGGCTGCTCCCGTGGCATATGGAGATTCCCAGGCTAGGGGTCTCATTGGAGCTGTAGCTGCCAGCCTACGCCAGAGCCACAGCAATGCAGGTTCCAAGCCACGTCTGCAACCTACACCACAGCTCATGGCAACACTGGATCATTAACCCACTGAGCAAGGGCAGGGATCAAACCCGCAACCTCATGGTTCCTAGTCAGATTCATTAACCACTGCACCACGACGGGAACTCCAGGGGCATATATTTGATGATTGTAATATCTTCTTCTTCTGTGGATCCTTTTACCATTAAATAGTGTCCTTCTTTGTCTTTCCTTATGGCCTTCATTTCAAAGGCTATTTTGTCTGATAAGAGTGTTGCAACTCCTGCTTTCCTGTCTTGTTCATTGCCATGCAAAATCTTTTCCCATTCCCCCACTTTCAATCTATATGTGTCCTTTTCCCTAAGGTGAGTTTCTTGTAAGCAGCAGATTGAAGGTTTTTGCTTTTGTATCCAATCTGTCACTCTGTGTCTTTTGATTGGAGCATTCAGTCCACTGACATTTAAACTGATTGTTGATAGATATGTATTTATTGCCACTTTAAACCTTGATTTCCAGTTGATTCTATATTTCTCTTTTCTTCTTTTTTCTTTTTTTTTTTTAGTTGGATGGTTTCCATTTATTTTATGCTTGAGTACTTTTCAGTTGTTGTGAATATAATGTTCAGTTTTGATTTGTGGATGCCTTGTGTTTTAAATATGTTAACCCCTTCATATATCTGCTTGCTTTAGCCTGATAGTCATATAGGCTCAAACACATCATTAAAATTAAAAAAAAGAGTCTATATTTTCTTACTTTCCTTCCCACATTGTATGATTTTGATGTCTTTTTATTTTTTAACATCTTCATATTTAGATCTGTATGCTGGATTATTTAAGTGACTGCTTTCCAATTGTGGTTTCCTCCATCCTAATTCTTCTTTTTTTCTTTTTCTTTTTTTTTCTAACTTAGAGAAGCCATTTTAGTATTTCTTTTAGAATGGGTTTAGTATTGCTGTACTCTTTTAGGTTTTGTTTGTTGGGGGAATTCTTTATTTCCCTTTCTATTTTAAATGACATTTTTGCTGGATAGATTATTCTGGGTTGCAATTTTTCTTCTTTCAGCACTTTAAATATATCTTGCCTTTTCCTTCTGTCCTGTAGTGTTTCTGTAGATAAATCAGCTGATAGCCTTATAGGGGTTCTCTTATAATTAATGCTTTGATTTTCTCTTGTTGCCTTTAGAAACCTCTCTTTAACTTTTTCCATTTTTATTACAATATATGTTTGTGTGGGCCTGTTTGGGTTCAACTTGTTTGGGGTGCTCTGTGCTGCCTGTATCTTGATATCAGTGTGCTTTAGATGTGGAATGTTTTCAGCCATAATTTCTTCAAATAGATTTTCAATCCCCTTTTCTTTTTCTTTTCATTCTGGAATTCCTATTATGCGTAGATTGGCCTGGTTTATATTGTCCCATAGGTCTCTTATATTGCTTTCATGTTTTTTCATTTGGTTTTCTGTCTGCTGTCCTGATTGGGTGATTTCCATTATTCTATCTTCCACGTCACTAATTCTTTCTTTTGCATTATTCATTCTGCTCTTTATTGCCTTTAGCTCAGTTTGTATCTCTGCAAATGAATTTTCTAGTTTTTCTTGGCTCCTCCTTATATTTTCTAGTTCCTTCCTAAAGGAATCTGTATTATTGTTCATATCCTCTCTTAATCCCTTCAGTATTTTCACTATCTCCCTTTTGAAACTCAATGTCTTTCAGACTGCAGGGGTCTGTTTCATTGTTGACTACTTTAGGGGAATTCTCCTGTTGCTTTAACTGGGAATGGTTTCTGAGCTTCTTCATCTTGCTTTTGTTTTTCTTTTTCTGTGAGTTTGGGGAAGCCAAACTGTAGTCTTTTAAGGCTACTTCTATGCAAGAATACCCCTTTGTATTTTTGGGGGGGTTACTATTTATTTTTGGTGTGTGAGTTTGAATATTTGCTGTTTCTTTCTTTGGTGTGAGGAGGCTGTTATTCCCAGGCTGCTCAGTGTGTTTTCAGGGAGAAGGAGGCAATGAGCAGGGCCAGCAGTCAGTGCCTGGTCATTGGGCTCTCAACAGCAGCAAGGACTTGCAGGAAGGTGACACAGGCTACTCCTAGTTGCAGAGCCCTGGGAAGTGGTAATAAGCTTTAGGCAGATTTTCAAGGTGACCAGAGCATTTGGCAGAAGCAGCAGCAGGGTGCATGAGTTTCCAGGGGTGTGAGAGCAACCACAGCTTGTGTTTGATTGCAATACTCTCCTCTGAGGTGATTGGAACCACAAGTGGTGCCTGTTCAGGGACCCCTAGTGGGAGCGGGCCACGACTGTGTCTAGAGTCAGTGATAACTGTGGTGGTTTGCCCCCACCTACTATAGATCATGCTTGAAGCAACCTGTCTGACTTAGCACCACATAGGAGGTGCTGTACACGGTGGGCCTAGTTGCAGGATCCTGGGAAGTGACAGAGATCAGGTGTGTGGGTACTGCCTGGAACGTTTAGCAGTGGCAGCAGCAGGGTGGGTGTGTTCCCAGGGGTGCAGAGCACCAACAGGTGGTGTTTGGTCACAATGCCCTCCTCTGTGGTGCCTTTGATGTGATTGGGTCTGCAAGTGGTGCCTGTTCGTGGACCCCTCTTGGTGGCAGGCCACTCCCACCTCTGGAGCCAGAAATAATTGTGGTGATTTGCCCCCACTTGCTGTAGACCATGCCAGAAGCACTTCATCATGCTTAGCCCTAATAGGAGGTGCTGCACAATCTGATCCTAGTTGCAGGTTTCTGGGAAGGGACAGTGATCAAGTGTCTAGGCACTGCCCAGAGTGTTTGGCAGTGGCAGCAGCAGGGCATGTGTGTTCCCAGGGGAGCAAGAGCAAAAACAGGTGGTGTTCTATCAAAATATCCTGCTCTGTGGTGCCCTCTGAGGTGGTTGGGGCTGTAGGAGAATTTTACTCAGGTACTCCCAGTGGTGGTGGGCCATGCCCACCACTGGAATCAGGGATAACTGTGGCAGTTTGCCCCCACCACCTGAAGACCATGCAAGAAGCACCCTTTCCCACTTAGCCCATGAAGGAGGTGCTGTACCAGCTGCTTCTAGTTGTAGGGTCTTGGGAATGGACAGTGACCAAGTGTCTGGGTGATGCCCAGAGCATTTGGCAGTGGCAGCTGTAGGGCGGGTGTGTTGCCAGGGGAGTGAGAATAGCAGTGTATGGTGCTCTGTTGCAGTGCCCTCTTTTTTTCTTTTTTGCCAACCCCTGATGTGACTGGGGTCACAGGTGCAGCCCACTCACAGGCCCCTAGTGGTGGCAAGCCATGCCTCTCTCTGGCCTCTGAGATGACTGTCACAGCCTGTCCCTGCCAGCTATAGATCATGCAAGAGGCACTGTGTCACACTTAGCCTCCTGATTCCCTTAGCCCACACAAGAGGTGCCTGACCACCTGTAGCCTGCTCAAGGAGCACCCAATCTCCCCTAAATGAACAAGAGGTTTCTCAACACCCATAGCCTGTGCCAGAGCTGCCCCACCATCTGTGAGCCTGAGGGTATGTGCATGCTCCAGTGCAGGGAGTTTCCTATGCTGTCCATCCCTCCTCTTCTCACCCTCCCCAACAATGGTGCCTTGCCTGTCCTGCAGGTCTGGAACTTCCCCCAGGTTCCCTCTGTTGTGATGTTCCCCTCCTCAGCCCATGGCACACTGCTCCCCTACCAGTGGCACAATGCTCCTTAGCCCCTTGGGCTGTCCCCACACAGCCATCCCCAGTCCTCTCCCAGGACTGACCTCCTGAGCCTGAGTCTCACTGCCCAGGCCTCAGCTGAGCATCTCACGCTGTGGTGTCCGGGCTGGTGATTCAGATGATCTGTGAGGCTCTCACTCTGCATTGCTGTTCTCAGTCCAGCTGCTGCACTTTTCTCGGAGACATTGAGGTCCCAACAATTCAGCTGATATTTCTGTCAGTTACGTGGCTTCGCAGGATGTGCATTCCTTTTTTCCTTCACAGCTCCCTCTTGGGAATGCTAGTTCCATCCTGATTACTTTTCTCTCTCTTTTTTTCTTTTGTTCTACCCAGTTATGCCAAGAGTTTCATGCCCTTTTGGGGAGGTTTAACTTCTGCCAGCATTCAGTTGATGTTCTGTGCGAGTCATTTTACATGTAGATGTGTTTTTTTGATGTGTTTGTGGGAGAAGGTGAACACGACTGCACACAGAGTCATCTTGCTCCTCCCCTGTCCCATAATTATTTAATGTCCAGGTTTCTACATATTTGGAAGCTTCTTCTTTTATTTCATTAAAACTTGCTAATATAGTTAACATGATGTTTCATATATTGCTCCTCTATTTGTAGATTCATCCTTTTTCTCAAGTTATATGATTGCATTTAATCTTTACTTTTCTTGATTTCATGTTTTCACTATGTTTTTAAAGAGAAATTTTACCCTTTTTTTATTTTATTTCTCTTTTTATTTCATTAACCTCTTCATTTTTCATTCCTGAGGTCTATTTGATGTTCTTCTGTGTATTCTGTTTAGGTCACACAATCATATTGCATTTCTAGTGCTCTATAGGGTGCTAGTTTTATTTTTTTTTAACAAGACAAACTATTTCAAAGTTATTGTGTGGCAGAGACTTAATTATCATACAGAAGTGCTTATTTGGTGTAGTCCATCTGGGAAACATTGCCGTTGCTCTTCAGTTCCACTCCCTAGTAACTACAGTTTATTCTTTTTGATTGCTGGAAAATATTGTATCATGTGAATAATCCCAGTTTATTTTTTCCCTCAATGTTGTAATTTGACTTACTCCAGGTTTTTTGCTATTATTTATATTGCTGTTTTTACCTATCTCTTGATACACATTTGCAAAAAAAGTGGGTTTTTTTTTTGGTGTGTGTGTGTATGTATGCAAAAGTATTTTCCAAAGAGGTTGTATCAAGAAAATGTTCTCCCACCAGTAGTATATAGGATAAGCAATAGATCTGCAATATCTCTAAAACATGGCATTGTTCTACGTTTATTTTTATTTTTTTGCCAGTCAAATGAGCATAGTGTTTTCTCATTGTAGTTTTACTTTGTGTTTCTCTGATCATCAATGAGTTTGAGGATCTTTTTATGTTGGTTATAAATGTTTCCCTTACTTAAAATACATCCTCTTTTGCTGATTTTTCTATGAGGAGATTTAATTATTTTCTTATTGATTTATATGACTTACTTATATGTTTTCAATTCTTATCATTTCTTGGTTATATGTGTTGAAAATACACATTTTTCCTAAATTGTGGCTTGTGTTTTCTTTTCCTCCCTCCTTCCTTCCCTTCCTTCCTTCTCCTTCCTTTCCTTTCATTTTCTCTTTTCTTTGTGTGTGTGTGTTGGCTAGTGAGGCTTGTGTTTTCACGTTTCTAAAAGAATTGCTCAGTTGAACAGAAACTCTTAATTTTAGTATAGTAAACTTCATCATCTCTTAAGAAATAATGTTTTGTGTCTTAAGAGGTGCTCCTCAGAGTTCCCATCATGGCTCAGTGGTTAATGAACCTGACTAGTATCCATGAGGATGAGAGTTTGATCCCTGGCCTTACTCAGTGGGTTAAGGATCCAGCATTGCCATGAGCTGTGGCATAGGTCACAGACACGGCTTGGATCATGAGTTGCTGTGGCTGTGGCATAGGCCAGCAGCTGTAGCTCCGAATTGACCCCTAGCCTGGGACCTCCATATGCCTCATGTTTGGCCTTAAAAAGACAAAAGACAAAAAAAAGAGATGCTTCTCTACCTATATTTTTTCCATTAAACATTATTACATTCTATTTTTTATATTTAAGGTACTTGATCCATTATCTAAAGTTAATTTTTGAATGGTATAGAGATCCAATTTGTTTTCCCTATAAGTTTTTTTCACCTACTTTTATTGAATATTTTTTCTTTCCCTATTTATCTACTAAACTATATTTAACATATCAAAGTTTTATATATGTGTGGGTGTGGGGAAATAACTTTCTAGATTTCTCAGTTTTCCTGTTAAAAGCCCTAGCATCCTGAGACATAAAAATATAAACATAGAGAATATTCGTCATAATTTCCCTAGAAATATTTTACTCTTCACATATCAGGAGAGTGAGATCTGTTGCCATTTATCTGTTAATTTCTTTGATCCAAAGTGATAATAAAATATCTCATCACTTCTAGAGAGGGTCAAATAGTTACAGTCCTGACTAGGTCCCTAGGCTAAGTCCCAAGGTTCTAAAAAGGGATGAAGCCCAGAACTTGACAACATCTGTACGTTAAAATCCAGAGACACCTGGGGTTTATCTAGACTTTGAAAAGATGTATTTATATTCCAAAAGGTGAGGGTAAAAACCCAGAATCCTTTCTATTAAATCTCAAGGAAAAGGATTTTTTTTTTCCCCCTGTTTTACTCTGGAGGAGGTGGTGCAGAGAATAGTTGTCTGTTATACATAAATGGAGAAAATTCATTATTAGCTATCCCTTGTCTGTTACATGTAACCTGCCATCCCAGCAGAAAGAGTCTGTAAACTTTCAGTTATCACCAGTGAATATAAATATAGGGATTGATTTCTGCAGTGTTACTCTGGTGTTGATCTGGTTGTTATCAATAAAGAACTCTTTTCATCTGACACCTAAGTGCCTTGTTTCATATATATATATATACATACATATATAATATATATACATATATATATATATACATATATATAATATATACTACATAGTATACACTATAACTATATATTAATAATTATATGGTATGTTACTAATTATGTTATAAATCATGTATATGTATATATATGTAATTATTGTACAATTAGGATAACAGCAAACCTTTCACAGATTTTTAAAAACATTGGGTCCCTTCCTCTACTCTCTATTCTATCCATTCATCAGCTTTTCTGTCCTTAATTACTATAGATTCATAATAATCTGCTGTCTCCTTCAGAAGTGTCTTAGCCAATCTTAGAATTTTGCCACAAAATGTTATGACCAACTTATTAAACTGCATGAAAAACTGTTGAAATTTTGATGCACTAAATCTATAGATTAAGGAAAATCACCACCATTATGATAGTCTTCTATCCTGAACAGGTATATCTCTCTTCCTATTTAAGTCTTCCTAAATAATCAAAATAATTTTGTTATTTTCCCTGTAGAGATTTTCAATATCTTTGATTAGATATATATATTTAGGAAATTATCTTTTTTTGATGCTATTTTAATTTTTTAAATGATCCTATTTGTAGTTTATAAAAATGCATTTGACTTTTTAATATTAATTTCTATCCACCTAATAAAACTCTTCTGTTAATTTTAATAATAATAATTTTAACATTTTATCTTTAGATTCCTTTGAAACATCTAAGTATTTCATCTGCAAATAATGGCAATTTACCTCTTTTTTAATCATAACTATTTTTCTTTTCTTATCGTGCTGGCTATATCTCCACTGTAATATAGAATAATTTCGGCAATAGCGGCAATCTTTGTATTGTACCTGATTTAAAGTTTCTCCATTTCCTTATTTTGATGCATAATGCTTGTTATAGTTTTACCCGTTTTAAAGTTTTTATTAAGATTTTTCCTTTGACCTATTAGACTTAATTTTTTTATAATTATATTGTATATTTCAATTTATCATATCATTATTAACCTCTCCCTTATTTCTGTTATATGTGAAAATATTATCTGTATATTATCTGCTCTTTCATGTTTGTTGTTTCAAATGCATCTTCACAGATACATCCTAGGTCAGTGAGTCATGCTCTTGTATTATCAATTCAACTTAAATGTGGATGATGCTTTGCCTTACTTCAAACCAACAGTATATGGCCAGGGATATTTCTGCCTGATTTATTTATTTCATGAGGCAAAGATGAGGAGATTTTAAAGGTGCAATTAAATTTTCTAATTGCTTGACTTTAAGTTAATCAAAAGGAAGATTATCCTGCGTGGGCCTGACCTAATAAGTTGAGTTTTTAAAAGAGCTCGTGGTTAGAGACTTAAAGCTTCAGAGAATCTCTCTCCTTGCTGGCTATGAAGATGAGAACTGTCATGATATATATAGCTATAAGAAAATGAATTCTGCAAATTTTCAGAAGGGATTTGGAAGTGATGTTTTCCCTACTTAAGCTACCAGATGAGAATGTAGTCAAACCAATACCTTGATTTCTTATGAAATATTGAAAATTTATAATGTGAGAAAAAGAATGTGTGTGTGTGTGTGTATATATATATATATATATATAGTTGGGTTATTTTCTTGTGCAGCAGAAATTGACAGAACATTGTAAGTCAACTCTAATAAAATTTTAAAAAAGAAAAAAAGAAAATAAATATATTCTGTGACCTGAAGAATACATGCTCGATTTTTATTTTTTTATTACTCAGATGAATTTATCATATCTGTAGTTGTATAATGATCATAACAATCTGATTTCACAGGATTTCCATCCCACAACCCAGGAACATCCCCCCACTCCCCAAACTGTCTCCTCTGGAGGCCCTAAGTTTTTCAGTGTCTGTGAGACAGCTCTGTTCTACAAAGTTCAATCTTCCCTTTATTTCAGATTCCACATGTCAGTGAAAGCATTTGATGTTGGTGTCTCATTGTATGGCTGACTTCACTTAGCATGATAGTTTCTAGGTCCATCCATGTTGCTAAAAATGCTGGTATTTCGTTCTTTTTGATGACTGAGTCGTATTCCATTGTGTATATGTACCACATCTTCTGGATCCACTCCTCTGTCAATGGACATTTAGGTTGTTTCCATGTCTTGGCTATTGAAAATAGTGCTGCAATGAACATCGGAGTACATGTGTCTTTGTGAGTCATGGTTTTCTCTGGATAGATGCCCAGGAGTGGGATTGCTGGATCAAGTGGTAGTTCTATGTTTAGTTTTCTGAGGAATCTCCACACTGCTTTCCACAGTGGTTGCACCAATTTATAATCTGGCCAACAGTGTACTAGGGTTCCTTTTTTCCACACCCTCTCCAGCACTTATTGTTTGTAGACTTTTGGATGATGGCCATTCTGGCTGGTGTAAGGTGGTACCTCAGAGTGGTTTTGATTTGCATTTCTCTAAGCATGAGTGATGTTGAACATCTTTTCATGTGTTTCTCAGCCATCTGTATGTCTCCTTTGGAGAACTGTCTGTTTAGATCTTCTGCCCATTTTTGGATGGGGTTGTTTGTTTTTTTGGTATGGAGCTGCAGAAGTTGTTTGTAAATTTTGGAGATTAATCCCTCGTCAGCTGATTCACTAGCAAAGATTTTCTCCCATTCTGTGGGTTGTCTTTTCGTGTCGTTTAGAGTTTCCTTTGCTGTGGAGAAACTTTTAAGTTTGAGTAGGTCCCATTTGTTTATTTTCGTTTTTATCATCAATACTCTAAGAGGCGGATCAGAGAAGATGTTGCTGTCGTTTATGTCAGAGAGGGTTTGGCCTATGTTTTCCTCTAAGAGTTTTATAATATCTGGTCTTATATCTAGGTCTTCAATCCATTTGGAGTTTATTTTTGTGTATGGTGTTAGGGAGTGTTCTAATTTCATTCTTTGCCATGTTTTTCCCAGCACCACTTATTGAACAAGCTGTCCTTTCTCCATTGTATATTCTTGCCTCCTCTGTCATAGATTAATTGGCTGTAGGTGCGTGGGTTTAATGCTGGGCTTTCTATCCTGTTCCACTGATCTATATTTCTGTCTTTGTGCCAGTACCCTACGGTTTTGAGGATTGTTGCTTTGTAGTATAGCCTGAAGTCCAGGAGCCTGATTCCTCCAGCTCCATTTTTCTTTTTCAGGATGACTTTGGCTATTCTGGGTCTTTTGTGCTTCCAAACAAACTTTAAAATATTTTGTTCGAGTTCTGTGGAAAATGTCATGGGTAATTTGATAGGGATTGCATTCAATCTGCAGATTGCCTTAGGTAGTATAGTCATTTTGATAATATTAACTCTTCCAATCCACGAGCATAGTATATCGTTCCATCTATTTGTGTCATCTTTGATTTCTTTCATCACTGTCTTACAGTTTTCACAGCACAGGTCTTTTGTCTCTTTAGGTAGATTTACTCCTAAGTATTTTATTCTTTTGGATGCAATGGTAAACGGGATTGCTTCCCTAATTTCCTTTTCTGCTCTTTCATTGTTAGGGTATAGAAATGCTGTCGATTTCTGTGTATTAATTTTGTATCCTGAGACTTTGCCAAATTCGCGGATGAGCTCTAAGAGTTTTCTGGTAGAGTCTTTAGGCTTCTCTAGGTATAGTATATCATGTCATCTGCAAATAGTGATGGTTTTACTTCTTCCTTTCCCGTTTGGATTCCTTTTAATTCTTTTACTTCTCTGATTGCTGTGGCTACGACTTCCAGATCTATGTTGAGGAGTAGTGGCGAGAACGGACATCCTTGTCTTGTTCCTGATCTCGGTGGGAATTCTTTCAGCTTCTCACCATTGAGAATGATGTTTGCTGTGGGTTTGTCATATATGGCTTTTTCATGTTGAGGTAAGTTCCCTCTATGCCCACGTTCTGAAGGGTTTTTATCAGAAATGGCTGTTGGATTTTGTCAAAGGCTTTTTCTGCATCTATTGAGAGGATCATATGGTTTTTCTTCTTCAGTTTGTTAATGTGGTGTATCACACTGATGGATTTGTGGATATTGAAGAATCCCTGGGATAAATCCCGCTTGATCATGATGTACAGTCCTTTTAATGTATTGTTGGATTTGTTTTGCTAGTATTTTGTTGAGGATGTTTGCATCTATGTTCATCAGTGAAATTGGCCTGTAATTTTCCTTTTTTGTGGTGTCTTTGTCTGGTTTCGGTATCAGGGTGATGGCGGCCTCATAGAAAGAATTTGGGAGCATTCCTTCCTCTGCAATTTTTTGGATTAGTTTCAGAAGGTGAGGTGTTAGCTCTTCTCTAAATGTTTTATGGAATTTACCTGTGAAGCCATCTGGTCCTGGACTTTTGTTTGTTGGAAGTTTTTTAATCACAGTTTCAATTTCAGGTCTTGTGATTGGTCCATTCATCTTTTCTATTTCATCTTGGTTTAGTCTTGGAAGATTGTACTTTTCTAAGAATTTGTCCATTTCTTCTAGGTTTTCCATTTTATTGGCGTATAGTTGCATATAGTAGTCTCTTATGATCCTTTGTATTTCTGTGATGTCCATTGTTACTTCTCCTTTTTCATTTCTATTTGATTGATTTGAGTCCTCTCTCTTTTTTTCTTGATAAGTCCGGCTAAGGGCTTATCAATTTTGTTGATGTATTCAAAGAAACAGCTTTTTGTTTCATTGATCTTTTCTATGGTTTCTTCATTTCTATTTTATTGATTTCTGCTCTGATCTTTATGATTTCTTTCCTTCTGCTAACTTTGGTCTTGTCTGTTCTTCTCTCTCAAGCTGCTTTAGATGTAAACTTAGCTTGTTTATTTGAGCTTTTTCTTGTTTCCCAAGGTGGGCTTGTATTGCTATAAACTTTCCCCTTAGAACAGCTTTTGCTGCATCCCATAGATTTTGGAGTGTCGTATCTTCATTGTCATTTGCTGCTAGGTATTTTTTAATTTCCTCTTTGATTTCTTCAGTGAGCCATTGGTTGTTTAGTAGCATGTTGTTGAGTCTCCATGTGTTTGTGTTTTCCGCAGTTTTTTTCTTGTTGTTGATTTCTAGTTGTATAGCATTGTGATCGGAAAAGATGCTTGATATGATTTCAATTTTCTTAAGGTTACCAAGGTTGGAGTTTTAGCTCATGATGTGATCAATCTTAGAGAATGTTCCATGTGCACTTGAGAAGAATGTGTTTTCTGTTGCTTTTGGATGGAATGTCCTATAAATATCTTTTAAGTCCATCTGGTTTAATGCATCATTCAGGGCCTGTGTTTCCTTATTGATTTTCTGTCTGGTTGATCTGTCCATTGCTGTAAGTGGGGTGTTAAAGTCCCCCACTATTATTGTGTTATTATTGATTTCTCCTTTTGAGGTTGTTAGCAGTTGCCTTATATATGGTGGTGAACTTATGTTGGGTGCATAGATATTTAAAATTGTTATATCATCTTCTTTGATTGATCCTTTGATCATTACATAGTGACCTTCCTTGTCGCTTAAAATAGTCTTCACTTTAAAGTCTATTTGTCTCTTATGAGTAATGCTACTCCAGCTTTCTTTTGATCCCCGTTTGCATGAAATATTTTCTTCCATCCTCTCACTTGCAATTTGTATGTATCCCTAGAAGTGAAGTGGGTCTCTTGAAGACAGCATATATATGGATATTGGTTTCGTATCCATTCTGCAAGTCTATGTCTTTTGGTTGGGGCGTTTAGTCCATTAACATTTAACGTAATTATTGATATGTATGTTCTTATTGCCATTGTATTAATTGCTTTGCATTTGTTTTTGCTGCTATTTTTTCTTCCCTTCTTTTCTTGTTCTCTCCTCTTCTGATTTGATGTCTATCTTTAGTGTTGTATTTAAGTTGATTTTTCTTTGTTTGTGTATCAGTTGTAGATTTTTGGTTTGCAGCTATTCTGGAGTTTTGATATACGAGTCGATATGTATATGAGATTGTTTTACGTTGTTGGTCTCTTAATTGCAAGTGCATCTCCAGTGTCCTGCATTTGTACCCACCTCTTCTCATGATTTCTGATTTTGGTGGTATAATCGTGCATGGATGATTTCGTATCTTTACTGTACAGATACCTTTACTGGAGAGCCTTGTCATTTGTGGAATTTTTGTTTCCTGTTGCTGTCTTTTCTTTTCTGCCTAGAGAAGTTCCTTTAGTAGTTGTGGTAAGGCTGGTTTAGCATTGCTGAATTCTCTCAGCTTTTGCTTATCTGTGAAGGTTTTGATTTCTCCTTCAAATCTGAATGAGAGCCTTGCTGGGTAAAATCATATTGGTTGGAGGTTTTTTCCTTTCATCATGGTAAGTATATCATGCCACTCCCTTCTGGCCTGCAGAGTTTCTGCTGAAAAGTCTGCCAACAACCTTATCAGGGTTCCCTTGTATGTTATTTGTTTCTCTTCCCTAGTTGCTTTTCAGATTTTCTCTTTGTCTTTCATTTTGGTCAGTTTGATTAATACATGTCTTGTTGTATTCCTCCTTGGGATTATTTTATATGGTATTCATTGTGTTTCCTGGATTTGAGTGAGTGATTCCTTTCCCATGTTAGGGAAGTTTTTGGATATTATCTCTTGGAATATGTTTTCTGCCCCCTTCTCTCTCTCTTCTCCTTCTGGCACCCCTATAATATGGATTTTGAAGCCCACATATCTGGCACCTGTGAGTGTGATCTTATTTGGAAATAGGATCTTTGGGAAATAGTCTTTGAAAATGTAATGAAATTAATATGAGGTCATTAGGGTGTGCCTTAACCCAGTATGACTGGTTTCCTAATAAGCATAGGGGAAGAAAAAGAGGCACACACACAAGGAAAACGTCCATGGGAAGTTGGGCAAAGATTGGAGTTATGCTGCCAACAAGCCAAGGAACACCTAGGGTTGCCAGAAAACAAGAGACAAAAAAGGATCCTCACCAAGACGCTTTGAAGGAAGCCTGGCAATGCCAACATGTTGATTTGGGAAATCTTACCTCCAGAACTGTGAGAGAATAAATTTCTATTGTTTTAGCCACCCCATTTGTGGTACATTGTCATGGAAGCATATGAAACTAAACTACTCTATTTAGAGAAAAGTTGCAATTTGTTATTAATGTATTACATTCTATGCTGCAATAAAAGAATGATGTAAAAAATAATTGTTATGCAGAGAGAAAAATCTAGTTGGGAAATCAAACCTAACACCCATGAATGAATATGAGAATGCTGTATTATCTAAACAGTATATTGTGTTGGGTATATGTGAGGAGTGGGCAAGAATATTTAGCAATCCCACCATAAGTTAGACTGTTTCTTGAATTAAGTTTATAATGTTAGTTGGTATAATTTAATATCCAGGGTAAACAAGTCCAAATGAATGGTCTTTACTATTATATTTTATCTAAAAGCTACTGTTTCCAGTCTAGTTCAAATATCTGACAGTTGAAATATATTTAGCATAATCACCTATATCTCATTAGTTATTTTTAATATAAATATGAAGTATATACACATTTACTGAAAAATATTGACTCCTAAAGAAGGCTACAACAGATGAAAGAAAAATGTTTGTGTGAGGCACAACACATTCCTTCTCTCGCTATGTCCCTAATATTCCTGCCCTTACTGGAATCCAGCAGAAGCATAAATAATACTGGTAATACTGGAACCTCTATTAATAATATAAGTAAATGTTAAGCCTTGTAGACAATGGAAAATAAAACTGAAGACTGTCATATCAAATCACTATGATAAAAGCCCAGCTGTGTTAATTAACTAGTTGTTGGATTTTGGGCAATTTATTTAACATCACTGTTTCAGTTTTCTCCTCTGGAAATGGAATGAAGATAGGCCTACCTCCAGTTACCTAATTAACAAAGTTGCTGTGAAAATTTCATGATGTTGTACTTGTAAACCACTCAGCACAATGTCTGGAATATAATAATAAGCATGTAATAAGTGAAGTCCAGGAAAAGAGATCTTTTAATATAATAAAATACAGGAGTTATCCTGACAAGAGGTTAAACTTCTTAAGAAAAATAAATGATTGTGAGATATTTCCAACTGGCATCAGACCATGGTGGGGGACTCTATCCAGGTATCTGGACACAATACAGAAAACCAGTAACCATGTCAAAGGCTGAAATGAGAAGAGGCTGGACCTTGTTGTGAGAAGAGTTCAACAAAACTGAAGTGTGTGGAGGAATTACCATTGAGAGGGGAAAGACAGGCGTGGAAGAAATGCATTCAGAAGGGATGATCTAATGTCTTCAATAAAGAAGACTTCAAAACACAAAGATTAGGAATAAATGTAGTAGAACAGGGAAGCCACTTCCAAATAAGTGCCTCCTAGTAGACTCTCCTTGGTTTGGAATATATTGCTCACAACTGCAGTGAAGGATGTATTAAACTTTCTCAGGTATTCTGTATATGCCTAAACACAACTGAATGTGTAGTCACTTTATCATGAAATGCATGCACCACCAGTGGTCATTTCAAAAATAAATATGTAGAGTCAAGGACAAAAGTGGAATCCAAATCTAACGCTTCTGTAAGTATTAGTGAGCATGAAGTGAGTAAACTCTGACTCCTCTGAGCAAATTCTGAGTGACTACTGCTCACAGTGGCAACTGACTGAAGAGAAACAGTGGTCAATAGAAGGAGAGGCCTTTAATTGTTTAGCTGAAGAAATGCCTTGGAGTCTGTTTTTCTACACAGTAAAATATCCACTTAAAATCCAAACTCTCAACAGAAAAGTGAATATTCATAATGAATAAGATTTTAAATTTGGTAACAATAACAGTGATCCTTAAGCAGAGAAGTAGCACTTAGTTACCATAGAGAACATAGGTTCTTAGAATGGAAAGGTAGAAAAACATACCTATGGCATTCTATTGAGCAGGCTAAAAGGAAGCATAACCCTCTATAAACATCGCTGATTGCAGATTTGGGACTTAATGGCTATTCTTTGAGTGTGTGCATAAATGACTAAGAATCAGTAAATAATTGCAAATTCAGTATCTCAATAAGATCACAAGATGTGAAACTAAAATTACATGAGACATGGCACCTGGGAACAGACTGAACTATCCAGAAGCTATTCCCTTGGATACACTTGTCCAAGGCTATTACAAATTCCTTAGTAAGGCAAGCTAGAGAATGGTATCAGAGTCCATCAAATAAATTTTATAGTTAATATTACATGTAGTAAAACCATATCTACTACTTAATTTAGAAAAGTCCTTCTTTTAAAGAGTTACAAAACCACTTGAGTTACTCCTGTTTTGCTAATTGGACCAGTATATTATACCCGACTACTGAACTCAACCAACACTAAGGTAACCATATGGGTAAATACAAGTTTTATACCTTTTATAAGATTTTTTTCTTAATAAGGTATATTTATCTCTAGGGGTTATACATATTATAATCAACCCTGATGGTCCTTAATGCTTCACATAAATGATGACTTAATAAACATGCATACTGTTGTGCTTACAAGAGAAAACATAGTGAAAAAATATGGCAGGCATGTCTATTTCACACTTTCCTTATCAGCTTTAGTTCTGGGATATAAGGGACCAATTTAAATACTTTAGCTCTAGCGTCAAATTCCTGCTTATATCTCAAATCAGAAAAATATAATCACATTGGAGGGCTGACAGTGATGTTTGTAGCAGGTAAGGTAAAGTGAAGATGTAGAAAAGAGGAAGAACTAGGGCTGGGGTGGCAGGCAGGCTATGGGAAAGAAATAGGTCAGCCAGCAGCAACAAGTGTCATTTTCTAGTTCTCCCTTACTTTCTAATTCCCAATGATCCATCCCCACATGTTTTATTATTTGAATTGAGCAAGTTCAATTAGGTGGATAGAGAGAACTAATATGCATGAACGAATGCCAAACTCCACACTACTCTCTATAATTTCAATAGTAGCTCAGAGAAGGGAGCCACTATGCCAGTTCCTATGTTAATTTAGCTCTTTGTTATCCCTCAGTAGTGATTATTGCCTTATACTAATTTAACATGAAAAGTAGTGTTGAGATGATGGGAATTATATTTGAAAACATGTCTTCATTGTTTCTCAAAATGTGTGGAGAAGATTGAACAGAAATGTAGGAAGCAAACATTTAGAAATAAACTAACAAAATTCTCATAATAATTAAAATTCAATAATCTATATTTGGGCATCTCGTAGCATTAAGCTTCCTTCTCAAAACAGGTAAATAAAATGTTGTTTCTCAAAATACTAAGAAAAAAACATAGCAATGATTTAAAATAAAATTTTAAAAAGGTCCTGATCTTATGGATGGATATCAAATGAGTCAGTGTTATAAATGGAATCCATCTGTAACACATCACTATACTATATAAAAATTGCTTCAATACATGGAGTAGCTACAGTAGCTTAGAAGAAATAAATTGACAAATGGTAGAAGAAAACACTTGACAGGGATAAGTGGGATTTTAAGCTGAACTTATTTCTGCTCTCTGATTTTATAGCATGTCGTCTGATTCTCTTCACATGAAACAGTCTTATCTTGTGTTATCAGTAGAGAAGAGATAAGAATAGAGCAAAGTATTTTGTCTTAAAATCTGTCTCATGAGCCTCAGCATCTTAACCACATATTGATAGAAATATCTATCTCTGAGGCACATGCAATTTTTTGAGGTGGGGAGGGAACCTGTGTGGCAAGTCTCCAAAGAAGGTATTTTTTCTGTCACATTCTAATAATCTGTGAAGGATATTCATCATGACTGAAGGAATATCAATAATTTTCAGAACTCCCAGTATAAGCAGCTAGATATAAAATGTTAACCCAATCTGACGCCAAAAAATATGGGCTATACTTCTTCCATTAAAGTTTATAATATTAAGGTGAACTCTGATATGGACCAAATTTTCCTTCCTGGCAGTCCCTCCCCCCCACTTCGTAATAAGCAGAGTAAGTGTCATTATAAAAGCAAGCACATATAAATTCAGTAATACCATTTGAAAGTTTTTGTAAAATTTTTTGGAGTAGATCAACTAAAGTTAAAAAAAAACTGACAGCAAGCCCACTCTTCTGCCTCAAAAAAAAAATTAAAGGTAATGGTTTTATATGACACTGGCAGTCTAGGAGCTTCTGTTTGAGACTGCATCTCTAGTGACTACCTTGAGGAATCCAATTGTTTAATGGGCTGATGAAACCAACTGCTAGAAAACCAAGATAGTCAATAATCTTCAGAGCCTTTTAAATCGATTTGCTTAAAAGGTCATTGTGACAAGTGTTATTTAACCAGCTCACTTTAAGGCAGATGAGGTTTTTTTGGCCCTCTGTTGAACTGAGCCTAGGCAACGATTGACTTAAGTCCAATTTGCAGCTAGTTGAGTCACGCAACAGCAAAACTGTTATCAAACCAGATGGCGACTTGCTAATGTATCATGCTTTTGCCCACACCCTAGCAACTGTCTTCTGGGTTGTAAAGTAAAATGGAAGCTTTTTTTTCTTATCAGAAAATAGAGGTTTTTATAATTGGCCATTGTAGAAACTTGATAATAAAGGGTGCTCAAACCCTGCAGTTGTATATAATCTGGAGAATTTTATAGACTGGTGATGAAATCAGCTAACAGCACAACAAAATTAATGCCTGTGTCTCTTAGAGTTTGAAAGTTCCCTTTAATGTGGTTAGTTTTTAAAACATCATATTATCTTAACTACTTGTTATTAAATATAACAAATGTTCAGACAATTACTAAGGAAGTGACAATTACTATGGTAACAATTCTGTTGCTGAGTTTTCACAATCTAGAGAATTATGTCATATGTAAATCTCGTTATCAATACCCCATAAATCCACTAATTTAATCACTGATTCATTTACTCTTGGAAAGATGTTATAAAATGAGGTATATTTAGTTTAGCTAAATAAAAACGTTTCCTAAATGATTTGCATGACGATAGTACTTAAAAAATCTTCCACTAACATATTTTTGAAATGAACATGCTTAAGGAATGCTGGGTTATCAGAGTTGCCTCAATTTAAGCACCAGCTTTTTACATGGATGTTTTGAATGCAAGCTTATAAAATTAAATAATGGTTGGAGTTCCTATTGTGGCTCAGCATTAATGAACCCAACTAGTATCCATGAGGATGCAGGTTTGACCCCTGGCCACACTCAGTGGGTTAATGATCTGGCATTGCTGTGAGCTGTTGTGTAGGTTGCAGATGAGGCTTGGATCCCGCATTGCTGTGGCTGTAGCATACACCGGTGGCTACAGCTCCAATTTGACCCCCAGCCTGGGAACCTCCATATGCCGCAGGTGAGGCCCTGAAAATGCAAACAAACAAAAAAAATCGAGAAAAAAAATTTATGTATAAATCAATCACCTTGATCAAGACTTTCAAGCAGCTTCCCATCACATATACCATCATCAGCATTAACACGTTACAACTTCCCTGTGCCAGGCCCTGTTCTATGGGCTTTATTGATATTAACCACTCATTTAATGAAGTAAAATCCCCTTAACATGGCCTGCTGTGCCAAGCATGTTATGGGCTCTGCCTACTTCAGGGTATACCAATCCCCAGTGCAGGAACAGTATTAGCTATACAGTAGCAAACTAATACATATTACATCAGTAAAGCAAGAAATATCTTCAAGGTATTCTCTAATATACTTTTCCAAACTAACTGATAATTATTTTCAATCATTTGCCCTGTGATCTAGGAATACTGCATTCTTTGCCAACTCACGAATAGAGCCCTTGCTATTCTCCTTATATGTCCTTTACCGATGATGTTCCTTCTGCCTAGAAATTTCATCCAACTAAAATTGTACTCATCCTTCGAAGCCTAGTTTGAATGCCATTTTATGAGTGATATTTTGGTTTCCTTAAGGCAACGAGCATCTCTCCCTCCTCTGTGTGGTCATAGCACTTTGTATCTCTCATAAAACTTACATTATCTTGTACTACTATTTCTACAACATGTATATGCATAAATGTCATGTTTTCAGGGGCTATCCTCTGTATCTGTTTATATAGCAGGGAATCTATAAGAAGGACACCCCAATAGTATTAAAATGTATCTTTTAAAAAACTTTGTCAGTGAGAAAATTCAAAGACAATAAACACCTTGAAGGAGATTGTGCTTCTTTTGTGAAGACCAGTGTAAGATAAGTAGACCCCATTGCCCAAAAAGAAGCATATAAAGGGATTATCAGGAGATTTTGAATGGCCTGGGAAAAGGCTATCTTCCCATTTGTGGGAAGCTGCTCTCCAGAAATAAAAGGTCAGCAGTTCTGGGTTCATAAGTCAACTACACTGAAGGAGATGATCGTCATGCAATGCAAAACTTGGCCTATTAAGGCCCTTAATCTGAAAATTACTGTGGATCATCATCCTACAAAGAACTATCAAAAAATGTCTATGTTACTGAGCCCATGAACTCATGGTGCCATCCTATTGAAAGCCCCAGCCTCTAATCTATTTCAAAATTCAGCCCAAGCCTTCACAAATAGTTTTGCCAGGGTCACCATGTAAGATTACACAGTGGCAGGGGGAGGTGGGACCATTTACAAAGACCATGATTGGAACTATGTCTTAATGTTGTGAGTGTAGAACTATACAATTATTCATGGTGCCGTGAGCTGTTGATCCCTTTAGCAATGTTCCACACCTCCCTCAATCATAGATTGTATATGATCATTCTGAGAATGAATAGAGCATCCTATGTTGCTAATACCTGATGTATATGATGCAGCTGATACCTGGGACAGACTTTTATACATTACTGGATGAAAGAAAATTTAACTTTATTCCAAAGAGCCCTTGCCAGTTTGGTGGGGAGCCCTTTCAATGATTATAATAACACTGGGAAGTGAGCATCTCCCTTTAAAGAATCTCCAAGAAGGTAGGTGTTGTCACTCAGTTTTCCTATTTCACTTGATTCAACGGCAGCCAAAGCCCTTAGATTATAATCAGCATGATATAAAATGGAGGGCCAATAAATACAGAACTCTTCTTATTCTCAATTCCACAAAAAGATATCCACAAGAACTTAGATGTACCTGGATAAGAGGCTGAGAAGAGATACTTAGAACTTTGAAAAAGAATAGACTGGATTTCTGAACTTCCTGGTATTACCCATAGGGAAGGCATAAGCATTTATTACTCTCTGTGGATTAATATTTGCAACTTTTTCCACTCAGAATTGTATAGGACATCTCTAATTTCATTTGTTCCCTCACAACAATTTGGGTCAGTGCTTTGCATGTAGGAGATTTTTAAATAAAAGTTTATTAAATTAAAATTAGTTGCTCACTACCCCCACCTACATCCCATGCAATTAGTGGAGCAATTATTTCAGTCTAAGTTCATATGTAGTCTCAATTTTTATTTTAATGGCTTCCCAACTCCTGGGTCCTTTTTGTAGAGAAGCATTTATGTGAAATTTTATTTCTCTTTTCCTCCATTTTTAATGCCTATGAAACCATTACTCTGTTGTGTTTTTTTGTTTGTTTTTCTTTTAGAATTATTTTATTAAATCATAAATGTACAACAGCTTCTTAACTCCACACACACACTTAAAAAATTTTTTTTAAAGGAAAAATGTTAGGTCTTATTACACCATGATCCTCACTAATAGCTTTTCAAAACTTTGAGAAAAATCTTAAAAAACATTTCACATGTCACCTGAACCTTACAAATTTAACATTATCAAAGAACCAATGCTTCTACACTCTAACAAAAACCACTACAAAGAAACAACAATTGAAAAGCTAAGAAACTGTCTCAAAGGCATCTTTTTTTTTACAGTCCTTCCTCCACAGTGAGGTAATATTATTAAATAATCCAATCCATTCACAAAATGGCTCTGCAACTGCTCTGGTGTCTTCTACCATATCACTGCATATTTATGCATGACTGAGAGTTTCCTGAACACTGTTACTTCGATAACCTGAAGTTATTCTGTGGCCTCTGGGCTCTCATCCTCTCTCATCCTCTCCATGGCTCGATATTGGCTATTCTCCCTCCAAAACCCCCACTTCCTACACTGCCTCCTCCACCATATGGTCTTCCCATGTTCCTGCTACCACCAAAATTTCCATTCTTCGTTGGACCATAGTTGGACGGTTGCTGGTTATAATTTCCAAAATCATTGTAATTTCCACTTCCATAATTTCCTCCTCCAGAGTTGTCATAACCACCTCTGTAGCCACCACCCTGGTTGCCATATCCAAGTCCTCCACCACCATATCCTCCTCTTCTTCCCTCTATAACCAGGGCTACCTCCAAAACTGCCACCTCCAGGTCTCCCTCCATACCCATTATAGCCATCCCCAAACCCATATCCAACAGATCCTCCTCTAAAGTTACTTCCAGTCCTGGCCCAAAATTTCCACCACCACCACATGAATCTCCAAAACCAAAGTTTCTTCCTCTTCCTCTTTTAGAACTTTGGACTGCCTGTATTTCTTATTTAGACAAAGCCTTTCTCACTTCTGCATTATGAACATTGATGTTATCGTGATTCTGCAACACAGTCTTATCCACAGGATCATGGTCATCAAAAGTAACAAATCCACCTCTTTTCTTTCCAGACGGCTTATCAGTAATTATCTCAATGGTATCAATTTTACCATATTCCTCAAAGTAATCTCTAAGATGGTGTTCCTCTGCATCTTCTTTAATTCCACCAACAAACAGCTTCTTCACAGTTACACGAGCCCCTGGCTTTCCAGATTCTTCTCTTGCAACAGTATGTTTTGGCTAACCACTCTCCCATCAATTGAATGAGGTCTTGCCACCATGGCAGTGTCAACCTTAGCCATGGATGAAAAAGATACAAAACCAAATCCTCTTAATCTTTTGCTTGCAGGATCCCTCATTACCACACAATCTGAAAGTTTTCCACATTGCTCGTAGTAGTTCCTCAAACTTTATTCTGTATTTTCAAAGCTCAAGCCACCAATAAAGAGTTTACAGAATTGTTCCTTCTCTCTTTCCATCGTGGGCTCAGTCACTTCAGCCCAGTTTTCCGCAGCCGAGCGAGATGAGAGAGATCTCCGCAGATGAATACAAACTGGATTATTCCTGGTGCTGTAGTGAGAACTACCACTGCTCGAGATACAATACCGCTAGAAACACCTCCACTGGGGGCCCAGCACTGTTCCTACTGCCCCTAGAGCAGCTTTTTTATTGCCAGTCTTTCTATTATTTATTTTTATTGTTGACGCCTACTTTTTACTTTGTGGTTACCATTAAAATAAGTCGCCCATCCTTGCTCATTTCTCCACATCATCTCACTTTCAGACTCTAAAGTGTTTTGTAATGTTAAGGTCTACTCTAAGGTCCCATTGTATAACAACATCCACCATGATTTCCTTGCAATTCATTATTTGATAGTGAGAAAAGAAGTGACAGAAAGTCAGTAAGGGTAGGGGGGAAAGCATTGAGGAAAAGTACTTTCTGAAAGTCCTTCCTAAGTGCAGTAAACCATCATGCAGTTCCATGGGGAAAGAAAAATAACTTCTACACAATCAAAGTAGATGGAAATTGAACAATATGATAAATCTTTGCAAGAAGGTGAATGGTAGTAATAGAAAAGACAGTCATCTTGTGGCTTCTTATAATACTCAATATGACTCTATTTATATTATTGTGAAAGTAAATGACCATTTGTCCTCCACCAATAAACTATTCATAACAACAATAAAATAACAAGCCAAAAGCAAACCAGTGACAAATGTTTTTGGTGGTGGCCAGTGTGTGGTAGAGGTCATTGGGTTACAAAATTACTATAATTTAGAGTGATGAACAGGTTTCTCCTATTATCCCATTTGTACTTGACTTGAATTTCTGGAAATAATTATGAACCACTTGGATGTCATTTTGTAAAAAAGTAAATTGCTCCTACCTATGAGCCTGACCTAAGCAAGTTAATGAGGATAATAGTGTCTTAACCTCCTTTATTCTTGGCATACACTAGGGAGAAATCACAGATGATAGTGAAAAATCGCTACCAAATTAGAAAAGAAGAATTACAGCTAATTACCAACTGGAGCAGACTGCTTCACATTTTGCAAGAAAAACATATTTCCAGTATATAAATTATGCAATCATGAGGAAACAATGAAGTTAAAAACAGCTGGATATTTCACCATGGAATAGCTTAAGTGAGAACAGCATACCTTAAAGAATAGATAGAAATAGATAACAAAAATAAAGGGGAAAGTAGGTTCAAATAATATTAATCAAGTAATAAATGCATTTTTAAAAACAGGATACATGCACACGCTTCTTTTATTTTAACTAAACATCTTAGAGTTTTGAACTTAGCAAAAAGGATATTAGGTGCCTACAAGTATAACACATCATGGACAAAATATTTTTCAGGTAGGAGTAGTATATCAGCTTTAAAGCCTGCATTCAATTTTAGGGGTATATCCAGGTTTTAGCCACTATAAATGACCAAAGAGAATACTTGTAAGAAATTAATACCTAGTGTTATTACCTGTCCGGTCAAATGTCTTGTTGATATGCATATTTTCTGCACTTTTACTTATAAGCTCCCTTTTTCATAGTGCTCCACATAGTACAGAAATGAACCTTTACCTTGTAACACATTAGCATGAATATTGAAAATAGTAATTTCATTGTATCATTCCAAGAGAAAATAAACTCTATGAATCTTATTTTCTCCATCTGAGAAAGTGGAGATGAGAAAAGACTACATTGACCAGGTTGTTACGAGAGTGAGATGATGATAACATGTTCATAAACCTATAAGGAGGCTTCCAAGGTGTGCTTTATTGGTATGTACCATCATCATAATCATCATCAATCAAGTAAATTGCCAGGGCTAAATGGCTAATCAAATTAATAGTGATCTAGAATATAGAATCCTCCTGGAACAACAGAGTTATTTTTATATTTTGGTCAATCACCTCTATATTATAAATCAAAAAAGCAATATCTATGTTTATTTTTTATATTTCATATTATAAAGTTATAAGCCTGTAGACCTGAAAGTGTATTTCATTTAACTTAATAATAGCAAACTATAACATCTATTATGAGTCAGGTATCATTTCATATGCTTTACATGTAATAATTCTTCTAATTCTCTACATAACCCTACAAGGTGTTACCATTATTATCCCCCCTTTTCAGATGCAGAGACTGAGGCACAAAGATGTTGTGCAATTTGATTTCAGATTAATTGACTGAGCTAGGTTTGAACCCCAAACCCCAAATCCTGGTATTTGCCATTACACGATTCTGCCTCATTTCAGTATTGCTTGAGCAAGTACTATATGACAGACACAGTGCCAACAACAGAACTATAATCCTGTACAAAGATAAACAATATCCTTGATCTCATGGACTTTATGGAGGAGTAGACATTTACCAAATGCTCAAATATAAAACCACAACTTTGACAAGTGCAATGAAAGACTAATACAGCATGCTCCAAGAACAGGATCATGTTACCTCATCCGAGAGTGAACAGAAGGATTCCATAAGGAGTCTCAAGCTGAAATTTCAAATGAGTAGAATTTAACTAGGTGAAAGGGTAAGGGAAAAACATTTCAGAGGAAATGGTATGTGCAAAAAACCTGTTATTAGGAGGGAATATGGCACCACTGAGGACTTGAAAGACCAGGTCCACCAATTTGCAGAAGTGCAGAGTGAGGGGAGAAATAGTATGAGACCATGGTAAAGATCAGCAGGGGCCAGACCAAGCCAGGCCTTGGAGCATTGATTGAAACTTTTGATCTTGATTTTCAGAGCCATGGGAATCCACTGGCATGTTAAAACACAGTTTTCTCTGTTAAAAATCTACATTTAAAAATGATAATTCTGCAGTTGAATGGAAAAAGAGTTATTTTGGTCTTGACAATATGGCAGTTTAGCACAAGATGCTAGATATCTATAACTCAAATTCTCCTATCTACCATGGAGGAATTTCATAAATATTTTAGAATATAGGAAATATAGGGAAGCTAGAAAAAAAATTATTTGTGTGTGTGTGTGTGCTTTTAGGGCCGCACTGCAGCATATGGAGGTTCCCAGACTATGGGACGAATTGGAGCTGTAGATGAAGGCCTACACCACAGCCACAGCAATGCAGGACCCAAGCACAGCTCATGGCAATGCTGAATCCTCAACCCACTGAGCAAGGCCAGGGATCGAACCTGCGTCCTCATGGGTACTAGTCAGATTTGTTTCCACTGAGCCATGGCAGAACTCCTCTGGAAAAAATTCTGGAGACACAAAAAGCTATTTTGAACTACAGATAGGATGGGGAAGGTTGTGAAGAAAATTAATTTGATCACATGGATATACACAGAAATTTTCAACCAATAATTAAAGCATATATGTGACACTTTTAAAATGGAGCATGACCTACCCCACTTCCCCAAGCACATGACGTGGGAAGCACCCTCCACCAGAGTCTTAGCAATAGGAGTGAGGGGGTGGAGGGGTTTGTGGGTGGGGTGAGGTAGAGGGTGTGGAGAAAGAGGACACATGCACGCACACACCCTGGGAGTGGGAGCATCTTCCCTAGCTTTGTGGGTTTCTCCTCCCACCAGAGCAGGGTGAGAGGAAGGGGACAATTTGGGAACGACCATGCTCCACTGAGGGACCGAGCCAGCCCCCAGCTTCTCCACACAGAGCCTCCTACACTAAAGCCCCAAAAATCAAAAACTGTAATTGCCAAAAGAATCATTAAAAAAAAAATAGTCCAGCCACTACCCTCAATGCACACAGAATAATCACTCTGGATTCTGCATTGTGAGCTGCTCTCCATACCCTGAATTACTTTGAATTCCATCTCTTTTTTTCTTTGAATTTGCATCTCTTCAACACACAAGATTAAAACAAAATTCATGCTAATTTGGATTTGAAATTATCTTCCTTATATTTATCCTTCGTCTTTCTTATGTGGATATGCAAGCAAGAAGAGGCGAATGGACATTCCCAACATGCTCACTCCCTTAATCTGTCCATCTAGAGGTTTGGCTTCTACAAAACAAGACTATATTTACTGAGAGACGGGATTAAGATGGTGGAATAGAAGGACTGGAGCTCAACTTCTCTCCTAAAAACAAAAAAATTCACAACAAAAGACTGAGCATTCGTCACCCAAATGGAACAGAAACCTTAAAAAAGATATCCTACTCCAGAAGAAAAAGAGGTGGGAGGGGCGATTTCACGATATAAACAACCCCATACCTCCTGGATGGGAAGCTCCACAGACTGGAAACTAACTGGTTCACAGAGACTCACCTACAGGAGTGAGAGTTCTGAGCCCCACATCAAACTCTCACATGTGGGGATCTGGCACTGGGAGAAAGAGCCCCAGAGCAGCTGGCATTGAAGGTCAGTGGGGCTTGTGCTCAGGAGCTCCATGGGACTGGTGGAAACAGAGACCCCATTCTTAAAACGTGCACATAGACTTTCACGTGCACTGGGTCCCAGGGCAAAGCAAAGTCTCCATAGGAATCTGGGTCAAACCTGACTGCAGTTCTTGGAGGACATCCTGGGAAAACAGGGGTGAATATGGCTTGCTGTGAGGGATGGACATTGGAAGCAAAGCTCTCAGGAACATTCAGCAGCCAGGCCTTTCTCTGGAGGTGGCCATTTTGGGAATATCTCACCCCACCCATCAGTCAGCACTGAGAAGCCCCAGAGCAAACAACAATCCAGGTGGGATCACAGCCCTGTCCCTCAGTAAACAGGCTACCTAAAGACACCTCAGGCAAACAGCTGCCTCTAATGCCATCCAGAGACTAAGCCCCACCCACCAGAGGGATTAGAATCAGCTCTACCTACCAGTGGGCAGGCATCAGCCCCTCTCATCAGGAAGCCTACAGCAAGTCCCTCGTACTGACTTCAGCCACAGGGGGGCAGACATCAGAAGTAAGAGAGGCTATAACTCTATTGTCTGTAAAAAGGTCACCACATCAAAAACCTGTAACCATGAGAAGACAGAGAACTATAACTCAGTGAGGGAGAAATGAAAAACCCCAGAAAATAAGCTAAGCAAGGAGAAGATTCTTAGCCTCCAGGAAAAAGACTTTAGGCTGTTAATGCTGAAGATGATGCACGACTTTGGAAAAAAACTGGAGGCAAAGATGGATAACTTACAGGAAACACTGAGCAAAGAGATACAAGATGTAAAACTTAAACAAGAAGAGATGCAAAATACAACACCTGAAATAAAAAACTCACTAGAAGCAGCTAACAGCAGAATATAGGAGGCAGAAAAATGAATAAGCGAGGTGGAGGACAGATTAGTGGAAATTATGGATGTGGAACAGAAAAGAGAAAAAAGATTGAAAACAAATGAAGAGAGTCTCAGAGAATTCTGTGATAACATTAAACACACCAACATCCATATTATAGGGGTGCCAGAAGGAAAAGAGAGAGAGAAGGAAACAGAAAAAACATCCCAAGAGATAATAGCCGAAAACTTCCCTCACATGGGAAAGGAAATGCTCACTCGAATCCAGTAAGCACAACGAGTACCATATAAAACAAACCCAAGGAGGAACACACCAAGACACATATTACTCAACCTGACCAAAATTAAAGACAAAGAGAAAATCTTGAGGAGTTCCCATCGTGGCACAGTGGTTAACGAATCTGACTAGGAACCATGAGGTTGAGGGTTTGATCTCTGCCCTTGCTCAGTGGGTTAACGATCTGGCGTTGCTGTGAGCTGTGGTGTAGGTTGCAGACGTGGCTCAGATCCCACATTGCTGTGGCTCTGGCGTAGGCTGGCAGCTACATCTCCGATTAGACCCCTAGCCTGGGAACCTCCATATGCTGTGGGAGCGGCCCAAGAAATGGCAAAAAGACAAAATAATAATAATAATAATAATAATAAAATAATTAAAAAAGAAAATCTTGAAAGCAGCTAGGAAAAAGAAACAAATAAAATACAAGTGAAGCCCAATAAGGTTGTCAGCAGATTTTTCAGCAGAAACTCTGCAGGCCAGAAGGGAGTGGCATGATATACTTAACGTGATGAAAAGAAAAAACCTCCAACCAAGATTACTCTACCCAGCAAGGTTCTCATTCAGATTTGAAGGAGAAATCAAAACCTTCACAGATAAGCAAAAGCTGAGAGAATTCAGCAACACTAAAACATCCTTACAACAAAGACTAAAGGAACTTCTCTAGGCAGAAAAGACAAGACAGCAACAGGAAACAAAAATTCCACAAATGACAAGGCTCTCCAGTAAAGGTATCTGTACAGTAAAGATACGAAATCATCCATGCACAATTATACCATCAAAATCTGAAATCATGAGAAGAGGTGGGTACAAATTCAGGGCACTTGAGATGCACTTGTAATTAAGAGAACAACAACTTAAAACAATCTCATATACATATAGACTCTTACATCAAAACTTCAGAATAACTGCAAACCAAAAATCTACAATTGATACACAAACAAAGAAAAATAAACTCGAAAACAACACTAAAGATAGTCATCAAACCAGAAGAGGAGAGAGCAAGAGAAAAAGGAAAGAAAAAAGAGCAACAAAAACAAATCCAAAGCAATTAATACAATGGCAATAAGAACATACATATCAATAATTACCTTAAATGTTAATGGACTAAACGCCCCAACCAAAAGACACAGACTGGCTGAATGGATACAAAAACAAGACCCATGTATATGCTGTCTTCAAGAGACACACTTCACTTCTAGGGACACATACAAATTGCAAGTGAGAGGATGGAAGAAAATATTTCATGCAAAAGGGGATCGAAAGAAAGCTGGAGCAGCGATACTCATAAGAGACAAAATAGACTTTAAAATGAAGAATATTTTAAGGGACAAGGAAGGTCATTACATAATGATCAAAGGATCAATCCAAGAAGAAGATAGAACAATTTTAAATATCTACACACCCAACCTCGGTTCCACGACTGGAAATTAACAACAAGAAAAAATCTTCAAAAAACACAAACACTTGGAGACTAAACAACATGCTACTAAACAACCAATGGATCACTGAAGAAATCAAAGAGGAAATTAAAAAATACCTAGCAGCAAATGACAACAAAGATACAACACTCCAAAACATAAGGGATGCAGCAAAAGCCGTTCCAAGAGGAAAGTTTATAACAATACCAGCCCACCTTGGAAAACAAGAAAAAGCTCAAATAAACAAGCTAACTTTACATCTAAAGCAGCTTGAGAGAGAAGAACAGGCAAGGCCTAAAGTTAGTAGAAGGAAAGAAATCATAAAGATCAGAGCAGCACTCAATGAACTAGAAACAAAGAAAACCATGGAAAAGATCAATGAAATGAAAGGCTGGTTCTTTGAAAAGATCAACCAAATGATAAACCCTTAGCCAGACTTATCAAGAAAAAAGAGAGAAGACTCAAATCAATAAAATTAGAAATGAAAAATGAGAAGTTACAACGGACATCATAGAAATACAAAGGATCATAAGAGGCCACAATATGCAACTATATGCCGATAAAATGGAAAACCTAGAAGAAATGGACACATTCTTAGAAAAGTACAAGCTTCCAAGACTAAATCAAGACAAAACAGAAAAGATGAATGGACCAATCACAAGACCTGAAATTGAAACTGTGATTAAAAAACTTCCAACAAACAAAAGTCCAGGACAAGTTGGCTTCACAAGAGAATTCTATCAAACATTTAGAGAAGAGCTAACACCTATCCTTCTGAAACTATTCCAAAAAAATTGCAGAGGAAGGAACGCTCCCAAACTCATTCCATGAGGCCACCATCCCGCTGATACCAAAACCTGACAAAGATACCACAAAAAAGGAAAATTACAGGCCAATTTCACTGATGAACATAGATGCAAACATCCTCAACAAAATACTAGCAAACCGAATCCAACAATACATTAAGTGGATTGTACATCATGATCAAGTGGGATTTATCCCAGGGGTGCAAGGATTCTTCAATATCCGCAAATCAATCAGTGTGATATACTACATTAACATACTGAAGAAGAAAAACCATATGATCCTCACAATAGATACAGAAAAGCCTTTGACAAAATCCAACATCCATTTTTTATAAAAACCCTTCAGAAAGTGGGCATAGAGGGAAGCTCTCTCAACAAAATAAAAGATATATATGACAAACCAAAGCTAACATCATTCTAAATGGTGAAAATCTGAAAGAATTCCCATTGAAATTAGGAACAAGACAAGGATATCTGCCCTTGCCACTACTCTTCAACATAATTTTGGAAGTCCTAGCCACAGCAATCAGAGAAGAGAAAGAAAGAAAAGGAATCCAAATTGGAAAAAAAGAAGTAAAATTATCACTATTTGTAGATGACATGATACTACACCTAGAAAATCCTAAAGACTCTACCAGAAAACTGTTAGAGCTCATCAATGAATTTGGCAAAGTCTCAGGATACAAAATTAATACACAGAAATTGACTGCATTTCTATATACTAATAATGAAAGATAAGAAAGAGAAATTAGGAGTTCCCGTCATGGCGCAGTGGTTAACGAATCTGACTAGGAACCATGAGGTTGTGGGTTTGATCCCTGCCCTTGCTCAGTGGGTTAATGATCCGGCATTGCTGTGAGTTATGGTGTAGGTCACAGATGCAGCTCGGATCCCGTGTTGCTGTGGCTCTGGCATAGGCTGGCAGCTACAGCTCCGATTAGACCCCTAGCCTGGGAACCTCCACAGGAGCAGCCCAAGAAAAAAATGCAAAAAGACAAAAAAAAAAAGGAAAGAGGAATTAGGGAAATAATCCCAATTACCATTGCATCAAAAAGAATAAAATACTTAGGAATAAACCTACCTAAAGAGACAAAAGACCTATGTTCTGAAAAATATAAGATGCTGATGAGAGAAATCAAAGAAGGCACATATAGATGGAAAGGCATATGATTCTCTTGGATTGGAAGAATCAATATTGTCAAAATGAGTATACTACACAAGGAAATCTACATATTCAATGCAATCCCTATCAAATCTCCAAATACATTTTTCACAGAACTCGAACAAAATATTTTAAAGTTTGTTTGGAAGCACAAAAGATCCAGAATAGCCAAATAGCCATCCTGAGAAAGAAAAATGGAGCTGGAGGAATCAGGCCCCCTGACTTTAGATTATACTACAAAGCTACAGTCATCAAAACCATATGGTACGGGCACAAATACAGAAATATACAACAGTGGAAGAGGATAGAAGCCCAGAATTAAACCCATATACCTACAGTCAACTAATCTATGACAAAGGAGGCAAGAACGTACATGGGAGAAAAGACAGTCCTTTCAATAAGTGGTGCTGGGAAAACTGGAGAGCCACATGGAAAAGAATGACGTTAGAACACTTCCTAACACCATACACAAAAATAAACTCAAAATGGATTAAAGACCTGAATATAAGACCAGATACTATAAAACTCTTAGAGGAAAATATAGGCTGAACACTTTCCGACATAAACCACAGGAACATCTTCTCAGACCAACCTCCTAGAGTAATGACAATAAAAACAAAAATAAACCAATCAGACTTAAAAGTTTCTGCACAGCAAAGGAAACCCTAAACAAAACCAAAATACAGCCCACAGAATGTGAGAAAATATTTGCAAATGAAGTGACTGGCGAGGGATTAATCTCCAAAATTTATAAACACCTCCTACAGCTCAATGCCAAAAAAACAAAACCCCATCATAAAATGGGCACATGATCTAAACAGGCAATTCTCCAAAGCCAAATTACAGATGGCTGAAAAACACATGAAAAGATGTTCAACATCACTCAGCATTAGAGAAATGTAAATCAAAACCACTATGAGGTACCACCTTACACTCACCAGAATGGCCATCTTCAAAAAGTCTACAAACAATAAGTGCTTTTCAGAATTCCCTGCCTCAGGGACATGTCACCTTAGCTATAACCAAAGTCTGTAAGAGCTTAATGGTAGGTCTCAACCACTCCATAAATAGCATAGCTTATCACCATTCTCCCCATAGGCTTTTTGAATTAAGTCTGATGGCCACCCATACTCCAGAAGTCTGGTTTTAATTGGGAATAGGAGATAAAAAATCTGTAGCAATTAATCTGCAACCAAAGCCTTTTTATCTGTAAAGCTATAGGCAAAAGACAACTACTAGATAAATCTGGGAATAGGCCTTTGTCCTTTTGATATATTTATAGGTTATGAGATAACTCTTTCTTAATATCATGTATCACAGGAATTAGATGACACAAGTATTTTCCAACATACACCCTGTTCTCTGGTTAAATGAAGTTAAGGAAACTTGTTTCTCTTACTCTCTTGTCTGGATAATTTCTGTAGCTGAGTCCTTTTTACAATAAGTTTGGATAGTAAGTTTGAGATATGTACATGCTATAAAGACAAAGGTGTAAAACATTTGGGGATTTTTGATAAATAGTAATTTTTGGCTGAAATCAACTTCTACAATTTACTTGAAGTTCAATAATCAAGTAAGATAAAGGTTATATCATTTAAGCAGTTAGAAATCCTAGTAGCAGTATAAGGATTTTATGATAGGGAAAGTGGATATGGAAATATGATTCATATTAATCCAAATTAAAATGTAGTAATTGTCTCATTTGTATAGATGAATATATAAAATTTCAGATATAAGAGATTGGAGGAAATTATACACACACAAACACACATATATTCAAACAAGAGGAATTATGGAAGAAACATATTTCATGTGTATAATTGTCTGTTAAAATGTAGTTAGAGAGGAAACTATGAATCTAGATAAAAATAAGTTGATTAGGCTGTCAATACTTCCATTTCCTTTTAATTGGTTATGTCTATCCCTTTTTTATTACAAAGAAATGAAAGACTACCTCCCTCCCTGTTATCAAAGAAGAGGAGGAGCTCTGTAAGTGAAGAAACACATGCCCCAGATATCCCTAAAATCACAAATTTTGGATCATTAAATAATAGTTACAGCTCATGTAAACAGAGTTATGCTGTGACATAATGCATAAATTACACAAATTACATTTTTTACCTTTCATTAGAGAGAGATAATTTCCTTATTAAAAATTAAGTATCAGTCCTTAAGTTTTTGAAGTTTAAACTGGATCTGAACTGAACCCCCATAAGCAATTAAACTTATTATACTACATGGATTTTATATTTGTGTTGAATACATTTTTGACCCAGATTTTCTATTTATTTCTTCAATTTAAGAGAGGAATTTTTGAATTAATTAGATCTGTAAAGAATGCTCTCATATTCACATACATTGTGATACTGAAACTTGCATCAATTATAGATGCTCATCTCAAACATGTAGGATATGTAAGTTTCATGCCTTTCTTTTGACCATTTAGGGTTGGTGGAAAGCAGTTATCATTGCTTTCCAAAAGCAATGATACGGTTTTTGTTCAAAAATGATCATTACTATGCTTTCCATTTTTGCTTTATCATTATCACTGAGTCGCTGAGAAAGAGAAAATATGCAAAGATTGCTTGGATCTTTATAATACCAGTGGCTTTCCTTTAGATTAAAAAAAAAACTTTAAAATCAATTATTGGGAGTTCCCGTTGTGGCGCAGTGGTTAATGAATCCGACTAGGAACCATGAGGTTGCGGGTTCGATCCCTGCCCTTGCTCAGTGGGTTAAGGGTCCCACGTTGCCGTGAGCTGTGGTGTAGGTTGCAGACACGGCTCGGATCCCGCGTTGCTGTGGCTCTGGTGTAGGCCGGTGGCTACAGCTCTGATTCAACCCCTAGCCTGGGAACCTCCATATGCCGCAGGAGCGGCCCAAGAAATAGCAACAACAAAAACAACAACAACAACAACAAAAGACAATAAGACAAAAAATAAATAAATAAATAAATAAAAATAAAATCAATTATTGGAAATGGATAAGAAAAGAAATATAGAAAACAAAATCATCAGTACCAGCAAGCAACTCTATCTAGCTGTACAAACAAAACAAATGTGAAAAGTCATCTGCTAATAATGAGATAGAATTCTGGGTTAGAGCTACTAAGCCTCACTATGGGTCAGCTGTGCATATTTGCTAAATTCAGGAGTGATGTTCCTGTTTCCACAGGTTGAATAGAATTCTTATTAAAGGATGCTCAGTACTGAAGGATGAAGTAAATAGGAAAGCATTTTGTTTTCTGCTGGTAAAGGATAACCTCTCATAATCCAATGGAAATCTGTCTAAACTATCCAATACAGGGGAAACTAGATTTCTATCCCAAGGACTCTGGTGCATTCTCCCTTTACTTATCAATTTCTCTTTGAGTTGTCCTTTGTAACTAGAACACCACTTGGTTCATACATGATACTCAGATAATATTATAATTCCTGTCTTTTTCTTTTCTACTGATCTCTATATTCTTTAACTCTCACTTATATCATCTATTAAAATGTTTCACTTTATCTTCTCTTGTCTAGTATCTAATTTAACTTTTTAATTAATTGGGCATAGTTTTAAATTTATTGAATTGGTTAAAGGTACAGACCCTAGAGATGAAATGCCTGGATCTGAATCCCAGAACACTATCACTTAGATATGTGACCTTGGGCAAGTTACTTAATCTCTGTCTACCTCAATTTCTACACTTATAATAATTGAAATAATAACTGCCCAATAAAGTTATTATGAGCATTATTTGAGTTAATATACATATAACACTGAGAATGGTGCCTGGAACAGGGTAAATTCTATTTAAGTAGTAATAATAATAGTAATAAATAGCTTATTTTCATAATTATATCTTAGTTTGTTGTTCTTCATGGATCCCTTTTAATATAATCTATTTTTAAAATCTCTTAAAAATTCAGACATTATTAATATTTTAATGAAAATTTTTTTCTTTTACAAAATTTCTATCCTGTCTCTGTGTGTGTATAAATTTGGAGCTGTTGTGTGATCTATGACATAATCTAAACTTTATATGAGGAGTTATGCATTTTAAAAGTCATTATATATATAGATATAGAACTTTGGCCAAATGATTCCAAAAGCATGTCACAAGCTATATTATTGCACTAAATATTAGAGTAACTAAGATGAAATGTTCAAAGAGGCTATTAGTCAGAGGGGCATATTTGAATTAACTTAAGGAGCTTTTTCAAATTGCATATTCCTAGGCCCATCCCTCAGAGATTCTAACATGGATTTTTCTTATTTTAGCCTTTGACATAATTTTCCTTGAGTTATCTCCATTTGGAATATATATTTTTAATACTGCAAGATACAAAGACCCAATTTTTTTCCTGCAAATAGTAAGGTAGCTTTTCAAATGGAAAGCCATTTACATTTTCCTCACAGATTTTTTTTTTTGGCCTTTTCTAGGGCCGCTACCATGGCATATGGAGGTTCCCAGGCTGGGGTCTAATCAGAGCTGTAGCCGCCAGCCTACACCAGAGCCAGCAACACAGAATCCGAGCCGTGTCTGCAACCTACACCACAGCTCATGGCAACACCAGATCCTTAACCCACTGAGCAAGGACAGGGATCAATCCTGCAACTTCATGGTTCCTAGTTGGATTTGTTAACCACCGAGCCATGTTGGGAACTCCAGATGTTTTTAAATAGACTATTTTTAGACCAGTGTTAGGTCTACAACAAAATTGAGCAGAAGGTACAGAGTTAGCATATAACTCCTATTCCCAACACACAAAGTCTCAACCACTATCAACATCTTGCACTAGAATGGTGTATTTTTATAATTTGTGGACCTATATGGACACATTATTATCACCCACAGTCCATAATTTACCTTAGGGTTTACTGTTGTTTTCCACATTCCATGTGTTTGGACAAATGTATTATGACATGTGTCTACCATTATAGTATCATACACAGTATTTCCACTGCCCTAAAAATCCTCTGCACCTATTAATTCTTTTTTCCTCTCAACCTCTAGATACTACTTTTTACTATCTCCATAAATCGTACCTTTTCCAAAATGTCATATAGTTATGTCATATAGTTGGTGTCCTAAAACCTTTTTAGATTGGCTTCACTTAGTAATATGTATTTAGGATTCCCTTGTGGCTTTTCAGGATTTAATAGATAATTTCTGTTAAGTGCTAATAATATTCCATTGTCTGGATGTATTATAGTTTATTTATCCTTTCACCTTCTGTAAGACATCTTGATTGCTTTCAAAAGTTTTGACAAATATGAATAAAGCTGCTATAAAAATCTGTGTCCTGTTTTTTTATGTCAAGATTTTTATGTTTCTCTATTTGTCAAATATTCTACAATTAAACTTTTAATTGTCCTGGTTTTTTGATGGACATATGTATTCAACTCATTTGGTTAAATACCAAGGAGGTTGTTTCCTGGATAATATTGTTCCTGGATAATATATGGTTAAAATATGTTTACTTTTGTAAGAGTCTGAAAAACTGTTTTTCAAAGTGGATGTACCATTTCACATTCCCACCTGGAGAGAATGAGTGTTTCTGTTGCTCGACATCCTTGTCAGTATTTGGTATTGTCAGCATTTTGAACTGTAGCCATTCTAATAGATTTGTGATGATTTCACATTGTTTTAATTTCCAATTCCCTAATGGCATACAATGTTTATCATCTTTTCATATGCTTATTGTCACATGTATATATTCCTCAGTGAGGTTCCGTTAAGGTCTTTGGCCCATTTTTTAATCAGGTTGTTCATTTCCTTTTGTTGAGTTTTAAGAATTAATTGAAGGTTCTGTTGAGTTAAACTATGTCCTTACTAATTTTCCACCCACTGGATCTGTCCATTTATGAGAGAAAGATACTGAAGTCCTTAAATATAGTAGTCAATTCATCTGTTTCTACCTATAGTTCGGTCACTTTTTCTTTTTGCCTTTTCTAGGGCTACTCCCATGGCATATGGAGGTTCCCAGGCTAGGGGGTCTAATCAGAGCTGTAGCTGCCAGGCTCCACCAAAGCCACAGCAACATGGGATCCCAGCCGCGTCTGTGACCCACACCACAGCTCACGTCAATGCCGGATTGTAGTTCAGTCACTTTTTGCCTCACACATTTTGACTTCCTGTTGTTAGGCACATATACATTATGAATTTTTATGTCTTCTTCAACAATTGATCTTTTATCATTATGCAGTGTTTCTCTTTATCCCTGAAAATTTTCCTTGCTCTGAAGTTAGCTCTGTCTATAATTAATATACCAACTCCAGCTTTCTTTGATTAGTGTTACATTGGTATACCTTTCTCTATCTCTTTACTTTTATACACACACATATATATATATATATATATATATATATATATATATATTATTATATACATATTTTTTCCCACTGTACAGCAAGGGGATCAAGTTATATACATTAAATTTTTTCCCCACCCTTTGTTCTGTTGCAACATGAGTATCTAAACATAGTTCTCAATGCTACTCAGCAGGATCTCCTTGTAAATCTATTCTATTATATTTATAATTGTTTTGTAGTAACTGTCCTTATTCTTTGTTCCAACTTTTGTCTTCAACTCTTTTCCTGTCTTTTGTGGTTTCAACTGAGCATTTTATAATTCCATTTTTTTCCTTTCTTAGTATATCAATTATATTTTTATTTTAACTTTAGTTTCCATAGAGTTCACAATATACATTTAGAAGTAATCCAAGTCTACTTTCAAATGACACTATAGCACTTCGTAGACAGTAAAAGTACCTTATATTAACTTTTCCCAATTCTTTTCTCCTATTCCTGTTATCATTATCATTCATTTTACTCATACATGAGCTAAAAATCAATGAACATATTCTTGTGATTATTATTTTGAAGAAACTTTTATCTATTAGATCAGTTAATAAGAAAAATAGAAGTTTTTATTTTACTTTAACTTATTCTTTTTCTAAAGATTTTCCTTTCTTTATGTAGATCTGAATTTCTGACATCTATGATTTTCCTCCTCTTTGAAGAACTTTTTAATTATTTTTTTCAAGGCAGGTCTGCTGGGAACATTCTCTCACTGTGTGAGAAAGTGCTTCTCTCTCACTTTTGAGGGATAATTTTATAGGATACAGAATTCTAAGTTGGTGTTTTATTTCTCTCAACACTTTCTTCTTGCATTCATGGATTTGCATGAGGAATCAAATGTAATTCTTATTTTTGCTGTTCTTTAGCTAAAGTGTTTCTCTCCTTTGACTTCTTTCAAGATTCTTTATCTTTGATTTTCTGCAGTTTGAATATGATATGTCTAGGAGGAGGATTTTTTTTTTTTTTGACATTTATCCTGTTTGGTGTTCTCTGAGCTTCCTGAATCTGTGCTTTTGTGTCTGACATTAATTTGGGGAAAATTTTCAGTCACTATTTCTTCAAATATTCCCTCTGTTTCTTTCTCTCATTCTTCTCTGGCATTTCCATGATGTGTATATTACATATTTTGTAACACATTTTGTCACACGGTTCTTTTATACTCTATTTCTTTTTCACACTTTTTTTTTTCTTTTTAATTTTCAGTGTTGGAAGTTTTTATTGACGTATCTTCAAGCTGATATATTCTTTCCTCTACCTTGACCAGTCTAATAATAAGTCCATCAGGAGCATTCTCTCCTTCTGTCATAGATAATTTTTACCTCTAGCATTTATTTTGACTCCTTCTTAGAACACACATTTCTCTTCTTACATTGCTCTTCTGTTCTTGCATGTTGTCTACTTTATCCACAGAGCCTTTAGCATATTAATCATAGTTTGTTTAATACACTGTTCTGATAGTTCTAATATTCTTGCCATTTCTTGCTCTTGTTCTGATGCTTTCTCTCTCTCTTCAAACTGGTTTTGCCCTTTAGTATGCTTTGAAAGTTTTTGTTGAAAGCCCTATGTTTTACTGGGTAAAAGGACCTATGGCAAATAGATTTTCAGTAATTAGTGCTAAGTTGCAGGGAGAGGACAGGTGTTCTTTAGTCCTGTGATTAGGTATCAGTCTCTTGTTGAGGCTGTGTCCCTGGACTGTGAACTTCACAAGTGCTTCTTGGTTCCTCCCCTGTCTAAGGAGGGATGGGATGGCTGGAAGGGACTGGGATTGAGTAATTTCTTTCCTCCACTTGGGGTTTGTAGTGGGGGTTTGTAGTAGAACATTTCCATTCTCCCAAGTGGCAGCCTAGAGTGGGCTGATGTTGGGTATTTCCATTCCCCTAGATCATTAGACTATGATAGAACCCCAATAGTTTAGGCTGTAATAAATTACTTTTTCCTGAGGCAAACCTTATTAAGAACAGGATGCTCTGGCATATTTCAAAATAGCTACTTTTTCTCCCCCCTGAAGGAAGTACAAGGGTATTTTTCTCCCATCTTCATTTTGATAACCTGGTAGAACCCCTGGAAATAAAACTCAAAAAATGTAAGTAGTCCCTACCCCAAACTCTGCCCCGTTTTAGTTTTTAACTCTTAGAGTTGTCCATGTTAAGCCTCCAGCAATTAATCAGTTATAGTTCAGCTTTTCTACTCCAGTAGTGGTTACCATGGAGGTTTTGGCTCATGGGTATCCTTTCTTATAAGTTGTGATTTTCAGTACATAGCAAATGTCTCTTTAAATTGGGTGGGGGGGCAACAATTTGCTTTGTAACCTCAATTCTCTGACAAATGTAAAAAAAACTATTGATTTTTAGTTTGTTTAGTTTTTTTATTGCAATAGGATAGAGTGACAACTTCCACACTCATTACATTCTTGACTAGAAACTAGAAGCAATTTTCTAATTAATTTTTACTACTTCTGTTATATACATAAGTCTTCCACTGTGAGCTTTAAGATATTCTTTGGCTTATTTTCTCTTTCTGAACCTGTTTTAATTACTATGATGTGATGGGACATATTCAAACCTTGTGGAGCCCCTTTAATCATTTTCTTCCTTTTTTATCCTATATATTTGGTCTTTATTGATTATTTGAACTGTAGTTAATTTTTAACTCAATGAATTTTATTATATTTATATTTGTACAATGATTATCACAACCCAATTTTACAGCATTTCCATCCCAAACCCGCAGCCCATCCCTCCTCCTGCAACCTCTCTCCTTTGGTAACCATAAGTTTTTCAAAGTCTGTGAGTCAGTATCCATTATGCAAAGAAGTTCATTGTATCCTTTTCTTTTAGATCTCACATATAAGTGATACCATATGATGTTTGTGTCTCACTGTCTAACTTCAATTAGCATGATAATTTCTAGGTATATCCATGTTGTTGCAAATGCCATTATTTCATTTCTTTTCATGACTGAGTAATATTCCATTGTGTATATGTACACAACTTCTTTATCCACTCCTCTGTCAATGGACATTTATATTGCTTCCACATCTTGGATATTGTATATATTGCTGCAGTGAAAATTGGGGTTCATGTATATTTTTGAGTCATGGTTTTCTCTGGATCAAATGGTAATTCTGGTTTTAGTTTTTTGAGTCATTTTCTTCCTTTTGGTATTGTTGTTTTAGTTATTTGTGTTCCCTTATTTTTCCACATATGTTTCAGAATATTTCTTAAAGCCCCTCCCATAAAATTTTGCAGGTTTTTTTTTTTAGAAATTTATTTTTTATTTATTTTTTGTTGTTGTTGTTGTTATTGTTGTTGTTGTTGTTGTTGCTATTTCTTGGGCTGCTCCCGCGGCATATGGAGGTTCCCAGGCTAGGGGTTGAATCGGAGCTGTAGCCACCGGCCTATGCCAGAGCCACAGCAACGCGGGATCCGAGCTGCATCTGCAACCTACACCACAGCTCACGGCAACGCCGGATCGTTAACCCACTGAGCAAGGGCAGGGACCAAACCCGCAACCTCATGGTTCCTAGTCGGATTCGTTAACCACTGCGCCACGATGGGAACTCCTGCAGTTTCTTTTTAATTTAAACTGTATATGTTGAATTTTTAAGAATTAATCTAAAATATTGGCACTCCTTCCATGAACGTTTGCTACCTTTTCATTTACTTATATCTTTTATGCCCATGAATAAAGTTTAAAATTTTATTCATAAAGATCTTATTTATTACACATTAGTTCCTTGATATTTTATAGATTTTGTTACTTCTTTGGTGACTTTAAATTTTCTACTTAATTTTGTTATTGTAGATGAATGGTAGTTATCTTCCTCTCAATTTAATATTTCACATATTACATATTATATAATAAATGTTATATATTTTAATATATATTATGTTGGCTTTTTAATGTAGATGCTTTGGATCTTGTCTCATTTTCTTGACTTCTACTATATTTTAGACCTATAACTGATGTTGAAAAGCATCAAAAGAATTTCTTCTATCGAGCTAGCTATATACATTTTATAATTAGGCTCACTGATGTAGTAGAGTATATAAATAAACTTTTCTCTTCTGGAAGCACTATTTCTTTCCTAAGATAAATTCTAACTCTGATCATGATCAATATTTTATGTAACTCACTGACTAAGTTAACTGATATTTTCATTTAGGACTGTCACAAAATGTTTATAAGTAAATAAGATATATCATTTTTTTGTATTGTCCATTCTTTAATACAAAGACTCGTATATAATGGAGATTATCTGATGGAATTTTTTTTGACATGTAGTACTTTCTTTGCCACTGAGCTCTAATTTTCCTCAAAAATCTTTTTTCTTATTTTTGACATACAAAAAACTACAGAAAATAAGATAGAATTGGAGGGAGAGGATAAGAGACAAGATGGCAGAGTAGGACTTGAACACATCTCCTCTCATGAGGACACCAAAATCACAACTGCTGAACAACCATTGATAAAAAGACTGGAACTTATCCCAGAATATTCTATATCCATAGGCAAAGAAGAAGACACAATGAGATAGTAGGAGGGATTCACTCATAATAAAATCCCATATCCACCTTGTGGGTGACCTCAAAGCTGGAGAATATTTACATCACAGAAATTCTCCTACAGGAGTGACAGTTCTAAGTCCCACACCGGGATTCCCAACCTGAGAATCTGGCATTTGTAGGAGGAACCTGCAGAGTATTTGGCTTTGAAGGCCTGCGCAGGTTGACGAACTCCACAGTATTAGGGGAAAGAAAAATTCCACTTGTGGAGGGACACACAAGGTCTCCTGTGCACCAAGACCCATGGAAAAAGGAGTGACTTTATAAGAACCTGGGAAAGACTTACCTCCTGGTCTAGGAGAGTCTTCTGGGGAGGCGTGGCTGGAATGGCTGGCTGTGGCTCTCTCAGGGGTCAAAAATGCTGGTGGCAGAAATATCCAGGAGTGTTCAGATCCCAGCAGACATTTTCCTTGGGTCATCAATACCAAGACCTGGCCCCAGTCAATAGCTTGTGGGCTCCAGTGCTAGGAGACTTCAGACCAAACAATCAACAGGGCAGGAACACAGCCCCACACATCAGAAGACAGGTTGCTTAAAGTTTTCCTGAGCCAAGAGTTGCCACTAAACACACCTTTGACATGGTCTGGCCCACAAGAGGATGATGACCCATCTTCACCGGTGGGTAAGTGCCAGTCCTTCCCATCATGAAGCCTGCACAAGCCTCACTAATCAGGAGGCAGACACTGGAAGCAAGAGAATTACAATCCTGAAGCCTGTGGAAGAGAGTCTGCAAAAAATGAAATTTAGACCAAAATGAGATGGCAGTGGAATATATTCCAGACAAAGGAACAAGATAAAGCCCCAGAGGAATGACTAAGTGAAGTGGAGTTCAGAGTAATAAATGCAAAAATGATTCAAGATCTTGAAAAAAGAATGGAGACCCAGACCAAGAGGGTACAAGACATTTTTAACAAAGAGTTAGAAGATATAAAGAACAAGCAGAGTTGAAGAATATAATAACTGAAATGAAAAATACACTGGAAGGAATCAATATCAGAATAAATGAGGCAGAGGAAGAGATAAGTGAGCTGGAAGACAAAATGGTAGAAAGCATTGCCTCAGAACAGAATAAAGATAAAAGAATGAAAAGAAATGAGGGCAGTATAAGACACCTCTGGGACAACATTAAATAAACCATCATCTACATTATTGGGGTCTAAAAAGGAGAAGAGAGAGAGAAATGGCCCAAGAAAACATTTGAAGAGATAATAGGGGAAAACTTCCCTAACATATGAAAGGAAATATTCACCCAAGTCCAGGAAGCACAGAGTTCCATATAGGATTAACCCAAGGAGGAACACACCATGATATGAATTATTCAAATTGACAAAAAATTATTCAAATTGATAAATATTAAAGACAAAGAGAAAATATTAAAAGCAACAAGGGAAAAGCGACAAATAACATACAGGGGAATCCAGTAAGCTTATCAGGTGATTCTTCAGCAGAAAGTCTGCAGGCCAGAAGAAAGCAGCCCGATATATTTAAAGTGGTGAACATACAGCCAAGAATACTCTACCAGTAAGGCTCTCATTCAGATTTGATGGAGACATCAAAAGCTTTACAGACCAGCAAAAGCTAAGAAAATTCAGCACACCAAACCAGCTTTACAACAAATGCTCAAGGAACTTCTCTAGGTGGAAAAGAAAAGGCCACAACCAGAAACAAGAAAATTGCAAAATGGGAAAGCTAACCAATAAAGGCAAACATATAGTAACGTTAGGAAATCATCTACACACAAATATGATACCAAAACTAGCAATTGTGAGAAGGGGGTACAAATACAGGATATTTGAAATACATATGTAATTGATATCAGTAAATTAAAACCATCTCATATATAAAGAGAATGTTATAACTTCGTGGTAACTAGAAACTAAAAATCTACAATATATATATACAAAAAAGAAAAAGGAATCCAAACACAATGCTAAAGACAGTCATTAAATTACAGAAAAAAAAGACCTACCAAAACGAATCAAAAACAATGAGCAAAATGGCAGTAAGAACATACTTATTGATCATTACTTTAAATGCAAATGGATTAAATGTTCCAACCAAAACACGCAGATTGGCTGAATGGATATAAAGACAAGACCCAAATATACTCTACAAGAGACCCACTTTAGATCTAGGAACACATACAGACTGAAAGTGATGAGGTGGAAGAAGGCATTCTGTGCAAATGGAAATCAAAAGAGAGCTGGAGTAGCAATACTCATATCAGACAAAATAGACTTTAAAATAAAGACTGTTACAAGGGACAAAAAGACACTACATAATGATCAAAGTTTCAATTCAAGAAGATATAACAATTGTAAATATATAGGCACCCAACATAGCAACACTTCAATATAAGACAACTGCTAACAACCATGAAAAGAAAAATCAACAAAATAATAGTGAAGAAGTTTAATACCCCACTTACAGATCATCCAGACAGATAATAAACAAGGAAACACAGGCCTTAAATGGTGCATTAGACCAAATGACTTAATATTTACAAAACATTCCACTGGAAAGCAGCAAAATACACATTTTTCTCAGGTTTACATGGAATGTTCTCCAGGATAGATCACATGCTGGGCTACAAATCAATCATCAGTATATTTAATAATATAGAAATCATACCCAGCTTCTTTTCCAACCACAACACTATGACTAGAAATCAACAACAAGAAAACAAAAACAAAAGCAAAAAACATGCGAGGACTAAATAATGAGCTTCTAAACAACCAATGGATCACTGAAGAAATCAAAGAGAAAATCAAAAAACACCTAGAGACAAATGAAAACACAATAATCCAAGATCTATGGGATGCAGCAAGAACAGTTCTAAGAGGGAAATTTATAGCAATACAAACTTACCTCAGGAAATAAGAAAAACCTCAAATAAACAAACTAATCTTACACCTAAAGCAACTAGAGAAAAAAAATTAATCGAAGGAAATAGATAATAAAGATCAGAGCAGAAATAAACAAAATAAAGAAAATAGAAAAGATCAATGAAACTAGAAGCTCATTCTTTGAAAAGATAAATAAAACTGATAAAGCTTTAGCCAGATTCATTAAGAAAAAAGGATAGAGCACTCAAATCAATAAATTAGAAATGAAAAAGGAGAAGTTACAAACTGACGCAGTGGGAATACAAAGGATCATAAGAAACAGCTACAAGCAGCTATATAGCAATGAAATGAACAGTTTAGAAGAAATGGCAAAATTATTAGAAAGATACAATCTTCCAGGACTGACAAAGGAATAAATAGAATATATGAACATACAAATAACAAGTACTAAAATTGAAACTGTGATTTTAAAACTTCCAAAAAACTAAAGGCAAGGACTGGATGGCTTCAAAGGCAAATTCTATCAAACATTTAGAGAATAGTTAACCCTAGCTTTCTGAAACTACTCCAAAAATTGCAGGGGAATGAATATTCCTAAACTCATTCTATGAGGTCACCATCACCCTGATACCAAAACCAGACAAAATGCCACAAAATAAAAACAAATTAGAGCACTCTATATTTGATGATTATAGATGCAGAAATTCTCAACCAACTATTAGAAAAATGAATCCAGCAATACATTAAAAAGCTCATACACTATAATCAAGTGGAATTTATCCCAGGGATGCAAGGATTCTTCATTGCAAATCAAAGGGATACACCATATTAACAAACTGAAGAATAAAATCTATATGGTCATCACAATAGATGCAGAAAAAACTTTTTGACAAAATTCAATACTCATTTATGATAAAAACGTTCCAGAAGTGGGAATAGAGGGACCCTACCTCAGCCTAATAAAGGTTATACATGACAAACCCTCAGATAATGTTATACTCAATGGTGAAAAACTGAAAGCATTTCCTCTAAGATGAGGAAAAACATAAGCCATTTTTATGCAACATAGTTTTGAAAGTCCTAGCCACAGCAATTACAGGAGAAAAAGAAATAAAAGGAATCCAAGTTGGAAAAGAAGAAGTAAAACTATCAGTGTTTGTCGATGACATAATACAATACACAGAAAATCCTGAAGATGCTACCAGAAAATTACTACACTCATCCATGAAAATTAAGCAAAGTTGCAGGATACAAAATTAACAAACAGAAATTTCCTGCATTTCTATACACTAACACCAAAAGATCAAAAATAGAAATTAAAGAAAAACTCTCATTTACCATAGTATCATAAAGAATAAAATATCTATGAATAAACCTACCAAAGAACACAAAAGACCTGTACTCTGAAAACTGTAAGATGCCAATGAAAAAAATTAAATATGGCACAGATGAAAAGGTATACTCTGTTTTTGGATTGGAAGAATCAATACTGTCATAATTACTACACTACACAAGGCAATCTACATATTCAGTGCAATCCCTATCAAGGTACTGATGACATTTTTCACAGATGTAGAATAAAAAAATCTTAAAATTTATATGGAAACACAAAAGACCATGAATAGCCAGAGCAATCTTGAGAAAGAAAATGAGCTGGAGGAATGAGGATCCCCAAGTTCAGGCTATACTACAAATCTACAGTAATTAAAATAGTATGGTACCAGCACAAAAACAGAGATATAGATCCATGGAACAGGACAGAAAGCCCAGAAATAATTCCAAGCACCAATGGTCAACAAATCTATTACAAAGGAGGCAAGAACACACAGTGAAGGAAAGACAGTCTCTTCAATAAGTTGTGCAGGGAAAACTGGACAGGTACATGTAAAAGAATAGAATTAAAATATTATCATAAATCATAAACAAAAAATAAAATCAAAAATGGGAGAAGGATCAAGATGGTGGAGGAGTAAGATATCACCCTCACATTCTCCCACAAAGACATAAAAAAAAAATCTACATGTAGAACAATTCACATAGAATATCTACTAAATTCTGGCAGAAGAAATTAAACCTCCAAAAAGGTAAGAAACCCTTGACATAACTGGGTAGAACAAAATAAAAAGAGAGAGAGAAAAGAAATCAGGATGAGACTAGCATTCATGAGAGTGAGCTGTGAAAGAAAAAATGAACCCACACCATGGGAAGCCACCTAACCGATGGGGAGATCAGCTGAGATGGAGGGACCTCAGAGTCACAGAGAAGGGTGCAGCAGCTGGACCAAGGAGGGCAAAGCAGAATGAGAGCCACACAAACCATCTGTACCACCACCCTGGATACCACAGCCTGAGAAGCTCAGGCAGGGGCTGGACACTGAGACTCAGGCTCTGGAGGTCAGTTCTAGGGAGAGGACTAGGGTTGACTGAGTGGAGACAGCCTGAGGGGCTAAGGAGCAATGTACCATGGACTGGGGAGTGGAGTGCCATGAGCTGGGGAGCAGAACGCCACAGCCAAGGGAACCTGGGAGGAAGTCTAGGCCCACAGGAGAAGCAAGCACCATTGTTGGGGAGGGTGAGAGGAAGAGGGGCAAATCTGCCATAGGAATCTCCCTGCTCACTTGTGGGCTATCAAAGTGCTATGGGTGGCAAGAGGCCACTTGCTCAGGGTACAGGAGACCAGGTGCTTCTTGTGCAGGCTACAGGTGGCTAGGCACCTCTTGTGTGGGCTAAGGGCAGGGTGGGGGGCAAGCGTGACATGATGACTCTTTCATGATCTACAGGCAGTGAGGACAAACCACAGCAGTCATCTCAGAAACCAGAGGGAGGCATGGCCTGCCACCACTAGGGGTCTGTGAAGAGGCCCCACCTACAAGTCACCTCAGAGGTCTACAAATAAACGGACACTGCAACCAAGCACCAACCATTGTTGTTCTCAGTCCTCTGGGAACATATCCACCATGCTGCTGCCACTGCCAAATTCCCTAGCAGCACCCACACACTTGATCTCTGTCCCTTCTCAGGATCCTGCAACTAGGAGCAGATTGTGCAGCACCTCCTGTGTGGGCTAAGAGTGATGGGGTATTTCTTGCAAGGTCTACAAGTGGCAGGGGCAAACCACTGCAGGTATTTTTGACTTCAAAGGTAGGTGTGGCCCACCATCACTAGGGGTCCATGAACAGGCACCACTTGCAACATCAATCACCTCAGAGGGCACCACAGAGGAGGACACTGTGACCGAACACCACCTGCTGCTGCTCTCAATCCCCTGGGAACTCACACACCCTGCTGCTGCCACTGCCAAATGCTCTGGGCACCTCTTAAATCTGCCCTAAGGCTCATTACCACTTCCCAGGGCCCAGCCACTAGGAGTAGCCTGCACCAACCTCCTGTAGGTCCTTGCAACTGTCAAGAGCCCAGCAACCAGGCACTGACTTCTAGACCTACCCATTGCCTCCTTCTCCCTAGAAACACACTTAGGACCATGGGGATAATACCCTGCTCACACCAAAGAAAGAGACAGCAAATATCCAAATTCCCATGCCAAAAATAAACAGTAGCGCCCCCCTGCAAAATATAAAGGGGCGTTCTTGCATATAAATACTCTCCAGACTATAGTTCCATTTCCCTAAACTCACAGAAAAAGAAAAATATAAGCAAGATGAATAAGCTCAGATATGATTCCATTAAAAAAAAGAGAGAATTCACCTGAAGCAGTAAACAATGAAACAGACCTCTGCAGTCTGACAGACCTTGAATTCAAAAGGAAGGAGTTCCTGTCATGGTGCAGTGGTTAACAAATCCGACTAGGAACCATGAGGTTGCAGGTTCAATCCCTGGCCTTGCTCATTGGGTTAAGGATCCGGTGTTGCCATGAGCTGTGGTGTAGGTCACAGATGTGGCTTGGATCCCGCATTGCTGTGGCTCTGGTGTAGGCCAGTGGCTACAGCTCCAATTAGACCCCTAGCCTGGGAATCTCCATATGCCATGGGTGCAGCCCTAGAAAAGGCAAAAAGACAAAAAAAAGTGATAATGAAAATAATGAAGTAATTAAAGTTGAATATCAAGGAATTAAGAGCAGATACAAACAGTAATTCAGATTACTTTAGAAAGGAACTAGAAAATATAAGGAGCAACCAAGAAAAATTAGAAAATTTATTCACAGAGACACAACCTGATCTAAAGGCACTAAAGAGCACAATGAATAATGCAGAGGAATGAATGAATGACTTGGAAGATAGAATAATGAAAAGCACACAGTCAGGACAGCAGATAGAAAACCAAATGAAAAAACATAAAAGTAATATAAGAGATCTATGGGATAATACAAAATGGGCCAATCTATGCATAATAGGAATTCCAGAAGGAGAAGCAAAAGAAAAGGGAACTGAAAATGTATTTGAAGAAATTATGGCTGAAAACTTTCCAAACATATATCAAGATACAGGAAGCAGAGAAAGCCCCCCAGAAAGTTGAACCAAAACATGCCCACATCAAGACATATAATAAAAATGGCAAAGTTAAAGAGAAGATTCTAAAGGCAGCAAGAGAACACAAAGCACTAATTATAAGGGAACCCTCATAAGGTTATCAGCTGATTACTCTATAGAAACACTACAGGCCAGAAGAGAGGGGCAAGATATATTCAAAGTTGTAAAAGGGAAAAAATTGCAGCCTAGAATACTCTACCCATAAAGAATATCATTTAAAATAGAAAGAGAAATAAAGAATTTCTCCAACAAAAAAAGCTAAAAGAGTGCAGCAACACTAAACCCATTCTAAAAGAAATACTGCAAGGGCTTATCTAAGTAAAAAAGAAGAAGAAATAGGAGGGATGAAATCACAATTGGAAATCAATCACTTACATAAGCCATTGTACAAATCTAAAAGAAAAAAAAAAACCTACTGTAAAAGTGATGATAAACACAAGGAACAGCAAAAGGACAAGCTTGAAGATGTTAAAAAAGGATTTCAAAATCATAGCATGTGGGTAAGGAAAGTTAGAACATCTAGATTCTTTTTTTTAGAATGTGTTTGAGCCTATATGACTATCAGACTAAAGCAAGCAGATATAGGAAGGGGTTAAAATACTCTAAAAAGAGGGCAACCACAAATCCAAACCAAACATTACATTCAAAAAAACTAATAAATACACAAGCATAAAATAAGTGGAAATCATCCAATGAGAAAAAGGAACAAAGAGGAAACACAGAATCAACTGGAAAACAAAGTTTAATATGGCAATAGAGACATATTTATCAATATTACCTTAAATGTCAATAGATTGAATGCTCTAATTAAAAAACCCAGAGTAGCAGACTGGATAAAAAAGCAAAAGCCTACAATATGATGTCTACAAGAGACTCAATTTAGGGTAAAGGACAAATATAGATTGAAAGTGAGGGTATGGGAAAAGATATTTGCTGTGCTGTAGGCCAGGAGCTGTATCTCTGATTGGACCCCTAGCCTGGGAACCTCCATATGCCACAAATGCAGCCCTAAAAATCAAAAAATAAGAAAAAGGAAGGAAGGAATGAAGGAAAGAAAGGAAGAAAAGAAAGAAAACGAAAGAATGAAAGAATGAAAGAACGAAAGAAAGAAAGATAAAAAGTGAGGGGATGGGAAAAGATATTTCACGCTGATGGACATGACAGAAAAGCAGGAGTTGCAATACTCATATCAGACAAAATGCACTTTGAAATGAACGCCTTAAAGAAAGACAAAGAAGGGCACTATCTAATGGTAAAAGGATCCATTCAAGAAGAGGATATTATAATAGTCAATACATATGCCCCTAATATAGGAGCACCCAGATAACTACAACAAATACTAACAGATATAAAAGGAGAAATTCATGGGAATACAATAATAGTAGGAAGATTTAATATCCCACTCACATCAATGCACAGATCCTCCAGACAGAAAATCAATAAGGCAACGGAGATCCTAAAGGACACAATAGAAAAGTTAGACTTCATTGACATTTCCAGGACATTACATCCAAAAAACAATAAAAATATATATTCTTCTCAAGTGTAGATGGAGCATTCTCAAAGATTGACCACATACTGGGGCACAAAACTAACCTCAACAAATTTAAGAGTATAGAAATTATTTCAAGTATCTTCTCTGACCACAATGGCATGAAACTAGAAATCAACCATAGGAAAAGAAATGAGAAAAACATGACTACATGGAGACTAAACAACATGCTCCCAAAAAACCCATGGTTCAATGAGAAAATCAAGAATGAAATTAAAAAACACCTCAAGACAAATGATAATGAAGACACAACCATTCAAAATCTATGGGATGCTGCAAAAGCAGTGCTTAGAGGGAAATTCATAGCAATACAGGCCTTCAAAAAAGAAAATTCTCAAACTGACAACTTAACCCACCACCTAAAAGGATTAGAAAAAGAACAAACAAAACCAAAAATCAGGGGAAGGAAGGAAATCACAAAGATCAGAGAGGAAATAATAAAATAGAGATTCAAAAAACAGTAGATAAAATCAAACTAAGAGCTGGTTTTTTGAAAAAGTAAACAAAATTAACAAACCTCTGGCCAGACTCACCAAGAAAAGGAGAGAAAAAACTGAAATAAAATAAGAAATGAAAAAGGATAAATTTCAATGGATACTGCAGAAATACAAAAAAAATTATAAGAGAATACTATGAACAATTATATGCCAACAAATTCGACAACCTAGAAGACATGGATAACTTTCTGGAGACTTACAGCCTGCCAAAACTAAATCAAGAAGAAATAAATCAACTGAACAGACCAGTCACTAGAAATGAAATTGAACACGTAATAAAAACACTCCCTACAAACAAAATCCCAGGACCAGATTGCTTCACAGGTGAATTCTACCAAACATACAAAGAGGAAGTTAAACCCATCCTCCTTAAACTTTTACAAAAGATTGAGGAAGAAGGAATAAACCCAAAGACATTCTAAGAAGCCACCATCACTCTAATATCAAAGCCAAAGATACTACCAAAAAAGAAAATTATAGGCCAATATCTTTGATGAATATATGCACAGAAATTCTCAACAAAATTGTAGTCAACCAAATCCAACAACATATAAAAAAGATCATACACCACGACCAGGTGGGATTCATTCCAGGTGAACAAGGATGGTTCAACATATGCAAAACAATCAATGTCATACACCACATTAACAAAAGAGAAGTCAAAAACCACATGATCATCTCAATAGATGCAGAGAAAGCATGTGACAAAGTCCAACATCCATTCAAAATCAAAGCTTTTACCAAAGTGGACATAGAGGGAACATACCTTAACATAATCATTGCCATTTATGACAAACCCACAGCAAATATAATACTCAATGGCAAAAAGCTGAAAACCTTCCCACTAAAATCTGGAACAAGACAAGGATGCCCACTCTCACCACTGTTATTCAACATAGACCTGGAAGTCCTAGCCACAGCAATCAAACAAATGAATGGAATAAAAGGCATCCAAATTGGAAGGGAAAAGATGAAATTTTAGCTCTATGCAGATGGCATGATACTATATATAGAAAACCCTAAGGACTCAACCCAAAAACTACTTGAACTGACCTACGAATTCAGCAAAATAGAAGTATACAAGATTAACATTCAGAAATCAGTTGCATTTCTGTAAAGTAACAATGAAATATTAGAAAAGGAATACAAAAATGCAATACCTTTTAAAATTGCACCCCAAAAAATTAAATACCTGGGAACATACCTGACCAAGGAGGTGAAAGACTTATATGCTGAGAAACATAAAACATTAATGAAGGAAATTAAAGTGGATTCCAAGAAATGAAAAGATATTCCATGCTCCCAGGTTGAAAAAATTAATATAAAAAATGGCTATATTACCCAAAGCAATGTACAGATTCAATGCAATTCCTATCAAATTGCCCATGACATTTTTCACAGAGCTAGAACAAACAATCCAAAAATTTATATGGAACCATAAAAGACCCAGAATTGCCAAAGCAATACTGAGGAACAAAAAACAAGCAGGAGACATAACTCTTCCAGACTTCAGGTAATATTACAGAGCCACAGTCATCAAGAGAGTGTGGTACTGGCACCAAAACAGACAAGCAAACCAATGGAACAGAATAGAGGACCCAGAAATAACCCCATACACCTAAGGTCAATTAATCTTCAACAAAGGAGGCAAGAATATAAAATGGGAAAAAGACAGCCTCTTCAGCAAGTGGTGCTGGGAAATATGGACAGCCAAGTGTAAATCAAAGAAATTGGAACACACCCTCACACCATGCACAAAAGTAAACTCAAAATGGCTCAAAGACTTAAATTTTAAGACACCATTAAACTCCTAGAAGAGAACTAAGGCAAAATATTCTCTGATATCGACCTTATAAATGTTTTCTTATGGCAGTCTCCCAAGGCAACAGAAATAAAAGCAAAAATAAACCAATGGGGGAGTTCCTGTCATGGCACTGTGGAAACAAATCTGACTAGCAAACATGAGGTTGCAGGTTTGATCCCTGGCTTGCTCAATGGGTTAATGATCCGGCATTGCCGTGAACTCTGGTGTAGGTCACAGATGCAGCTTGGATCTGGCATTGCTGTGGCTCTGGCATAGGCTGGTAGCAACAGCTCTGATTAGACCCCTAGCCTGGGAACCTCCATATGCCACCAGTGCAGCCCTTAAAAAAAAAAAAGACAAAAAATAAAGAAATAAACCAATGGAACCTAATCAAACTGACAGCAAAGGAAACCATAAAAACAAAACAAAAGAAAAGACACCTATGTTATTGGAGAAAATAGTTTCAAACGATACAAAGACTTAATCTCTAAAATATACAAACAACTTATACAACTTAACACATAAAAGCCAACAATCCAATTGAAAAATGGGCAAAAGACATGAATATACATTTCTCCAAGGAAGATATACAGATGGCCAACAAGCTCTTGAAATAATGCTCCACATCCCTGATTATTAGAGAAATGCAAATCAAAACTACCATGAGATACCACCTCACACCAGTCAGAATAGCCATCATTAATAAGTCCACAAATAACAAATGCTGGAGGAGGTGTGGAAAAAAGGGAACCCTCCTGTACTGTTGGTGGGAATGTAAATTGGTAAAACCAGTATGGAGTACAGTGTGGAGGTACACCATATGATCCAGCAATCCCACTCTTGGCCATATATCCAGATAAAATTTTCCTTGAAAAAGACACATGCACCGGTATGTTCATTGCAACCCTATTCACCATAGCCAAGACTTGAAAACCACCTAAATGTTCATCAACAGATGAATGGATTAAGAAGACAGGTATATATACAATGGAATACTACTCAGCCATAAAAAGAACAAAATCATGCCATTTGAAGCAACATGGATGGAACTAGAGACTCTCATACTAAGTAAAGCCAGAAAGAGAAAGACAAATACCATACAACATCAGTTATATCTGGGATCTAATAGACAGCACAAATAAACCTTTCCACAGAAAAGAAACTCATGTACTTGGAGAACAGACTTGCAGTTGCCAAGGGGGCAGTGGAAGGAGTGGGGTGGACTGGGAATCTGGGGTTAATAGATGCAAACTATTGCCTTTGGAATGGAGAAACAATGAGATTCTGCCGTATAGTACTGGGAACTATATCTAGTCACTTATGATGGAGCATGATGGAGGATAATGTGAGAAATATAATGTATGTATGTATGTGTGGCTGGGTACTTTGCTATATAGTAGAAAACTGACAGAACACTGTTCACCAACTGTAATGGAAAAAATAAAAATCATTTAAAAACCTAAATGTAAGACTCTAAATTCTAAGAGGAAAACAGGCTGAACATTCTGACAAAAATTGCAGCAATGTCTTTTTGGACCTACCTCCTAGAATAATGGAATAAAAAGAAAAATAAACAAATAGGTCCCAATTAAAAGCTTTTGCACAGCAAAGGAAATTATAAAACAAAAAGGCAACCTACGTAATGGGAGAAAATATTTGCAAATGACAGGACTGACAAGGATTATCTTTAAAATATACAAACAGCTCGTAGAGCTCAATATCAAAGCATAAACATCCAGAACCAAAAAAATGTGCATAATATTTCAATGGTCATTTCTCCATAGAAGACATACATTGGCCAACAGGCACATGAAAAGGTGCTCAACATCGCTAATTTTTAGATAAATGCAAATCAAAACTACAATGAGGTATCACCTCACACTGGTCAGAATGGCCATCATCAAAAAGTATATAAACAACAAATGATGGAGAAGGTGTGAGAAAAGGGAACCCTCCTACACTGTTGGTGGGAATGTCCATTGGTAAAACCACTATGGAGAACAGTATGGAGGTTCCTTAAAAAAACTAATAAGCTACCATATAATCCAGTGATTCCTCTTCTGGGTATATATCTTGAGAAAACCATAATTCAAAAATATACTTGCACCTCAGTGTTCATAGCAGCACTATTTACAATATACAAGACATGGAAATAACCTAAATGTCCATTGACAGACAAATGGATAAAAATGTGGTGTGTATGTGTATACAATGGTATATTACTCAGCCATTAAACGGAGTGAGATAATGTCATTTGCAGCAACATGGATGGACCCAGAGATTATTATACTAAGTAAATCAGATACAGAATGACACATATTATATGATATCACTTATATGTGGAATCTTAAAAAATGATACAAGTGAACTTATTTATAAAACAGATATAGACTCACAGACATAGAATACTAACTTATTCTACCAAAAGGGAAAGGTAGGGGGAAGGGATAAATTAGGAGTTTGGGACTAAGAGATATACACTACTATATATAAAACAGAAAACCGTAAGTACCTATTATACAAGGAACTATATTCACTATTTTTAATAACATGAAAAATCTGAAAAATAATAGATATATGTATATTTTTAACTGAATCACTTTTCTGTACACCTAAAACTAACACAACATTGTAAATAAAGTCTATTTCAATACAAAATAAAACTTTTTTCAAAGGAGAGCAAGAGTAGAAGAGAGACAGGAGGTTAAATAGTGGAGCCTGAAGGGTGTTTTTGAAAAGAGGAAAGTAACACTCTCTAGCAACCATCCCCTCCAACTTCTCAAAAAAGGAGAACTTACTCAAAAGATAAAAAAAAAAACTACATAATGTATACAATTTGATGAGTTTGAACATAAATACATACCGACAAAATTATCATTGCAATCTATGCCATAAATCTATTCATCACTTCCAAAAGTTTTCTCCAACCTTCATTTATTAATAGTATTTTTGTGATAAGAACACTTACTATGAAATCTACCCTTTTAGCAAAATTTTAAGTGTGTAATACAGTACTGCTAACTATAGGCACTATGCTCTGCAGTAGATCTCTAGGACTTAATCATGTTTTAAAACCAAAGCTGTGTATATATTGACTATTACCTCTCTGACCCCCTTCTCCAGCCCCTGTCAACCACCATGCCATTCTCTGCTTCTATGAGTTTAACTATTTTAGATTTATCATATAAATGGTATCCTGTAGTATTTGTCCTTCTGTGCTAACATATTTCATTTAATATTATTCCCATGTTCATCTACATTGTCACAAATGTCAGGATTTTATTCCTTTGAAAGGCTGAATAATATTTCACTGTGTATGTATATCCCACATTTTCTTTATCCATTCATCAGTTAATTTAGGTTGCTTCCATGTCCTGGCTTTCGTAAATAATGTTTCATTGAACAGAGCAGTACCTGGACCTCAAGATTCCAAAATGAACAATCAACTAAATGTATAAGAAACCTACAGAAAGGGAGACAATATTTGTAACTCATACATCTGATAAAGGATTAATATCAAAATATATAAGGAACTCTTACAATTCAGTAGCAAAACACACCAAAAACCTGATTTTAAAAATATGCAAAGCAACTGAATATACATTTCTCCACAGAAGATGTACAAAGGGGCAACAGATACATGAAAAAGTGCTCAAAGTCACTAATCATCAAGGAAATACAAATTCAGACACCAGTAAGATACTGCCTCACACCTGTTAGGATGGATATTATTTTTATAAATTAACAAACATTTGTTAGGATATGGAGGAAAGAGAACAATTATATACTGTTTGTGTGCATGTAAGTTGCAGCCATTATGGAAAACACTATGGAGCTTCATCAAAAAACTAAAAATAGGACTACTAAATGATTTAGCAGTCCCACTTCTGGGTATATATCCATTGGAATCAAAGTTTTCCTTTTGATTTATACTTTCAAACTAGAGATATTTAGATTTTCTCTTTTTTGAGTTTCCACATATATAGGATGTTTAAAGGTTTTTTTTGGCATTTATAGTAGATATTTTGTATAATATTCTGTGGCACTTATTGAGATTATGTTTTGGTGAGGTAAATGAAAAGAATAAAATATTAATGGTTTATGTGTAGCCATTAATTATTGGGTATAAAATTTTATACATGTAATTTCAATTATCATTTTTTTCAGTTAATCTACAACTTTGCTTAAATTTAGTCTTTTTGATCAGTTTCTCTAAGAGATATATTCACATTTTAAACTACAATCATTGGTTATATTTCTCTACCCAAAGTTCTCTCAGCGGTAGCATATATACCCATTATGTTCTGTATACTTAAAGATATTCCCTTTACAGATATAGAATACCACTTTTGGGCTCTGAATAGTTTGCTAAGATAGTTATTTACACTCACTTCCCATATTTCATATTATCCTCCTTAATAGTTTCTCTTCTTGCTGGAATATTCTTTCCAAATGTATTTTCAAAGAGGATATTAATGTTGTAAACAGTCTGAGACCATGAATTTCTGAAAGCATATTTATTGCATATTTATTCCTCTAACATTTAAATGATAGAAGAGCTGGATATAAAATTCTAAGTTTAAAGTTTCTTTTCTGCTGTACTATTCTGTGCTCTTGTGTCCACTGTTGCTGTCAAGAACACTTAGTAAGTGATCTCCTTTCTCTGTACAGTTGCCCCCCACTTCCATTTGCTTTGATGTTCCTAAATTTCACTAATATGTTGTTCAAAAAGATTTTAAAAGATTATTACTTCTGGTCTCCATAACCCCTTCAAGCTGATGACTATAATTTGGGAAAATTCTCAGGTGTGATTTTTTTCAAGAATTTCTTTGTTCCATTTATTTCTTCTCTTCTTCTAAGTTTAATATTACCCATGTGTTGATACTTTTACACCCACAGTTTTACTTTAAATATCTTGTTTGATTTTACATACATTTTTATTGTCCTGATGCTTCCTAGGAGAGTTCTTAAGCCTGATTTTTCAATTCACTGATTCATTTCTGAGGGTATCAAAATTGCTAGTCAGCCAATTTTTTCAGTACTGTATTTTATGTAGTTCTACTTACCGTTTCCTATAAACTTTATATTATTGAGGATTTGCATTAAATTTATTATTTTCATAATGATCCATTGATTTTGCTTACTCTGGCCATTTGTTTAGTTTCTTGCATTTCTTTCATAATACTTTGACTTTAGATATCTTACTTTTGCCCGTTAGCTCATTTGTTCATAGGAGTATTAGCTGCATTGTCTGGTGATATGTTATCTCAGGCATGGGGGAAATCCTAGGCCATGATTTTGCCCCTTTTTGGCATTTAGGAGTTTGTGAGTGTATGTGTGTATATCTTAGGGGGAATCTTAAAATATGAGCTCAATATAGTTTCCTCAGGAATACCTGGCTCTCAGGAAGCAGTACTATACCTTGACATCATGCACTATGTTTTCCAAGAGATGCCTTCCTTGTTTGTTACCATCTAACTTAAAGGCTAAGTGTAGAGAATGCTCAAGGGGCCTAGTAAGCCTGATATTAGTAGTAATCACCCTCCCTCCAGCTGTGATCTAGCACTGCTCTAATATTACACAGCCACTTTTGGTTGCTGCTGAGATGGCAGTGCTGTTTTTCTCCCTCATATTGATAACAGGAAAGGCAGTGATTCACCCAGGTAATGTAAAGGAGAGAAAAGTGTCAAAATGGTGCTTTAGACTTAATTTAGGGGGTTCCCCCTCAAATTCATATGTTAAATCCTAATGCCCAATGTGATGGTTTTAGGAGGTAGGGCCTCTGGGATGTGATTAGTTCATGAGGGAAGAGTCTTCATGAATGGCATTAGTGCTCCTAATGGGCTTAAAGTGTTCTATTTATAAGAGAGATCTCCCTCACCTTTCAGCCCAGTGATAAGACTATCATCTATTAACCAAGAAGTGGGCTTTCAGAAACTAAATCTGCCACCACCTTGATCTTGAGCCTCCCAGGCTCTAGAACTTTGACAGCTCAATCTCTGTTTTTAAGCTATCCACAATGGTATTCTCTTATAACAGCCTGAATGGTCTGAGACAAACAAGAAACTATTCAGATTTTGAATTTCTAGGTGTTTTCCATTTGTATATTTGATCCTGGGATACATCAACCTCTCTCTCATTTTTGTGACAACTACATGGTTTGGGTTCAGGGGAATGAATTACTAGCTTCTATTAGTTCACTGTCTCATTGGAAAACAACAGAGTTCCAATATATTTTAATTTATTTGTTGAAGGGACCTACTTATTTCAAGGTTTTTTGAATTAAGTGACAGAGAAAAGATCACACAATCCAATCCATGCTCAAGAAAGAATTATGGATCAATGGAAAAATAAATAATGCAGCAGCATTTCTGCCTTAAGTTATAAGAATATAGTAATCATTACATCAATCAGAAAAGCAAATGCTGTGAAAATGGATACTTATAAATTGAAATAAATAAAGGGTGCACTTTATCCCACTCCCTTCATGATGAAGCGCAGTATAGGAATAGACTAAGTGACTTAGTTCAAGTTTTAAACACATAATACTCATGGAAGAAGGCAAGGAGATCTTATCCTCATTTTTTCTTTATGTATCTATTTCAGAGACTAGCTATATTATTACTGTGAAAGTGTACACACATGCATTTTAGCTTTTTGTGCAACAGAGAAAATTATAATGTCATTCCATACTTTGCATGTCTGAAATTCTTTGCTTGTATTACTTATGTTGTACTGCACTGTCAATGCAGAACGTGATGAGAAATATCATTATAAATAGGTGTATATATGTACATACTACTTAGTTTTAAGTGTTACACATTAAAATAAATTATTTAAAGGGGTTATTTAAAAGCAGGATGTCTTTAGATATAGTGAACAACGCAAAAGTATCTTCAGGTTTTATATGTTTTAAATGTATATGGAACCCATACTCCTTTTATATTCCTATTTTATTGATCCATTGGAGGTTTCACTGCAAGAAAACTTCATGTTTTGGGGGAATATAAGCATAATAATGACTACTTAAAATATTCCACATAGCTTGGAAACTGAGTAATAATAAAAAGTCACCCTGGGACCTATAATATTGATTTAAATCAATCACACTATATTATACTTTAATGGTTGCAACAGTTAAAAGTCTGGATCTAGCAGTAATATGAATCTCTTTTTTTCCAGATATTTGTGCTAATTTACTGAAAACTGTGCACTTAAGTCTAAAATATAGGACATACAATTTTATCAGACATTCTTCAGCAGAATTTTCAAAAAGCATACTTTTTAGAAGTAGAAAAATTGGAAAATTATTCTTTTTTATTTTTCAAAGTTTTATTGAAGTATAGTTGATTTAAAATATTGTGATAATTTCTACTACATAACAAAGTGATTAGTTATACATATACACACATCCATTCTTTTTCGATTCTTTCACCATATAGATTATCAAAGAATATTGGGTAGAGTTCTGTGTGCTATAGAGCAGGTCCCCAGGACAGACTGGGATTTGGAATTGGCATATGTGCACACTGAGGTATTTGGAATGATTGGAAAGTTATTCTCTTAGAGTGAGTTAATAATGATAGGTTTCATTGATTTATCCATATAGAATATTATTATTAACCATTAGCTTAGAATTTGCTTTATTGCTTTGCTTTATTGACTTATTTCTGACTTCAGTGTAAGTGGGTTGAAGATTTATTTGAAGGAAACAAGGGCTATTTTATATGGATGTTTTATAAGAATAGAACAGAGAAGTTTCTTATGATAAATATTCATTGTGAATATTACTTTACCAACTGCTGTTATTTAAAATTATACATACCTGAATCTTGTCATGAGGCAACAAAAAGACACAGACTCTTAGAAATTGAGTGACATCCTTTAAAAGAACTGGCTTAAGAAAAAAAAATAAAAAGAACTGGCTTAGAATCTTCAAAAATATCAGTAATGAAAGGCCAAAAAATAAGAGGCAGCATAACCATACTGGCTATAAACAGACATAATTGTCATGTCAAATTCTTTTTAGCCGCCAAATTAAAAATGTAATAAAAAGAAATAAAAAGGGAAACCTCATACACTGCTGATAGGAATGTAAATTGGTGCAGTCAATGTGAAAAACAGAATAGAGGTTCCTTAAACTAAAATATAGAATTGCCACACAAATGAGCAATTCCACTCCTGGGTATAGATCCCCCCAAAAAATTGATTCAAAAAGATACATTCACCCCAGTGTTCATAGCAGCATTATTAATTGCCAAAATATGGAAGCAATTTAAGTATCCATCAATGGATGAACGAATAAAGATGTGGTGTGTACACACACACACACACACACACACACGGAATACTACTCATAAAGAATGAAATTTTTCCATTTTTGACTACATGGATAGACTTGGAGGGTATTATGCTAAGTGAAATACATCAAGCAGAGAAAGACAAATATTGTATTTTATAACATATGTGGAATCTAAAAAAACAAACTAGTGAACATAAGTATCAGACTCACAGATGTAGACAACAAACTAGTGGTTACAAGTTGTGAGAGGGAAGTGGGGAGGGGCAAAATAGGACTAGAGGATTAAGAGGTAAAAACTATTATGTCTAAAATAAATAAACTCCAAAGAAATATTGCACAACCAAGAAAATATAGCCAATATTTCATAACTATAAGTGTAGTATAACCTTTCAAAATTGTGAATCACTGTGTTGTGCCCTTGTAATTTATACAGTATTTTACATCAACTACACCTCAATTTTAAAAGAAGCTATATTTCTGTCAAATCCACTTTTATCCTGGCCTCCAAACCATCACAGGTATGACTGAAGAGGAAGTCCTTCAGCCCTCTTTGCTCCTGGTAACTTCAATCTCTTCCTCACCTCCATCAAGAAGAAGCCCCAACTCTAGGAGCTCTTGAAGACCTCTGCTTGATCCTTATACACTCACATACTGAAAGCCAGGCCTATCCCTCCATCTGCAGGGTCCAGAGCAAGAATGGCAACAGAAGTATGTGTATGATATTTATACATATTGAAAACTTTTGTTAGCTCTATCTCCTACCTTGATGACTATACCTTTATATTGATAAAATCAAAATGCTGTAACTATGGTTTTCATATGCTAAAATGAGTAAAATTCTAAAAACTACTGATTATTTTACATATATGATTTTCTGTTTACAGTTTGGTAGTGTTTGTGGGAGTAATAAAATACATAATTCATAAGTTATTACATTCTTGTTCCATTGACTCTTTTTCTTGCTTTCATTGCAAAAAGGTCATTTTAGACTATTAGAATCAAGATTTTCATATAATCTGTGTTCAAACTGAAGTGCTGATTTGAAGGATTAAAATTAAAATGTATTCAAAATGTATAAAATTTGAGTATTTTATGTAAAATGTAAATTTAAATAGATTTAAAATAAAACTATTTTTCATATTAAAAAATAAACATGGCTTTAGAAGGTATTATTGGGAACTTTCAGGACGTTTGAATACAGCCTATTAGATATGTATACTGTAACAATGTTAAATTTCTTGAGTATAATCATTGTAGTGTGATTATATAGAAAAATATCCTTGTTCTTAAAGGACACATGCTGACATTTTTAGGAGTAAAGTGTCAATTCGTATGCAGCTTGCTTTCATATGATTCAAAAAATATATACATAAGTCAAAAAGAGGGAGAGAATTAAAGTATCAGTATATATACAACAATCAGTGTATTCACATAAAGGATGCATAGATTTTAATTGTACTATTCTTTCAACTATTGTGTTATGTTCAGAAATTTCTCAAATAAAAGTTTGGAAAAAAGTGAAGAGTCATCAAGTAATGATAATGATGCATGCAGTTTTGTCAAATTCCTGAAAGTATGACAATAAAAACCTGTTTGTCATACATTGGTTAAACTTTTGGGAATAGAAATAAAGAAAGAAGAACCTTGCTCTCAAAGAACATATATGTTATTAAGATCAGACATACACATAGACAAATTTATGGGATTACTATGGAAGAGTAAAACTAGACTGTGAAAATACATGTAACATAAGGCTTTAAAAATATACCATTAATAGTAGAGATCAAAACAATAATATAAATTGAATTTTAAACATCCTATATACCAATAAAATTAGTCAAACAAAATTACACTAAAATTAAATACTACTAAAGTTAAATGACACTATAAAGTAAAATCCTTTACCAGAGTAAAATTATAATAAAATGGGGGCATGATTACATTTTGTTATTTATATCATTTAAATGTTCACTAATTTCTTAACAACTAAACTCACTGAATGGTATACTCCATTTTTCTCAATGAGAATTGTGTATTCTCTTATCAGCCCCAGTTATATGCATTAAATTGATGAACAAAACGATTAAGAAAAAAGTCAATCGTTCCCTCTTTGAGATATTAACTAGAAAAAATAGACGACTGAAGTTGATGTAAGTGATAACAAACAGTGACCTTGGACATTAGAATGTCAAAACCAATTAACTATAGCTTTCAGAGAAAGCATGGAGCTTGCTCTATCAAAAGAATGAAAAAAATATGCACTTTTAACAACTAATAGAGAAATTTACTAAATTTCATCATTTGAAATTTAAAAATTACCAACATCAATTTCGATGGTGTTTATAAATTTCTAAAGGTAATGTGGGCTTTAATGGAAAATTGGGCATAATATCTGGTCAAAACATCTTGAGGACCAAAATGAACAAACTAAATAAAATGAAATTAATGATATGAAGATACTGGAGGAGTTCCAGTTGCGGCACAGCAGAAACGAATCCGACTAGGAACCACGAGGTTGCGGGTTTGATCCCTGGCCTTGCTCAGTGGGTTAAGGATCCGGCATTGCCATGAGCTGTGGTGTAGTTTGCAGATGCAGCTCGGATCTGGCATTGCTGTGGCTCTGGCATAGGCCTGCAACAACAGCTCCGATTAGACCCCTAGCCTGGGAATCTCCATATGCTGCTGATGCAGCCCTATGAAGACAAAAGACAAAAAAAAAATACTTGAAATTTTTACTGATGCTATTGATGAAAGCACCTAATACCCCTGAGAGAAAAGTTATATTCCTTATGGTTCTTTTTGAAATGAATACTTTGAAATTGAACAGCTTAGAGTCCTTCCTTGTCCTATTCCCAGACTGTTACACCCTAAACATAATCACCAGTAAGCTAAAGATTAGACACCCTCAGCATAATTTCCTGTGGGTTAAAGCTTATTAGCACTTGATGTTTTTCAGGAACTTTCCTAGTTTATTCTAATCTCTGATCATTATGCCCTTTTCAGAAGTACAATTATTCTAGACAATAACCCAGAAGACCACCATCGTGATCAGGCCGAGATCTCCTGACTCCAGCTTTGATGACTAAGATTCCCCCTAAGAAAGAAGGATGCATGTTTGTGCCAATCCTGATTCCTATATGAAAACCTATTTTGCTCCTTTTTACTATAACTCTCCTTGCAATTCTTTCTAAGGGGGGGGGCACACAGTCTTTAAGGCATTAGCCTACTGTGTACCCTCCTTTGCCTGGCAAAGCAATAAAGCTATTTTTTTCTCCTTTACCCAAAACTCTGTTTCTGTGTTTCAATTCAGCACCAGCAGACAGAGGCTGAATTCTGGCAACACTATGACATATGTCAATGGGTGGAAGCCATTAGTCAAAATATAGTTATGGAATATAGACAGTAGAGTTTCATCATTTATGTCAGAAGGCCAAAACAAATAAAATGGAAAAATTTCCAAGTTATATAATGGAAAAAAACTCTCCTAAAATGGAAGAACTGCTTTGTCAATTCAAATGGCCTTCCCGTGAACAAGGAATAGGAATAAAACTTGACCGATATCAATACTGAAATTTAATACACATTATTAAATTTTAAGAATAAATAACAACTCATAAAATTCTGGTAGATGAAGCAAATCATCTAAATAAGACTTTCCCTCAGAATCATTAGATGCCAGAAGGAAGCAGAAAGACATCTACAAAGAAATTTATGGCACAGGGGCATAATCCTCAAATTTTAAATCCATCCAGTTTGTCATATATGTTTGAACACATCATAATAGATTTTAAATATATTCTTGCATATACACGGAATAAGGAAATATATCAAGTTTGCCCCCTTTTGATAAATATAGTTAGTATAATCTATCCAACTGAGAAATACATCTAAAAGAAATAAATCGGTGAATAGGACTGATAATGATAATGAGCATGAAATTCATCTAACAAAATATTGATCTAATCAATTTCAGAATTGTTATAAAACTTTACCTGATTTAAATATTACTCCTGAACAAAATTACAAAATCTAAAATCTAGGACTAAAAGGAGGTGGGAAGAAATATAAAATGCTAATTTTCTCAGGGTCCAGAGTCAATTGTATTTTGTTTCCGAAAGTGACAAATCAATAGAATTCTATGCATTCTGTTTAAAATTATAAAAATAGTTACTACTAGAACCAAAAAAAGGTATATATTTCAAACTCCTAGGGAAATAAAAGAAAGCACAGGTCATGTACAAAAAGTTAGAAAATAAATGAAAAACCAAGCATAGAAAAGAGAAAACTTGAAGGTGAGACAAGAAACAGTAAGACAAATTTATAGATTTTTAGCATAAATTAAAATTGAGAAATCAAATAAATAATAAAAAAAATCACAAATGGATAAAGAATCAGTTCTAACCATATTTTACCTAAAGGGCATACACCTAAAACTGAAAGAGTAGAAGGGAAAAAAATAGGCAATGACATCAAATAAATTCAATCAAAAGAAAGATAGCAAGTATAGCTATATTAATGACAAATAGTGTAAAAGTCAATTAAAAGCATTAAGTGGTACGAAATAATCATTTTTAATGAAAGTTAAATGCTACAATGAAAATTTAATTGTCATGTATATTTATTGACTGAATAATACATTTATAATATATATAAATGAATAATATATTTATAATATATATAAATGTAGCATATTTTATATTGAAGCATTATATAAGTAAAACTAATAATATATTATATTGAAATATTCTGAAAATACAAGAATTTGCTAGAAACTGATTTATAGTGCTTCTCTCTGCTTTTCAGGATAGACAATATGTATGCAACTATAAAAATGATCTAAAAAATATAACCAATAAAGTTGGTATAATATCAAATACTCTTCTTTGAACATAGAGAATGCCCTTTAAAGTTATCAAAATTTTATGTGTAATTTAAACAACTCAAAAATACTTTAGGCAAAAAAGTAAATTCAAGTATATACAAATATTATAGAATACATTTTCTAACCATAGTGTAATACTAGAAATGCATTCAAAAACAGTAACAGGCAAATTTTAAAAATTGTTAAAATTGATCAGGCACCCTTTTATTTTCTTAACTTTCCTCTTGCACAGATGCCAATATTATCCAGGACTTATGACCAGTGATAATTTTATCTCCCTTTGCTGATGCTGATGATTATTTATATTATTTGTAATTGTTTTCTGGAATGTAATAAACATTCTTATGCATGCATTTTTTAACATTTCTGTAAGATAGATTACTAGAAATTAGAAATTTGGCATATATTGACAAATCCTCTTTCAGAAAATTTGTGCCAACCTATGAATGCTCCTTGAGAATGCCTGTTTACAGGTGTATTTATTCAACCTTTAAGCAATGGCTATTTCTTAGTGTGTTTAAATTGTTCTACAAATTATTAAAATATGTTTTCCCCAATTGTTTTCCTTTTCAGGGCTGCACTTGTGGCATATGGAGGTTCCCAGGTTAAGGGTCTAATAGGAGCTACAGCTGCTGGCATATGCCACAGCCACAGCAATGCAGGATTCAAGCTGCGTCTGCAACCTATACCACAACTCACTGCAATGCCGAAGCTTTAACCTACTGAGCAAGGCCAGGGATTAAACCCGCATCCTCATGAATACTAGTTGGGTTCATTACCACTGAGCCACAATATTTTCAAATCAGAAACTTACTTGACAAAACTGACGCTCAAAAGGAACACTACAGTGCAGTCTTACATATGAATATAGATGCAAAATTTCTAAATAAAATATGAGAAATTACATCTAGATATATACTTAAAGAATAGCATACTATGACTAGTGAGTCAATATGTTAATATTAGGAAATCTATTCCTATTTTTCACTATAAGGCAAAAGGAAAAGGCCACGAACTTATTTTGGTGGCTGCTGGAAAAGCATTTGTTATTTTCAAAATCTGTTAGGACTATATATGACTAAATTGAGTAAAAGGATACTTTTTTAAAATTAAAAAAGTTATTTATTCCAAATTCATGGCATTATGCTTAATGACACACTATAGGTATTTCAATTAAAATCTGGACTAAGAATTATAACACTGCTATTTAACAATGATCTGTAAATGGCAGTAAATGGATTTTAGTAAAAATTATAAAATAAGGAGTATAAAATTAGAAAGCAAGAGACAAAATTACCATTACCTTGAAAAGATATATGATCATGTATCTGTAAATCTCAGTAATTTAAGAAAGTAGCTGAAAAACTTTGGAAATACAATGGTTTAATAAAGCATCATCTAGGTAAAAATATTCTGATAGCCCTCTAATTTACAAAGAGTAACCAAGTAGAAAGCTTATGAGCAGTATTTACTTCAGTAATAAAAATGAAAACATATAGAATTCCCTGGAATTTATATGTATAAAGATCTAAAACCCTATTAAGGGACAAAGAGAGAGAGAGACCTCAGTAAGTAGAGAATCAGATCTAAGATCGGAACAGTAAATATTACAGTATCAATTTTTCTAAATTAAACTTCTAATTATGTCAAACTAGTACTAGGATTTGGGAGAACATGACAAAATTATTTTCAAATTTATATGAATAATCATGTGAGCCTATTTATTAGAATAGTCACTAAAATGTAAGCTCCATAATGACAGGGATATGTATGTATATCAAGTACCTTTAAGAATTCCGGAGGACAAGATGGCAGAGGAGTAGAGGGACACGCTCGCCCTCTCCCACAAACACAACAAAAAAAAGCACATCTACAGAATAAATGACTCGCACAGAACAGCAACCAATCGCTGGCAGAAGAACCTAAACTCCAATAACGGCAAGAAGTTCGTGACATTACGGGGCAGAACGGGAGAAAAGAGGAGAGTGAGAGGAGGTGAATCCGAGTGGGACGGGTGCTCCCGAAAGGGAACTGTGGAGGAGAAAGGGATCCCGCACCCTGGAAAGTCACCTACATGGGGGAAAGATAAAACGAACCAGAGGAATCTCCAGATGCAGAGAAGAGTGTAGCAGTAAGTTGGAGTACGGAAAAGCTGATCAAGAACTGAACGGACCATCTGAACTATGGGCACAGTCACCAAAAATTGAGATGCCTGGGTGGGGGCTGGGCACCCAGTCCTCGGCTCCAGAAGTTAGTCTCCGGGAAAGGGCCGGGGGATGCCTGGGTGGGGGCTGGGCACCGAGACCTAGGCTCCAGAGGATAGTCCAAGGGCTGGGGGGGCGGGGCAGAATGGAAACTGCTTGGGAGGTCTAGAAACCATTTGACAGGGCAGAGACTGCCTGTGAGACTAGAAAACAAAGCTGTGGCAGAGGAAGGGAGCAATACTCTAGGGGCGGGGAAGTGGAAAGCCGCATCAGAGGGAACCTGGGAAAAGAGCCTGGTCTGCACCCGTGCTGGGGAGGGGAGAGAAGAAGGGGTGGGTCCCCATAGAATACCCCCCACGCCACAGCAAGCTTACAGGCCCGCTAGCTAGCTGAAAGCTGTGCTTCCCAGTGCATCCCCTCCCCCCAACCCCACCACCCCCTGCACTCTCGCTGGACCTGGGGCTGCCTGCCATCCAGGAGGGCTGGCCTCAACAATTGCCTGAAGCCTACCACCACAGCGGCTGTCCCTGCACAGGCCTGCTTGCCCTTTGGAGGGGCTACACTTCCGCAGAGTAGCACCAAACACCACCAGCCCCCGAGAAAAGGCCTGCAGCCCAGAAAACCTAGAACAAGCCTAGCCAGGCAGTGAATAGATGTGCCTAATTCCCGGACGGTTTTTCTGAGTCGGGCTGCCCCGGGGAGGAGCCTCTTCGGTTTCCAGCGGCCCTGCTACCCGCCCAAGCCCCCAGGGGGTGCCCTAGTGGATCAGCTGCATAGGACTGCCAGCTCCAGGCAGGACCCCCTACAGCCCAGAAAAGCTGCAACAAGCCTGGCTGAGTCGGGAAAAGATCTCAGGTGGTTTTTCTGAGTCAGGCTGCCCCGGGGAGGAGCCTCTTTCGGTTTCCAGCGGCCCTGCTACCCGCCCAAGCCCCCAGGGGGTGCCCTAGTGGATCAGCTGCATAGGACTGCCAGCTCCAGGCAGGACCCCCTACAGCCCAGAAAAGCTCTAACAAGCCTGGCCGAGTCGGGAAAAGATCTCAGATGGTCTTTCTGAGGCAGGCTGCCCTGGGGAGGATCCTCTTCAGTTTCCAACGGCCCTGCTAACCGCCCAAGCCCCCAGAGGGTGCCCTAGTGGTTCAGCTGTATAGGACTGCCAGCTCCAGGCAGGACCCCCTGCAGCCCAGAAAAGCTGCAACAAGCCTGGCCAAGCAGGGAAAAGATCTCAGATGGTCTTTCTGAGTCGGGCTGCCCTGGGGAGGAGCCTCTTGGGTTTCCAGTGGCCCTGCTACCCGCCCTAGGGGGTTACCCACTGCCGCAGAATAGCTGCTCAGCACCACCAGCCCCCTAGCAGACCCCCTGAAGCCCAGAAAAGCTGCAACAAGCTTGGCCAGACTGTGAAGAGATCTGCCTACATTCTCAGGCCATCCTTCTGAGTTGGGCTGCCCTAGGGAAGAGCCTCCTTGGTTCTCAGCGACCCAGATAGCTGTTCCAGCGCCCAGGGGGTGCTGCACTCCTGAGGAACAGCTGCCCAACACCACCAACCCCCTGCAAGAACCCCACAGCCTAAAAACACCAGAGCAAGCTCTGCATGACCAAGTGAAATCTGCTACCATCGTGGGGTGGACCTCCCAGTCCTGTCTGCCCTCAGGAAGTCCTCCTTTGCTTCAAAGAAACACTGTTAGCCCCATCAACACTCCAGAAAAGCCACTGCCTCAAAAAAGACTGACCAATAACACCAGCCCTCAGGAAACATTCCAAGGCAGTGACTAGGCAAACACTGCCTGATAACGGAGAGTACAACTCCCTCAGGAAAAAGAAAACAACAAGCAAGATGAAGAAGCTGAGAAACCACCCCCAGTCAAACCAACAGGAGAACTCACCTAAAGCAGTCAACAATGAAACAGATCTCTGCAGTCTGACAGACCTGGAGTTCAAAAGAGAAATAGTGAAAATACTGAAGGAATTCAGAGAAGATAGGAACAGTAATGCAGATACCCTCAGAGAGGAACTAGAAAATATAAGGAGGAGGCAAGAAAAACTAGAACATTCATTTGCAGAGATGCAAACTGAACTAAGGGCAGTAAAACCAGAATGAATAATGCAGAAGAACGAATCAGTGATATGGAAGATAGAATAATGGAAATCACTCAATCCAGTCAACAGACAGAAAACCGAATCAAAAAACTGGAAATCAACATGAGACCTATGGGATAATATAACACAGGCCAATCTACGCATAATAGGGATTCCAGAAGGAGTAGAAAAAGATAAGGGGATGGAAAATATATTTGAAGAAATTATCGCTGGAAACTTCCCAAATCTAAAGGATGCTGGGTTCAAGATACAAGAAGCACAGAGGGCCCCAAACAAACTGAACCCAAACAGACCCACACCAAGACACATCATAATAAAAATGGCAAAACTTAGTGATAAAGAGAGGATCCTAAAGGCAGCAAGAGAAAAACAGAATGTTACCTACAAGGGAACTCCCATAAGAATATCAGCTGACTTCTCTACAGAAACACTACAGGCCAGGAGGGAATGGCAAGAGATATTTAAAGTGCTCAAAGGAAAAAATATGCAATCTAGAATACTCTATCCAGCAAGAATATCATTTAAAAGAGAAAGGGGAAATAAAAATTTTCTCCAACAAACAAAAACTTAAAGAATACTGCAACACAAAACCCAGCTTAAAGGAAATATTGAAAGGCCTTCTCTAAACCAAAAAGAAAGCAAGGAAAGGGAAGAAAAAAGAAAGGAAAAAAAAAAAAAGAAGAAGAGGAAGAACTAGGACTGAGGAAACCGCAATCAGAGAGCAGTCACTCAAATAAGCCAGCATACAGATTTAATCATGAACAGGCCTCAAACAAAATAAAATTAAAAAGAAAAAAATAAAAAAGAGTCCTCAAAACCATAAAATGTGGGCAAGGGATGTTAGGAAGTAAATAACCCTTTTTGTTTGTTTGTATGTTTCTCTTCTTAATTTCAATATAGTAATGAAGTGTTTGAACTTACACGACCATCAGGCTAAAACACACAATTATGGGAAGGGGTTAGCATACTTAAAAAACAGGGCAACCACAAGCCAAAACCAAATATTGCATTTGCAAAAAATGAACAAAAAATACACTCAAGCAGATAATAACAGGAGACCATCCAACCAAAAAAAAAAAAAAAGAAAAGAAGAATGGAGAACCATAGAATCAACTGGAACACGAGGTTCAAATGGCAATAAATAATCATGTATCAATTATCACCTTAAATATCAATGGACTGAATGCCCCAATCAAAAGACACAGAGTGGCTGAGTGGATAAAAAGGCAAAAACCTTCAATATGCTGCCTACAAGAAACTCACCTTAGGACAAAAGATACATATAGATTGAAAGTGAAAGGGTGGGGAAAAATATTTCACGCCAATAGACACGACAGAAAATCAGGAGTCGCAACACTCATATCAGACAAAATAGACTTTAAAACAAAAGACATAAAGAAAGACAAAGAAGGACACGACTTAATGATTAAGGAATCCATCCAAGGAGAGGCTGTTACTATTGTCAACATATATGCCCCAAATACAGGAGCACCCAGATACATACAACAAATATTAACAGACATAAAGGGAGATATTGATGAGAATACAATCATAGGAGGAGACCTTAATACCCCCCTCACATCAATGGACAGATCCTCTAGACAGAACACCAATAAAGCAACAGAGACCCTAAAGGAAACAATAGAAAAGTTAGACTTCATTGATATCTTCAGGACACTACATCCAAAAAAAGCAGAATACACATTCTTCTCAAATGCTCATGGAACATTCTCAAGAATCGACCACATATTGGGACACAAAGCTAACTTTGACAAATTTAGGAGCATAGAAATTATCTCAAGTATCTTCTCTGACCACAATGCCATGAAATTAGAAACCAACCATGGGAAAAGGAAAGAGAAAAAACCTACTGCATGGAGACTAAACAACATGCTACTAAAAAACCAATGGGTCAATGAGGAAATCAAGAAGGAAATTAAAAACTACCTTGAAACAAATGATAATGAAGACACAACCTCTCAGAATCTATGGGATGCTGCGAAAGCAGTGCTCAGAGGGAAATGTATAGCAACACAGGCCTTTCTCAAAAAAGAAGAAAGATCCCAAGTGGACAACTTAACCCTCCACCTAAATGAATTAGAAAAAGAAGAACAAAACAGGCCTAAAGTCAGCAGAAGGAAGGAAATTATAAAGATCAAAGAAGACATCAATAAAATAGAGACTCAAAAAACAATAGAGAAAATTAATAACACCAAGAGCTGGTTCTTTGGAAAGGTCAACAAAATTGACAAACCCCTGGCCAGACTCACTAAAAAGAGGAGAGAAAGAACCCAAATAACCAAAATTATAAATGAGAAAGGAGAAATCACAATGGATACAGCAGAAATACAAAAAACCATAAGAGAATACTATGAACAAGTATACGGCAACAAGTTTGACAATCTGGAAGAAATGGACACTTTTCTAGAATCTTACAGCCTGCCAAAACTGAATCAAGTAGAAACAGACCAACTGAACAGACCAATCACTAGAAATGAAATTGAAGAGGTCATAAAATCACTCCCTACAAATAAAAGTCCAGGGCCAGATGGCTTCACAGGTGAATTTTATCAAACATATAAAGAGGAACTGGTGCCCATCCTCCTGAAACTCTTTCAAAAGGTTGAAGAAGAAGGAATACTCCCAAAGACATTCTATGATGCCACCATCACCCTCATTCCAAAACCAGGCAGAGATACCACCAAAAAAGAAAACTATCGCCCAATATCATTGATGAATATAGATGCAAAAATTCTCAACAAAATCTTAGCCAACCGAATCCAACAACACACCAAAAAAATTATACACCATGACCAGGTAGGGTTCATCCCAGGTTCACAAGGATGGTTCAACATACGCAAATCAATCAGCATCATACACCACATTACAAAAAAAAAAGTCAAAAATCATATGATCATCTCAATAGACGCAGAAAAAGCATTTGACAAAGTCCAACATCCATTCATGATCAAGACCCTCGCCAAAGTGGGTATAGAGGGAACATTCCTGAACATAATCAAAGCCATTTATGATAAACCCACAGCAAATATAATCCTCAATGGGGAAAAACTGAAAGCCTTCTCACTCCAATCTGGAACAAGACAGGGATGCCCACGCTCACCACTGCTCTTCAACATAGTTTTGGAAGTCCTAGCCACAGCAATTAGACAAACAAAAGAAATAAAAGGCATCCGTATAGGAAGAGAAGAGATCAAACTGTCACTGTGTGCAGATGACATGATACTATACATAGAAAACCCCAAGGACTCAACCCAAAAACTACCTGAACTGAACAATAAATTCAGCAAAGTAGCAGGATATAAGATTAACATTCAGAAGCCAGTTGCATTTCTGTATACCAGCAATGAAATATTAGAAAAGGAATACAAAGATATAATACCTTTTAAAACTGCACCTCACAAAATCAAATACCTCGGAATACACCCGACCAAGGAGGTAAAGGACCTATATGCCGAGAACTATAAAACTTTAATCAAAGAAATCAAAGAAGATGTAAGGAAATGGAAAGATATTCCATGTTCCTGGATTGGGAAAATCAATATTGGAAAAATGGCCATACTACCCAAAGCAATCTACAGATTCAATGCAATCCCTATCAAATGACCCAGGACATTTTTCACAGAACTAGAACAAACAATCCAAACATTTATGTGGAACCACAAAAGACCCAGAATCGCCAAAGCAATCCTGAGAAACAAAAACCCAGCAGGAGGCATCACTATCCCAGACTTCAAAAATTCTACAAAGCCACAGTCATCAAAACAGTGTGGTACTGGTATCAAAACAGACAGACAGACCAATGGAACAGAATAGAGAATCCGGAAATAAACCCTGACATCTATGGTCAATTAATCTTTGACAAGGGAGGCAAGAACATCAAATGGGAAAAAGAAAGTATATTCAGCAAGCATTGCTGGGAAACCTGGACAGCTGCATGCAAAGCAATGAAACTAGAACACACCCTCACACCATGCGCAAAAATAAACTCAAAGTGGCTGAAAGACTTAAATATACGACAGGACACCATCAAACGCCTAGAAGAAAACATAGGCAAAACACTCTCGGACATCAACATCATGAATATTTTCTCAGGTCAGTCCCCCAGAGCAACAGAAATTAGAGCAAAAATAAACCCATGGGACCTCATCAAACTGAAAAGCTTTTGCACAGCAAAGGAAACCCAAAAGAAAACACAAAGACAACTTACAGAATGGGAGAAAATCGTTTCAAATGGTGCAACTGACAAGGGCTTAATCTCTAGAATATATAAACAACTTATACAACCCAGCAGAAAAAAAACCAGTCAATCAATGGAAAAATGGGCAAAAGACCTGAATAGACATTTCTCCAAAGAAGATATACAGATGGCCAACAAACACATGAAAAAATGCTCAACATCGCTGGTTATAAGAGAAATGCAAATCAAAACTACCATGAGATATCACCTCACACCAGTCAGAATGGCCATCATTAATAAATCCAGAAATAACAAGTGCTGGAGGGGCTGTGGAGAAAAGGGAACCCTCCTGCACTGTTGGTGGGAATGTAAACTGGTACAGCCACTATGGAGAACATTTTGGAGATACCTTAGAAACCTATACATAGAACTTCCCTATGACCCCGCAATCCCACTCTTGGGCATCTATCCAGACAAAACTCTACTTAAAAGAGACACGTGCACCCGCGTGTTCATTGCAGCACTATTCACAATAGCCAGGACATGGAAACAACCCAAATGTCCATCAACAGATGATTGGATTCGGAAGAGGTGGTATATATACACAATGGAATACTACTCAGCCATAAAAAAGAATGGCATAATTCCATTTGCAGCAACATGGATGCAACTAGAGAATCTCATACTGAGTGAAATGAGCCTGAAAGACAAAGACAAATACCATATGATATCACTTATAACTGGAATCTAATATCCAGCACAAATGAACATCTCCTCAGAAAAGAAAACCATGGACTTGGAGAAGAGCCTTGTGGCTGCCTGATGGGAGGGGGAGGGAGTGGGAGGGATTGGGAGCTTGGGCTTATCAGACACAACTTAGAATAGATTTACAAGGAGATCCTGCTGAATAGCATGGAGAACTTTGTCTAGATACTCATGTTTCATCAGAAGAAAGGCTGGGGGAAAAATGTAATTGTAATGTATACATGTAAGGATAACCTGACCCCCTTGCTGTACAGTGGGAAGAAAATAATAATAAATAATTATAAAAAAAAAAAAAAAAGAATTCCTAGCACATGGGCTTTGGGATGGAAATCCTGTGAAATCATATTGTTATGATCATTATACAACTACAGATGTGATAAATTCATTTGAGCAATAAAAAAAATGAAAAAAAAAAGAATTTCTAGCACATAGTAGGTGACCAAAATTTTAAAGAACTCAGAATTTTTTTATTTTTAGGGCTGCACCTGTGGCATATGAAGGTTCCCAGGGTAGGGGTCAAATCAGAGCTGTAGCTGCCGGCCTACACAAGAACCCAGAATGTTGACAATAATTAGGGAGGGCTTGACTAGCCATATGGTAAAACATAATACTATAATGTTTAAAATAATGTGATACTAGTGCAGAAATAGACATTACAATGGAACTGAATTGAGAATATAGAGAAAAACAAATTACAAATGGGGAATCAGTATATAACAGAGATTATTTTTAAAGATCTTCAGGGAAATATGAATTTTTCAATAAACAAAGCTGGTCTACTTCATTATCCATTTTGTAAAAAAAATAAAATTGGATTCACTACATCATTTCTGACTCCAAAAGCATTCTCAGATTTTTGAAATATTTGAAAGCAATAACAATTCTAGAAAAATAATGATGAAGCAATGTAGTTTAGTAGAATGCATGAATCTCCTGTGGGTACAGAGGATACTGTGTAGGTGGCTGGGTGTGATCAGCAGACGTCTATAGTGCAACCTGTAGCAGAAAGTCATGCAGAAGCACTGGGAGGTTTCTACCCAGAGCCACATCTGTCACATCAGGCAGTGCAGAAGCTTTGCTTGGCTTTCCAAAAAGCTCAACCATATGTCCCACCAGAGAATTAGCATTTGGATGCTGGACACAAAGAAGATATCCCAGACCAGCAGGTCTTAGTTCCATAAATATTAATGATCAGCAAATAGAAGATTATAACTTCAGTTAAATGAACATTTAAAGACCCTGGCCTTTTTCCTTCATCCTACCTCCCAGCTGTCAAGCTTAGATAAGCTATCCTGGGGTATATCAAATATACCATGTCCCCATAATCAGATTTAAATCAGCTATGAAATTAGACTTTTAAATTAAATAAGTCTGAGTTGGAACATGGGCAGAAGTCTTGAATGGCTAATTGTATTAGACACCACTTTTGCACCATTTCAAATCCTTTTGGCCTCGCCACTTCTTCCAGCCATCAATGTAGCCTCAGGTTCCACCAGATTCATATAGTTTCAGCCTATGTCTCACTTTACTTCTTCTTCTTCCTCTTCTTCTTCTCTCTCTTCCTCCCTCCCTCCCCTGACCTTTAAAAAAACAAAACAAAAACCCAGGGCTTCTCTGGTACCACAGCATAGGAGCTTTTAGGAAACTGCATAGTATGCATGCATGAGCAACCCAAAGTGAGGGAGTGTTAATGTCCAGTAGATTGATCCTTAACAAGAAAAATAAGAATCATGGGAATATTGCATTGGAGTAAGTGGTGGAATATAAATCTATATAAAGGAAAATGTATTGCTGTGAGGGCAGTTGCATGTGCCTCAGGATCTAATGTTTTGGCAAAGGTACCTGGAGCTCTTCATAGAACTCTTTTGGGATGGACACTTAAAGCTTGGACAAAGATAGTGGCATAGAGTAGGTGATGTAAAGATGTGAGAAGTCTTTAGAAAAACAGTTGAGGAAGACATTAGAGGCCCAGCGAAGTGGGATTCACTGGTGAATTGGGCACCTGAATCTTCAAGAAGCTCAGTGGTGACTGTCCTCTAGAAGTTAGGTTGACAGTGAGAGAGAGTGCCATTGAACCTAGGTGATGTTCTAAAGGGATAATGGGGTTATGGACTGTTAGAAGCCAGATGACTGCAAGCCAGATCATCTTGTAAATGCAAGATGAACAGAATGACTCCTCCAGTGGATATCAGGCAGACTTTCTCCTTCATGATTTCAAATGCTGGCTGTACCAGAGTGGCTGTATTCGTAAGAATAAAGGTTACACATATCTCAATCACATGGGCTCCCCTCTCTTCAGTGTTCACCTAGCTATTGCTATTGCTGAATACCTCATCTGCCAGTAGCTGAATTCAATGCTAAGCCCTAACTATGACCCACAACTAGAGGCCAGGTTGATTATATTGTAGCCCTTTTATCTTAGATGAAGTGGAAATTCTTCATTTAAATGAGACTTAGTCCAGGTATGGATTTGCCTTCCATCCATCACTATCTGAAGATTTACAGAATGTCCATATCTAGCCACACAGTATTCAGCACACTACTACCTCAGACCATAAGATCAATCTCATGGCAAAGGAAGCGAGATGATGAGCTCATGACAATGGGAGTCCCAGGATTCACCATATACCTCGTGGCTTAGAAGAATATAGTCTGATTTAAAGTTGGGCCTATTAAAGTTCTGCTAGAGTGCCTTGCTCAGGTATGGCAGCTTGAGTCAGAGTGATACAGAATATGTATTTAACCAATGACTGATATTTAATGCCAGGTCCCCAGGAGCCAAGAAGTGGAAATAGGATTATACACTCTCACCATCTCAATGTCATCACAAGAGAAATATAAAAACCCATCCAACATATAAAAATACTGAATCTCATAAGTAATCAAGGATTTGCAAATTAAGACTTCAATGAAATCTTACTTTTTACATCCATTATATTGGCAAACATTTTAAAAAGCAGTTAAGTATTAAAGAAATATATCAACAAGAACTCCTGCATTGCTGGTGAGAATACATATTGATGCAGTCATTTGATGAAAACATGTCAGCATCACATTATAAACTTGGATATTCACATACCCTATGATAGCAATTCCACATTAAGTTATGTACTTCAGGAAAGTATGCCAGGAGATATGCAAAGAGAGTTTACCTAGTTGTGTCCATAGTAATTCTAAACTTGAAAAAAATCCTTAGAGGCTTATCAAGAAGAGAATGGGATATATATTATATTCATATACTATAATATTATACAATAATAAAAATGGACAGATTAAAACTACACTAGGCAACATGTATGAATAAAAATAGTAAAAAAAAAAATTATCAGGGCTGGACTAGCATGTCCAAATAAGTCCTTCTTCCTGAGTTTTTCTTATTTAGAATCACAGAGAATTATCTCTGGACAGAGTGATACTGAAACATAATTTAGTTGCATATTATTGAAAAGGATATATGTGTTTATAGCTTTATCATTTTTGCTTTAAATAGTTGATGGCTTTAAGACTTTAAGATGAAAAAACTCTAATTTCTTTACATTCCAAGAATTCCTCTGTAAGTTTAACTGAAAGTGCTCACAGGATTGCACACTGAGATATGACAATATTTTCTATGCTAATAATGAGTATATTAGCATATTAGATACTGGAAATTAACATATATCTGATTAAAATTTTTAATATAGCAATACTATCTGGCATTTTCTTCGCTTCAGCAATTCTGTTTTCCAAAGTTCTAGAAAAACTGTATATATCACTGTTATGGGCTACATTGGGTTCCCCAAATTCATATGTTAAAGCCCTAATCCACAGTAGCAGAGAAAGTGTTTTAGGAGACAGTGCCTATAAAGAGGTAATTAAGTTAAAATAGGGTTATATGGGTGGACTCTAAACCAATATGACTGGTGTACTTATAAAAAGATATTAGGACACAGACAACATACTAGAGGGATAATCATGTGAGGTCTCAGCAAGAAGGCCATCAACAGTAAGGCAGGAGAGTGGCCTCAGAATGAAACCAACCCTGCTGATATTTTGAAGAATTCTAGCCTGCACAACTATGAGAAAGACATTTTTATGGTTGAAGCTAACCAATCTGTGTTTTTTTTTTAATAAACAGCCCTAACAAACTAATATAGTCATCATATCCTACAATCTTTATATCCCACATAAAAAAGGTTAAAAAGCAATTATTATTATCAGGTATTTGTATTAGAATAACATATTCATAAGTAGAAAACAGAGGTCCCTTGTCTTGATTCTTCACTGGGTTCAGAAAAAAAAGTAGATAAATCTATATCAGTTATCTTCCATCTGGTACCACGACCCCTTGGATGAAAGGAATTATCAGAATCTCCAACTCAGCTTATGTGTGTATAAGGACATAATATTTACAGCCAAAGATTTTCAGGTGCCACCTACTATTATTGGGTTTCCAACCTCTCTAAAATCTACTCAAGTAATTTATGGATATATGAAGGATCATGTCTTATCTATATCTAACAGGAAGCTCATTCAAATTCTTCTGTTCTAATTGTCCAGGTTTTGCTCTGCTGTTATTTCCCTTTTTGAAAATGTTAACACATCTAGGACCACACATTTTCTACTAGTGGCTACCTTGAGTACTTAGGGTACTAAAACTGTACTGTTTAAAGCTCCAAATAAGGGATGGGGTGAATAGCTCTACTGACAATCATGTGCTTCAGTTATGTCAATTAGGCCTCAAAGTCTTACTTTTCTCAAAGTCTTAATAAAAATCTTTTTATGAATACAACTACTTCTAATTCATACTCTTCTATGGAAGAATAAAATAATTCTCTACCAAGGGAGAGAACTAGTAGGAGGCAATCGCATCTTAAATGTCTTTATGGAAAACATTAAGGAGGCTCCTCAAAAAATTCAAAACAGAATTACCCTATTTTTAGTTTTCTGAGGAATCTCCATACTGTTTTCCAGTGGTTGCACCAATTTACATTACCACCAACAGTGTAATATGGTTCCCTTTTCTCCACACCCTCTCCAGTATTTATTGTTTATAGATTTTTTGATGGCCAGTATAAGGTGGTACCTCATAGTGGTTTTGATTTGCATTTCTCTAATAATTAGCAATGTTGAACATTTTTCATGTGTTTTTGGCCATCCATATGTCTTCTTTGGAGAATTGTCTGTTTAGATCTTCTGCCCAATTTTTGATGGTTTTTTTTGTTGTTTTGGTATTGAGCTGAAGAAGGTGTTTATAAATTTTAGAGATTAATCCCTTGTCAGTCACTTGATTTGCAAATATTTTCTCCCATTCTATGGGTTGTCTTTTGATCCAGCAAGCCCACTCCTGGGCATCTATCCAGAGAAAACCATGACTCGAAAAGATACATGAACTCCAATGTTCACTGCCACAGTACATACAGTACCCAAAACTTGGAAACATCATAAATGTCCATCAATAGAGGAGTGGATAAAGAAGATGTGGTACATATACAATGGAATATCACTCAGCCATTAAAAGGAAAGAAATAATGGCATTTGCAGCAGCATGTATGGACCTAGAAATTATCATGCTGAGTGAAGTCAGTCAGACAGTGAGACACCAACATCAAATGCTATCACTTACATGTGGAATCTAAAAAAAGGACACAATAAATTTCTTCGCAGAACAGATACTCACAGACTTTGAAAAACTTATGGTTTCCAAATGAGACAGGTTGGGGGGTAGGGGGATGCACTGTGGGTTTGGTTTGGTTTGCTATAAAATTTGGTTGTGATAACAGTTGTACAACTATACATATAATAAAATTCATTGAATAATTAAAAAAAAAAAAAAACAGAATTACCCTATGACCTAACAATCCCATTTCTGGGTATATATCCTAAAGAATTCAAAGCAGTATCTTGAAGAGATATTTGCAAACCCATGCTCATTGCATCACTATTCACAATAAACGAGATGTGGAAGAATCACAGATATCTATTAAGGGATGAACGGGTAAAGAAAACATACACAATGGAATATTAGTCAGCCTTAATAAAGAATTAAATCTTGTCCCATGCCATGGCCTGGATGAACCTCAAGAACATTATGCTAGGCCAGTCACAAAAGGACAAATACTGATGATTTTACTCATATGAAGTATCTAAAGTAGTCACAAAGTAGAAAAGAGAGTTGCCAAGTTGAGGAGAAGCAGCAGGAGGAATTAGTGTTTAGTGGGTGTAGTGTTTCAGTGTTGCAACCTGAAGTTCTATTGTACAACAATGTGAATATACTTAACACTACTGAACTGTAAACTTAAAAATTGTTAAGATGGTAAATTGAATGTTATGTTTTTTTTAACACAATAAAGAAACAAACAAAAAGAGTGATTTACTTCAAATGTGATCTTTAAACCTGGGGAGGAGTGTCCTGTTAAAATGACAATGGATCTCTAAGAACCCTAGGCAGGTGTTAGCAGAGAAAGAAGTTTGTAGATAAAAACAACAAATAACAAAATTGGAATTAAAAAAAGAAACTCTACTAAAGAATTATGATGACAAAAAGAACTTAAAAAATACAGATGATTTATAATAATTATTGGAGAAAGATATGCATTTACAGATGAAGTAACAGGTTTAAACAGAGTAAGCAAATTGGCATACTGTGGATATTTTGTAGAATACATATTAAAATTTGATAAAAGTTGTACATAAAGCTGTTTATGACCATATAGCAAATATATTATACATTCACATCAACAAATCGGAAAACAACAGCACATTAAGCCTAAGGAAATCATGAATCATTGATTAATATAGATTATAAATCAATATGAAACAAAATTATACACATACACTTGATTAATCTAATAACTAGACTTTTAAGTATTAATAGAATAGACCAAATATGGCAAGTCAAATCAAGTGGAAACAGCCACAGTGTAATAGAAATGAGAAGGAGAATATAATCATGGAGAGAGGTGGCATTAAAGATATATGAAATACTACTATGTAAAACATCTAATACACTTGGAAATACCTATGAAATAGATTATTTTCTCAGATAAAATAACTTAGCAAAGAAAAATTCATTCAAAATATAGGAGTAGAAGAAATCAACTTAGGGCAATACATGTGAATGTCTTTAAAAAGTGAACTTAACCAAAATTCTGTGACTGGGTAAAGAAATAAAATGCAACTATATACAAAAGACACAACAATTTAAAAGAAAAATGGCAGAAAAGATATAACAAGCAAATGCTAATAAGAAAACAGATGCAGCAGTGGAAATTTAAGAAAAAGCAGATTTCAATTTCCAAAATATTATATGGAATTAAGAGGGACATTTTGTAATGACAAAAGATGCACTAACTTAAGATTATACAGTAGTCACAGATCTCTACATATCAAAAAACATATTACTGGAAGATGTAAAGCAAAAACTTTAAGAAAAAAATATTTTGACAATACCAAAATTATATCAGAAAAACTTTCCTTAGAATGTGATCATTCATCTAGGGAAAAAAATTTAAAATGTACATGATCTTAATAACATAATTAAGACTTTTAAATATAAAAAAGTATTTTAATATGTACCTTTTATTTCTTATAAAATGTTCTGAAAATATAATCTGTCAAATTTCTACATTTTGAAGTTTAATTTTTTAAATATCTATGTTCCCTGGACATCTGAAAAAATGACATTTTTGATTAGAAAATACTTGGTAGTCTCTGGGTACATTGAATTATACATATGTATATATAAATATTTACAAACTGTTCTTTTTCCTTTGCCTATGAAATTGTTATAAATGCTTATTGTGTGGGGGCCACAAACTCAAAAAAACCCAATATATATTTATTTAACAATATTAATATTAAATATCCATATATTAATATTAAATATCAACATATTGATACTAAGTATTTATATATTAGGTATTAATATATATGTTAATATTTGATATGTCAATAATTGATATTTACAGGCCCCGATTAAACAACTTTTGGGTCAAAGAGGAAATCAACAGAAATATTTAGAAATTGACAATTAGAAACCTGTGAGATGTGGCTAAAGAGGAAAATTATTGGTTATGCATTATTTTAATATTAAGTGGTGAAGACTGAAAATTAAATGAGGATTTAATCAAGTTTCAAAAAGAAAGAACATAAGCAAAATAAAATCTGAAAAGGAATTAATAAGGTTGAAAGCATGAATTTATGAGTTAGAAAATATTTCCATATCATTGATAAATTAAAAAATGGTTTTCAGAATGAGCAATAAAATTAACAACAAAAATTAGCCAAGAAAAAAGGTAGGCACAACGCAAACAGAAACATCAAGATGAAAAAGGGGATGTACCTACATATTCAGAAGAGGTTTAAAATTATAACACGGAGCACACCTTTATATTTTAGATGAAATGGTTAATTTTCCAGAACAAATTACTGAAGATGCTTTGTAATGAGTTAGAACATACAAATAAATGGGGACCTGCTGTATAGCACAGGGGACTCTACCCAATATTCTCTGATAATCTATGTAGAAAAAGTATCTGAAAAAGAATGGATGTGTGTGCATGTATAACTAAATCACTTTGTTGTACAGCAGAAATTATCACATCGCAAATCAACTATACTCCAAAAAATTTTTAAAAATAAAAAAAGAAAATACAAAAATACTAAGACCCATAGAATTCATGGAAATATCATATCCAAACTCTATGCCCCCATGGCCAATTAAGTCATCATGTGGAATTATTCAGTCTCCCACTTCACTGCCTTTGGATTGAGCTAATGAAATATGAGCAGAGATGATACATGTCACATCTGAGCAAAAGATTTAAGAGAAATAATGATTTCACAATCTTTCCTGACTTTCTATGCAATGGGAATGTGTATATTAAGCATAGAATTCCTTCTTCAACTGTGACTTTGAATGAGAAGACATAGGGCAGCCTCCACAGGAGTTGAGTGGGAAACTATAACTTATTTGGGATGTAAACAAGGAGTATTCAGGGGTAGTCTGTTGCCACAACAAAGCTGACAGCAGCCCCCTCAAAGGATGCCAAGCCCAAAAGCTTTCATATGCAAATTATATAAAACATCTGACACCATAAATTTTCTTCTGACATTTTGTAGATATTTTGCTTTTTATTTTTTTTGCATAAAAATATATTGAATATTCAAAAACCATATTGAGAAGGGTATATTTATTTGATATACAGATGACGGGTTTTCTGTTTCTTATCTGGTTCTAGTTTCATTACATATTAGAAAGAAATGTTGTCTGTGCTATGTGTACTTGTTGCAATTTAGCATTTTCTTTGTTGCCTACTAGCACTTTATTTGTACTCTTAATGGACATTAAAAAAAGAAGGTATAGCCTCAGTTTCCAAGGTATCAAGATTCACATAACTCTATTTACATTTACCTAGTTTATTGTGACTTAGATCCTGCATTTCCTTGTTTTTGACTATTTGAATTTGTCGTGAACTGGGGTGATTAAAATCTAATGTTATTATTGTATATATATATATTTCTTCTATTTTACATAGTTTTTACTTTATGGATTTTTGATGCTTTTTAATTGCTACATTAAAATTCCTGACTCAGAGTTCCCGTCGTGGCGCAGTGGTTAACGAATCCGACTAGGAACCATGAGGTTGCGGGTTCGGTCCCTGCCCTTGCTCAGTGGGTTAACGATCCGGCGTTGCCGTGAGCTGTGGTGTAGGTTGCAGACACGGCTCGGATCCTGTGTTGCTGTGGCTCTGGCGTAGGCTGGCGGCCACAGCTCCGATTAGACCCCTAGCCTGGGAACCTCCATATGCCGCAGGAGCGGCCCAAGAAATAGCAAAAAGACAAAAAAAAAAAAAAGAAAAAAAAATTCCTGACAGATTTTCACTGTGGATTTTGTCTTTTATTAGTATAAGGTGTTTTTCTGTGGGGAACTGAATTGTGCCTGCTAAATTCATATGTTGAGGCCCCAAAGTAACTGCCTTTGGAGATAGGACCTTTAAAGAATTAAAGTTAAATGAGATCATAAGAGTAGGGCCCTAATCTGATTAGGACGTGTGTCCATATAAGAGGAAGAGACACCAGGGTTACATGAACACAGAGAAAAGGCCACCTGAGTGGGTTTGTTGGTCATAGTTTACATTGTCACCCAACACAAGTTTGTAAACAGTGGCAATAAGGAAGTTGGAAAAAGCAGTGACTGGTAAGATTGAGAGCCACAATTAGTCTCTGAGTGGGAGCAGTTCATCCTATAGGTGCTATACCACATAGTTCTTTACAATGTGCATGAAAATCACCTGGGGCTCTCCATACAATGTGGATTCTAACAGTACTTTTGACCTGGGGCTGAGGCTTTGCATTTCTAACAAGCATCTTTAACATACTGAAAGCCACTGATTCTCAGATTACACTTTGCAGAGCAAACCCATTCATCTCCTTGACACAGGTTTAAAAAGAGAAAAAGTATAGTTGACTTACTTGGATCTAAGTCATGCATCCAGGTGGCATTAGAATCATTAAGTCAAAGTGGTGAATGCTCTTCTTACCATTCAGGCCTTACCAAAAAACTATTTACTCATAGAGGAAAAAGACCAAGTCAGCACTGAGTCTCAGAGCATAAGGGAGATAGAGCTTGTGGTTGAGGGGTCTGAAAACATATAGAAATCAAGAGAGGAGAAGCAGAGGCAGCATAGAAATAGCAACAATGTTGTTCAACTGAATAAATAATCCACACTTGAAAAGCAGAGAAGGCAGCCTGGGGTATTTGAAGTCAGGCAGGAGAATGTCAGACCCAGGACACTAGACTCACTGCACAGAAAAGGCAAATTTAAAGTCTTAACAACAAGCAAAAGAAAAAAAAAAAATGGCACAGGAAAGCCAACACTGCCAAGGTGAGTATAAGGATATGAATGTCCAGAAGGCAACTAGGTAGATTCCCAGATGTGTGATGTGAACTTACCTGCTCATCTTCAGTTTCCATAAGGAACTGAGCAAGGAAAATGAAAGTGTCCGAGTCCCAGAGGAAATAGCATGTCCAGCAAGGAAGCCAGGGAGGGATGAAGAGCAGGAGCTTAGAAAACTCAGCAAAGGCTCAACTCTGCTACCCACATCAAAATCCTGTAAAGTCACGTGTACGTTGTACAGAACAAATGAAAATCCTGTATTCCTTCCTACCTGTGTGGGGAAGAGTAATGTGTCAGTTAAGTGGCTCTAGCTGTGAAAACTGGCAAACAGTATTGTCATGAGACATGTTTCTCTAAAAAGTCCATCTTGTCCTTCTTTACTTTATCCCATCTTCATTCTTTATCCAATCTTCCTGCTTGAAAAACAGTCACAGTGCTGGTAAATGACTTAAGCTTAAGAAAAAAGACTGTTATGTGCCTAAAGGTCAGAGTAAAATCTTAACCTTTTACCAGCTAAGTGGCTTTTAAAATAGTAAAAGAACTTATAAAATAGTAAACCGTATCCACCACACCCATAGCCCCTCCTCACTTGATCTCATCTAAAAGAGCACCATAAAAGCAGTGTGGTTTCTTGAGGCAGGGCTCTTGGTCCCTGAGACCTTGAATCCCCCGGTTCCCACCTTTATTTAAGATAAATGTCTCTGTGTTTTGTTTTATGTTAACTCTTTTCCTTAAGTTGCACAGCACCTGTTCTTCAGGCCCATCCTGCTGAGCTGGTCTTGGCATAGTATGAGGCATGAGGCACGCTGGTAGAGCCCTGGGTCTCAAAGTGAGGTCCCAGATCAGAAATATCAGCATCACCTGAGAACATGTAAGGACATGTAAATTCTCAGCCCGGCTCTGAACCTACCAATCAGACACTATGGGGGCGATGTCCTGCAGCCCGTGTTCCTACAAGCCCTTCAGGTGATTCTGATGCATGCTCACTGCACTAGAGTCTATTGAAAGCATAATGAAGAGACAAGGCCAGGTGTAGCAATTGACATTCATTATAAGTGGGCTCAATAGCGTTTTTAAAGAGCTGGTGAAGGGAGGTCCCATCGCGGCTCAGTGGTTAATGAATCTGACTGGGAACCATGAGGCTGCGGGTTTGATCCCTGGCCTTGCTCAGTGGGTTGAGGACCCAGCATTGTCAGGAGCTGTGGTATGGGTTGCAGATGTGGCTCGGATCTGGTGTTGCTGTGGTTCTGGCATGGGCCAGCAGCTGCAGCTCCAACTGGACCCCTAGCCTGGGAACTTCCATATGCCACGAGAAAGGCCCTAGAAAAGGCAAAAAGACAAAAAAAAAAAGAAAAAAAAAAGGAGCTAGTGAAGATTAAAGCTTGTTTACAGGGAGAAGAAAACCCAATGGAGATAATGTGAAATAATAATTAATAAAACATGCTCAGTGATCAATAAAATTGGGCAATGATATTCCATGGTAGAATTTTATCAAAGTTGAGGAATCATCTAGCCATGAACAATAATGTTTTGATGCTGATAATGAGAGACATCATGAGTGCCAAGAGGAATCACCTCACAATATGCATTTGAAAATTCTCTCATAATGTATTTTTAAGAGACTTTCCCAAAAGAAGTTCTGTTCAGTACCTACGATTGTGAAGAGATCGTCTCAGGGGAAAAACAAACTTGGTGGTTCAATGGAACCTGTTTGACAAAAACATTGAGAAAGAATTCTGTTCTAAATATGAACACAGTGGAAGACACAACCCCCCACCTGACCCCCCAAAAAACACATAAGGGCTTTAATTACAGACACGACTTGATTGTGCTTTATTTTATGATGCTTCACAGACACTGTATTTTTTACAAATTAAACATTTGTGGCAACCCCGCATTGAGCAAGTCCCTTAGCAACATTTTCCAACAGCATTTTCTAACTTTGTGCCTCTTTATCACATGTTGGTAATCCTCATGATGTTTCATGATTTTTCATTATGATGGTATTTATTATGGCGATCCAGCTGTCTTTGATGTCACTATTGCAAAAAGATTGCAGCTCACTGAAGGCTCAGATGTTGGTGAGCATTTTTCATCAATAAAGTAGCTTGAATTAAAAAAGAAAGGAAGCAATATGAAAACAAACAAAACAAAAAACAGGACAAGTGAGGGCAGCAAGAAATCAGATGAAGCAAGCCATGAAGAGAGGCCTCAGAGGAAAACAAACCTGCCAACACCTTGATTTTGAACTTCTAGTCTCCAAAACTGTCAGAAAATAACTTTGTGTTGTTTAAGCCACCGAGGCTATGGTATTTTGTTATGGCAGCATAGCAAACATACATCTTTGGTTTGTATAATGATTCTTGTCAGGAATTCAAGCTTTTCTCACTGTGCAGCTCCTACTTTTTATTGGTTGATTTGTATGTTCATATTTGCCCATCCTTTAACTTCCAACCATTCTAAGATGATGTTTTACATATATTCTTATCTATAGACTTTAAGAATCTCGTACATTTTTTGTGTGTGTGTGTGTCTTTTCGCCTATTCTAGGGCTGCTCCCGTGGCATATGGAGATTCCCAGGCTAGGGGTCTAATTAGAGCCGTAACTGCTGGCCTATGCCAGAGCCACAGCAACGTGGGATCCGAGCTGCATCTGTGACCCACACCACAGCTCACAGCAGTGCCAGATCATCAACCAACTGAGCAAGGCCAGGGATCAAACCCGTGACTTCATGGTTCCTAGTCAGGTTTGTTAACCACAGCACCATGATGGGAACTCCAAGAATCTTGTTCTTTAATAGGTGAGTTTATCCTATTAATATGTATAAACATTATAGATGTTTGATATTTTTCTTTTTTGTGATATGATTTCTTTTTTCTTTCTCTTTTTTCTTTTCTTTTCTTTTCTTTTCTTTCTTTCTTTCTCTTTTTTTTTTGCTACACCTGTGCCATATGGAAGTTTCTGTGCCAAGGATTGAACCTGTGCCACAGCAGCAACTCATACTGCTGCAGTGAAAATGCCAGATCCAACAGAAATAAGAGCAAAAATAAACCAATGGGACCTAATCAAACTGACAAGCTTTTGCACTGCCAAGGAAACCAAAAAGAAAACAAAAAGACAACTTACAGACTGGGAGAAAATAGTTTCAAATGATGCAATGGACAAGGGCTTAATCTCTAGGATATACAAGCAACTTATTCAACTCAACAGCGAAAAGCCAACAACCCAATGGAAAAATGGGCAAAAGACCTGAATAGATCATTCTCCAAGGAAGATATGCAGATGGCAACAAGCACAGGAAAAAATGCTCCACATCCTTGATTATTAGAGAAATGCAAATCAAAACTACCATGAGATACCACCTCACACCAGTCAGAATGGCCATCATTAATAAGTCCACAAATAACAAATGCTGGAGGGGGTGTGGAGAAAAGGGAACCCTCCTGCACTGTTGGTGGGAATGGAAGCTGGTACAACCACTATGGAGAACAGTTGGGAGATACCTTAGAAAACTATACATTGGACTACCATACGACCCAGAATTCCCATTCTTGGGCATATTTCCAGACAAAACTTTCCTTGAAAAAGACACATGCACCTGCATGTTCATTGCAGCACTATTCACAATAGCTGAAACATGGAAACAACCCAAACGTCCATTGACAGACGATTGGATTAGGAAGATGTGATATATATACACAATGGAATACTACTCAGCCATAAAAACGAATGACATAATGCAATTTGCAGCAACATGGGTGGAACTAGAGACTCTCATACTGAGTGAAACAAGTCAGAAAGAGAAAGACAAATACCATAAGATATCACTTATAACTGGAATCTAATATACAGCACAAATGAACCTTTCCACAGAAAAGAAAATCATGGACTTGGAGAATTGACTTGTGGCTGCCTGGGGGGAGAAGGAGGGAGTGGGAGGGATTGGGATCTTGGGGTTAATGGATGCAAACTATTGCTCTTGGAATGGATTAACAATGAGATCCTACTGTGCAGCATTGAGAACTATGTCTAGATACTTACATCGCAACACAACAATGGGAGGAAAAAGTATGTATACATGTATGAGTAACTTGGTCCTCATGCTGTACAGTGGAAAAAATTTAAAAAAATTAAAAAAAAAGAAAATTCCAGATCCTTAACCTGTTGTGCCACAAGGGAACTCCCTATGATTTCTGTTTTTAATGAACTTTTTTTTTCTTTCACTGCTGTAATGCTTCTGCTGCTGTAAACCTTTATTCTAAGACCACAGGTAGTTTATGCTTTGAAATTTTTGAGAGGTTACTAATTATTGATAGCCCATTATAAAAGGTGAGGAAATTAGTACACATACATTTCCTTCACTTCCTGATTTTTTTTTTGTCTTTTGTCCTTTTTAGGGCTTCACCCATGGCATATGGAGGTTTCAGGCTAGGGGTCTAATCAGAGCTGAGCCACCGGCCTACACCAGAGCCACAGCAATGCCAGATCCGAGCCACATCTGTGACTACACCACAGCTCACAGCAATGCTAGATCCTTAACCCACTGAGCTAGGCCAGGGATCGAACCCGCAACCTCATGGTTCCTTGTTGGATTTGTTTCTGCTGCACCACAACGGGAACTCCCTGATTTGTCTTTGTTAGAGTATTGTTGATTTACAAAATTTTGTTAGTTTCATGTATACAGCACTGTGATTCAATTGTATGTGTGTACTTTTTTTTCAGATTCTTTTCCAGATACTTTTCTGTTATAGGTTATTACAAGATATTGAATATAGTTCCCTGTGCTATACAGCAGGTCATTGTTGTTTATCTATGTTATATATAGTAGTATATATATATGTTAATGCCAGAATCCCAATTTATCCCTCCCCCTCTTTTCTCCTTTAGTAACCATAAGTTTGTTTTCTATGTCTGTCAGTCTATTTCTACCTTGTAAAGAAGTTTATTTATATCATTGTTTTAGGTTCCACATATAAGTCATATCATATGATATTTGTTTTTCCTTGTCTGACTTACTTTACTTAGTATGATAATTTCTAGGTCCATCCATGTTACAGAAAATGACATTATTTTATTCTTTTTTATGGCTTATAATGTTCCATTGTATATATCTACCACATCTTTATTCCTCTGTTGATGGACATTTTGGTTGCTTTCATGTCTTAGCTATTGTAAATAGTGCTTCTGTGAACATTGTGTTACATGTATCTTTTCAAAGTATGTTTTTCTTCAGATATATGTCTAGGAGTGAGATTGCTGGATGATATGGTAGTTCTATTTTTAGTTTTCTTAAGGAAGCTCCATACTGTTCTCCATAGTGGCTTCACCAATTTGTATCCCAACCAACAGTGTAAGAGGGTTCATTTTTCTCCATACCCTCTCCAGCATGTATTATTTTAGACATTTTGATGAGGGCCATTCTGATGGTGTGAGGTGGTACCTAATTGTAGTTTTGATTTGCATTTCTCTAATAATTACTGATGTGAGCATCTTTTCATGTGAGTGTTGGCCATCTGTATGTCTTCTTTGGAGAGGTGTCTGTTTAGGTCTGCCCAGGTTTTGATTGGGTTGTTTGGTGGGGTTTTTTTTTGTTTGATATTGAGATGTATGAGCTGTTTGTAAATTTTGAAAATTAATCCTTCTCAGTTGCATCATTTGCGGGTATTTTCTCCTGTTCTGTAAGTTGGGTAAGTTGTCTTTTATTTTCGTTACTGTTTCATTTGCTGTGCAAAAGCTTTTAAGTTTAATTAGATCCTGTTTGTTTATGTTTGCTTTTGTTTCCATTACTTTAGGAGATGGACATCCAAAAATATTGCTGCAATTTATGTCAAAGAGTGTTCTGTCTATGACTTTTTCTACGGATTTTATAGTCTGAGGTCTTACATTTAGGTCTTTAACCCATTATGAGTTTATTTTTGTATGTAGTGTTAGAGAATGTTCTTCTTCTTCTTTTTTTTTTTTTTTCTCTTCTTGCCTTTGCTAGGGCCACTCCCGTGGCATATGGAGGTTCCCAGGCTAGGGGTCTAATTAGAGCTGTAGCTGCCAGCCTACGCCAGAGCCATAGCAATGCCAGAACCGAGCCATGTCTGTGACCTACACCACAGCTCACAGCAACGCCGGATCCTTAACCCACTGAGCAAAGCCAGGGATTCGGAGCCATGACGGGAACTCCGAGAATGTTCTAATTTCTTATTGTATATATAATTAAATGAATTTTATTAAATTTATAGTTGTGGAGTTCCTGTCGTAGTGCAGCAAAAACTAATCCGACTAGGAATCATGAGGTTGAGGGTTCAATCCTGGCCTCACTCATTTGGTTAAGGATCTGGCATTGCCCTGAGCCATGGTGTAGGTCACAGATGAGGCTTAGATCTGATGTTGTTGTGGCTGTGGCATAGGCCAGTGGCTACAGCTTTGATTTGACCCTTAGCCTGGGAACCTCCACATGCCACAGGTGCGGCCCTAAAAAGCAAAATAAAAAAAAGTTGTACAACCATAATCACAACCTAGTTTTAGAACATTTCCATTCCAAAACCCCAGTCCACCCCTCCTTCCCCACTACCTGTGCTGGAGAATGTTCTAATCATTCTTTTACATGTACCTCTCCAGTTTTTCTAGCACTGTTCATTGAAGAGACTGTCTTTTCTCCATTGTACATTCTCTCTTCTTTTGTCATAGATTAATTGGCCATAGGTTTTGCATTTATTTCTTGGCTTTATTTACCATACCATTGTTTTTGTGACAGTACCATATTTTTTTGATTACTATGGCTTTGTAGTATAGTTTGAAGTCAGGGAGTATGATTCATCCAGCTCCATTCTTTGTCAAGATTGTCTTGGCTATTCAGGATCTTTTGTGTTTCCATACAAATTTAAAAAAAATTTTTCCAATTCTGTGAAAAAATCCGTCAGTAATTTGATAAGGATTGCATTGACTCTATAGAATGCTGTGGGTAGTATGGTCATTTTAACAATGTTGATTCTTCCAGTCCAAGAACACAGTACATCTTTCCACATGATTGTGTCATCTTCAATTTTTTTCATCAGCATCTTATAATCTTCAGAGTATAGGTCTTTTCCCTCCTTAAATAGGTTTATTCTTAGGTATTTTATTCTTTTTGATGCAATGGTAAATGGAGTTGTTTCCTTAATTTCTCTTTCTGATATTTTGGCATTAATGTATAGAAATGCAAGTTATTTTTTGTATTAATTTTGTATCTTACATCTTTACTAAATTCATTGATCAGTCTAGTAGATTTCTCCCAGCTCTTTAGGATTTTCTATGTATAGTCTCATGTCATCTGCAAATAGTCTCAGTTTTACTTATTTTCCTTTTTGGATTCCTTTTATTTATTTTTCTCCTCTGCTTGCTGTGACTAGGACTTTCAAAACCATGTTGAATAAAAGTGGTGAGAGTGGAGTTCCTGTCGTGGCGCAGTGGTTAACGAATCCGACTAGGAACCATGAGGTTGCGGGTTCGGTCCCTGCCCTTGCTCAGTGGGTTAACGATCCGGCGTTGCCGTGAGCTGTGGTGTAGGTTGCAGACACGGCTCGGATCCTGTGTTGCTGTGGCTCTGGCGTAGGCTGGCGGCCACAGCTCCGATTAGACCCCTAGCCTGGGAACCTCCATATGCCGAGGGAGCGGCCCAAGAAATAGCGACGACAACAACAACAACAACAAAAAAAAAAAGACAAAAGACCAAAAAAAAAATGTGGTGAGAGTGGGCATCCTTGTCTACTCGATCTTAGAGGAAACACTTAACTTCACCATTGAGTATGATATTAGCTGTGAATTTATCATATATGGCTTTATTGTGTTGAAGTATGTTACCTTGATGCCCACTTTCTGAAGAGTTTTTTTTTGTCTTTTGTTGTTGTTGTTGTTGTTGTTACTGAAGAGTTTTTAATCATAATTGGATGTTTATTTTTATCAATAGCTTTTTCTGCATTTATTGGGATGACCATATGGTTTTTATTCTTCAGTTTGTTATTATGGTGTATCACATTTATTGATTTGCAATATTGAAAAATCTTGCATTCCTGGGATAGGTCCCACTTAATCATAGTGTACGACTCTTTTAATGTATTGTTGGGTTTGGTTTACTAGTACTTTCTTGAGGATTTTTGCATCTATGTTCATCAGTGATATTGGCCTATAATTTTCTCTTGTTCTTTTGTGATATCTTTGTATGGTTTTGGTATCTGGCCTTATAGAATGAGTTCAGAAGTATTTTTTCCTCTGCAATTTTTTTGGAATAGTTTCAAAAGGATAAGTGTTAACTCATCTCTAAATGATTGCTAGAATTCACTTGTGAAGCCTGGTCTTTTGTTGGCAGTTTTTAAATTACTAATTCAATTTTAGTAGTGATAATTGGTCTAATTATAAATTGTAATATTTTATTTTATTTTGTGCTGGGTTTTTTCAATACCATTTTCAATTCAAATTTTCAGTATTGTCTTTTTTTTTTTTTTTTTTTTTTGTCTGTTTAGGGCTGCACCCACGGTATATGTAGGAGGTTCCCAGGCTAGGGGTTGAATTGGAGCTGTAGCTGCGGGCCTACTCCACAGCTACAGCAATATCATATCTGAGCCACATCTGTGACCTACACCACAGCTCACAGCAATGCCAGATCCTTAATCCACTGAGCGAGGCCAGGGATTGAACCTTGATCCTCATGGATGCTAGATTTGTTTCCACTGAGCCACGACAGGAACTCCAGCATTGTCTATTTTTATTTTTCTTCTAATGTACATTAATTCTTGAGATTGTTTTAAAGATTCTTCAGTTATTTCCCGAACTTTGTCAACTTAATTCTCATCTCCATCTTCTTTAAAGCTTTATTTCATAGAAATTTTTTATTAATTTATTTGAGATATGAATACTTGTTTCATCTAATTTTTAATATAGTCTAAATCAATGAATATATTATCATTTTAAGAAATTCAAGCAATTCACAAGCATTTAAATTAAAATATGAACGTTTTCTATGCCACCCTTCTCCAATTGCCACTTTCCTCACTAGTGATAATAATGAGCAGTTTTGAACTGTTTGTATTATTCAATAAACTGTATTGGGAAAATTAGATATCATTCAGGTTGTTGATACATACACATAAACACACATATGTGTAAATATATATGTATGCATGCAGATATACCCAGGAGGCAGCCTGCATAAGTACAAATCGTGACGCCATCACTTTTTAGCTTTGTGTCTTTATTTTGCTTCTCTTCTTAATCATCTATAAAATGAGAATAATAATAATAATAATACTTATATAATATTTTTGTTTGTGGTGAGTTTTTTCCATCCTCATATATGGAAAATTTAGAACATTGCTTGTTAAACTCTCAGCAAATATTAGCTATTATAAAAAGTAGTGGTAGTAGTGTTTCTTCAAGATATAATAGCCAACATTTATATAGCACTTATTTACTATATGCCAGCTATTGTTCTAAGTGCTTTACATGCATTAACTTAGTTCATTACTATATTAAGTGGCAGAAGATTAGAACCCAAGTAGTTTGGCTATAGAGTCCATACTATTACCTGTATGAGATGGGTTTCAATTTGCATTTCTCTAAGAATTAGCAGTGTTGAGCATCTTTTCATATGCCTGTTGGCTAACTGTAAGAACAAATCCTTTTCATTTGGTTTTATAAACAATTTTATTATTTGTTCTTGTGCATTTTCTCCTCTATTCAAATGAATTATTCTAGAAAATTTTGTTAAATTCTATTAGTATACTTTTTCATAGATTAATTGTCATGAAAATTGACATATTTATAATGTTGAGTTTTCCCATCTGAGAGAATAGGCACTTTTTTTTTCTTTGTATTTTAGGTGTATTTTATGCTCTTGATAAAGTTTAAAAAGTGTCTTCAGGAGTTCGTGTCGTGGATCAGCAGTAAAAAACCTGACTGGTATCCATGAGTACACAGGTTTGATCCCTGGACTTTCTCAGTGGGTTAAGGATCCGGTATGGCTGTGAGATGCAGTGTAGGTCACAGATGCAGCTTGGATCCTGTGGTGTAGTCTGGCAGCTGCAGCTCCAATTCAGCCCCTAGCTTGGAAACTTCCATATGCTGTTAGTGCAGCCCTAAAAAGACAAAATAAAATTGTCTTCATAAAGGTCATGTACATGCCTTCTTAGGTTTATTCTTAGGTAATTTCATGGTTTTTTTTGGTCACAATTTTAAATAAATTTTAATTTTCCATTATATTTTTCAATTTAGTTTTGCCAGTGTATAGACATAATATTAATTTCTGTATGATGGTCTTTAATTTGTATCCTCTCAATAAATTTTATTAGGTAGATTTTCGGGTGAATTTTTAAAATTTTCTAAGTAGCTGATCTTATCACATGTAACTAATGACATTGCTTCTTTTTCTAATATTTTTACTTAAAAAGATTGTCTTATTGGATTCATTTAGATCTGAAGTACAATGTTAAGTAGTCAAAGTGATGGTGGCAATTATCATTTTACTTTTCTTTCTTTGGTCTTTTTGTCTTTTTAGGGCCACACCTGTGGCATATTGAGGTTCCTAGGCTGGGGGTCGAATCAGAGCTGTAGCTGCCAGCCTACACCACAGCCACAGCAACACGGGATCTGAGCTGCGTCTGTGACCTACACCAGAGCTCACTGCAATGCCGGATCCTTAACCCACTGAGCAAGGCTAGGGATCAAACCCGCATCCTCATGGATTAGTTGGGTTTGTTAACCACTGAGACACGATGGGAACTCCTTGTTTTCCTTTTAACTTCAGTAAAATTGTGTCCAGTGATTCATTTCCAAATGAGATAATTCATGTGGAATTTAAAACAGTCCTAACACTTAGTAAATATTCAATAAATAATGTTCTGGGAATCTTGTGCTCAGCCTGAAGTTACTGTCCTCTGCATGGGTGGGGCCATTAGTTCCTAAATAATGCAAAGATTTTGTTATATATATTCCTTGAGGAGGAACCAGGACCCTGCCCAAAGCTAGCTACACTATAGTATCTTGACTACTTCTCCCTTGTCTCTGCATCCCTTCCCTTCTCAGTAGCTGCAGCTCCCTTTTGACCTCTAGCCTAGGAACTTATATATGCCACAGATGGGGCCATAAAAATAAGAAAGTAAAGATATAAATAATGAAACTATACCCACAATTTCATCACTTCTCATCACTTCCATTGCACACCCTGGTCAAGATATCATCATCTCCTGCCTGGATCATTCCAAACCCCTCATAACAGCTCCCCCTACTTCTCACTTGCAGAATATCATAGTCTCAATATAGCAGTCAAAATAATGCTTCAAAAATGTAAGTCAACTCATGTTATTCATCTTTTCAAATCCTTCCAATGACTTATCTCATGTAGAATAAAATCCAAAGTTATAAAAATCCAAAATTTCTCCCCCACTTGAGCTACTACCTCTCTTACCTCATCCCTTGCTCTCAGTCAGAATCTCTATGTTCCAGCCTTTCAGGCCTATTTAGTTTTCCTTGAACATAACTGGCACATTCCTACTTCAGGACATTTGCTCTGGCTTTTCCTTCTTCCTGAATTGTTCTTTTTTCCCAGATAGCCACATAGCCAACTCCCTTACTTTCAAGTCATCTTTGGAAGGCCTTCTCTCCTCACCCTATTTACTGTATACTCATTTTGCCACCTCCACACCCACTGCTGATAGCTCCTTTTCTCCCCACTTTACCTTTCTCCATAACACTTATAGCTATTTAACATAATATGTATTTTACTTACTTAAATTTGTATCATCTCTCTTGGTTTGACTGAATATAAACACAATGAAGGTTCTTCTTTTTATCTGTTTTATTTTCTACTGTTTTTCTAATGCCTATAAGACTGCCTGGTATATGTTATGTGTTCATTAAATATTTATGGAATAAATAAAAGAATATTAATTTTTTTAAATTTTCAGGTAGATTATTGGAGATGGGTCTGGGTGTTCATTGTTGATTTTTTACTTTTTACTTGATTTTACAGATTTTTACTTGATTTTTGCACTTTACTCTCATGGAATTTATTCATTTTTATTTTGGCCTTGTATGTCAGTTTTATTTATTTAATTATTTATTCTTCACACATCCTTTACTCTATCACTTTTCTTTTTTGTGATTGTTACACACTCACACATTCATACATGGGTCACCATGCTATACAGTAGAACATTGACAGAACACTGTAAACCAGCTATAATAAAAAAATAAAAATCATTATATATAAAAATAAAATAAAATAAATCAGGAAGTAAAAAGCATTGAATACAGTGCCCTGTACTATAAAGTAATTCCTTGTTTTTTATCTATTTTATGTATGGTAGTGTGTATCTGTTGATCCCATACTCCTAATTTTGTTTTGGCCTTTTGTATTTAAGTTTTTCTTTGTGAAATTTTACATTTAAAAATTAATTTTGTATTCAAATAATTTCATGCAAACATGTAAAGCTACTTTAATTTTATTATTTTTACCTGATATATGATAAATATATAATGATACATTTTATCTGATGAATCAGATAGTTATTCATTCCAAGAGCATATCTTATTTTTAGAACTTTTTCTCTGCCACTTATCCTATTCTTTTACACACAAGAACATTGATCAACCCTATGTTAAAGCAGCCTTTTCTATTTGTCATCTCTGTTGATTTTCTTCTGATCACTTAATTTTTTTTTTATTTACCTCTGAATCATGGTGGTCAGTTTATGCTTACCTATAGTTTTGCTTCTGTAATTGCTTCTCAAAATAAATTCAAATTTTATTGTAGCATTTTTTTGTTTTGGTCCCTCAACTAGAACCACTTCATTATTTTAATCCATTTTTATTCTCTTTTTTCATTGCTTCTGTATTTGAAATCCATGTTTATTTTGGCAGTTCAAAGCAATTCTTTTTTAAATTTGCCTCTGTTTTCTCATATAAATCTTCTTCCAAAATTTGCTCTTTACTCTAGTCTGCACGTTGCATACCTTTCCTTCTTTTTTTGTTGAAGAAATTTTTATTGATCCTATTTTTCAATTCATCTTGAGTGGAACGGTTCTACCTATCTTTGCTCCCTAAAGAATTATGATGGTTTCTATTTGATCTACTTCCTGTTTATCTACATACCTTTTAAATACTTAAACTGGAGAGCTGAGCTGATGGCTTATATTATCTGTTTAGTCATTCGGTTGTCTGAATAGTAGAAGGGAGAAGTAGCTGACAAGATCTGAGCCTTTTAGATATCTATAATCAGAAAACTCTTGTGCATTCTTTCCAAGCTTATTGGAAACTCTTATATCTGGGGCCAGATTTAACCACTTTAAGGAATATATATTTTCCCTACTGAAGTTATCATTTGGTTTTAATTTTGAATCCTCCCTCTTAGATGAACTGGCCAACTTTTTAAAAAGTTGAGTTAGATTTATTTGCCTTGATTTGTGGGCATTTTGTTGGATTTGGCTACATATTTTCTTCATAGAAACTTGACTTTGTTTTGCTACCATTTATCTTCACCAGGAAAAGTTCTCTGATTAAACCATTTTATTTTCCTATACCTCTTATCTTCTTTCCCAGCCTTCATCTTTTCACTTTAGGGATTATCACCATATATCAAAGCAAGACTATAATCCTTTTAGGAATACTTGTCATAAAACACTATAGGAAAAAAAAGACATGTTTGCAGTTTCTCTATAGGACCACCTTTGTAGCCTTGGAGTACTATTCCTTTCTGGTTGTAACAAGGACTCTATGGGAAGACATCTTTGTTGCTGTGATTTACCCCCAATTCTAAAATCTTCTCTAAAGATGTTAATATTTTTTCCCTCGATATTTCTTCCACTCACTTTCCACAAAAGTTCTCTATTTTGGGAATGATGACTGTTTTTAAATTCCCAGAGTCCTAGTGTAATTTGTTTTAAACTATATTACATTTGGCAAGTATTGCTTGCAATTTCTTATCTAGTTGGGAATGGCCCCAAATCTCACTGTCAACTATGCTCGTTTTATTTGTGAATTATTTTGGTCAGTGTGGTGGATTAAAAAGACATTCACAAATTATTTGAGATATACTTTCAAAAGGTGGAGCCTAGTTATCCTTCCCTTGACTGTGAGCTGTAATTTGTGACTCATTTGTTACAAATAGAATTAAGCAGATGTGATGGTGTGTAACTTATGAGACCAGGTAGTAAAAGACACTATTGTTTCCTCCTTTCTCTGCTGCTCTTGAATGACTCACTGAGAAAGTATAGCTGATATTTTAAAAGAATGCTTAAACATCTTCATAGCAAGAAACTGAGGCCTCTTACCAACAACCAGCATTAACTTGCCAAGATGTTAGTGAGCCATCTTGGAAGCGGGGCCCCCAGTCTTGGTCAAGCCTTTAGATGACTGCAGGCTGGTTGGCATCTTGACTGCTGACTCAGTAGAGACACTGAACCATCACTCATTCAGCTAAGCTGTTTCTGCATTCCTTACTCACAGAAACTTTAACTACAGAGTCAGATGACTGGTTACCTGCCTGAATGCCAGTTTTTTTTTTTAAACTACCTCTCTTACTATTAAATTTACAACTACTACCACATCTACTATTATAGGCGTGTGTGTACATATGCGGATGTACACATAAACGTACCAAAATGACAGCAATGATTATTTGCAGGTTGTGCGATTATGAATGTCTTCTTTCCTAATCTTTGTTCTTGTGCATTTTTTCATAAATTTCTATAATCATTCATTTATCAAACTAATACAACTTGAGCAGCTATTATATTTTATTATATTTTAGACACTGTTCTTAGATGCTGGAAATATAGCAGTAACATAAACAGATAATTTCTGGCCCACATTTACTTAGATATAGGACTGCCACACATACTATTTCTTATGATAAATATTATGGAGAAAAATCATCCAGTAAGGGGAGGAGAAAGTCCTGGCAGTTGAGCAGTAATATTGCTATTTTAAAAGGTGGACAAAGAAGATCTCCTTAAGAAGGCAATAACTGAAAATCACCTAAAGGAAACAAGAGAAAGAGCCATAAAGATTTCTTGGGCAAGAGATTTCCAGCCATGGAGAAAAGCAAGTACAAAGTCCTTGATTTGCAAATATATCTAACATTGTCAATGAATAGTCGGGAGGCCAGCATAGCTAGAACAAATTGAGTGAGGAGGAGAGTGGTAGGAGATGAGGTCGTAGATGTTAATGTGAACAAGATCACACTGTACAGTCTGGGTCAGTGTATATTTAGTACTTCTGACAAAAAAATACACTATGAAAAAAATTTAAGTGGTTAAAAAAACTCTTAAAACTGTTGAACTAAACATTGCACTGAGATTATAAATGTATTCATCCAGTGAAATGAAAGCACCAACATTATTTTAAAAAGATCTTTGTCAAGGTTTCTAAGTGTTATCATAATGTTGAGGAAATGTAAGGAACATTATCAAATTATCCTGGATAAAATTAGTCCATTTTTATTAATATGATTTTCTCATTTAATGGATATTTTAATACAAATTAAGTTGAAATTAAAAGCTAAGATTAGGTCCAGCACTCAGACTGGATATTTCATTACATTACCAATCAACAATGCCTCCATCCAAAAAAAAAAATCCTATCTCCAATTCTTTCATTAGAAATTCAATTTTTCAAAATAAAAGTGCTAATGTCCATCTTAAAAAAATCTTGCTGAGCCAAAAGTGTATTTCAAATTTCAACCTGAATTAATTTTACCCATAGAGAGAGTGGAGGTTGGGATTCAGAAATTAAAAATAAATATTTCTACTCAAAAAGTATGAATAAATTCCAAACTGTGAGGATAACACAGACATTCTCCTGATGCATCAGTTGTCTCAATGACATGGCTGTCATTCAAAGTGGGTTCAAACATGTCTGAAGATTGACAAAACAAGAAACTTTTCTTTCTCCATTAGCTTTCTCTGCATTGGTTTACAGGGCAAGAGGAGTGAAGGGCCAATGGCAAGAGACATTGGGATTTTCTCATAAAAATATTCACTCTACTGCCAGAAATAAACGTTGAAGGACACTCTCTGGGCTACATTAAAATAATACTTATCAATAACTATAAATGGAATATAACCTTTGAAAATGATGAATCACTATTGTACACCTGTAACTTATACAATATTTACATCAACTACACTTAAATAAAAATAAATACTAAAAAGTAATAGTATTTGTATCATTACCCTCCCTGCCCTAAACCTCTGAAAAAGAAAACATAACCTTTTTTGTTCATGATACCCTTCCTTTCTTTTTTTCTTTTTTGGGTGCCTCATGGCACAGCATATGGAGTTCCCTGGCCAGGGATAAGTTTCAGGCGATACTTTCAACATACACCACAGCTGCAGCAATGCCAGATCCTTAACCCACTATGCTGGGCCAGGGATCAAACTTGTGTCCCAGTGCTTCCAAGACGCCACTGATCCTGTTACACCACAGTGGGAACTCCATGATACCCTTCATTTCTGCATGCACACAGCTTATTACTGGTGAATAAAATCCTGCAATCTTAAAGACTGATACCTTTCCAAATTTGTGGTCTCCAAGTTCATTGGGGTCCTCAAAGCCTGTTGCCAGTCCTTCCACTTACCCTTGATCAGAACCCATTCACGTTCTCCTCAGCCGGGTAGTATATATCTTTAAAACTCTATGCAAAACTTCTACCCGCTCACTTTTGGTATTTACATTCAGTTCATTTGAAGGTTTGCTCAGTCAAATGTGTGCTGGTCACTGTGTTAGCACTGAAAATACAGAGATAAATATCATGGTCCCACCCTCAGCAAACCTATATTTAGCACTTCTCAAACTTTTTTTTTTTTTAAGAGCTATCTACACTCTCAGAAATTGTTGAGGACTCCCAAATGATTCCATTTATATGGATTATATCTATTGACACTTCCCACAGGAGAAATGACAATGAGGAGCTTTTACAATACCCATTTATTAATTTCTTTTAAATACCAGTAATAAACCCTTTATATAACAACATTATTGATATACATATTATGGAAAATAACCAACCACATTTTCAAAAACAATAATAGTTGTCAAGAAAAGCAGCATTAGGAGTTCCTGTTGTGGCTCAATGGCAACGAACCTGACTAGAATCCATGAGGATGTGGGTTCAATCCCTGGCCCCACTGAGTGGGTTAAGTATCTGGTGCTGCCATGAGCTGTGGTATAGGTTGCAGATTTGGCTCAAATATGGCATTGCTGTGGCTATGGCATAGGCTGGCAACTGCAGCTCTGATTTGACCCCTAGCCTGGGAAATTCCATATGCTGCAGGTACAGCCCTAAAAAGACAAAAAAAAAAAAAAAAGAAAGAAAGAAAAAAAAAGTGGTCTTATTTTACATTTTTCCAAATGTCTTTAATATCTGAGTTAATAAAAAAAACTGGGTTGTCATAACTGTTTCTGCATTCAATCTGTTACAATAATGTTATTTATTGAAGTATGAAGAATTTTGACCTCACAGAGATGTATACATGTAAAAGGGAAGACGTTTCAGATCCACAGAAATTATCTTGGAGGATTCCTAGGTGTCCTTGGACCATACTTTAAGAATCTATGATTTGTGAGTAAAAAAGTTACATAAAGAATTTCAACATGCTGTATGCAGCATAATTATAGATATACACACAAGATACTGTAAGATAACTTCTGTTCTTAATCAATAAAACATAAGTAAATAAGTGAAGTTCTTCAACTTTCAACCCCAAATACCTACAAATGAATCCCTACTCACACCCAAATTGCTTTCTTTTTCCAATATCAGAAAATAGATATCTTTGGTATCTCTCCTCCTCTTTAAAACTAACCTCTCAACCTGTACTTTCTGTCCTATTATATATATCTGTTTCTTAGATGATATTGTTCCCCTTCAAGTTTTATTTTTATTTAAGTTTTTGTATGTATTCCTTTTGTTAAAAAAAAAAATCTTTGTTGAGGTATAATTTGCATACCATAAAAATCACTCATTTTAAGTATACAATTTGAGTTGTGTAACTATCACTACAGTTCAAGATGTGAAGTCACATCATGTATGTGCCCCTCCACACAAGATCATGGGTACTCGCAAAGTGTTTTGCTTTACCAGCCTTTCTCCTTCAGCTCCTGGCAATCATTCCCCACCCTTCTCCCTTTAGACAGAGAGGTGGTGACAATTTCATTACTGCTATCCTTGGTTCCAGCACAATCCCAGTAATTTCTGTATGTCTCCTCCATACCTTCATAATTAATCCCTTTGTAAAGAATCCTCCCCTGAATTATCATGGTATTAATGTGACGTTGATTTCTCTTGAAACCATACCTCCCCTCAACCCAAACACAAGCCCAATATTCTAACTTATTTGGGGGCATCTCCATTTCAGGAGGGGAGAGCAGTGGTGTTGGGTTCCAGCAGAGGTTCTTCTTAAAGGTACATGATGTTCTTTACCGTTGATGAAAAGAACCAGAACCACTCCCTGTCCCTCCTGACTGGTCTTTGGTATGACCTGATGAAGTTTAAATTGATTTTATGTTCACAGTTTATTTCATTCAGCATTAGTGCCTCATTTGTGGTTTTATTTTCCTACTGGGTTTCTCCTTTGGACATTTTATTTCTGAATATTTTAGAAGTAAATCTCTCTTAGGTAAGCACTCAAAATAAAAATATAAAATGGTTAGTTTTTATCTTGAGGTAGAACTTTCTCTCGGTTGGACATTCTCATTTGACATTCTGCCTCCTGAAGTGTTAACACATTTGACAATTGCTTTTGTTCCAATTTGTTGATATGAAACAGCATTTCAGCCTGACTGACAGCAAAGAATTGTGGCTTTCATTTCTGAAGTGTAAGCTCATCTTTACAATGTACTTCACTTACATTTAAAAAAAAAAAAGGAATGAGATCGTTGCTGCTAACAAGAGAAATTTGTATGCAGGATGTGCTTTCTTTTCAAGTGGACTTTTTCCATCAAGTAGCAAGTAGATGATGGGAATGAGGGTGGGGGGCAGGAAACGCCACTATGGAACTATTACCAGAGACTGCTCTGACTACAGCAGGAAGGCATTTGATTAACTTACTACAAGAAAGAGTTCAATGAATAATGAGGCATCAAAGAGGATCACTTTTGACAGTAGTTATTGAATAATGCTTAACGAAGGACATAACTGGAAACTAAGAAATCTCAAGTATATTTAAGAGGCTTAATCATATATCAGGTTGTGGTGTTCAAATCAGGTATAACATCTAAAAATAATATGTGCCTTTTATTTTTTATCTCTTTTTTTTGAAGTATAGTTGCTTTACAATGTTGTGTTAGTTTCAGGTGTACAGCAAAGAGATCCAGTTATATGTGTATGTGTGTATACACATATATATACACATTCTTTTTTACATTCTCTTCCATTATAGATTATTATAAGATACTTAGTTCCCTGTGCTATAAGTAGGTCTGTGTTAGTTATCTATTTTATATATAATAGTGTGCTTATTTTAATCCCAAACTCCTAATAATTATCCCTCCCTAGTCCCCTTTGATAACCATATGTTTGTTTTCTGTGAGTCTATTTCCATATTGTAAATAAGTTCATTTGTATGATTTTAGATTCCACATATAAATTACATCATGATATTTGTCTTTCTCTGTCTGGCTTCACTTAGTATGATAATCTCTAGGTCCATCCATACTACTTCAAGTGGCATTATTTCATTCTTAAACAAAAATATGTGACTTTTAAGTTCATATTTGAACAGAACAAATATAACAATTTACTATGTAATTTGAGTAATGCAAAATAAGCAACATCGATTACTGTTGATCAGAAAGCAGTTTTCTTTAAAGCTATTAGTATGTAGCTATTATACTCAATTTTTTAAAAATCAACAAATATTTTGATGCACATAAAACCTCATGGATGTATTTACCACATGCCATTTAGGTGGATGGAGAGATAAACATTTAGTGTAATCATTAGGCAGCATTGGGACTGGCACAACTTTACTTTATGAAAGAATCATACCTTTTTCTCTTGGCTCAAGTCCCTGTCCATAATGCTGGGGAAATCTCTGTTCTAAGAGTTAACAGTAATATAATCTTCACCTTACAAGCACTCTGGCTACTTTCAATGAAAAGGATTTCTTATCAAAATAGAAAAAAAAAAAATCAACACAAACCTCTTTTTTAGTGCCCCAAATGCTCTCACCAAAAATTCCAACCAATAATTGTAGCTACTCTAGAGACCATAGCACAGGAAAATAAAATATTAGATTAAGGATAACCTTCTCTTCATCAATTTACAATCCAGTAGCTTATACATACACAGGGTCTTACCCTTTATCTGGATCTTTTCCTCTCATAAAGTGATAACCTCAACTGTGGCAGAGAAACTGTGCTCAAAAATCCATTTCTTAGAGTTCCCATCATGGCACAGAGGAAATGAATCCGACTAGGAACCACGAGGTTACAGGTTCGATCCGTGGCCTTGGTCAGCAGGTCAAGGATACGGCATTGCCATGAGCTGTGGTGTAGGTCGCAGACACAGCTTGGATCTGGTGTGGCTGTGGCTGTGGCGTAGGCCGGTGGCTACAGCTTCGTTCAAACCCTAACCTGGGAACCTCCATATGCCACAGGTGCGGCCCTAAAAAAAAAATGCATTTCTTTTTCTTTTTTGATTGACAGCTGAACCACATTTCCTGGGCATTCCTGAAATTAGATGAGGACATGTGATTGACCTCTGGCTAGTGGAATATGGTCAAAAGAAATGCACACTACTTTTGGTCCCCTGAGATCCTTCATCTGGTCTCTCTTTCTTTCTCTTCTGTCTGCCAGCAAAGTGGATGATTGATCCAGAAGAAGGCTCTAAAGCCCTACAGGATTATGGAGCTACTAACTGGAAGAAACCAGAGCTCCTGGTTAAGAGCATAGAAAAGATATAGTACTTCCTACCAAACCATATTGGACTGGGATATGAATGACAAAACGTTATTGTGCTTAACCACTAGTTGTTAGGAGTATATGTTGCTACATTTAGTTTACTTTTTGGAGCACAACATCTACTTATAAAGGAGATTTAGTAGTACTGACAGTTACTCAATGCCTGGAAACTCACCCCAACCTGGTGCCTTATTTACATCTTTACTTAGTGTTTTATCACACCTCCTACAAAAGATTACCTACTCTTTGTTCAGGACTAGCAAAGCCTCTTGTTATCCTACCCAAGTGCATTTTTATTAGTCATTTAACAAATTAAATCATCCTCATCTTTCAGTGACAATTATAATTTGCCATCCTCCATTTTCTTCATTCCCACTGAAGCTGTGTTTGCAGCCTGTACACCTCTTTATAGAATACTCCTCTGAACTTCTATCTCCCACTCTTCCTACTTACCTATTAATACTCCACTCAGGGGTCAAACCTTCCAAGGAAGACGTCAATCCCCCCTTCTCCTGTCTTCCATATTACTTTTGTCTGGAAGCTCTTCCTCTGCACTCAGAAGACAGAACCTACATATTTCTTTCACAGAACACCCTAAAATAGTTTCTTTTAGGCTGTGAGCCTTTTGAGGTATGGATTATAACCCCAGAACTCAGTACAGTATATGTGCTGAGTAAATGTTTGTTGAATAAATAAAATGATTGAAGCTTCTCCTAAAACATTCATTCACTGTCTTCAATTTATCCTACCAATGTTGGTAAAATTCTCACAATCTTTGCTATAACCTCAATATATCTGGAAGCTTTATTTATTGATGCCCGCTATTTCAGTATTTCCAAAGTTTTACATAATGGACTATAATATACTCACCTACTTTTTGGAGCCTGTGTAAACTTTAGTTTGTTGTATGAGTCAGAGTTCTTTTATTAGACACTGTCTGATAAAGAAGCTATTACCAGTGCTCCAAGGCTGATATAGGACATCCTTTTTTTTTTTTAATTATTATTATTTTTTTTATTTTCCCACTGTACAGCAAGGGGGTCAGGTTATCCTTACAGGACATCCTTTTATTTTTTTATTTTTTTTATTTTTTTAGCTCTAGAGAGTAAAACAGTAGCCAGGGCCAAGTGCTAGTGTTAGGTTTGTGGCCTTGCTACCTAATATGGTAGGGAAACTGTCCACGTCCCCTTCTGTTTGTGATGAGAAAGAGGACACTCTAATATATCCTCACTGGGTATAATGCAGGATTCCTCCTAAATAGAAATGGGCATTTGGATGCTGGGCAGCAACCCCCTCCTACTCCCATGGTAATGAAAAAATGTATTTGTATCTGTTTTGAATCTTTCCAAAGCACTATCTATAGAACCTCTCCAGGTAGCCTGCCCTCCTCCAGTGCATCTACCTTTTCACTGAGCTCCATCCTTTGGGAACTGATTTATCTTGACACTAATCAATACTGTATTTTGACAGAAAAGACCTTAGAAATCATCTCATCAAACTTTATGAGAATTAGGACTTGATTTCAAGTTCAGAGCAATGGAACACTATTCAACTGAGCTCTTTTACATACTTAAAATATTTAAAAGGAAGAGATGTGCCTAATGTAAGTATACAATTACATAATTTGGAAAACCAATTTTAATCTTCTCGCATATGTTTTCTCATTTTATTTTATTTTTTATATTTTTGTCTTTTTTTAGGGCTGTACCCACAGCATATGTAAGTTCCCAGGCTAGGTGTTGAATCGGAGCTGTAGCTGCCAGCCTACACCACAGCCACAGGAATGCCAGATCCAAGCCATACCTGTGACCTACACCACAGCTCATGGCAATGCCAGATCTGTAATCCATGGAGCGAGGCCAGGGATTGAACCCGCTCCTCATGGATGCTAGTTGGTTTCATTACCACTGAGATGCAACAGGAACTCCATGTTTTCTCATTTTAAATTTGTAACATAAAACTTTATTGAATACTGCATCATGCTCATTTTCAGAATATACAATTCAAAGTAAAAATGTGACTAAATATAAGAAAGGTATATTAAAACACTTTCCCTGTGAACTGAGGTAGAGTAGATATAATTTTATAATAGCTGTTTTATACTATTTCACAATTTGTTTATATTGTCTTATTTTAATAGAATTACATAAAATAAATTACAATAATTTAAAACATTGTGCAATACAATTTTGTTCATTAGAATTTAAGGATTTGGTACCTACCATGTGTTGATACGTCATCATCATCATCATCAATCATCTTACCACATTGCTTTTCCAAAGCATTCACTATCATTTTCCTCAAAAGTTCTCAGTAAAATCAATAGGGATGGGTTGACTACTTTGATTTGCTAGCTAAGAAAAGTATGACAACTTTCAGTGACTTGCTAGGATCATCATGTTTCTAACAGAACACATCCTAAACTCCAGTCTTCTGACTTGAAACCAATTACTTGTGCATGTGAACATAAAGTATATAAAGTGTATGTACTGCGAATAGGTAAGATTATATACAAGAGAAGTATCTAAATATGCGTTGTTGTATAACTAATACCAGCTTGATTGGTAGCTGTTTTTGAAAAAATATTTTGGACAAAAAATGTGAATTTACTGTTTTTCTGTGTCTTACTTATTTTGTTCTTTAAATAGCCAGGTTCACATATAGAAGGTGTCAGTGACTGTGAAATTATGAAATGAGCCATAGTTGTTCAGATCTTTCAAATATTTTAATAATAACATATTAGCTAACATGAGTGTAGAATTTATTATGTGCCAGACATTGGTCTTTGCACTCTGTATAAAATAATGTGTTTGATTTGCACGAATTCCATCAGGTAAATACTGCCATTATCCCATTTAAAAATCAGGAAACTGGAATTCCTGCTCTGTCACGGTGGATTAAGGACTCTGTAGTGACTCAGGTTGCTGCTGTGGCATGGGTTCAATCCATGGCCCAGTGCAGTGGGTTAAGGATCTGGTATTGCCACAGCTGTGATGTAGGTTGGAGCTGTGGCTCAAATTTGATCCCTGGCCCTGGAACTTCCATGTGCCATGGGTGCAACCAAAATAAATAAATGATGAAATAAAATAAATAAAAATCAGGAAACTGGGGCTCAGGGTGTCAAAATAGTTTTCCCAAGGTCACAGGAGTTGCAGAGCCAATATTCAAAATTGAGCAGTCTAGCTCCAGTATCTGCCCTCTTAAGCACTGAAATATGTTATTATCCACATTTCACAGATAAAGAAGATGAGTTGCAAAGATTAAATTACCCAAAGTCAGGAGTTAGTTTATTAACTCTAAGAATCTGTATCTAAAGTCTAGGATCTTAACAATTATACTACATTAGAAGAACAATTGCCTTGAATTCTTCATTACACAGAGATTTATTTATTGCAGTCATTAATACCTAGGGAAAATTTTATCCCCAGGGGACATCTGACAGTATCTGGAGATATTTTTGCTTATTACAAGATGGTAGTGGGTGTGAGGGGGGACACAGAGACTGGGGAGTGTGTGAACAAGGAGGTCCCACTGACAACTAGTAGGTAGAGGCCAGGAATTCTACTAAACATTCTACAATCTGGAGTACATCCCCCCAAAAAGAAGGATTATTTAGCCCTAAAAGTCCACAGTATCAAGGTTGAGAAATTTTGTTTTTACTGCTATCATCAGTATTTAGATATATAAATAAGGTTAGGCATATCCTTAGGTACCATTTTGTTTATAATAGATAGTAATTTTTGAATATGCTAATAATATCAAATAAAATAACAATTAAAAAGTCTAGAATAACTTTAAGTTTGAAAAAGTATATCCACAATTTATATTTATTTATTCATTTATTAAATGAATTATATTTTTAGAATTCTAACTTGATGATAGCAATATTCTCATCTAGGTGAATCTTCAATATGTGCAGGGCCGGGGGACATGTAGGAAAATATGTTAACACTTCACCATGAGTTCAAACTCTACAACAAAACCATTGCAGAAAATTTGAACTAGTTTTGTTCTGCTTTCTGGTAAGTTTCCAGTCACTCATACAATTAGGATCCAGTGCTTTCCTTTATATGGGAAAGGTGGTAGAAAGGCAAACCAATCAAGACAATAATTACTTGAGAATCAATAAGAGGATTAAGGTGAAATTTTCTTTCATGCACAAATCCAGAGGGTAAATTATTATATGCCCCTGAGCTTACAAAGCAAAATTTGAGTTGATTTGTTTTAGCATCATTTTCAGGTAAACCACCTTTTAATTATCAAGTTACTTGGTTGTTGGTCAATATTTCAGGACTAGTAGTTTTTCTAGTACAAGTCACATATCCCCAGGAACTCAATAAACATTACCGTATGACAGTGAAGGTGATTGGCAGTGATAAGGATGATGTCAGTGAACTATCATTCAGAAAGTAAATTTATATGACAATATTAATTCAAAATGGATCTTATATTTCAAGCCATGGAAGAAATAAACCCACTTAGAAAGCACAGTATGTGGCTAATTTGCTCTGTACATGGTAGTTAATTTATAACATACATTATAACCTCAGTAATTTGGAACTATAAACATGCAAATGATGCACCAAATGGTTTGCAGGGTATTTCAAACAAAGGATTTCTTACTTCAGTGCTTGCATAATTAAGACTTTCTTATTAAAATATATAGCATTTGGTCAGCAAAGGCCTCGAGGGGGTAAAATACTGAACAATAATATAGCCAGCTCTTCTTAGTTATTATAAAACTATTTACAAAATAACTATAGGTAAATAAGTAAGCAACTGATAATTAAAATCAGACTAAATTACAAAGAATTATAGTTTAATAGATACTGCCTTGTAAGCTTGAGTATACTATTTCCAGGAGGGAAAAAAATTTTACTGAGATATTTGAAAGCCATAATTTTATTATCATTGAGTAGAAAACATGGACTTGAACTATAGGTGCTTTTGTGTTATTTAGTATCAGATTTCTCTGATACCTTAAAACTTAGAGAGTACCTTATTTTCCTATCTGATCCATTCACGGTAAGTTATTTATAGTTCTCCAGAGTTTTCTGGTGGCTTAGGGTTTAAGAATCTGGTGTTGTTGCTGCTGTGGCTCTGGTTGCTGCTGTGGGAAGGGGACTTCTGCATGCTGTAGGAGTGGCAAAATGAAACATTTTATGATTCTCAATTATGCTGTCATGAGACAATTTAGGGATGAGGAATAAGTAATTCTTCTTTCCCTGTCTATTTCTCTCCATATCCCAATGACTAGCCCTACTACCAACCTTTCTATACTAAATGATAAGAAATATTTACAGCTCACCAACACAAGGACTTTGAAAGAGGTCATAGCAAATAGTTATCATAGAAGAGACTCAGAATGATACATATTTCTCAATTGCGTGTGTGTGTGTGTGCATGTGCACATGCATGCTTTTAATGCCTAATGAGAATGAACTGCTCTTACTTGGGCCACATTAAAGGGACAAGTGCATGATCATCTCTCCACTTGGAACAGATACCTAGTCTCCTTCCTTCACATAAGTTCAGGAATAAGAACCCCTCACTGATTTCTTTGATAATTTCTCTTACTGCAGGTATTTCCCTTGACCTATGGCTAACAAAAAGAGCCTTTTATGCACAAAATGTGGATTTATATCTATAACTCACTTTGCTTGATGGCACAAAAATACTAAACCCATTAATAGAAATATAAGACCTGATTTCACAGGAAGGAGAGAAGAAAGCATAGAGGAGACAGTAGTGTGGTCAAAACACAAAAATAAATTCAAAATGGATTCAAGGCCTAAATGTAGGGCCTGATACTATAAAGCTTCTGGAGGAAAACATAAGTAGAATGCTCTTTGACATAAATTACAGCAGCATCTTTTTTGATCTACCTCCTAAAAAAGGATAACTAAGACAAAATTAAACCAATGAGACCTAATTAAACTCAAAAGCTTTTGTATAGCAAAGGAAACCATTAAAAAAATGAATAGACAAAACCCACGGAATGGGAGAAAATCTTTGCAAATGGTGCAAAAGACAAGGGCCTAATCTCCAAAATATACAAACAACTCATACAACTCAACACCAAAAAACCCCAAAAAACCCAATTGAAAAATGGGCAGAAGACCTAAATAGACACTTCTCCAAAGAAGACATACAGATGGCCAAGAGGTACATGAAAAAATGCTCAACATGACAATTAGAGAAGTGCAAATCAAAACTATAATGAAGTAGCACCTCATACTGGTGAAAATGGCCATCATTAACAAATTAACAAAAAAACAATGATGGAGAGGGTATAGTCAAGATATGGAAACAACCCAAATGTTCATCAACATTTTGCAAATAGTGCTGTGATGAACATAGGGGTGCATATATCTTTTTCAATGAAAGTTTTTCCAGGTATCTGGCCAGAAGTGGGATTGCAGGATCATATGGTATTTAGTTTTCTGAGGTACCTCCATACTATTTTCCATAGTGGTTGTGCGAACTTATATCCCCACCAACAATGAAGGAGGGCACCCTTTTCTCATACCCCCTCCAGCATTTGTTATTTGTGGACTTATTAATGATGGCCATTCTGACTGGTGTGATTTGTATTTTAAAACCCCCAACTATATCCCAAGTACTCTTTCCAATGTACCTGGAGCTTTCAAATATTATCTTTCCAAGCACAAGAGGATCCTAAATATATGTGATGGGTTATCATACGGAGAGAAAGGAAAACAAAAGTGTGGAGTCCTACTCATTCTGAACTATTTTAGTCAGAGAGATTTGTTTATTACTCTATCATATTTTGAGATTTTCAAATCTAGAGAAATTATAACTCAACTATAATATTTTTTTAAAGAAACTAGCTTTTTAAATGACTTCAATAAACCTTGTAGCTTCCCTATACTCACATTCCCTAATTGGACAGGATTGAAAACTTTAATCAGTATAGCACCTGTACCACACACAGTTCCCCCACTGAGTTATGCAGTTAGAAACTAAAAGCCCCAAACACTCTTCTTATGTGACATTAACTTTTTATGAATAACAGAAGCAGGGAGCCATTATCCTCAAGGAGATGTACTAAAGGAACTTTAAGGTAATTAATCTTAAAACCAGCCTCAGGTGCATATCAAAGACTCAAATTAGTTCTTAAATGCAAAGATTTACACTACAAAATAAATATCAAATACATTCCTTTTTCTGTCCACTGTAGCCTATTCTACCTGCTTTTATTAGCCCCCTTCAGGCTATTAGAGCTTTTTAACTCATATTTCTAACATAAACACATTCTTTCCTTTAAAACTCTTTTCCTATGGAACCCAACACATATGCACACACACCAAATAACAGAATATGCATTCATTTCAAGTACACATGGATGTTTTTCCAAAACTGAGCATATCTTTGGGCTATTAGCAATGTAATAACTGATTTCAAAGTATCAAAATCATACAGCTCTTAGAGGCTACTTGGTCCTCTCTGCATTCTCTCTCTCAACATGGAAGCTTGCATCTTCAAAATTGGCAAGGGAGAAAATGAATTGGCTAGCAAGAAATAATTTCATATAACATAATGTCATCACAAGGGTGACATCCCATCACCTTTGCCATATTTTGTTGTTTAGAAGCATGTCACAAGTCATACCCAGACTAGAGAGGTATTATATAAAAGCATGAACACCAGGAGATGGGGATCATGGGGACCATATTAAAGTTCATCTGCCATACTGCCAAGACCAGCTCAGTGGGTTATGGCTGAAGAACGGGTACTATGAAACTTAAGGAAAAAGTTAACATAAAACAAGACACAGAGACATTTATCTTAATTAAATATGGGAACTGGGGAACTCAAATTCTCAGGGAACAAGAACACCTCCTCAAGAAACCACACCGCTTTTATTGTGCTCTTTAGTATTACATCAAGTGAGGAGGGGGCTATAGGTGCAGGATATAGTGTTTTTTTTAATTATTTTAAAAATTCTTTTATTATTTTAAAAGTCTCATAGCTGGTTGATGGTTTTTACTCTGACCTTTAGGCATTTAACAATCATTATCAGTTAAGTATGTTGTATATATGTGTTCCCAGTTTGTATAATATCCTTTCCTTTCTTTTTGATGGAGAAAAGTTTTTATTTTTAACATACTTTTATTTGTGAAAGTCTTTATTTATATTTTGTGCTTTGCTTTGTGTTATGTCAACTAGTCTCCTTTATTCTGGAACCATTCCTTAGTGTGTTTTTTTGTCTTTCAAAAATACAAGTTTGTTTTGATTCATACATTTCAGTCTTAATTTACCTGAAGGTGACTTTTGTATGTAATGTAGGGAAAGCATAGTATTCTTTCCCCATACATTGCAATCAGTTGTCTCAACCTTATTTACTGAAAAAAATTGTCTTTTTCTCAATGACCTACCCTTTCATAAATCGAGTTCCATGGAGGAGGATTAGTTTTTAGACTTCCTTTTTCTTTTTTGTCTATTTATCCATTCTTAAAGATCTGCCACACTATTTTATCACTAATACTTTATAATGAGCCTTATAATGGGAGAGGGAAATCTGTTCATCTTTTCAAAAAAAGTCAAAAATCATTTGCTTTACTATGTGATATCTTTAGGATTACTGAGTCAAATTTCATGAAAAGTTTTGCTGGAATACTTTAGTACTTCCCTGAATCTAATTGTAAATTTGAGGAGAGGGCATTTTAAAATGTTGAAACTTATTATCCACTTGGGGCTTCTTAAATGTCTTTCAAAAATATTATAACTTTCTACATTAAGGGCTCACACATCTTTTGTTATACTTATTTATAGGTGCTTCATATTTTGGTCACCATTATAAATAACAGTCTTTAATTATGTTTTCTAATTAATTATTTTTGAAATATAGAAATTCAATTGATTGGGTTATTAATTATACCTTGTATCCTTTCTTAACTTTTTCATTAATTTAATTATTTATTTATCCATTAACATGAGTTTTCCTCAACTAAATATATCATCTGGTATTAATGATATTCTTCTCCTTTAAAATCCATACACATTTGGAGTTCCCGTCATGGCTCAGTGGTTAACAAATCTGACTAGGAACCATGAGGCTGCAGGTTAGATCCCTGGCCTTGCTCAGTGGGTTAAATATCCGGCGTTGCCGTGAGCTGTGGTGTAGGTTGCAGACGCGGCTCAGACCCCGCGTTGCTGTGGCTCTGGCATAGGCTGGCGGCTACAGCTCCGATTCGACCCCTAGCCTGGGAACCTCCATATGCCGCGGGAGCGGCCCAAGAAATGGCAAAAAGAAAAAAGAAAATCCATACACGTTTATTTATTTAATTATTTTTGTCTATTCATCTTTTTTAAAGGCTGACCTGCAGCATATGGAAGTTCCCAGGCTAGGGGTCAAAGCAGAGCTAAAGCCACCAGCCTACACCACAGCCACAGCAACATGGATCCGAGACACTTCTGTGACCTACACCATAGCTCACAGCAATGCCAGATCCTTAACCCACTGAGCGAGGAGCTCAGGGATCGAAACTGCTCCTTATGGATGCTAGTCAGACTCGTTTCCACTGAGCCATGATGGGAACTACTCCATATACATTTAATTTCTTTGCCTTTTCTTATTGTTATGGCCATCACCCCCACTACAATGTTGAAAATATCAGTTATCTTTTGTTCCTCATCATTAAGGAAATGTTTTCAAAATCTCACCATTAGGAGTTCTTTTGTGACGCAGCCAGTTAAGGATCTGGTGTTGTCATGGCAGAAGCTTAGGCTTGATCCCTGGCCTGAGAATTTCCACATGTTGCAGGTGTTCCCCTCTCAAAAAAAAAAAAAGAATCTCTCCATTAATACACAATTGCCGTAAGTCATTTTGGGAGATATCCTTTATTAAGTTGAGAACTTTCTCCTCCTAATTTGCTAAGCATTTTTAACATAAATGAATGTTGGATTTTAACTAATGACTGTTCTACATTTATTGAGATGATCTTTTTATCAGTAAATGTGGCAATTTACGTTAGTTGCTTTTTATATTAAATCAACTTTATATTCTCGTGGCATACCCAAATTGACCATGATGTAATACATTATTTATTCATTGCTGGATTTCATTTTTTTGTAATTTATTTGATTCATTGTATCTGTGTTTGTCATTACTTTTACCTTGAATGTATGTAATACTAAGGGTACAATATAATTTCTTATAACAAACATGGCCAAAAAATATAGCAGATTAAATAAAATAGCACACAGAACAGTCCAGAAGTGGGGGGCATGAGCTAATAGAGTTTCTATGCCATAGTCAAAACACGGCTTCCACTTTGGTGTCCAAAGTGGCTCTCCCAGTTCTTGCTATCCTATCCACATTCCAGTCAGTAAGAAATTATGCCCATTATGTTTCAAGTCACTAAATGGAAGTGACACAGATAACTCCCATTCATATCTCATTGATCAGAAAGTAGTTATATAGCTACACCTTGCTACAATGAAGAGATAGGAAATGTAATCTTTATCTAGGCAGTCATGTGCTCAGCTAAACCTTAGGAATTCCATTACAAGAAGAAGGAAAGAAAATTGGGAGAAAACCAGCAGTTTTGAACACAATTTCCTTTTTTCTATTCTCCATATCCAGCATGGATATCAAAATTATACTAGTCCTATAAAAATGAGGTAGGACTATCTGGATCCTAATTGTATGAGTGACTGGAAACTTACCAGAAAGCAGAACAAAACTAGTTCAAATTTTCTGCAATGGTTTTGTTGTAGAGTTTGAACTCATGGTGAAGTGTTAACATATTTTCCTACATGTCCCCCGGCCCTGCACATATTGAAGATTCACCTAGATGAGAATATTGCTATCATCAAGTTAGAATTCTAAAAATATAATTCATTTAATAAATGAATAAATAAATATAAATTGTGGATATACTTTTTCAAACTTAAAGTTATTCTAGACTTTTTAATTGTTTTTAATTTATTTTCTGGAAGAACTTGCTTACTATGGAGTTATCTTTAAATATTTAATAATTTTATACTGTGAAGGCAAGAGAGTCTGATGTTTCTTTGTAGGAAGACATAAAAATATTGATTCTATTACTTTGTTTTAAACTATTGACTATTTCTAGTTCATCGTAAGTCACTTAGTAAAGTACATCATTTTAAAAGATACTAATTTCATCATAATTTTCAGGTTTATTGGGATGGTATTTAAAATTTTTCCTTTTACTTTATTTGAACTATCTGAAACATCTGTTTTCCCACATTTTCAGATATTTATTTATTATTTGTGACTCTTTTCATAATTAATCTTGAAAAAATTTTTGACTATTTTATTGATATTTTCAAAAACTCATCTTTTGGCTTTGTTGGATCATCTCTCTTATATATTTATTCTCCATTCCATTTAATTTTTGTTTTTTATTACTATAATTTTCCTCTTTCTATTTTCTTTGGTATTATTCTTCTGGTCTTTTACTAATTTATTCAATGGAAGCTCAGGTAATTAATTTCAAGGTTGTCTCCTTTTGTAATATAAACATTTAAGGCTTAGTGCCACCTAGCTGCATCCTACATGTTTGATATATGTATTTTTGTAATCATTCAATTCTAAATATTTGTAATTTATAATGTGCATTATGATTTACTCTTTGAACTACAAGTTTCTTGTGTGTTTTGTAATTATTTGAACAGAGGATTGTCTAGTTTCTTTCTGTAGTTTATTTCTGATTTTATTCCACTGTGATTTAAGTCAGTGGTTGGATGATAGAGTTTAGTTCTTAAGACTAGTTGTATGCCCTCAGTATGGTCCATTTTTTTAAACATTTCATGTGGGCTTGAAAACATTGTGATTTCTCCTTTCATTGCATGCAATTTTCTATATATGCCAAATCTGTTAAATATGACATTGAAATTTTCTGTCTTCTGTAACTGTTTTGTCTTTTTGATGTAGCAATTACTGAGAATGGTTTATTAATTTTTTCTTATACTTTTGTCAATGATGGCTACATATATTGTAATTTTATGTTAGTAATTGCATAAATATTCCTAGTGAAATTATCTATATGCATAGTAATGATATTTTATGTCATTATAATGCATATTTAACTCTGAACTGCTTATTTTCCTTGGACCTTTATCACCGGGGCTTTTCTGAGGACTATATTCAAGTTCAGTTACCTTAGTAAAATCAGTGTTCTGCCATCACTTGGGGACATCACACACCCAGAACCACTAGAATACATTGGTGTCATTAACTCACACAGCTTACTTATAGTAAGGTCAGCTTGTAGTTACAAATTCCTAAAGGAGATTTTTTTTGTCTTCTATGTAACGAAACAGTTGAAACAAACAAGTGTTCTTGCTGTGACTTTTAAAGAAGTAAAGTTTATTTTTCATTTACTTTTATTTACCCAGAGGTGTAGCCCTTTGGAGACCTAGTTTAATGAGCATGTTGCTGATTAGCTTCCTCACCTTTGGCTCTTCCTAAGAATAAAACTCTTACCACCTATGCTCCATACAACTATTGAAGAGGAAGACCATAGTCTCCAGAGTTTAACAGAAATGCTCAGGGTGAAATCTACTGTTGGGACTACTCTTTCAGGATCCTTCTTTTACTATTTTTTTTTTTTTTTGAAAACTTCACTTTGAGATTTTTATGCCAGCCTTGTGATACATTAAAAACTGTTTTTCTGGTTCTTTACTCAGAATTCTGTTTCATTTGAGACAGTCATTCAGGACATTTAATACCCCATACTACCAAAATTGAGCTATATTTTTTATGAGTTTTAACAAACACACAGATTTTGTTTCCACTATATACCTAAAGTTTTCACTATCTTGCTTACTCCTAAACAAATATATCCTCTAAATGCCTTTCATTTTATATATCACATAGTTCTTACTTAAAATTTTATTCTCACATGTTTTAGATATGATTAAAAAAACTAAAAAGTTTTCATTATTTTTAATAGTAAATATTTACCAGTATGTTAATCAATATTCTCTTTGAGCTGCTATTACAGAATTGTGTAACTATTACCACTATCTAATTTTAAAACATTTTCATCACTCAAAAAAAGAATCCTTGTATTCATCAGCAGTCATTCCTCATTACCCCCTTCCCTAGCCCCTGGAAACCAGCAATTTGCTTTCTGTTTCTATGGATTTGCCTTCTGGACATTTCATAAATGTGGAACCATATGATATGTGGCCTTTTGTGTTAGGCTTATTTCAATTAGCATAGTGTTTTCAATATTTACCAATATCTTAGCACAAACAGTATTTTATGACTTTTATTGTCAAATAATATTTTATCACATGGAAATGCCACATTGTGTTTACACATTTATCAAATGATGGGCAATTGAGTTTTTTCCACTTTATGGCTATTGTAAATAATGCTTCTAGGAACATTCATATACAAATATTTGTGTGGAAGTAGGTTCTCGTTTTCCTTGGGTATATACCTAGGAGTGGAAATGCTCATTCATGTGTTAATTATATGTTTAACATTTTGAGGAATTGCTAGACTTTCCCACACTGGCTGTATCATTTCAAATTCTACCAGAAATGTATGAGGGTTTTAATTTTCCCACATGCTTATTAACACTTGTCTTTTTGATTATAGCCATCTAAATGAGTATGAAAGTGCTATCTTGTTTTTATTTGCATTTCCCTAATGACTAGTGAAGTTGAACATCTTTTCATGTGTTTATTGACCATGTTTATGTTTTTTTGGTGGGTTGTCTACTCTAATCATTGGCCCATTTTTAAATCGGGTTGACTTTAAAATTTTTGAATTGCAAAGGTTCTTTATATATTTTGGATATAAGTCCTTTATCTGATATATGATTTGTAAATACATTGTCCCATTCATTGTGTTGTCTTTTCACTTGATAATAATATTTGTGACACAAAAGGTTTTAATTTTGAACAAGTCCAGTTTATCTATTTTTCCTTTTGTTTCACCTGTGCTTTGGTGTCATATCTAAGAAACTTGTCCAATCTAAGATCATGAAGATTTATATCTATGTTTTCTTGTAAAAATTTTATAATTTTAGCTTTTAAATTTAGGTCTTTGATCAATTTTGAGGTAATTTGTGCATGTGGTATAAGGTAAATGTCCAAATTTAATCTTTTGCGTCTGCATATCCAGTTGTCCTAATACCACTGATTGAAGAGCCTTTTCTTTGTCTTTTGTGTGGTATTGGCACCCTAGTTGAAAATCATTTGCTGTTAACTATAAGTTTATTTCTGGACTCTTACTTCCCTGCTCTGGTCTATATTTCTAACACAGGCCAGCACCACACTGTCTGGATTACTGTGGCTTTGGAGTTAATTTTGAAATGGGGACTAGGAGTCCTCCATCTTTGTTCTTCTTTTTCAAGATTGTTTTGATTATTCTGGGTAACTTACATTTCCATATTAATTGTCAAATTCTGCAAAAAGAAAGCTGAGGTTTTCATAGGGATTGCATTGAGTATGTATACAATTGCTTAATAATTTTATTTCTTCTTTATATCCTTAAGTATTGACTTATTTAATTTATCCCCCTCCACACACTTAGCTTACTGTATTCACAGCTAAGAATTCTCTGGTTGGCATATTACCAGCAGCTTGACCCAGTCTGCTTGCTTGGTTATTTCTGCTTACACCACAACCATAGGCAAGAATGCATTATTGACTGAGGCTCCAGGTAATAGTGAGAAACTATTTTAATCTTAGTTCATGCATGGAGACCCCTGCTCAGCTCCTTAATGGAAAACTCTTGCTGTTGATATAAGGCATTGTCATGCATGCCATTGCCCTTTTGAAATAGGAATCAAAACCCTCTCTGCCTGGTTCTATTCCTAAAACCTAATAAGACCCTTGCTCAAATTATCATTTACTACTTACTGACTTCCCTGATCTGTCCCTGGTTCTTGGATATGGTTATCTAATTTTTAATAATGCATGAATTTTATATTATTTAATAATATTTTATCTATCAGTACCCTGGGGGTGATGGAATGTGAGCCACCATATAAATTCACAAATCAATCTTGACTGAATATCTCTGTTATATATAGACAAATAAAAACAGATATTTACAGAATAACAATTGTGATTTCACTTTTGTTAAATTATATATACAAACTTACACATATATATGTGAGTATATTATTCAATTCCAGGCTCCTTTTTCCTGCCCTCAATGCATTTTTCAAAATGTCTCCAAAATGATCTTGTAAAAATTAAATCACCATTTCCATAAAGTCTAGAAAGGACTCCCAAAGTTGTTTTTTGCTTTTTTTTTTTTTTTTTTTCACAGTCAACTTGGAATACAATGTCTAGTGTTCTCTTAAGCACTAACTCTTCAACTCAGCAGTATGTCTTTGGTAAACTGGCTTTAGTGAAGTTTTTACTTTTCAAGCTCATATCTGCAAGCATAATCACCTATTATTTTCACTGTTCATAGTGCATTGGTTCCATAGTGCCCAAGTGTCCATTTTATGCTTTGACATAACATTTCCAGCAAATAATTGCAGAGAAACTTCTTAGATTTTCCAGAAATAATTGAAGCTGCTACTTATATATTTATTTCTCTGTGATATTAAAGGAACCAGAAATGTTTGGTCTAACCATTAGACAAGGGGAGCACCACATACTTTGTTTTGCTTTCTGGTGCTGTGCATTTTGCCTGTGCTCTGACTTGAAGTCTCTTTTACTAGTAAAGCTTATTTTTCTGATGGCAGTCATTTTTAACAAGCACAATTTTTTCTGCGGGTATAACCTTTGCTTTGTTATAATTATAATTATTTGGCTTATGATTTAAAGTATTAACAACACTAGCTCATATTGTGAAATTTTGTATTGTATTTACTGCCCAATTGGTATGCTGTGCTTTTGCAACCATTGGCCATTCCCTTAGAAACTGAAAAGTTTCAATCTTTGTAAAAAAATTGACTGCAGACTAATGTTGGTATTGAATCACTTCAGTGCAGAAAGCCCCAGATACACCACTCAGACAACTTAATCAGATTCTCATACAATTACAAAGGAATCAGTATAATCTTCCATTATTATCAGTAGATAATATATTTCACCAGAAAATTTTTGATAAAATCTTACTTCAAGAGACCTTCTTTCTAATTAGTGCCTGATATTCAGAGAGCATTCTACTACTGAAAACTCTCAGAGCCAAAAAGGCTAAATCAATTAAAAAATCAAGCCATAATACTTTATATTGACCTTCTGTTAATTCATTTACTGTATTTTGCCTCTGTTACTATAACCAGTGTAGTGTTAGTTGAAACAATGATAATTATACAATCATGCAATATGAATTATAAATTAAAATTCCAGGACCCTATTAATAGTATAATGTAGCAAGGTTAAATATCCATTTTCAACTGTTTTTAATTCAGAGGAAGTAAAATAAAGTTGACTCATGGCTCTGACAAGACCTTCTAAACAGAGCTAAATTATAATTGCTAGCTTTGAAAATTATGGAACATTTGCATTTAGACTAATGAGAAGATGATATTCAAATAATGCAACTATGGACATAGTGCTCTTCTCTTATTCTTCATATTAGTTACCTGCATTTACTTCATTTCTCTTCATAACTGATCCAGTAATACTATCTCCAACCTATCACTTTTAAGTTATCTTTCCTTCTCTCCACTCAAGTTGTTACTGGTTTTCATCTCACAGTCTATTCCACACTTCACCTGTTTGATGATCTGAATTTTTTTGGATACCTTAAAATCTCATTGTTTAAATTCTGGTCTTTTTTAAAAAAAGATCTTTTAAGAGATCTCTATATACAATATACCTCTTACTATTTTTGCTATCAGTGTCCTTTTTACTGGACTCAAGATTTAGTTCACTATCAGATTCACACTTCATCTTTACTTTCATTTAGATTGTATTGTTTTTCTTACCAAGAAAGGTTTGAATAATTTATTAGTCATCTGTGTTTCTAGTTTTGTAGATTTCCAGTTGAGAGCATGAACTCCAGAGCTATTGGGGTTTAAATCATGGATTCATTAATTACTGTTGTTTTATTTATTTTTTTTACCCAAGCAAGTTACTCTGTACTTCTTCAATTCTAAAATGTGGATAATGAAGATAGTATTTGTAACAACATCATGGAGGTATCATGATGCCTACCTAAATGGGTTTTTATGTATACAGCATTTAAAATACTTAAGTTAGAAACTGTCTGGTGGCCTAGCAGTTAAAAATTTGGCATTGGAGTTCCCATTATGACTCAGCAGAAACAAATCTGACTAGTATCAATGAGGACGCAGGTTTGATTCCTGACCTCACTCAGTGGTTTAAGGATCCAGCATCGCCTTGAGCTGTGGTATAGGTTGCAGACACAGCTCAAATCTGGTGTTACTGTGGTTGTGGCTGTGGCAGGTGGCTACAGCTCCAATTTGACCTGTGAACCTCCATATGCCTTGGGTGCTGCCCTAAAAAAAGGACAAAAACAAGAATTTGGCATTGTCACTGCTGTGGCTCAGATTCAATCCCTGGCCCATGAACTTTCACATGCCATGTGTGTGGCCAAAAAATTATTAAATGCTTAAGTATTGCATAAGAACAATTGCTAGTATTAATAATACTATTTGATGTTTGATTATTACCTTTTTCATTTGTATGTACAAAATATTGATATAGTATGGATATTAACTTTTATTTGTTGATATAATTAGTTTCACTTAGTGCACTGGCTCTTTTCTTTTGTTCTTAAATCTTTATTTCTGTTGTTATTCACCAAATAGAAATGACTTTTTATTTAATCAAATCTGTTACTTATTTCCTTTATCAACTCTAGCTTTTGTGCTTTTTTTCTTAAGGGTGTCTTTCATTCCAATATTATAAAACTATTCTCTAGTATTTCTCTAGTACTTTGAAAAGTTACACTATAAATTTATATCTTTAATCCAACAATTACTCAATTATTTTTTTTGTATTGTGTGAATTAGGATTCTAAGTTAATATATTCTTCCTATTTGACAATTCAATTTCCCTAACACTTAAACAGGCCATCATTATATAGTTTCTAGTTTCCTAGGTGTTTACTTATATATAATAGTTTCTGTTCCATTCCAACCAATATGCTTTGTCCTACTATGTAAGTATATTTCTAGTTCCAGTTTCCTCAGTGTTTTTATTTATTTTATTTTACTTTGTTTTGTTTTGTTTTTGGCCATGCCTATGACGTACAGAAAAGTTCTTGGGCCAGGGAATCGAACACGCACCACAGAAATTACAATGCTGAATCCTTAACCCACTAGGCTACCAGGGAACTCCATCAATGTCTTTTATGACAAAGAAGTCTTGAATTTGATTAAAAGTTTTTCAATCATTTATTGATATAATAATTTTTCTCATTTGATATATTTCTTTTTTGTCACAAATCAAATCCAAGCCATAGCTGTGACCTATGTCACAGCTGAAGCAACACCAGATTCTTAACCCACTGTGGCAGGCCATGGAGCAAACCTGCATCCATGCTGCTGCAGAGACACTGTCAATCCTATTTCACCACAGCAGGAACATCTCATTTGATATATTTCTGTCCTTTTAAACAATGGTACTTTGACCACTGTTACCCCATTTATGGATTTCAAACTAATTCTCTGCAGTTCCATCTCAGTCAGAGATGAAGTCCTCTTATCCTGATCCCATATACCCATATGTGTTGGAAAACCTCAGTTCCCCTCCTGCACTTCTCCTTTATTCTCACACCATGACCACACTCACAACACTTCTGATACTAGATGTATGAGAGTTTTCCCCACACCAAGCAATTCTCTGTGATATCACCTGAGTGTCCTACAATTTAACTCAATTATGACACTATTTAACTAGAGATAGTGTAAAATCCCACAGGTTAAAGGCTCAGTCCCACTAGACTGGACTTTAGATGCCAATTGTAAGCAGTAGGTCCTCAGGTACCCATGGCTTCTGTCCAGTTTGCCTACGAATTATGGATTCCCATGAACTACTTACTCTTGGATTTGGTTATTGCTAGAACAGGTCACAGAACAAGGAGACACTTACATTTGCCATTTTTACTATATAATAAATGTTATCACAAAGGATATGTGTGAACACCTAGATGAAGAGACACAAAAGGTAAGGTCTGGGAGAGTCCTGAGTGCAGGAGCTTTTTACCCCCATGAAGTTGGGGTGTGACATCCTTCCGGTAAGTGGATGTGTTCACTAACCAGGAAGCTCTCCAAACCCCATACTTTTGGAGTTTTATTTGTTCCTATTTTTTTTTGTCTTTTGTCTTTTTTGTTGTTGTTGTTGTTGTTGCTATTTCTTGGGCCGCTCCCGCGGCATATGGAGGTTCCCAGGCTAGGGGTTGAATCGGAGCTGTAGCCACCGGCCTATGCCAGAGCCACAGCAACGCGGGATCCGAGCCACGTCTGCAACCTACACCACAGCTCACAGCAACGCCGGATCGTCAACCCACTGAGCAAGGGCAGGAACGGAACCCGCAACCTCATGGTTCCCAGTCGGACTCGTTAACCACTGCGTCACGACGGGAACTCCATGTTCCTATTTTTTATTTTATTTTTTCATTATAGCTTTATATATTTACAGTCTTCTGTCAATTTTCTACTCTACAGCATGTTGACTTGGTTACACATAGATGTACAGATTCATCAAAAGTGATTAGACATAGTTCCCAGTGCTGTACAGCAGGATCACATTGCCCATCCATATCAAAGGCAACAGTCTGCATTTATTAACCCCAGACTCCCAATCCATCCCTCTCTCCCTTGGCAACCACATATCTGTTCTCCAAGTGCATGATTTTCTTTTCTGTAGAAAGGTCCATTTGTGCCTTATATTAGATTCCAGATATGTGATATCATATGGTATCTTTCTGACTTACTTCACTCAGTATCAGAGTCTCAAGTTCCATCCATGTTGCTGCAAATGGCATTATGTCATTCTTTTTTTATGGCTGAGTAGTATTCCATTGTGTATATATACCACATCTTCTTAATGCAACCACCTGTTGATGGACATTTGGGTTGTTTGCATATCTTGGCTATTGTGATTAGTGCTGCAATGAACATGCAGGTGCAGGTGTCTTTTTCAAAGAATTTTTTGTCTGGATACATGCCCAAGAGTGGGCTTGCTGGATCATATGGTAGTTCTATGTATAGTTTTCTAAGGTACCTCCATAGTGTTTTCCATAGTGGTTGTACCAGCTTACATTCCCACCAAGAGTCCAGGAGGGTTCCCTTTTCTCCACACCCCCCTCCAGCATTTGTTATTTGTGGACTTACGTTTTAATGGAAGCTTCCTCGTATAGGCATGATAAGCCATTAACTCCATTTCCAGCCCTTCTCCCTCTCTGTACAATGGGGGTATAGGGCTGAAAATTCCAAGCTTCTTATCATGGCTTGTTCTTTCTGGTGACAAGCCCCCATCCAGGAGCCCAAGAGTCACCTCATTAGAACAAATGACGCTTCTATTACCCAGGAAATTCCAAGAGATTTAGGAACTCTGTATTAGGAACCAGGGTCAAAGACCAAATATTAAAACAAAAGATGTTCCTAGTACTGTTATCACTTAGGAAATTACAAGGGTTTAGGTGCTCAGTGCCAGGAACAGGGGATAGATACTAATATATATATTTTCCATTATTTCACATCTCTATGTTGTCCCTTGCTTACAAATATCCAGGACCCTGGCCCAGACACTTCTGATTCAGTGAGGAATCCATACTCAAGGACAATTTTGTCTACAAAATGAAGGAGTATTTTTTCCACTCTGCAGCCTGATTCAATCTCTAAAAATTTCCATCACAACTCTACCTTCTCTCTTCCCTTCTCCCAGGCTAATATTATCTAGTCTAATAGAGCAAACACACTAGCTCTGCAAGCATGCATGAGGAAATTGTCATTTGACATTTAGATTATTTCTTCCCTTTTAATCATTTCTGCTTCAGTGTAGTCTTCTTTCTGCTTCTGTGTAATCCAGGAAGAGATGAAAAATAGTCCATGATGTAACTGTTGACAGAGAGGAGGTTCAGAAAAATACATTGAAAACAGGCAGATTGATACTTTGAGATGTAACACTGTCACAAAATGAATTACAACACTGGATTTATATTAGATTTATTTTAAATGGTGGATTGAACATGCACATTTATATTAGTATCCTTTAAAGCGCTATTAGAGTGGCAGCAAAGAACTACGGCAATATGTAAACACACAAAACAAAAGAAATAGGAGAGGAGATGATGAAAGACATAAGAAATCAACAATTTGGAGGATGGAAAGAAAGTTGAGTAATAACAAATAATTTTGACGACCAAAGAAAGCTGAAACCTAAACCTGCAGGGTAAAGTGAACAAAAAACAAGCCATTGTGCACACAGAGTTCATAAAAGGCTTAAGAATAGCCTTGTGTGCCTATTGGAAGGCAGGCATACAAGGCTACTTAGAAGATAGGTATTCAAGGCTATTTCAACATGAAAATTAGTTGAAAGTCTTAAAAAATAATATCTGGATCACCACTTTCCTTCTTAATCCAATGTAGCTAGACATTATCCCAAACTAGCTCATTCCTGAAGGTATGCTTAACATTCTCTGTTTCTACAGGTTGAGCCAGAAAAGCTGTGAATCAAGCAAAGTTCAAAGTACTAGAGGGATGCCACATTAAAAGTGGAAAGAATAACTGTGTTAATGTTCAACACTGAGACTTCCCAGTATTCCTTTTCCATTCAGCTCCATAACTTCTAGTAGCTAGGTTTATATCTAAAGCAGGTAAGTGAATGATTCTAATTTAGGTAAACTGACCAATTAAAGATGAAATAGCTACCAATAAAAGAACCTCTGAGTAAGGGGTCAGGTCTCTTACTGAACACCTTACAGTGAAGCTAACCAGTTAAAAAAATCAACTGTGCCTTTACAACTTCAAATTATTTAGTCTTCCTTTTACTCCAATTTTTATTTTAAAAGATGTCAAGTGTATTAAAAAAACTTGAAAGAATAATAAACTGAACATCTAGATTCATGTGTTGTTATCATTTGCCTTATTTGTCTGCTTGTCTCTCTGCCTTTTTCTGTTTCTCTGTCTCTGTCTGACTCTCTCTCTCTCCATATATATATATGTCTATGTATATATGCATACATTCTTTTAATATATATTTGTGTTTGTATTGGCGTGTATGTGTGTACTCCAAATGTTGAATTATTTGGATGTATGTTGCAAACATCATATTTTACCTATATTATCTTCTTAGAACAAAGAAATTCTCCTGCATAGCCACACCAGCATTATCAAACTGAACAAATTTGATATTGAGACAATAATACTACCTAATATAATAGTCCAAGTTCAGATTTCCACAGTTGTCCCTGTAATGCTCTCTATGAATGTGCTTTCATTTATTAAATCTAGGACACATTCAAGAATCATGAATTATATGTAATTATCAAATAGTCTCTTTTAATGCTGAACATTTAGCCACTTTTGTTAGGTTGGTTGGATTTTTTTTGGTTGTTTTGAAGATTTTAGACTACTGTATTAAGAATGTCTTTATTATTTTATTTTATTTTATTTTTTAAGTGGATGTCTTTAGGATGTGGAATTTCGCTTCCTTGGATTCAAGTTAATCATTAGTGTCAAGAATACTGTAGAAATGATGTTGTATACATACCATGGCATCATATCAGGAAGTACCAAATATCAATTTATACTATACTGGTTAATACGGATGTTGAGTTTAGTTTAATCACTTGTCCCCACATTTCTCCATTGTGTAAAAGTACATTTTTTTCTTTGTTAGGTCTTGAATTATTTCTTTATTGTATTTTAACCAATTTTTAAAAATTATCTTTATTGGAGTTCCTGTGTGGCTTAACCTGTTAAGGAGCCAGCGTAGTCACTACAGTGGCTCTGGTTGCTTCTGTGCTGCAGTTTTGATCACTGGCTCAGAACTCTTGTATTCCACAGGTGCAGCCAAAAACAAGAACAATTTATCTTATTGACTTAATTTTATTAAATAAAAATGCCATAAAAATTCAAAGAATATTTCCTTCTTTCACTATTCCTTCCACTTTTTTCCCATCTATAGAACACTATAGTCATTAATTTCTGTTTTATTTTTCTTGTGTTTTTTGTTTTGTATTTGTGGGCATGTGCTTGCAAGGCAAATTCCTAATGTAGGCATGGCTGAGTCAATGGTATATGCAAATGCCAATTTGTTAGGCATTACCAAATTCCCCTCCTTTGATTTATACCATTTTACACTCCAATCAATGATGTATAAGCATCTTTATTTGACTACAGCCATGCTTTTGAAGTTTTGCAACTTTTATTATAAGTGAAATTGAGCAACTTTTGATATGTACAAATCCATTTGTATTTCTTTACCTCTGAACTGTCTATTCATCTAATTTTCCCTTTTACAATTTTTTTTTCTTATGACCACACCCATAGCATATGGAAGTTCCCAGGCTAGGGGTCAAATCAGAGCTGCAGCTGCTGGCCAATGCCACAGCCTCAGCAACACCAGACTGGAGCCATGTCTGGGACCTATACCACACCTCACGGCAATGCCAGGTCCTTTAACCCAGTGAGCAAGGCCAGGGATTCAACATTCATCCTCATGAATGCTAGTCAGATTCTTAACCTACTGATCCACAATGAGAACTCCATATTTTTTATTGATTTTAAGATTTATTTATGTATTAGAGATATTAGCCCCTCATCTATGATAAATGTTATGAATATCTTCTCTTGATCTACTACTAGTTGCAGCTTTTCTTTTGGTGTTTTTTTGCCTTTCTTGTATACCTCTCAAATAAATCTCTCATATTGTATAAGCTTTTACTGCCAAAAGAAACACCCCCAAAACTTAATGGTTTAAAATAACAACCAGTTTATTATAGCTCATGAGTCTGTGAATAGGTGGTTCTGCAGTCAGCTAGAAGTTTAGCTAGGTACTGGTAGGTCTAGGATATATGTACATGTGAGGTAACTGGTGATGGCTATCAGAACTGTCCGCTGGGACAATGGAGGTGAATATACCATGTGTCTCTCATCATGCAGTGGGCCTTCCTGGGCTTTTTTACATGGTGGTGGTTGCAAGAGTCCCCAAAACCCTCAAAGTGGGCAAACCCCAGTGCACAAGCTCTTTTAAAACTTCTGCCTGCATTGTGTTTACTAATGTCCAATGGGCAAAAGTAAATCATACAGCCAAATTCAGATTTAAGGGGAGTAGATTCTACCTTTTGATAGAGGCATGACAACGTGACATCACAAAGTAGTATGTATACACTGATGAAAGGATGATGTGGCCATTTTTGTAATTGATCCCACTTGTCATGTAGTATTATTTTTTTTACTGTGGTTTTAGACTCTTCTTGCCAAAAATTTATCAAGGATTTCTGAATTGATATCCATAAATGAGAACTGTAGTTTTCCTTTTTTGTGCTACCTATATTGATTTGTGTCAATGTTATACTTGCTTCATGCAAAGGACTTGAAGGTTGTTTTCTTTCTCTAAGTTTTAAAAAATGTATGTAGCATTAGCATTATGTAGTCTTTGAAGTTTTGTTGGCATTCCCGTATGAATTTGTCTGAACTTTGTGGATTTTTTTTTGTTGAGGAAGGCAGGATGATTTTTTAAAAACTTTCCCTAGTACCTCTATAGAAACTGAACTCTCTAACATGTTAAGTTCTACTGGGTTCAATTTTGCTTAGTTTTACTTTCTTAAGAAAATATCAACTTTATAAGTTTTCAAATTTATTTGTAAAGAGTTATGCAAAGTAATTTCTGATTTTTAAATTTATATTTCAATGATTATCCCCCAGTATAATTTCTCTATGCATATTTTTGATTATTTCTTATTTTTCTTGAGAAGTTTAAGTATTCATTTGTATAATTTACTTTTAACAAAATAGCTATTTGACATATATTAATTTGATTCTTTTTCTGTTTTCTACCCCATTAATTTCTGCTTTTATTTTTATTGTTTCCTTACTATCCCTTTGTTTTGGCTTATCTTAGTCTTTCACTTTAGTTTTTTGAGATAATGACTAAAATTTATTGATTTTAATTCTCTTATTTTTTATTGATATAAGTCTTTAGGGCTTTTCTTTTGTTACATTTTAATTTTATCCCATAGATTGTGATATGCTATATTTTTATTGTCAATATTTTTTTGATATTTTAAATAAAGTTTGTATTTTTCCCTTCACACAAGTATTCTTTAACAGAAACTGAAAATTTCTGGTTTAAAGGGCAATATTAAGTTGGTATTTGTTTGTTTGTTTGGATTTTTACTAATTTCTAGTTTTATTGCATTTTGATTACAGAATTTTTTTATATTATTGAGGTTTTTTCTTTATGAACTAATGTATGGTCAATTCTTGTGAATGCCCCATGTATGCTTGAGAAGAAGGTATATTCTCTATTCCTGGAGCATAAATATTGACACATGACTATAATATTTACATTGTTATGTCCTTTGGATCTTTCTATATACTTCTCATTTCTTTGTTTACTTAACTTCTTCAACAAAGAATGTTGACATGATCACCCTGGATTAATGTTCACAGTTTATCTATACCTTGAGATAGGATTAAGAATCCACACCATTTTCCTTATAACTATGCAATTCCTATAGTGCCACATACTGCGAGTGGAATAGTTTCCCCACCTCATTGATATCCAGCTTGGCCAAGTGACTTTTTTTGGCCAGTGGAATGTTTTTGGATGTAACATCAGCAGAACCATGCTTTTCATGTTTTGGTTTGCTTTTTGCACTCCTGTGATCTGCCATGAGAAGCATATATTCCAGGTAATTATTGTTATTTTAACCTAAGCTCCATAATGAAGAAAACGGGAGCAGACCTAAATCCAACCTGTAGCTTATAGACAGGACACGCTTAGTAGGAGTACTACCCTGCAGTGTTGTGCAGTTGCTGTTTTGAAAATGTTAACAATTTTATCCTTGAACTTGTGTTTTGAAAGTGCAATCTAATGAGACAGTGGAGCATGTGCATAATCATAGGAAATACTCTAGGCTGTAGTGTGCATATGCCAGGGCTCATGTCCACTAGCAGAACAAGCAGTGTGCATATCAGGAAGTTGGCTTGGCTTCTGGTACAGGCAAAACTGTACCAGCAACAGCTGCATCTATAGCTAAGAGAGAGAGGTGAAACTGCAAGAGGGCAGCACTGACCTGTGGTGGGAGGCTGGCTGGCTTGTCCCTTGAGGAGCTGGCTTCTGTGGCATCTATACAAATATTAACTCTCGGAGTTCCCGTCGTGGCGCAGTGGTTAACGAATCCGACTAGGAACCATGAGGTTGCGGGTTCGCTCCCTGCCCTTGCTCAGTGGGTTACCGATCCAGCGTTGCCGTGAGCTGTGGTGTAGGTTGCAGACGCGGCTCGGATCCCACGTTGCTGTGGCTCTGGCATAGGCCGGTGGCTACAGCTCCGATTCAACCCCTAGCCTGGGAACCTCCATATGCCGCGGGAGCGGCCCAAGAAATAGCAACAACAACAATAACAACAACAAAAAAAAAGACAAAAAAAAACAAAAACAAATATTAACTCTCCAGCATAAATGCAAGTACAGAAACTGCTAGCTTTCAAGAAGTAAATTATATCAGTAAATCATTACAAAATAAAATCATATGCATGAATGTTGTAATAAAGCATATCAGAGAGTTGTTGGAATTTATCAATGATCCTTGGTTTTAAAAACTGCTGCAACATTGCAAAGCAAATATCCACAGGCTTAGAAATTGAAATTAAATTGAAAGAGCCTTGCATTAGATGGAGAGTACATTATTTTTATACAAAGCTTAGAATAAACCAATTATTAATGAGGAAGATAATTTTAAAATTATGCTTTCTTTGTAATTAAATACAGTGATAGAATGTATAAACCAATGGTTTGAAGTATATACAAATCATGAAGCTACTTGTTATTGTGTATGAACTCACAAAACTACAAGGAATGTTAGAGTAAAACTATAGAATTCCATTTCAGGGATTTAGATTTAAAATCAAACTCAGACTTAAATGAAACTGATTTGTATGTAGATTTAAATCTTTTTAGAAAAATAATTCTGTAAAAATCATAAGCTCATATCACTAAAATTTATATTTTGCAAAAAAAGTAAGAAATCTGTCCTTTATTCATGTTTGTAAGAATTAAAATTGACCCCTATCTTATAACACTCACAAAAATTAACTTGAAATGAATTAAAGATTTAAATGTAAGACCTGAAACCATGAAACATCTAAAATAAGAAAACATGGGAAAAAAGCTCTTTGATAAAGGTCTTGATAATGATTTTTTTGGAAATCACACCTAAAGCACAAGCAACAAAATACAAAATAAACAAATGGGACTACAACCAACTAAACAGCTTCTGCACAGCAAACAAACAAACAAAAAAAACCAAAAAAAAAAACAAATCAACAAAGTGAAAAGACAACATATGGATTAAGAAAAAAATATTTGCAAACCATATATCTGTTAAGGGGTTAATATCCAAAAATATAAAGAACTTCTACAACTCAATAACAACAACAACAACAAAAAACCCCTAAATAATCTAATTAAAAAATGACCCAAGGACCTGAATAGACATTTTTTCTAAGAAGATATATGAATGGCCAGCAGGTACATGAAAAGATGCTCAATATCACTAGTCATTAGAGAAATGCAAATCAAAACCACAATGAGATATTATCAGGCCTGTTAGAAAGACTGTCATCAAAAAGACAAGAGATAACAAATGCTGGCCTGACTATGAAGAAAAGAGAACATGTGTGCACTGTTGGTGGAATGTAGATTGACCTAGGCCCTTTGGGAAATAGTATGTAAATTCCTCAAAAAATTAAATATATTGACTACCATATAACCCAGCAATTCCTCTTCTGGGAATATATCCAAAGGAAATGAAAACACTAATTCAAAATGTGTGTCTGTACTCTTGTGTTCATAGCAGAATCGTTTGTAATAGCCAAGATATGGAAATAACCTAATTGTCCATAAATTGATGAATGGATAAAGAAGTTATGGTATATGTATACAATGGGATATTATTCAGCCATATAAAAGGAAATCCTACCATTTTCAAGGACATGGATGAATCTTGAAGGTATTAGTCTAAGCGAAGTAAGTTAGAGAAAGACAAATATTGCATGATCTCACTTAAATGTGGAATCTACTTTTAAAAAAAGTTCCTTGATGGCTCAGCAGTTTAAGAATCCAACATTGTCTCTTCTGTGGCTCAAGTAGCTGCTGTGGTGCAGGTTAAATCCCTGCCCCAGGAACTTCCACATGTTGTGGCATTGCCACAACAAACAGACAAACAACAAACAAAACACTTCATAGAAGAACAAATCAGATTTATGGTTACAAGAGCTGATGTTGAGAAGAAGAGGAATTGGTGGAAGTTGGTCAAAAGATACAAAATTCCAGTTATAAGTTAAAAAAGTACTAGAGATTTAATGTACAACATGATGACTATTATTAACACAGCTGTATGATAAATAAGAAAATTAAGAAAGTAGATCCTAGGAATTCTCATCACAAGGAGGAAAATTTTCTTCTCTTTTTATTGTATCTATGTGATATGATAGATGTTAACTAAACCAATTAGGGTAATCATTTCTCAATGTATACAAATCAATCCATGATGCTGTACGACTTAAACTTGTAGAGTGATGTATGTCAATTATTTCTCAATGAAACTGGAAAAAAAGAAATTGTTTTTATTACTCAAATGAATTTATCACATCTGTAGTTGTATAATGATCATCACAAACCAATTGCAAAGGATTTCCATCCCACAACCCAAGCACATCCCCCCAGCCCCCAAACTGTCTTCTCCGGAGATCCTAAGTTTTTCAATGTCTGTGAGTCAGCATCTCTTGTGCAAAGAGGTCAGTCTGTCCTTTTTTCACATTCCACATGTCAGTGAAAGCATTTGATGTTGGTGTCTCATTGTATGGCTGACTTCACTTAGCATGATAGTTTCTAGGTCCATCCATGTTGCTAAAAATGCTGGTATTTCCTTCCTTTAAATGTCCTCTGTGGATGGACATTTAGGTTGTTTCCATGTCTTGGCTATTGAAAATAGTGCTGCAATGAACATCGGAGTACATGTGTCTTTGTGAGTCATGGTTTTCTCTGGATAGATGCCCAGGAGTGGGATTGCTGGATCAAGTGGTAGTTCTATGTTTAGTTTTCTGAGGAATCTCCACACTGCTTTCCACAGTGGTTGCACCAATTTATAATCTGGCCAACAGTGTACTAGGGTTCCTTTTTTCCACACCCTCTCCAGCACTTATTGTTTGTAGACTTTTGGATGATGGCCATTCTGGCTGGTGTAAGGTGGTACCTCAGAGTGGTTTTGATTTGCATTTCTCTAAGCATGAGTGATGTTGAACATCTTTTCATGTGTTTCTCAGCCATCTGTATGTCTCCTTTGGAGAACTGTCTGTTTAGATCTTCTGCCCATTTTTGGATGGGGTTGTTTGTTTTTTTGGTATGGAGCTGCAGAAGTTGTTTGTAAATTTTGGAGATTAATCCCTCGTCAGCTGATTCACTAGCAAAGATTTTCTCCCATTCTGTGGGTTGTCTTTTCGTGTCGTTTAGAGTTTCCTTTGCTGTGGAGAAACTTTTAAGTTTGAGTAGGTCCCATTTGTTTATTTTCGTTTTTATCATCAATACTCTAAGAGGCGGATCAGAGAAGATGTTGCTGTCGTTTATGTCAGAGAGGGTTTGGCCTATGTTTTCCTCTAAGAGTTTTATAATATCTGGTCTTATATCTAGGTCTTCAATCCATTTGGAGTTTATTTTTGTGTATGGTGTTAGGGAGTGTTCTAATTTCATTCTTTGCCATGTTTTTCCCAGCACCACTTATTGAACAAGCTGTCCTTTCTCCATTGTATATTCTTGCCTCCTCTGTCATAGATTAATTGGCTATAGGTGCGTGGGTTTAATGCTGGGCTTTCTATCCTGTTCCACTGATCTATATTTCTGTCTTTGTGCCAGTACCCTACGGTTTTGAGGATTGTTGCTTTGTAGTATAGCCTGAAGTCCAGGAGCCTGATTCCTCCAGCTCCATTTTTCTTTTTCAGGATGACTTTGGCTATTCTGGGTCTTTTGTGCTTCCAAACAAACTTTAAAATATTTTGTTCGAGTTCTGTGGAAAATGTCATGGGTAATTTGATAGGGATTGCATTCAATCTGCAGATTGCCTTAGGTAGTATAGTCATTTTGATAATATTAACTCTTCCAATCCACGAGCATAGTATATCGTTCCATCTATTTGTGTCATCTTTGATTTCTTTCATCACTGTCTTACAGTTTTCACAGCACAGGTCTTTTGTCTCTTTAGGTAGATTTACTCCTAAGTATTTTATTCTTTTGGATGCAATGGTAAACGGGATTGCTTCCCTAATTTCCTTTTCTGCTCTTTCATTGTTAGGGTATAGAAATGCTGTCGATTTCTGTGTATTAATTTTGTATCCTGAGACTTTGCCAAATTCGCGGATGAGCTCTAAGAGTTTTCTGGTAGAGTCTTTAGGCTTCTCTAGGTATAGTATATCATGTCATCTGCAAATAGTGATGGTTTTACTTCTTCCTTTCCCGTTTGGATTCCTTTTAATTCTTTTACTTCTCTGATTGCTGTGGCTACGACTTCCAGATCTATGTTGAGGAGTAGTGGCGAGAACGGACATCCTTGTCTTGTTCCTGATCTCGGCGGGAATTCTTTCAGCTTCTCACCATTGAGAATGATGTTTGCTGTGGGTTTGTCATATATGGCCTTTATCATGTTGAGGTAGGTTCCTGTTATGGCCACTTTCTGAAGGGTTTTTATCAGAAATGGCTGTTGGATTTTGTCAGAAAAAAAAGAAATCTATGCTAATGTTTTTGCAGCTTATAAAATACCCTTAATAGCACCAATAACAGTAGCATCAGCAGAAAGTTCCTTCTCAAAATAAAAAATAAATAAAAATTTATTTGCTGTCTTGCATTTGCCAAGAGCAACTGACATTACTACCAGTTATATTAGTTGAAATAAATTTTCTAAAATTGCATTTCGATGATCTGATAAATAAAAGTAAAGAATAGTGAACCAAAATTATTCTATGGTTAATAGAGTTCAAACTAGAAAAGCCCTGTTATTTGTTATGTTATATACAATTATGATACCAAAATGTTACTTTTTTTCAGTTGTAAGATCATGTTGTTACTCATGTATCACTATTAATTCTATTATGCTTTATAAGTAGTAGAATATCTTTAAAAATGCTTTGTAAAATAAAAAGCTTTATAATTTACTACCTTTTTTTTGGCTACACCCATGGCATGTGGATGTTCTTGGGCCAGGGATCCATCCCACACCATAGCAGTGACCTGAACCACTGTGGTGACAAGGTTTGATCCTTAACTCTCTGCACTGCAAGGGAACTCCTATACTTTAATACCTTTAATGAGACTTTTTTTCCCTGGCTTTTGAACAAAGGGGTCTCATATTTACATTTGGCACTGGGTTGTGCAAATTATATACCTGGCCCTGTCCAGACCTGTCAAACCAACCTACAACCTGAGGTAGAGTTCCTTTAGCCAATGCAGAACTGAATATACAAGAAAATAAATCTAAAAATGACTGAGAGTTTGAAATTGTTTTTTATATAGCACTGTCTCAGAAATTACTGACTTAATACAGGTGTTAAAGGTTTCCATTGTTAGCGTGGCTCCATTTATCCTTGCATTTCCTATAGTTTCACTCTGGGGAGGTGATTGATTGCTGTGTTTAATGAATTTTGGCCTGAATTATACTTGCTCTGCCATCAGGACCATAACCACTGCTTTCTCATTGCCTAGGATACCTTTGCCATTTACCTTTATTGTTAGCTTTGCTGAATTACTTTGCTAAGTCTGTTTCCTACACAGATAGAGTTGTATTTTTTTCTTTGTGAACCAGTCAAAAAATGCTTTTAGCATGTGAGTGAAGCCCATTTACATTTAGTGATTTAACTGATACATTTGATTTCAGCTAAGTCATGTTATTTTTTATATGTAACGGTATTATCTATTTAATATCTTTTTTCCTTTATGCTGTCATTTCTTTTCTTCCTACTTTTAATACTTAAAAAACTAATATATTTTTTCTCGAAGTAACCTGTATAAAAATAATTTTATAGTGCTTTTTGACTCCCTCGTCTTGTCAGCTTTAAATTATATAATTTAGTTTTATCTACTACATAGCAGAAAACCAGTAAACTTTTACTTTATCACTTTCTATTATTTGTCCTTCCATTGCTTCTGTGTATTATTTCTGCTTTGTCATAATGTATAATAGCTACATATACTATTCTTATATATGTATCTGCACTTTCATACATACAACCTTCGCCCATCAGTCTCTCTGCTGAAATCTCCCCAGTCATCTCTTCCTTCAATGAATATAATATTAATTTCCTAAGGCCTTCCTAACAAATTACCATTGGGTGGTAGAACACACATTTATTTTCTCATGGTTTTGGAGGCTAAAAGTTCAAAATCAAGGTGTCGGTAAAGTAGGTTCCTTTTATAGTTTCTGGGGGAGAATCTGGTCTTTGCCTCTCTCCTTGCTTTTGTCGTGGTTGGCAATTCTATGAGCCAGCTTGCCTTGGCTTATAGATACATTTCTCCAATGTCTGCCTCCATCTTCATATGGTTCACTCCCCTGTCTATTTGCCTATGTCCGTTCTCCTCTTCTAATAAGGACACCAGTCATATCAAATTATGGCCCATCCTAATCTAACATGATCTCATCTTAACTTGGTTACATATGCAGTGACCCTATTTCTAAGTAAGGCCACATTCATAGATACTGGCATTAGGATTTAGTAGGTTCCTCAAGAAGAGATAATGAGTGTAGTATACTCTGAGCTCTTATATCATTAAAACTACTCTCCTATAGACTTCATACTTGAAACATAGTGTGGTAGGATACAAATTTTTTTGTTTGTTTTTTTGTTTTTGTTTTTTTGTTTTTTTAGGGCCGAACCCGTGGCATATGGAGTTTCCCAGGCTAGGAGTCTAATGTGAGCTACAGCTGCCAGCCTATGCCAGAGCCACAACAACACCAGATCTGAGCTGCATCTGCGACCTACACCACAGCTCATGGCAAAGTTGGATCCTTAACCCAATGAGCGAGGCCAGGGACTGAACCCACAACCTCATGGTTCCTAGCTGGATTCGTTTCCACTGCACCATGATGGGGGCTCCCATGGATACAAATATTTTGCTCATATGTTCTTGTGTTTCTTAAAAATGTTCCACTCTTGTCTTACTTCGTGTATTATTATATATCAATCTGATGTCAACATCATTTTCTGGTTTAAGTGATTTGATGGTTTTGTTTAGGGTATAAAAGGATGTTTTAACCATTAAACTTTTAAAGCTTAGTATTATACATTTTGGAAATGACTATTCTGGTTTCATTTTCCTGGGTAGATATTTTCAATGTGAAGATTCAGGTATTATTTTATTTCTAGAAAGTATTCATGTTATATATTTTTAAATATTAGCTATGTTTCCTTTTTTTTCTTCAAGAAATTCTGTTACATATTTGCTGGCTATTCTTTGACTGTCTTTTGTATCAATCATTTTCTGATCCTTTTGGCTGATTTCTTTATATTGTTTTGGTTTTCTACACTTGTTTCCTCTTTCTGTAATTCTTTTTATTCTATTTTTTAGCCAAATGTTTCTATTTAAGCACTTCATAACTGAGTATTAATTTAGTCTTTATTTCTGAGATGATTTTTTTATTTAACATTTCTGAGTTCAGTCAACCCTAATTTTACATCTTCCAATTTTCTTTTTTTAAATTTATTTTTATTACAGTTTAGTTGATTTATAAGGTTATGCCAATTTCTGCTGTACAGCAAAGTCACCCAGTCATTCATACACACACACACACACGCGCGCACACACAAGTTCCTTTTCTTATATATCTTTCATCATGGTCTATGCCAAGAGATTGAATTAGTTCCCTCAGCTATACAGTAAGAACTCTTTGCTTATCCATTTTAGATGTAATAGTTTGCGTCTATTTCTCTTTTGAATTCTTAAATTTCTGATGTACAGAGTTTATTTTTTATCTTTATATCTATATTAAAGGGTATTTAATTATGGTTGGGGTGTTATGTTACAGTTTTTCTATACTCTGTCTTTGGTTTTATGCAGAGAATTTTGGTAAGCTGACATATTTTCATTCGCATTTTCTGCTCTATATGTAGCTTTCTATGGATGGTGTCTGCCATATTCAGTTCATTTTGAAATCTCTGATATTTTCTTGATCTAACACTAACAGATGATTCAATATACGTATAGATAAGGAATTCTGATGGACTATTGGGTTTAAGAACAGTTTCTTCTGTTGATATATTGGAATTTCTCTCATTAATGTCATCCCTGTGCAGGGTAGGGAGTTGGGACTTATTGATTCTTTGCTTTTTTTTGAGAACACTTTATTTTCACCCTTTTGCTCTACCTCTTTCCTCATGCCACCAAACCTTGAAGGAGTGTCTCCCCATTCCAAGTTGACACATTTCCTGCTGAAGCAGTGCCTGCCCAAGACTGCATCCCCTACCCTCACTCATTTTAAAGAACCCCTAATTCCCAGGTCTCATACCTGTTCTCAGTATCTCTCTTTTTGCATTAGATTTTTTTCTTTTGGTGGTGATGACATCATTGTTTCACCAGTCATAGGTTCTCTGTTCACTTCCATTTTCTGCTTGAACTCCATCTGATTATGCTCCATTGTGGGCTCTTTGTACCTAATTTATGATTCCCTTTACACATAATTTGAAATGGATGGCTTTCTGTTTCCTAATGCTTTGAGTATTAATTTGGGTGGATTTATTTCCTCTATGTTTTGATCTAATTCTATTTGTAGTGGGAGAGGGAAGGGTTGTGATACTTAGATTTACCCTTAGATGGACACCATTATCATATGCTAACATGGAACTAATGTGTCATTTTTAGGTGTAAACATTTAAAGATCACAAAATCATTGTGAAAAGCCTCAAACATTAAGGACAGAGGAAAAAAAGGAAAAAAGCAAAGATAAATAAGCAAAGATAATTCATGGAATAGTAAAAGCCTATTATCTTCAAGGAGATGAGGATGCTCTTGAACACAATCATGGTATAATACCAAACTCTAAACAATCAAATATATGACAGTGAAATTAAACAAAACAGGCAACAAATAACTTGTAATTTTTCCTGACACAAATATTTGCATGTCTGAGTAAAAGAAATTAGTTGTTACAATTTAATGTTGGATTAAATTTCATTTTTTAATTTAGGATTTTTATACTTTCTACTTATAAGTGTTATTGATCAGTAGTTATCTTTGGTTGTACTATATTTATTCCAGCTTTGACCTGGTAGTTTTATCAATCTAGAAAAACAAATTGAAAAGTCTCTGGGTTTTTTCCTATGATCTATAACATTGCAAATAACATAACAATTAGGAAAACAACAAAATCTCAACCAACTACTGAACAACCATCAGCAAAACAGACTAGAAAATACTAAAAGAGATATCCTAAACCAAAAGACAAAGAGGCCACATCAAGATGATAGGAGGGGCAATTATGCAGTATAAGCAACCCCATACCTGATAGGTGGGCAGCCCACAGACTGAAAGTAATTAAATCATAGAGGCTTATCCACTCAGGCAAGATTTATGAGCCCTACATCAGGTTCCCATGCCTGGGATTCTGGCATTGAGAAGAGGAGCCCCCAGAGTTTTGGCATTGAGGGCCACTGGGGCTTGCATTTAGGAGTGCCACAGGAATGAGGGAAACAGAGACTCCATTCTTGAAGGGTGAACACAGGCTTTCCTGTGTACTGGGTCTCAGGGCAAAGCAAAGAATCCATAAGAGTCTGGGTCAGACCTGCCTACAGATCTTGGAGGATGTCCTAGGAAAATAGGGGGCAACTGCAGCTCATTGTGGGAAAAGAACACTGGAAGCAAAGGTCTCAGGAATAATCATCAGTGTGAACACCCCTGGAGGTGGCCATTTTGAAATAATTTGGTCCCACTCAACAAGGTTGAGAAGCCCCAGGCCAAACGACAAAAATGGGTGGGAACACAGCCCCACCTATCTGCAAACACACAGCCCTACCCATCTGCAAACACACTGCCTAAAGACCCCCTAGGCACACAGCCACCTCTAATCACACCCAGAGACAAAGCCCCACCCATCAGAGGGATAAGAATCAGTTCCACCTACCAGTGGGAAGTCACCATCCCTCCCATAAGGAAGCCTACAGCAGGCTTCTATAGCAACTTTAGCCACAAGAGCACAGACATCAGAAGCAAGTGTGGTGACAACGCTATTGCATGCAAAAAGGAGACCACATCAAAAATCTATACAAAATGGGAAGGCAGAGAATAATGACTCAAGTAAAAGAATGAGAAAAGAAAAAAATAAAAACAGCTAAGTGATCTAGAGATTATCAAAATCAATCAAAAGACTTTAGACTAATGATAGTAAAGATGACTCAAGATCTTGGAAATAAACTGGACACAGATATTGATAAATTACAAGAAACATTGAGCAAAGAAATAGAAGATTTAAGGATTAAGCAAGCAGAGATGCAAAATACAAATAACTGAAATAAAAATTTCATTAAAAGAAACCAACAGCAGAATATAGGTGGCAGAAGAATGAATAAGTGAGGTGGAAGACAGACTGGTGGAAATCACTGATGTGGAACAGAAAAGAGAAAAAAGATTGAAAAGAAATAAAGACAGTCTAAGCGAATGCTGGGAAAATTTTAAATGTACAAGCATCCATACTATAGGGTTGCCAGAAGGAGAAGAGAGAAAGGGCCAGAGAAAATATTTGAAGAGACAATAACAGAAAACTTCCCTAACATGGAGAAGGAATCACTCACTCAAATCCATAAAGCACAATGGGTACCATACAAAATAAACCCAAGGAGGAGTTCCTGTTGTGGCACAGTGGAAACGACTCTGACTAGGAACCAGGAGGTTGTGGGTTCAATCCCTGGCCTTGATCAGTGGGTTAAGGATCCAGCATTGCTGTGAGCTGTGGTGTGGGTTGCAGGTGTGGCTCAGATCCCATGTTGCTGTTGTGTCTGTGGCGTGGGCTGGTGATGTAGATCCAGTTCGAGTCCTACCCTGGGAACTTCCATATGCCACGGTTGTGGCCCCAAAAAGCTAAAAAAAGGAAAGTTGTTATCAGATGGTACTCAAAAAGTTTAAAAAAATAAAATAGAAGAAACCCAAGGAGTAACACCCTGAGACACATATTAATCAAACTGTCTAAAGACAAAGAGAAAATATTGAAAGCAGCTACAGAAAAGAAACAAATAACATAAAAGAGAACCCTGATAAGTTTATAGGCTGATTTTTCAGCAAAAACTCTGCAGGACAGAAGGGAGTGGCATGATATACTTAAAGTGATGAAAGGAAAAAAACTCCAACCAAGATTGCTTTACCCAGCAAGGCTTTCATTCAGATTTGAGGAGAAATCAAAAGCTTTACACACAAGCAAAAGCTAAGAGAACTCAGCAGCACTAAACAGGCTTTACAACAAATACTAAAATAGGAGTTCCTGTCATGGCTCAGTGTTTAATGACTCCAACTAGGAGCCATGAGTTTGTGGGTTCAATCCCTGGCCTCACTCAGTGGATTAAGGATCCAGTGTTGCCATGAGCTGTGGTGTAGGTTGCAGACACAGCTTAGAGCCCATGTTGCTGTGGCTCTGGCATAGGCTGGCAGCTGCAGCTCCAATTAGACCCCTAGCCTGGGAACCTCCATATGCTGTGGGAGCAGCCCTAGAACAGATTAAAAAGAAAAATACTAAAATATCTTCCATAGGTGGAAAAGAAAAGGCCATAACTAGAATTAAAAATATTATAATTGACAAGGCTCATCTGTAAAGGTATACATATAGTAAATGTAGGAAATTTTCCACGCAAAAATATGCTACCAAATCAAGAAATTGTAAAAGAGGAGGGTGGAAATGCAGGATAATGGAGATGCATTTGCAATTAAGAGAATAGCAACTTAAAACAATCATGTATACATATAAACTCCTATATCAAAACTTCATGGTAACTGCAAACCAATAATCCACAATATATACATACATAAATAAGGAAGAGCAGTTAAAATACAATACTAAAGGCAGCCATCAAAGCACAAGAGAAGAAGAGAAGAAAAAAAGAGCAACAAAAACAAATCCAAAACAATTAATAAAATGGCAATAAGAACATACATATTAATAATTACCTTAAATGTAAATGGAATAAATGCCCCAAGCAAAAGACATAGACTGGCTGAATGGATACAAAACAAGACCCATATATATGCTGTCTTCAAGAGACCCACTTCAATTCTAAAGATGCAAACAAAGTGAGAGGATGGGAGAAAATATTCCATGCAAACAGAAATCAAAAGAAAGCTAGAATAGCAATACTCATACCACATAAAATAGAACTTAAAGAATGTTATGAGACAAATAAAGATATTACATAATGATCAAAGGATCAATCCAAGAAGAAGATATAACAATTGTAAATATATGTGCACACAACATAGGATCACCTCAATAATAAAGCAACTGCTAACATCCTTAAAAGGAGAAATTGTCAAAAGCAAAATAATAGTGGGGGATTTTAACACTCTACTTACAGCAATAGACAGAACATATAGACAGATAATCAACAAGGAGACACAGGCCTTAAATGATGTATTAGACCAGATGGACCTAATCAATATTTCTAGAATATTCCATCCAAAATCAGCAGACTACACATTCTTCTCCAGTGCACACAGAACATTCTCTATGATAGAGAGAATGTTCACATTCTAGGCCACCAATAAAGCCTCAGTAAATTTAAGAAAATTGAAATCATGTCAAGCATATTTTCTGACCACAATGCTATAAAACTAAAAATCATAAAGGAAAAAACTGCAAAAAACACAAATACATGGAGACTAAACAGCGTGGTACTAGACAACCAATGGATCACTGAAGAAGTCAAAGAGGAAATTAAAAAATACCTAGAAGGAAAAGACAAAGATGCATCAATCCAAAATCTATGGGATGCAGCCAAAGCAGTTCTAAGAGGGAAGTTTATAGCAATACAAGCATACCTCAGAAAATAAGAAAAATCTCAAATAGACAACCTAAATTTACACCTAAAGCAGCTAGATAAAGAACAGACAAAACCTAAATCAATTGAAAGAAAGAAATCGTAAAAATTAGAGCAGAAATCAATGAAGTAGAAATGAAGAAAACCATAGCTAAGATCAATGAAACTGAAAAGATCAACAAAATTAATAAACCCTTAGCCAGACTCATCAAGAAAAAAAGAGGACCCAAATCATTAAAATTAGAAATGAAAAGAAGTTACAATGGACATCACAAAAATATGAAGGACCATAAGAGACTACTACAAGCAACTATATGCCAATAAAATGGAAAACCTAGAAGAAATGGACAAATTCTTAGAAAAGTACAATCTTCTAAGAAGAAACCAAAACAAAATAGAAAAGATGAATGGAACATTCACAATGCTAAAAATGAAAATGTGATTTAAAAACTTACAACTAACATAAGTCCATGACCAGATGGCCTCACAGGTGAATTCTATCAAAGATTTAGCAAAAAGTTAACATCTATACTTCTAAAACTATTTCATGTTTGCAGAGGAAACAATACACTGAAAATTTTCCTATCAGACCATCACCCTGGTACCAAATCCAGACAAAGATACCACAAAAAGCTATAGGCCAATATCACTGAGAAAAAAAGAAAACTATAAGCCAATATCACTGAGGAACAAAGATGCAAAAATCCTGAACAAAATACTAGCAACCAAAACCAGAAATACAATAAAAGTATTATACACCATGATCAAGTGGGATTTATCCCAGGGATGCAAAGATTTTTCAATATCTGCAAATCAATCAGAGTGATAGACCACATTAACAAACTGAAGAATAAAACCCCCATGATTCTCACAATAGATGCAGAAAAAAGCTTTTGACAAAATTCAACACCAAATTCTGAAGAAAACCCTCCTGAAAGTGGGCATAGAGGAAACTTATCTCAACATGATAAAGGTTGTATATGACAAACCCACAGCTAACATCATTCTCAATAATAAAAAGCTGAAATAAAATCTGCTAATATCAATCATAGAAGAAAAAGTAATAAAAGGAATCCAAAGTGGAAAGGAAAAAGTAAAACCATCACTGTCCAGATGACATGATACTGTACCTAGAAAAGCCTAAAGAAGCTACCAGAAGATTGTTAGAGCTCATCAATAAATTTGGTAAATTTGTAGGATACAAAATTAATACATAGAAATCAACTGCATTTCTATATACTAACAATGAAAAACCATAAAGAGAAATTTGGGAAACAATTCCATATACCCTCACCTTAAAAATAAATTAGTAAAAAACTAGGAATATACCTACCTAAAGAGACAAACACCTTTCCTCTGAAACCTATAAGATGCTGATGAAAGAAATCAAAGATGACACAAATAGATGGAAAGATACACCATGATCTTAGATTGGAAGAGTCTATATTGTCAAAATAACTATACTGCCCAAGGCAATCCACAGATTCAAAGCAATCCCTATCAAATTACCTTTTCTCTACACTCTTGCCAGCATTTATTGTTTGTAGGCATTTTTTTTTTCTATCCCATTCTGAGTTTTTTTTTACCTAATTCATATATTTCTTAGAGAATTATCTTTTGCATCAATAACTTGATTTATTGGTATAAAAAATAACTGATAATTTTTATTTGTATATCTGTAGTTACATTTTTTCTTAGATTTGTTATTGTTCTCTGTATTTAATCTCTTTTTTGAAAGGACACAATCCCTATTCAAAACTCACTTACTCTATTATATACATACTTTGTGGCCTGTGAAGCCATAATCTGCAGGCTTTCCAATATCCTAGTCATTTTCCAAGATTTTCATCAATTTCCTTTTTCCTCTGAAACATGAGTTTGCTCTGAGAGCAGGACAGTTCCTATAGCAACATCCAAAGTAGGCTTTCCATTCTCACTCCCCATACAAATAAGGTCAGAATCTTCCTAAATTCCCAGTCATCAGTGTCATGGGGTGGAAGTGGGAAGGTGGTGGTAGCAAATGGTAAATGGTATAGCAAATGGTAAATGGTATAAACTTCAAATTAGTAGGTATTCTTATTGGAAGATAGAAGAGCAATGATCTGTTAGTGTCATCTGTGAAACCTGTGAGTGTCACTATTCAATGTTCCCTAGTGTCTTCACCAGACCTTAATCTAAAGGATAATTTCAAAGCTATTTATATAGTCTTTTCCTAAAATAATATAGTAGACTGGCTTAGGGCTTCCCTTGATATTTTATGGACTATATTACAGTCTAAACTTCTGTGATAATGACACTAGAATTTAGAGGTTTTTATCAGTTAGAATTTTAATTTTCTCTCTTATAACAGTCCAGAGGTGAGCTACAAATGATGGTTCTGCCACTTTTCAACATGCCACTTCCATCTCTGGGTCCTAAAGAGGTGCTCCAATTGCTACCATGTTCTATGTCAATTGGGAAAAAAAAAACAGCCTAAAAGTGAGAGTTATGTTTTATTTAGAACAAAACTGAGGACTTAGGCCATAACACAGTATCTCAGATACCTCTGAGAGACAGCTCTGAAGTGGTAAGGGAGGAGCCAGGATACATAGGAGATTTTGCAACAAAGACCAGTTAGATGGAACATCAAAAGATTAAAGAAATTCAGACATCTCAAGTTAAGGAAATTAGCCCTTATCTATGTATGGAAAGATGAAAGTCTGGGCTCACTGAAATCATTCCTTTGATATACACTTTGGATATCTGGGACCAGTATGCTTTGCTTTCTCATCCTGAGTCTCCTCAGGGTGCACTATCAGAGGAGGCTGCAGTGGCTGAGGACTTGATTGCAGGCAACCTGTTTGCATCCTGAGTTCCCTCAGGGCTCACCATCAGGGTGGCTATAATGGCTGATGGCCAGAACATCCTTTGTTCACTGATACAGCAGGTGGCATGCTTAGTCCACACCTAGCTACCAAGAAAGTGAATGATAAAGAGGCAAGTAGTTTCCTTATTAAAGATGCGACCAAGTTCACACACATTGGGGTTTTTTTATCCATATATGACTGTAAGTGAGGCTGGATATGTGATGTCTAAGTGGATGGTATTATGCACTGATAAAATATAGAGTTTGTATTATTTAAAAAGAAGAAAGGGGAGTTCCCTTGTGGCACAGTGTGTTAAGGATCTGTCATTGTCATTGCAGAAAATTGCTGCTGTGGCTCAGGTTTGATCCCTGGCCTGGAAAATTCCACATGCATATGCACAGCCAAAAAATAAAGAATAAATAAAAAGAAGAGACAGTAGATATTAGTGGGACAATGAACAGTTTCACACAGCATAGGAATAGCCATATGGGTTGGGGCTCCCTTTGTTCAGTGTTGCTAATTGACAGAAAATGCAGGTGCTAATGGCTAATTGAGTGTGCTCGACCTCTGCAATTCCTTGTCTTCTGGGAGCCTAGATTTGGATGTGTTTGGGTAGAGCAGGAATTAAGTAAAGAAGAAGGAAGATGCTATGGTGGTTGAGCTCTGTTAGGGAGTTTGCTGCTTGCCTAGCTTTTTTGTTAAACTCATTTTTTTCATGTGTGGTAATTCAGTCAACTGAGTCTTCGAATCCTTCCTCACAATATGAGTCTACAGTAAAAATTCTCTACTTTATTTGGCAAGCATCTGATAGGGGTAAGTGATTTGGATGGCTGTCTTCAGTAAATGTGAGGGAGGACAATCTTAAGAGGTTGAGGCATTGATGCAAATCAATTTCTTGTTATTTTGGTGGTTTCTCTGAGACTTAGCCTTATAATTATGAGCTTTGGACTTTTTTTTTTCTTTTAAAAGAAACCATCCTAATTATATCTCTGGTGGAGAAGCCTGGCTTTGCTTTTTGTTGTGGATTTATCAGTGGTGATTGGATTTTCCTTAATTTGTTGCCAATTGTTTTATTTGTAAAATATTTCAACATACCAAAAAGTAATGTTTTTTATTTCCTCAAAATGTCCTCAAATTTTCTGGGTTTTTGAGAGTACCCTTCTTTGTTTTTTGGCTCTATGCATGTTTTTCTCTGCTTTTGTTCTTTAAGAGAGAAGGTGGCTTATCAGTTAGGAATATGTTTGGCTGTGGATAACAGAAATTCAAAATGAGTGGCTCAAGGAAGAGAAAAATTTCTTTCTTTTTCACATGAACAAAATCCAGAGGTAAAATTATCTGGGGCTGACATTGTGATTCCGTGATCACTGGGGACCCCAGATCCTTCTGTGTCTTTTCTTTAAACTTTTCAATATATGTCTTCTATTTTGTGGTTTGAGAGGACTGTTTCAGGAGTTCCTGCTATGGTGCAGTGTGTTAAGCATCCAGTATTGCCTCAGCTGCGGCATATGTTGCAGTTGCAGCTCAGATTCCCTGGCCCAGAAACTTCCATATGCCATAGGTGCAGCCATTAAAAAAAAAAAAAAAGGTGATGGTTCAGCCCAGCCATCAAGAAGATAGAAACAGCAAAGAAGGGCACACTCATTATATTACATTCCACTAAATATATCTTAATCATTTGGCTACACTGAGTTACGACAGTGACTGGAGAACATACCCAGCTCAAAAGTAGAGGTTTTATTACCGGAGTAGAAGGGGAAATGAATATCAGGTGACAAATATGCCACAAAAGGAGAAATAAATATTTAGGTTAAAGTTACCATCTTAACATACACACACACAAAGTTTCTTTCTTAAAACTCTGTAAAAAATAATTGTGTTTATTGTACTAACAGGGAAAATTGTATATATCAGTACACCCTTAGCAATGCTGATGATGACATACTTTGATGTGGACATGGTTTCATCCATAAATTCCTTTGCAATTTTATTTTAACCTCAAGAAGAAAATCATAGGGAGTTCCCATTGTGGCTTAGTGGCAATGAACCCAACCAATATCCACGAGGATGCAGGTTCAATCCCTGGCTTTGCTCAGTGGCTTAAGCATCCAGCATTGCCATAAGCTGTGGTGTAGGTTGCAGATGTGGCTGGAATCCTGTGTTGCTATGGCTGTGGTGTAGGTCAACATCTGCAGCTCCAATTCAGGCTCTATCCTGGGAACGTCCATGTGCTGTAGGTGTGGCCCTAAAAAGAAAAAAAAAAAAGAATCGAAGCTTAGCTAATACATAAGAATGTGGTCTGTGAGGGGCTTGGATTGCATTATTTAGCATTTGAAATCCCCTTTATATTGTAGTTTATACCACATGAATATTTCACTATCTGGGGGACACTTAGCAAATTCATACATTTTATTAAAGAGAGTGAATTTAGCAAAAGGGAACCAAACAGGTTCTTATAGAAATCAGTATTATTGTTATTGTAGAGAAAATGGTCCTAAAGTCACCTTTCTATTCTGGGTGTCTTGATATACTAAAAGTTAAAAACAAAGTGTCCAAGGAGGAGGCTGTATTAAAGGAGCAGTGATATACACTCTTTTTTGTGTAAAGCTTAGGGAACAGGAAGCTAAGACATTTTATATTGATGAACATCGGGTGAAAGATCTTGGCATGAACACTGCAGTTTTCAAATAATAAGCTTTTGAACTAGTACAGGGCTATTACAGCAGAGCAGCAGCCTAGCACTCTTGTCATCTGTGATAAGGACATCAATATTAGTCATTGTCAACCTTCATTAAGTTCAGATATTACATTCTTCCATCCCTAAGGGTGTGTTTCATTGATGTTTTTCTTAGCAAACAACACAAGGACATAGGGACACAAGCTCACATCAAACTGGCATTTAGAGCCATATTTTTTTCATTTCCTCCATTGGTCATTTACTGCAAAGGAAGAAAATGGTTTTCAATAATTCTTTCAATTTTATCAAACTTATAATGGATGCTTAATCTTTCTCAAGGAACTAATTTTAGTAATTTTAAAGTGAAAAGAAATATTATGATTTAAAATATATGTTTCTATATGCATTTTTATTTTGTAAGTCTCACGTATAGAAAGCATGGTAAGCATAAGTATGTATTTTTATATTCTAGCTTTTTTTGGTGTTTCATTCATTTATTAAATTCATTTGGGATTTCATTTTCAACTACCTCACATGTATTAATGAACTTTTTATGACTGTATGATCCCTTGCTGAGAATGAAATCAACTTGTGCTTTTAAGCTCTATAAAATCCCTACTTCTGTGTGGATAAAATGCCTCATCTACTCATGGCCTGACTGTCAGTGAGAGATGCCCCATTGGAATAGCTTCAAAAGCTAAGTCCTGGGCACTATTTCAATGGACTACCACACAACCACACATCAAGGACCTAGACACAGCATACTGTGGTCAACCTGCAGGTTACCGAAAAGAGTCATGCCAAAGGGGAAGTTAGCAAAGAACAGGGGGAGGAAACAAAGTGACTTCCAGACCCTTGCATTTTGAATCCTGGCTTTGATTTAGCTCAAATTCTTACCAATATTCAGACTTCATTCAGTTGTCAGCCATGAGTAATTTTCCAAATCTTTCAAAGAAAACAAGAGCTTCTGGTTCACTCATGGCTGCTTGCTCAAGTTGTGGAACATGTCTGATTACAAACACTTCAGATATCCCCATTCCAAAGTGAAATAGTCATGGAAATAACTAATGATTAGAAAACTTTAAGTCCCTCCCATTCCAAATATGGTGGGTTTCTCTGGGAAAAAAAAAATAAGGAAGAAAAAAATCTGCTGTAGAGTGAGTGAATAATACCAATAATACCAATACAGAGAGGGTAAAAGAGGAGAATGTAAAACCATGCAAAATAGGCCTAGAAACAAAACCGTTCAATGAAGTCAAATTATTTCTGTTTGTCAAGTACATTTATTCCAATTCTTAAGCATGAACATATGCTCAGATTGTATATTTACATGAGCTTTATGAATTGCAACTCCGATGATTATGAGACAGTGTTGTTCTGGCTTAGCTTTAGCTTCCCTCCTACACATATCTATTTACATAAATAATGTATAACAAAATGGAAACTTATTAGAGTTAATTCTGACTGCCCCTCACTTGATGCATACTCTCAACTCATTCTCCCCTGAGACAGCCCCAGAAGAAAGCGGAGGGGCTGAGGATTAAACCTGTACCTCCACAGCGACTCAAGCAGCTGCAGTTGGATTCTTAACCCACTGTGCCATGGTGGGATCTCCCAGAAGAAAGTGCTTTATATAGGAGGATGCTGCCTCTACTCACTGCTGCCTTCTATGAAGCTGCTCCCTATTTCCAATGGGCTACCTTTTCATAATTCATGGTTTTCTCCATGGATACTAGCATTAAACTTCTTCATTCTAATTACATAAGACAACCAGTATGTATAAGAAATTTCTTTGTGGCACTCAGTCATATATACTGACTGAACTCCAGTTCTATGCCAGGCAGAACACAGGCAATAAGGCATCTTAACTTATCACTAAGGAGTAAGTAAAATTATGAGAAGCAACAACTATGAGGGAGCTTCTTGACTAACCAGAGCTACCAGTAAGATTTAGGACAATGTCCTATTCATTCTTTCCATCCCTGCTACAAAATCCTAGGGACTTAGCCTTTTTTCCTTCTTTCTCTCATTACTACTCTATCCTTTGGGATTCCTCACCCTTGAACTGACAGTAGATGCATTATGGTTTACTCAGCTCCTTTTTTGTTGTTGTTGTTGCTACTCTTGAAGAAAAACACACCAGATCTTTTTTTTTTTTTTTTTTTTTTTGGCATGCCCATGGCATGTGGAATTTCCCAAACCAGGGATGGAAACTGAGCCACAGCAGTGACAACACCAGATCCTTGTTTCATGGGGATAATTTTCACTTCTGGAAAATTATTGACTAAGGAACATTCATTTAGGTGGATTTATTGCTCTGGTCATATGACAGAGGTTTTCTATCTTTTTCTTTTGGCAAAAGAACTATTTTGTTTTTGTTTATTTTTTTTTATTTTTTATTTTGTTGTTGTTGTTGTTGTTGTTGCTATTTCTTGGGCCGCTCCCGCGGCATATGGAGGTTCCCAGGCTAGGGGTTGAATCGGAGCTGTAGCCATCAGCCTACGCCAGAGCCACAGCAACGCGGGATCCGAGCCGCGTCTGCAACCTACACCACAGCTCACGGCAACGCTGGATCGTTAACCCACTGAGCAAGGGCAGGGACCGAACCCGCAACCTCATGGTTCCTAGTCGGATTCGTTAACCACTGCGCCATGATGGGAACTCCTGTTTTTTTTTTTTTTTTTCCCAAATAAAATATTTTAATATAGTCCAATATATATAACCAATAAAATCTAAAATTTTTTGTTTAAAATCTAGATGGAGGTTCCAAATCCCACTCATTTTTGCCTTCCCTCACAACTATCCACTGCATAGAATTTTAGGTCTTCATGGAACACAGCTGAAAAGACTTATGGTATTTCCTAAAAAGCCTACTTCCTTAAAAATAAAATTAAGCTTTACTTTTTAAAAATAGAGTCTTAAAATTTATCTTTATTCATTGTAAAAATTTTAGAAAGTGCAGAAAAGTATTTTAAAAACAAGAGCGAGAAACAGTCATTATTCTAGCACTCAATGCTGTAATCACTATTCACATTTGCTATATATATATTTCCAGCCTCTACTTTTTAATGGTAAATCTTATCTCTCTTACCTTGGGAATTTATATTATAATCAAGACAAAGCTTAATGTAGTCTGAAGAACATGTGCTTTTGAATCAGATAGGTTTGCATTCAAAATTTTGTGTCTAAGGTAAGGTACTTAACTCCTATGAGCCTTAGTTCTGCTGCCAGCCCCCATCTTATTTTTTAAATAGCTATATAAAACTTCCGTCAAAATGCTGCTGTGAAGACTTAATGGGTAAATATGCAAAGTACCTTGGAAAGCCCTGACACAATGATTATCTATCTCCTGTCTTATTCTTTTTCCTAAACAAATAAAGCTTCTACATTAAAACAAGGCAACATCAGATAATCAAGAGGTAGTTGAGAATATTTTTTAAAAAAGAATTTGAGTTGAGAAGCATTCTGTTCTATCCTCTGTAATCACACTAAGTTGATCACCCCTGCTACCTATGCATAAAGATTAACTTGTACTATCCCTGGCCTCTCAATAAAAAATGAATAAGATAAGTTAATAGAAAACTCTATGCTATTTGTGCTCACCAGTGTTTTTACTGTTCATGTGTATGGTTTATATAAAAAGCATAGTGGATAATAGTGCCAATTTTAACTCTTTCACTTACTAGCTCTGTGACCTTGGTAAATCATTGAACTTTTCTAAGCCTTAGCATCATCTTATAAAATTGAGATAAAATATGATCATATATGCAAAGTATTTGGGATGGTGCCAGGAATATAGAAAGTGCTAAATCATTATTAGTGATCACTATCAACATTATTCAAAATTTAATATAAACTCATAAATGGCAAAAGACTATGTAATGTATGTTTAGCAGTTAAATCTGTTCCCTATTTTCATAAGTGTTTTATTTTGATGGTACTGGAGGTAATAATGATATTTTATGACTAAAAAGTCATCAAGTAGTGAAAATCAGCCAAAGGAACTACAAATTTTATTACAAGGACAAAAAAAATCAAATTGAAAACTACAAACTAGGTTTATCTTGCCCTTGTCCAATAAGAGTTAAGGGCATGCTAAATTGAGAACTGATTAACTGGGTAAGAGAGGAAAGTAATCCAAAGAAAAGGACCTTTCCTTAAAAAAGTAGCAAATGGACTTCTCAAAGTCAAACCTGAGATCTCTTCCACCTAACAATTATTCACTCTGACAGAGAAATGCTTTTGAGATGCAGTACAAAGTTTCATCATTTTCAGAAAATAAAATGCTATGCTGGAAACCTGTTAACTCCGGAGTGCAGATCAAGGTGTTATTTGAAAATATTCCTTCCACAAACCCTGAAGGAATTTAATCAGTTGCTCTTCTCTCTATGTATATGAGACATGGTCAGCAGAAATGCTCATACTAAGTGGTCCCAAGCTTCTAAAGCTAAGGATAAGATACACATACTTTCTAGGGCAGACAGAGCTCTGAAACTCTTTCTCTGCCTGTCTTGATTTACTAGGTTGAGTTCCAGGATTGTAGTATATAGAATAATTCTTGAGTTTATTTCTATATATACCCTAATGACAGCAGAGGGCAAGTGTACTGCAACAATTGTCAATATGTTTTCCTTAGAGCATTGGTACATTTACAGGTGCTCAATCTTTGGTCTGTATACAAATCAACTGAGGAAGCCAGTTAAAATACAGATTCCTGGGCTGAATCCTGGAGGTAAGCCAGAAGTTTATATTTGAATATCTCTTTTTTTTTTTTTTGGAACCAGGAATCAACACATTTCACAGGCTCCAGAGGAAACACAGTCTACATATATTTGGAAAAATAAAAATAAAAGCAAAAGCGTTACTTTTTCTTAGTACATGAGGTTGCAAAAAAATTTGGCTCTGGCTACCACATCAGGACAGAAGAGTGGAGTGAAAATGAGTTTATCAGTGGCCAACTAGAAACTTGCACCTGTATATTATGGGGTAAAGGGAGAAAAGCATTCACTGAAGAGGCTTCGCTTACCCAGGATCACAAGAGGATAAACAGTCTCTTAACTAATCATTAGCTTTTAGGGGAAAGGAGTTACATAACAGAGGAACAGGAAAGGGGATATTAAAAGCAGAGGGTTGGCAGGGACATGAAAGAGGGATGGAGGCATTGATACAACTCTTAGGCAATAAAGGTACATTATTTTGCTGGGTTTTTTTTTTTTTTTTTGTCTTTTTGCCTTTTCTAGGGACACTCCTGCGGCATATGGAGGTTCCCAGGCTAGGGGTCTAATCGGAGCTGTAGCCACCAGCCTACACCAGAGCCACAGCAACGCGGGATCTGAGCCACATCTGCAACCTACACCACAGCTCACGGCAATGAGGGATCATTAACCCACTGAGCAAGGCCAGGGATTGAACCGGGAACCTCATGGTTCCTAGTCAGATTCCTTAACCACTGCGCCACGACAGGAACTCCTGTTTTTGTTTTTTCTTTTTGGCCCTGCCCAGAGAATGTGGAAGTTCTGGGGACAGGGATTAAACCCACACCACAGCAGTGACAATATAAGATCCTTAACCCACTGGGCCATCAGGGAATTCCCAAAAAAGCTATGTTTTTATTTTATTTTATAAAGATTTTTATTTTTTCCATTATAGATGGTTTACAGTGTTCTGTCAATTTTCTACTGTATAGCAAGGTGACCCAGTCACACATACATGTATATATTCTTTTATTTCACATTATCATTCTCCATCATAAGTGACTAGATATAGTTCCCAGGGCTCTATAGCAAGATATCATTGCTTATACATTCCAAAGGCATTAATTTGTGTATCTATTAACCCCAAATTCCCAGTCCCTCCCACTCCCTCCCCCTCCTCCTTGGCAACCACAAGTCTGTTCTCCAGGTTCATGATTTTCTTTTCTGTGGACAGGTTCATTTGTGCCATATATTAGATTCCAGATATAAGTGACATCATATGGTATTTATCTTTCTCTTTCTGACTTACTTCACTCAGGATGAGATCTCTGGTTGCATCCACGTTGCTGCAAATGGCATTATTTTGTTCCTTTTTATGGCTGAGTAGTATTCCATTGTGTATATATACCACATCTTCCGAATCCAATCATCTGTCATTGGACATTTGGGTTGTTTCCATGTCTTGGCTATTGTGAATAGTGCTGCAATGAACATGCGGTGCATGTGTCTTTTTCAAGGAAAGTTTTGTCTGGAAATATGCCCAAGAATGGGAATTCTGGGTCGTATGGTAGTCCAATGTATAGTTTTCTAAGATACCTCCATACTGTTCTCCATAATGGTTGTACCAGCTTACATTCCCACCAGCAGTGCAGGAGGGTTCCCTTTTCTCCACACTCCTTCCAGCATTTGTTATTTGTCGACTTATTAATGATGGCCGTTCTGACTGGTGTGAGGTGGTATCTTGTGGTAGTTTTGATTTGCATTTCTCTAATCATCAGGGATGTTGAGCATTTTTCCATGTTCCTGTTGGCCATCTGTACATCTTCCTTGGAAAAAATGTCTATTCAGGTCTTTTGCCCATTTCTCCATTGAGTTGTTGGCTTTTTTGCTGTTGAGTTGTATAAATTGTATATTTTAGAGATTAAGCCCTTGCCGGTTGCATTGTTTGAAACTATTTTCCCCCATTCCGTAAGTCGTCTTTTTTTTTTTTTTTAAAGGTTTCTTTTGCTGTGCAAAAGCTTGACAGTTGATTAGGTCCCATTGGTTTATTTTTATTTTTGTTTCTGTTGCTTTGGGAGACTGACCTGAGAAAACATTTGTAGGTTTATATCAGAGAATGTTTTGCCTATGTTCTCTTCTAGGAGTTTTATGCTGTTTTATCTCATTTTTAAATCTTTAAGCCATTTTGGTTTTATTTTTGTGCATGGTGTGAGGGTGTGTTCCAGTTTCATTGATATACATGTGGCTGTCCAGTTTTCCCAGCACCACTTGTTGAAGAGACTGTTTTTTCCCATTTTATATTCTTGCCTCCTTTGTAAAAGATTAATTGACCATAAGTGTCTGGGTTCTCTGTTCTGTTCTACTGGTCTATATGTCTGTTTTGGTACCAGTACCACACTGTCTTGATGACTGTGTCTTTGTAATATTGCCTGGAGTCTGGGAGAGTTATGCCTCCTGTTTGGTTTTTGTTCCTCAGAATTGCATTGGCAATTCTGGGTCTTTTGTATGTTTCAAACTCATGTATCTCTGACTCCATTTCCATTGCCTTAACCACAACACTAATGGTTCAAACTTAGAATGTTTTAGGATCATATAGAAAACTTGTTAAAATGAAGATTCCTAAAATCCACTGCTGAATTCTTACTCAGTAGTGTTGAAACTGAGCACAAGTGATCCTGATGAAAGGCAAGTTTGTATTAGGATCTATATCCAAAGCTAAGCTGCTGTATAGAAGAACTCCCAAAGAGCAAAGATAGAAGTTTATTTGTCTCTCATAAATATGTACTGGTCCAGCATAGATATGTGTTCTGACCCACAAGCTAATGCAGATACCCACATTTCTTCTATATTCTTGCTCTGTCATATCCTATTGCATTGTCTTTGTCTACAGGGTTTGAGTCCTTGCTCACCAGCTGCCCATAGAAAGGAGGGATGAGGGGAAGTTAAGGGGTAAACATTTTCCTTTTAGGAAGTGACATCACAGTTGAACATATTGTTTTGGCCAATAACCCTGATGAAAAAGTAGTCTCATAACCACACTGAGCTGCAAGGCAAGTGTAGGATTATAGTCTCTTAATAAACAGTATATGCACTGCTAAAACTTAAGGGCTATCCATTACTAAAATAAAGAAGGGGAGAATAGATATTAGGACTGAGCCAGCAGTCTCTGCCATAGTATTCAGACTCTACTTTTTTTTTTTTTCTGTCCACACCCACGGCATAGAGAACTTCCAGGGCCAGGGATTTAACCTATGCCACAGCAGCTACCCAAGCCACTGCAATGACAATGCTGGATCCTTAACCCTCTGTGTCACAAGAGAACTCCAGACTCTACTTTCTTAAAAGACTGAATGTCTATAGAATACCTTGGATGAAGTTAATCCTGATAAATGCTATAACAGATACCCATGTGAGGACTAGTTGTTAGCAGAGGCCCTGAGAAAACCCAGAGAAGCAGCTTGATCTCAATTCCAAAATATCTATGTTAGTTATAATAATACCATTGTTTAAGTAAAAAAGACACCCCTCACCCCCTGCACCAAAGGACATATTAATTTATGTTAACAGGTTCAAAAACCCATCCCCTGGACTTTCACATCTAATGTGATCTCACTCTCAAGGCTTTTGGCACTGGAAAAGTAATTGAAAGCTTCAGAAATACAAAGAAAAGAGCAATCACATTCAATTGGAAAAGTTCATAAGAGGTTTTCTGGGAGAAGTGACAGTTTGATAGATATTGAAAGATGTAAAATCTTGACAAAATAAGTTGAAAAGGAGAATGTTCCTATTCTAGTTCAAGGAAACAACATGATGACAGGGGCAGAACAAGCAAAAAATAAGTGAACAAGAAGCATTCTCAATGAACCTCTAATTCAACTCAAGGATATTTTGAATAACCCCAAAAAGAAGTATTGGTGAGGCAAGAAGGGGAAATTAACTTTAAAATAAAAACCAACACACACACACAGACACACAAAGGAGTTCCCATCGTGGCACAGTGGAAATGAATCCAACTAGGAATCATGAGGTTGTGTGTTTTATCCCTGGCCTCGCTCAGGGTGATAAGTATCTCGTGTTACCCTGAGCTGTGGTATAGGTCACAGTCATGGCTCAGATATGGTGTTGCTGTGGCTGTGGTGTAGGCTGGAAGCTGTAGCTCCACTTCAGCCCCTAGCCTAGAAACCTCCATATGCCATGGGTGAAGCCCTAAAAAGCAAAATAAAATAAAATAAAAACCATCAAGTTGCAGTTCTTCTACTCCTTTATCTACATATGAATTTAATTTTTTTCATGGGTTAGGGATATTATAAATATGACACTAAGTTTAGCATTCCACTGACTTGACACCAAGAGAAACACATGTTCAAGCAAATTAAAGGGGTGAGTGGTTAAATACACCAGACTCTGCTCTACAAAGTTTCTCTCTCATTATCATTAAATTATCTCCCTAATGCTTCTGAATTTGTGCAGTGTACATCAACTCTAATTTCTTTTTTTCCAGCTTTTCATGCTTTCTAGTCCAGATGATAACATTTTAATATATTATTTTTGCTATATGAATATACAGTTAATCTTTATTAGTATTTCTAGCCACCCAGAAAAGAGGCTGTGTAACAGAAATAGCTGAATTTCATCTAATTGTATTAAGAGCTCGTTTGACAATAGCTAGGGGCAAAGCTCTAAAGTGTTGCAGAAATTGTCAGATGTCCTTAGTCTTTATTGACATGTTTCACACATCACTTTTCAAAAGTTACTCTTTCTTTATAATGTGTCAATACTTATTCCTTTTGTTAAGTACTTTCTCCATATATACTTAACATTTTTCTGTTGAAGTACATCATGAACCATTGTCAGTCACTCATGTGAATAATAGTAGGAAACAGTGGAGATGTTTAAATTTAACATGTTAAATTTCCCAGTTAGAAAAATCTGAACTCACTAACTTGACATTTCTGAAATAGAAGATGCCATTGACCATCAACTGACACACACTGTATTTGTTTATATGGTAGAACATTTACCTTGGAGTCACACAAACTGCAGTTCAAAGCCTGGGTTTGTCACCTGCTAAGTATGTGACCCTAGGCAAGTCACATAAACATAAAGGAATTAATACATGTAAAACAATTTGCGCAATACCTGGCACATAGTAAATGCTCAATAAGTGGTGATTTTTTTACTGGGTATATAAGTGATAAATAAATGATAATCATTTTATCAAAAGATGATTTTTAAATATGTGTTTGTGACTTTAATTTTTTAACACCAACTCTTTAGAAATTCTAAAGGCAGCAAAAGATCTTAATATCTTTTTTGGAATAGTAAATGATGGATTCAGAAATTATTGCCACAAGGTTTAATCTCATTTGAAGCAAAACTTTGAAATGATGAAAATTAAGTCATTTTTGTTATAGTTAGAAATAAAATAAATCATCTGAAGCACTGACTTCTCCTTTAAAAATCTTTCATATCAAATGTGCCTCATGGTTTTCTTTTTCAAATGGGCCATTCCATTTTTATTTTTTGTAATGAATTTGCTCATTTTGTTTTAGACAAAAGAATATATTATACTACATTGAAATTTCAAGGAATGTTCCCTTTTCTCCACACCCCCTCCAGCACTTGTTATTTGTGGATTTATTAATGAGGGCCATTCTGACTGGTGTGAGGTGGTATCTCATGGTAGTTTTGATTTGCATTTCTCTAATAATCATGGATGTTGAGCATTTTTTCATGTGTTTGTTGGCCATCTGTATATCTTCTTTGGAGAAATGTCTATTCAGGTCTTTTGCCCATTTTTCCATTGATTGACTGGTTTTTTTTCTGCTGGGTTGTATAAGTTGTTTATATATTCTAGAGATTAAGCCCTTGTCAGTTGCACCATTTGAAACGATTTTCTCCCATTCTGTAAGTTGTCTTTGTGTTTTCTTTTGGGTTTCCTTTGCTGTGCAAAAGCTTTTCAGTTTGATGAGGTCCCATGGGTTTATTTTTGCTCTAATTTCTGTTGCTCTGGGGGACTGACCTGAGAAAATATTCATGATGTTGATGTCAGAGAGTGTTTTGCCTATGTTCTCTTCTAGGAGTTTGATGGTGTCCTGTGGTATATTTAAGTCTTTCAGCCATTTAGAGTTTATTTTTGTGCATGGTGTGAGGGTGTGTTCTAGTTTCATTGCTTTGCATGCAGCTGTCCAGGTTTCCCAGCAATGCTTGCTGAATAGACTTTCTTTTTCTCATTTTATGTTCTTGCCTCCCTTGTCAAAGATTAATGGACCATAGGTGTCAGGGTTTATTTCTGGATTCTCTATTCTGTTCCATTGGTCTGTCTGTCTGTTTTGATACCAGTACCACACTGTTTTGATGACTGTGGCTTTGTAGTATTTCTTGAAGTCTGGGATAGTGATGCCTCCTGCTGGGTTTTTGTTTCTCAGGATTGCTTTGGCGATTCTGGGTCTTTTGTGGTTCCATATAAATGTTTGGATTGTTTGTTCTAGTTCTGTGAAAAATGTCCTGGGTCATTTGATAGGGATTGCATTGAATCTGTCGATTGCTTTGGGTAGTATGGCCATTTTTCCAATATTGATTTTCCCAATCCAGGAACATGGAATATCTTTCCATTTCCTTACATCTTCTTTGATTTCTTTGATTACTGTTGGTGGGAATGTAAACTGGTACAGCCACTATGGAGAACAGTTTGGAGATACCTTAGAAATCTATCCATAGAACTTCCATATGACCCCGCTATCCCACTCTTGGGCATCTATCCGGACAAAACTCTACTTAAAAGGGACACATGCACCCGCATGTTCATTGCAGCACTATTCACAATAGCCAGGACATGGAAACAACCCAAATGTCCATCGACAGAGGATTGGATTCGGAAGAAGTGGTATATATACACAATGGAATACTACTCAGCCATAAAAAAGAATGACATAATGCCATTTGCAGCAACATGGATGGAACTAGAGAATCTCATACTGAGTGAAATGAGCCAGAAAGACAAAGACAAGTACCATATGATATCACTCATAACTGGAATCTAATATCCAGCACAAATGAACATCTCCTTAGAAAAGAAAATCATGGACTTGGAGAAGAGACTTGTGGCTGCCTGATGGGAGGGGGAGGAGGAGGGAGTGGGAGAGATTGGGAGCTTGGGCTTATCAGACACAACTTAGAATAGATTTACAAGGAGATCCTGCTGAATAGCATTGAGAACTTTGTCTAGATACTCATGTTGCAACAGAAGAAAGGCTGGGGGAAAAATGTAATTGTAATGTATACATGTAAGGATAACCTGACCCCCTTGCTGTACAGTGGGAAAATAAAAAAAAAATTATAAAAAAAGAAAAAGAAATTTGAAGGAATATTAGAGTTGAGGTAGAACACATTATAAAGTAGTTAGAGTATCTTAGGGAAAATTTAAAAATAATGAGAGTATCTGATACTTTTTTATTAGTTACAAATTATTTTAAACATGGTGTACAACTTGAATAATCTTTTGATCTGCCTTTGGCAGCTATATATACAGAGTAAAATAGTTTTGTTCACACTTTGCCTAGTAAAAATCTTCATATTCAATTTACCTTTCTCATCTATATATACACGATTATTAGATTTGTGTGGTTAAATTAATGCACATCCTCATTCACAGCACCCCCCCCAAGTGAATACTACTATGAACATTTCTCTATGTTTACTTTAAAAATATTATTCTTAAGTCAAATCCTTTTGAGAATACAATACATAGAAAACAATATGCTAAATGCTATGGGAGTAAGAAAGATTAAGGTAGTGTGGTATAGTAGAAAAGAATTGCCTTTGAAGTCTGACACTTGGTTCAAATCCTAACTCTTGCCATTTACATTACTATGTAACTTTCAGCAAGTTCATTAACCTTTGAGTTTCTCTGTAATAGTACATATTATTAATGATGACTTATTATTAATAATAAAGAGAATCAGATCTTAGAAAGTGACATAAAGAATGGCTACTATGGAGTAGATACTTATTCAATTAAAGCTGAGTATTATCAAAGAAAGCCAACACAAGGTGGCCCAAAGTTATGCAATTGCTTCCTACTGGTTAGAAAACTCAGATGTTACTAAGGGGCCTGCTGTAAACTGATCAAATGTTTTATGATCCACTGAGACCTGGAATGGTGTTTTCATGGACAAGGCAAATTTCTTAATTCTCTATTCTTACCCACAACACCCTCCCTCAGATGGCCAGAATTGTTAATCAATTCTGTTTCTAATACAAGTTTTTCTGTATCTGCGGAAATATGAATCCTCAAATAAAGAGGTCATACTTTACTAAAGACAGGGCTTATTTGTGTAATATGGAAGAATTAGTTAAATAATTGAACTATAAAAAGCTCCTATAATTAAAAAATACTTTAAATGCTTTAAAAATTATTATTTAGATTAGATCAAAAGATTAATTTACTTCCCAGAAACAACACACAACTATCAGCCCTAACAAAGAATTACATGATTTATTCCTAAAGGAACCCAAATGGATATGTGTTTAAATATGGAAAATTTCTAGAAATACATAAAAACAATTTTATGAGTGATTTTCTCTGTGCTGTATTATTGGGATTTGGGGGAGAATGTGAAAAGAAATTTTACTTTAGTGTTTTCTTCTTTTTTCCTTACTTCTTCCTTCTTTCTTTTCATTATTTTTTTTCTTCCTATCAGCTTATACTACTTTTATTATTTAAAAAGTAAATTCTCTAGAATATACAGGCAACTTATACAACTCAACAGCAAAAAAGCCAACAACTCAATGGAGAAATGGGCAAAAGACCTGAATAGACATTTTTTCCAAGGAAGATGTACAGATGGCCAACAGGAACATGGAAAAATGCTCAACATCCCTGATGATTAGAGAAATGCAAATCAAAACTACCACAAGATACCACCTCACACCAGTCAGAACGGCCATCATTAATAAGTCGACAAATAACAAATGCTGGAAGGAGTGTGGAGAAAAGGGAACCCTCCTGCACTGCTGGTGGGAATGTAAGCTGGTACAACCATTATGGAGAACAGTATGGAGGTATCTTAGAAAACTATACATTGGACTACCATACGACCCAGAATTCCCATTCTTGGGCATATTTCCAGACAAAACTTTCCTTGAAAAAGACACATGCACCGCATGTTCATTGCAGCACTATTCACAATAGCCAAGACATGGAAACAACCCAAATGTCCAATGACAGATGATTGGATTCGGAAGATGTGGTATATATACACAATGGAATACTACTCAGCCATAAAAAGGAACAAAATAATGCCATTTGCAGCAACGTGGATGCAACCAGAGATCTCATCCTGAGTGAAGTAAGTCAGAAAGAGAAAGATAAATACCATATGATGTCACTTATATCTGGAATCTAATATATGGCACAAATGAACCTGTCCACAGAAAAGAAAATCATGAACCTGGAGAACAGACTTGTGGTTGCCAAGGAGGAGGGGGAGGGAGTGGGAGGGACTGGGAATTTGGGGTTAATAGATACACAAATTAATGCCTTTGGAATGTATAAGCAATGATATCTTGCTATAGAGCCCTGGGAACTATATCTAGTCACTTATGATGGAGCATCATAATGTGAGAAAATAGTGTACATGTATGTGTAACTGGGTCACCATGCTATACAGTAGAAAAAAAAATGTATTGGGGAAATAACAATAAAAATAAATAAATAGACTTTAAATAACAACAAAAAAGTAATTAACAGAAGTTGCATGTAGAAGCAATGGGAAATGAAGGATGATTGAAGGCCTGTTTGAGAGTAAATAACTAACAGAAAAAAATAATTTTAAATCTCTATATTAAACTAAACAGAGAAAATAAATTCTATACAGATTAAAGACCTGAGCATGCAAAGCAAAATTCTCAAACTGTTTGGAAATATTTATAAAGTATGGTTTCTTGGTAAGGGAGTATTTTTTTTAAGACTCAATAGGCACAAATTGTATAGGAAAACTGTTAAATTTAACTACATAGAAATTCCTATTGTGGCTCAGCAGGTTGAGGAGCCAGTATGTCTCTGTGAGGATAAGGGTTCAATCCCTGGCCTCACTCAGTGGGTTAAGCATTTGGCCTTGCTGCAAACTGTGGCATAGTTGCAGATGTGGTTTGGATCTGGTGTTGCTCTGGCTGTGGCAGAAGCCTCAGATGCAGCTTGGGTTTGACCTTTGGTCTGGGAACTTCAACATGCCGGAGTAGTGGCTGTAAAAAAAAAGGAAACAAAGAAATTTGACTATATAAAAATTCAAAATATTGGGAAAGGAAAAATATAGCAAATATATGGCCTAAAAAGGTTTCCACTTCTAGCCATGATGGATTAATGAGGACCAAATTTACCAGCTAACCATAAAACAACTAGAAAACTGGGATAAATACATGAAACAATTATTTTCAATTTAGGCAAGAAGCAGCATAAAGACTGTCATTCCTGAGGAAAGGGAAACCAATAAGAACATCATTATCCCTTCCTAGCTTTCTACTTGGATGTACATTCCAACAGTACTGTTCAAGAAGGAAAAACACTCATGCCAATGCTGAGTTGAGGAGATAGAGATCAGAAGTGAAGAAATCACAGAGGCTGCAATGTGCGAGTTCAGGAGGAAGATATTCAGAGCAAAAACTCCAGATAGATGCATAAGGATTTTCATGATTCTTGCTAAATACTAGGTTGAACATGCATAGGATGTAATTCCAGGAGATTGAACAAAGAATAGCTGTGAGGCTGAATCTGAACAATTTCTGGAGCTTATACTGTGATGGGAGACATTTGCATCTGGGGTATAGAGTCCTTGTTGGAAGTCTAGGGCAATCAGTATATAGCCAAGAAGAGCAATGTCTTAGTAGTAGGGCTAACTTAGACATAGAACCACCATAGCAAAGCTTAAAATCAGACCTCCAATGAATCAGATTTTTCCAAAAGTAGATTAACTACCTGTCAAAACAAAGCTTTACACTGTGAAAACTTTAGGAAAATCCAGTATTCCATAATGTAAAACTCTCAGCGTTCAGCATCTAATAAAAATTTAGTACACATGTGTAGAAGCTAAAGCCTTTCACCAATAAACAGAAGAAGAAAAAATCACTCTCCAGAAAGATTCAGAATTAACAAAGATGAATTAGTGGACAATGACTTTAAAATAGTTGCAGATGGATATATGCTTCAGGATAATGTGGGAAGAAATGAGAAATTTAAAAAACAGATAAGGATTTTCTTGATGATCTAGTGGTTAAGGATCATGCATTGTCACTGCTGCATGAGGGGGGTTCAATCCCTGGCCCAGGAACTTCTGCATGCTTAGAGAGAAGCCAAAAAAAATAAATAAATAAATAAATAAATAAATAAAAATGAGTGGAGCCATATTGTGAATATATAACAATTTGTTTATCCAACCTCCTGTTGATGGACATATGGGAACTTTTTTCCTAGTTTTTGGCTATTATATAGATTTTGTATGAACATTTTAGAAAAAACTTTCTGTGAACATATGTTCTCATTTCTCTTGGGAAAATAGCTAGGAGTGGAATTTCTGGTTATGTGTATATGTGTTTAACTTTATAAGAACCTGCCAATTTTTTTTTTCCAATTTGCATTCTCACCAGCAAGGTATTAACTATTTGACGTACTCAACAACAGTTGGAATTATCATTATTTGTAATTTTAGCCATTCTTGTGGGTATATGATGATTTGTTTTAGTGTTTTAATTTGCATTACATTGATTTTAATCAGATATTTATGTACCTTTGACCATTTTAAATCTTTTGTGAAATGTCTATTTAAGTCTTTTGTCTATTTTTTATTTAAATTGTCTCATTATTGAGTTGTAAGCATTCTTGATACAATCTGAACTAAGTCCTTTGTCAGATCTATGCAGTGCAAGTATCTGTTCCAACTCAGCGGCTTGCCTTTTCATTTCCTTGACAGCATGAAATACTATTTTTTTCCATTTTGAAGAAACTGATTTTTCTTTTTCTTTTTCTTTTTCTTTTTTTTTTTTTTTTTGCTTTTTAGAGCTGTACCTGCAGCATGTTGAAGTTCCCAGGCTAGTTTAGGGGTCAAATCAGAGCTGCAGCTGCTGGCCTATGTCACAGCCATGGCAATGCTGAATCCTTAACCCACTAAGCAAGGCCAAGGATTGAACCTGCATCCTCATGGATACTATTGAAGAAATTGATTCTATCATTTTTTTCTCTCTTGTAGTTCATATTTTCTGCGTTGTATCTAAGAAATCTTTGCCTAAACCATGGTCACAGAGATTTGTGTGTGTGTGTCTCTCCTAGAAGCTTTATAATTTAGTGTTCATATTTGGTTCTCTGATCTATTTGGAGTTAATTTTTGTGTATGGTATCAGGTATGGGTTGATATTCTTTCTTTTTCCACATATGTATCCAGTTATTTGTTGAAAAGACTGTGTTTCTCTGTTGAATTGTCTTATTATTGCAGAACATTGATGTGGACCTATTTTTGAATTCTATTCTGTTTCATTGATCTATATGTTTATTCTTATCCCATGACACATTGAGATTTCTGTAGCTTAATAGTAGTTCTTGATATTAAGTTCTGTAAGTCTTCCAAATTTATTTTTGTTTTTTATAATGGTTTTAGCTATTCTAGCTCCTTTGCATATTTTATGTATAATTTTGAATGAAGTCATTAGTTTCTACAAATCAATTGCTGGAATTATGTTTGATATTGCAATAAATCTGTAGCTCAGTTTGTGGAGAATGGAGATCCTAACTTTATGAATCTTGTGATTCCATGAACAGAATATATCTTTCTATAAATTATTTGAATTTTTTTTCAGCAAAGTTATGTAATTTCAGTGTTTAAATATACTTTTTGTTTCTTTTTTATTTCCTTATTGCACTGGCTGGCATCTCCAGTAGGATATCAAATATAAATTGTGAGAATGAACATTGTCGTTTTTTCCTGAAGTTAGAGGAAATCATGTGTTATTTCATCGTTAAGTGTGATGTTAGCTGTAGGTTTTTCAGATGTACTTTATCAAGTTGAACAACTTTCCTGCTCTTTAGAAGTCTTCTTGAAGTTTTTCAAATGTTTTTTGGCATTTAGTTAGATGATATAATGGTATTTCCTGTTTATTTTGTTAGCACAATTAATTATAGTGACAGGTTTTTAAAATACTAAATCAGCCTTGTATCCTGGATTAAATAAACTGCACTTATTTGTGTTGTATTACTTTATATATTTTTGGATATTCATATTTTTTATGGGTTTTTTGTGTCTATATTCATGAAGGTCATTGGTCTATAACTGTTTTTCTTGTAATGACTTCATCTGATTTTGGTCTCTGGGTACTTCTGGAATCAAAACATAATTTGGGAAGTGGTCTCCCCTTCTTTATTTTCTAAAATAATTTGTGTAGGATTGGATTTATTTTTCTCCTCAAATACTTGACAGAATTTACCAGTGAACTCATCTGGGCTTGGAATTTTCATTATGAGAAGTTTTCTAACTACAAATGTAATTTTTTAATGAATATAATTCTATTCAGATTATCTCTTTCTTCTGTCTGCATTCTGAGAATTTGTCTTCTTTAAGGAATTTATAGAGGTTATTGGAAAAAAAACTATTCCTACTACATTCCCTCATTTCCCTTCTATTTGCTATATGTACTGATGATCTCCTGTTTCATACGGATATTGATCATTTATCTTCCCTCTTTTTTTTTTCTTTTCCAAGAACCACCTTTATGTGTCCTTGATTTTGTCTATATATTTTTTTGTCAATGATTTATGCTAGTTATTATTTTCTTTCTTCCTGTTTTGGTGTAGTTTAATCTTTGTTTTCTAGTTTCTTTATTTTATTTTTTATTTTTTTTTGTCTTTTTGCCTTTTCTAAGGCCCCTCCCGTGGCATATGGAGGTTCCCAGGCTAGGGGTCTAATCGGAGCTGTAGCCACTGGCCTACGCCAGGGCCACAGCAACACAGGATCCGAGCCGCATCTGCAACCTACACCACAGCTCACGGCAACGCCGGATCCTTAACCCACTGAGCAAGGCCAGGGATCAAACCCTCAACCTCATGATTCCTAGTCGGATTCGTTAACCACTGCGCCACAACGGGAACTCCTGTTTTCTAGTTTCTTAAAGTGGAAACTTAGGCCACTTATTTGGGACCTTTCTTCACAAGTATTTTATACTCTAACATGTATATAAGCACTTCTTTAGCTGTATTCCACGATACAGCTGATATATATATTTTTTTTAATTTTTTTTTAAATTTTTTTGCTATTTCTTGGGCCGCTCCCGCGGCATATGGAGGTTCCCAGGCTAGGGGTCTAATCGGAGCTGTAGCCACCGGCCTACGCCAGAGCCACAGCAACGCGGGATCCGAGCCGCATCTGCAACCCACACCACAGCTCACAACAACGCCGGATCATCAACCCCCTGAGCAAGGGCAGGGACCGAACCCGCAACCTCATGGTTCCTAGTCGGATTCGTTAACCACTGCGCCACGACGGGAACTCCTTGATATATATTTTGATTTTAATCTAGTCCACAAGATTTTCTTATTTCCCTTGGAAGTTTTCTGATCCATGGTTTACCTAGATATGTCTTTTATAAAATTCTCAGTATTGAGGAATTTTTCATATTTTTTGGAGAATGATTCTTAATTAATTGCCTTTCTTTTTAGTTAGAGAACAAAACTTTGGTGATTTAAATTTATTTAGACTTAATGAGACTTGTTTTATTGCCTAGCTTATGATATATCTGTTGAATGCATCATATGAACTTGAAAATAATATGTAATCGTCTGGTGTGTTCTACAAATGTCATTTAGCTCAAGTCGATTGATCGTGTTGGTTATGTTAAAGATAAACCAAGTCCATAATTAGTTAAAATGTGAAAAATTATTTTATTCAGTAACTATTGATTGTAGAAGAAATAGCTGAGTTCTATTCCAATTTGTACAGAGTAACTGAGTGTTTTAAAGGAAAAATGAAGGGGTAGGGAGGTGGAGTGAACAATGGTTCAAGCAGAACCAGGAAAGTCAAAAATTACAGAGGATTGTTCAGAGTAAATGCAATTAGGCCATCTGTGTCTGCTTAGCTAGTAATTATGAAAGTTAGGATTCTATCCTACCACAGAGACTGGGAGACAGAGACTCATTTTCCTAATGATTACATTTCAAAGGAATGGATTTCAGTTCCTTGAGAATGATATTCCTGAGTTGTAGGAGATTATATATATGTTGCAAAGAGACAGAGGAATGATTTATAATTATAAACTTTTTAGTAAATTCTCTAAGGGAGATCAGAGACCTATATCAGGTGTTTGCTAAAACAAACAGTAAATTTTTGACAGTCCTGAGCATTTGCAGATATCTATCCAAAAGGGTTCTGTATCATCCCAAGAACCTAACCTTAGGATGCTGGAAGCAATGCTAGAGTCAGTCAAGAATCTTAGTGCAGGAGTTTGGATAGAGTCTTTTTATGCCAGAGTTCTTTGTACTTCTCAATAATGTGTTCTATGGCCTTACTGATTTTCTGTCTACTTGTTCTATCAATTATTATGAGGTAGAGTTTTACTTTTCTGTATAAAATTGTGAATTTATTTATTTCTCCTGTCAATTCTTCATATAATTTTAAGCTCTGTAGTCAGGCATATATACATGATTGTTTGGTCTTGGTGAATTTATTGATTGATCCCTTTATCACTATTAAATGTCCATCTTTATTTCTGGTGACATTCTTTGTTCTGAAGAAAATTTTGTGTCCTATTAATATAGCCATTCTACATCTATTTGGAATATGAATATCCAGTTGTGTCAGCAACACTTCTTGAACAGACTATTCTTTCCCTCATCGAATGGCCTTAGTACCTTTGTCAAAAATCAATTGACCAAGATTTCAGACAAGATGACAAAATAAGAATCTTTCACTTCACCTAGATAACTACTATACTGATAGAAATCATCTGAATTAACTATTTTGGAACTCTGCAGTATATCTGAACCCTTCCAGCTTTGGGGGGAAAGTTTAACTTGAAAATTGCAGTTCATTTTGATCAATATCAGACTTTAGTGCCCAAAAAATACCATTCTCACCCCTAGAGCAACATGGCATGCAGCCATGGCCACATTTTGGTATGACTTGCTTGAGAAAGGATATATAATAAAAATATCATAGATATAAGAGGAACACTTAAAAATTACACTCAAACATGAGCATACAAGTACAACTGGATATCCACATATAAAATAATGAAATTGGACCTCTTCATTATAATGTATTCAAAAATTAACCTAAAATGCATCATAGACCTAAGTATAATAGCTCAAGTTGTAATTTAAAAAAAGAAACTTAGAAGAAAATATAGGTATAAATCTTTGTGATCCCAGGTTAAGCAATATCTTCTTAAAATACCGAAAGCATGATTGAATCTTACTTGCCAGATTTAATAAAATGTTCAGTTATCTGGGGGAAAAAGTTGCAATCAACAAAAGAAAAAAAAAGATAAATTGGACTTCATCAAAATCAAAAATCTTTGTGCTTAAAAGGACACCGTCAACTCACAGAATGGAAAAATATTTACATATCATATATCTGATAAGGGACTTGTCCAAAATATACAATGAGCTCCTATAACTCAAATATAAAATTACATCCCAATTTAGAAATGAGCAAAGGATTTGAATAGACATTTCTCTAAAGAAGGCTTATAAATTACCAATAAGTACATGAAAAATATGCAACAGCGTTAGTCATTAAGGAAATGCAAATCAAAATCACAGTGAGATACCATTTCACCCCTACTAGGAGGGCTATTATGTAAAAGAGAAGTATGGGTCACAATATAAAGAACATGAGGCCCTCATGCATTGCTAGTAGGAATGTAAAATGGTACAGACATTGTGGAAAACAGTTTGTTGGCTCTTCAAAAGTTACACATTGAACTATATAAAGACCCAGTAATGCCATTTCCAAGTATATATCCAAAATAGTTGACAGCAGGAACTAGAATAGATATTAGTGCATCAATGTTCATAGTAGCATTATTCACAATAGCCAAAAGTATGAATGATCTAAATCTCCTTCAAAAGATGAATGGATTAAAAGCAATGTGGTATATAATTGCAATTTAATGTTAATAAGCCATAAAAGAGAGTGAAGTTTTAATATATACTACAACATGGACGGACCTTAACAACATTATTCTAAGTTAAATAAGGCACACGTGGAAGGAAAATATTGTAGGATTCTTCTTATATGATGTATTTAGAAGAGTCAAATGTATAGAGATAGAAAGTAGAACAGAGGATATCAAGATTGAGGGAAGAGAAATGAGGTCTTTCATGGTTTAGTGGCTCCAGTTTATATTTTGAGATGATGGAAAGTTTTTGGTATAGATGGTGGTGTTAGTTACACATCATTGTGATGTATTTAATGCCTCTGAATTGTATGCTTATAAATGTGATTATTGAGATTGGTTTTACTATCCTGGGTCTATTGAATTTCCACTTGAATTTTAAGATCAGCTTATCACTTTCTGCAAAGAATTCAGCTGGGATACATATATGGATTATATTAAGTTTGTAAATCAATTTGTAGAATGTGGTCATTTTAACTATATCAAGCCTTATGAATGTGAGATATCTTGCCATTAACTTAAGTCTACTTTAATTTCTTTCAACAATATTTCATAGTTTTCAGAGTATAAGTTTTGCATGTTTTCTGTTAAATGTATTGCTAAGTATTTTTTCCTTTAGATATCATTTGAAATGAAATTGTTTTCTCAATTTCTTTGTCAGTTAGTTCATTTCTATGGTATAGAAATACAACTGATTTTGTATACTAAACTTGTGTCCTGAACCATCCCCAAACATGTTAATTGTTCTAATATAATAGTTTTGTTTTCTTTTTTTATTTTAGAATGGTTTTTATTTTTTCTGTTATAGCTGGTTTACAGTGTTCTGTCAATTTTCTACTGCACAGCAAGGTGATCCAGTTACACATACATGTATACATTCTTTTTCCTCACATTATCATGCTCCATCATAAGTGACTAGATATAGTTCCCAGTGCTACATAGCAGGAGTCCCATTGCTTATCCTTTCCAAAGGCAATTGTTTTCTTTTGTTTTGTTTTCCATTGTATAAGGAAGTTCCTAGGCCAGGGATCAAAACCATGCCACAGCAGCAACCCCAGCCACTGCAGTGACACCAGGTCCTTAACCCTTAACCCACAGGATAACTACTTAATTGTTCTGATAGTTTTATATTGGATTCCTTGGGGTTTCTTATATAAAAGATCATACCATATGCAAATTGAGATAATTTTACTTCTTTCTAATCTAAATGTTCCTCCTCACCCATTTTCTTACATACCTGCCCAGACTAAAACCTCCAGTGCAATCTTGAATGGAAGTGGCAATAAACATCTTCATCTTATTCTTGATCTTTACAAGGAGAACATTCATTCACTATTAAGTATAATGTTAGCTCTGGGATTTTTGTTGACACCTTTTATCAGACTGAGGGCATTTCCTTTGACTAGTTGATTGAATGTTTTATTTCATGAAGGGACATCAAATTTTGTCAAATGCTTTTTCTTCATATTTTGAGATGATCATGTGGTTTTGCCCTATATTCTATTGATATGGTGTAATTGATTTTTCATGTGTTTACGAAACTTGCATTTCTGGGACAAATTCCACTTTGTAGTGATGGAATAATCATTCTTGTTATATGCTGCTGTATTTAGTTTGTTGGCATTTTGTTGAGGTTTTACTTTTTTCGTCTGTATTCATAAGAGATATTGCTCCATTTATTTTTGTATGTGTGTAAGTATATGATGTCTTTGTGTGGTTTCAATATCAGGATAATAGTGCCCCAGAGAATGAGTTGGGTAATATTCCATCCTCTTCTAAATTTTGGAAGTGTGTGCAAATAATTGATATGACTTCTTCCTTACATATTTGGTAGAATTCACCAGGGAGGCTATTTGATTCTGTTATTTTCTTTGTCAGTAGTTTTTAAATTACCTACTAAATCACTTGTTACAAATCTATTCAGATTTTCTGTTTCTTCTGAGTCAATTTTGATAATTTTTCCCTTTCTAGGTATTTGTTTTAGCTATATTATCTAATTTGTCAGCATATACCTTTAATAATATTCCCTTATAATCATTTTACTACTGTAATATCAGTAGTAATGCCCACCTTCCACTCTTGATTTTAGTTATTTGAGTCTTCCAACTTTTTGTCTTATTGAGTCCAGCTAAAAGTTTCCAAATGGTTCAAATTTTCAAATAAATAACTTAATTTTGGCTTTTTTCTATTCTTTATTTCATTTGTTGTTGCCACTCTTTATTTTTTTCTTCCTCTCTGCTTCTTTTGGGATTAGTTTGTTCTACTATTTCAAGTTCTTAAACTATAATGAGTTATCAATTTCTGATATTTCTTCTTTTTTAATGTATACATATAGTTACAAATTTTCCTGTAACCACTACTTTAGTTGTGTTTCATAAGTTTCAGTATATTCTTTCTTCATTTTTACTTAGCTCACAAAATTTTCTTTGAACTGTTTGTGATCCACTGCTTATATAGAAGTGTTTTATTTATTTTCTACATATCTGTGAGATTACTACTTTTTTCTGTTACTAATTTTCATGTCACTCTTTTGATAGGAGAACATGTTTTGTGTCATTTCAATCCTTTTAGATTTACTGAGGCTTGTTCTATAGCCCAGTAATAATATATGTAGAAAATTGTTCCATGTGTATTAGAGAAAAATTTGTATTCTGTTATTGTTGGATAGAATGTTTTATAGATATCTGTTAGATCTAGTTTGTATATGGTATTGTCCAAGTCTTCTATTTCTTTGTTTATATTATGCCTAATTTATTTATCTTTATTGAAACATAGGTATTGAATATCTAAAAATTGTTGATGAGTTGTCTATTTCTCCTTATGATTTTGTTACTTTTTGCTTCACAGAATTTGAGGCTCTGTTGTTAGGTGAATATACATTTATAATTTTTTTATCATTCAGAAGGGCTTACCCTTTTTTCATTAAAATTTGCCTCTTCATCTCTAGTAACATTTTTTTCTTATTAACTCTAGTTTATCTGATTAAATATAGCCACTCAAGTTTTTTTTATGCTTGCTGTTTACTTACTTTTTCTTCCAGCCTTTTCCTTTCAACTGATTTGTTACTTTGGATCTCAAACATGCCTCTTGTAGACAGTGTATAGACAGATTATTTGTTAAAAAATCCTGTCTAACAATCTTTAAATTCTAATTGGATTGTTTAATTGATTCATATTTAATATTATTGTTGATATGACTGGATTTATATCTGTCATTTTACTTTTTATTTCATATATAACTCACATATTTTTCGTTCCTCTTTACCTCTATTACTGGTTTTATTTTGCACTAAGTAAATATTTCCTAGTGCAACAACTGCTTGCTTTAATGATGTTTTACTGTATTTTTAATTTGTTTACTTAATAATTTCTCTAGAGCTTACCGTATACATCTTAAATTATCAAAATCTACTTCAACTTTATGCTATTTAATCAGTGATATGTAGAATCATTGCTCCTTAAATAGCTCTATAATTTTTATACACATCATTGTTGTATATATCTAAACATATAACAAACCCTACAATAAATTGTTATAATTTTTCTCAGTAAGTTTGTTTTTTTAATTGAGGTATAATTGACATTATATTAGTATCAAGTATACAAAGTGATGATTTGCTATTTGTATATATTTCTAAATGATCACCACAATAACTCTTATGTAATTTTATTCTATTAAAAACCTAAAAAAAAACCAAATAAATATTTATATCTCCCAAGTCAACAGAAATACAAGCAAAAATAAACCAATGGGACCTAATTGAACTGACAAGCTTTTGCACACCAAAAGAAACCATTAAAAAAACAGACAATCTACAGAATGGGGGAGATAGTTTCCAATGATGCAACCAACAAGGGCTTAATCTCTAAAATGTACAAACAACTTATACAACTCAATAGCAAAAAAGCCAACAACCCAATGGAAAAATGTGCAGAAGACATGAATAGGTATTTCTTTAAAGAAGATATACAGATAGCCAACAGGCAAAAGAAAAAACGTTAAACATCATTAATTATTAGAGAAATGCAAATCAAAACTAGCATGAGATACCACCTCACACTAGTCAGAATGGCTATCATTAATAAGTCTAAAAATAACAAATGCTGGAGAGAGTGTGGAGAAAAGGGAGCCCTCCTACATTGTTGGTGGGAATGTAAATTGGTACAACCACTATGAAAAACAGTATGAAGGTACTTCAGAAAGCTAAATATAGAACTATCATATGATCCAGCAATCCCACTCCTGGGCATATATCCAGACAAAACTTTCATTCAAAAAATACATGCACCCTTATGTTCTTTGCAGCACTAATCATGATAACCAAGGCATGTAAACCACCTAAATGTCCATCGACAGATGTATGGATGAAGAATACATGGTATATATACACAATGGAATACTACTCAGTCATAAAAAAGAACAAAATAATGCCATTTGCAGCAACATGGATGGACCTATAAGTGAGGTAAGTCAGAAAAGGAAAGACATACCATATGATACCACTTATATCTGGAATCTAATACATGGCACAAATGAACTTATCTACAGGAAAAAAAAAATAAAAACATGGGCATGGAAAACAGACTTGTTGTTGCCAAGGGGGAGGGGAAGGGAGTAGGATGGACTGGGAGTTTGGGGTTAGTAGATGCAAACTACTACATTTGTAGTGGATAAGCAATGAGATCCTGCTGTATAGTCACTTGTGATAGAACATGATGGAGGATAATGTGAGAAAAAGAAGTTTTATATATACATGTATGACTGGTTTACTTTGCATACAGCAGAAATTGACAGAACAATGTAAATCAATTACAATAAAAATTTTTTAAAATGTATAGAGTTTGTTTTGTTTACCATATTATTTATCCTTTATAGTTCTTTTCACTTTTCCTATATATTTGTGTTAGCATGTACTATCATTTGATTACTCTAATATACCATAGCTGTCATCCATCTCTTTTGTACTATTGTTGTCAAATATATTACCTTTCTGTATATTAGAAACACAACAATACAATTAAAATGTTGTTTTACACAAATGCTTCTTAAATCAGTTAAGAGTAGGAAGAATAAATATACATTTACATAGTTTTTCATAAATGCGTGAAAACTTTACTTGTGCTCTTTATTCCTGAGCTTTCTAATTTTGATCTATGTTCACATTCTCTTAGCATAAAGAACTCCTTTTCTCCATTTTTTTACGGCCACACCCATGGCATATGGAAGTTCCTGGGCCAGGGATGGAATCTGAGCCACAGATGTGAGCTACACCACAGCTGCAGCAATGCAGGATCCTTTAAGCCACTGCGCTGGGCCCAGATATCAAACCCATGCTGCTGCAGTGAGTGGAGCCACTGCAACTGATTCGTGTGTGTGTGTGTGTGTGTGTGTGTGTGTGTGCGCGCGCACGTGCACCCATACCCATGGCATAAAGAAATTTCCAGGTTAGGGATCGAATCAGAGCTGCAGCTGCTGGCCTATGCCATAGCCACCAGCAATACCAGATCTAAGCACTGTTCGCAACCTACACTGCAACTCACAGCAACACTGGATCCTTAACCCACTGAGTGAGGCTAGGGATCAAATCCACGTCCTCATGGACACTAATCAGGTTCGCTGCTGCTGAGCCACAAAGGCAACTCCTGTAATTGTATTCTTAACCCACTATGCCACAGCAGGAATTATTGGCCATTTTTTATAGGATGAGTCTATTAGCAACAAATATCTCAGTCTTTTATTATAAAATGTACTTTGTGTTCGTTTTTGGAAATATATTTTTTGCTGTAGATTATATTTTTTGTTTGACACTGTTTATTTATTTATTTTTGCCTTTTCTTGGGTCGCACCCGCGGCATATGAAGTTCCCAGGCTAGGGGTCTAATTGGAGCTGTAGCCGCTGGCCTTTGCCAGAGCCACAGCAACACGGGATCCGAGCTACGTCTGCAACCTACACCACAGCTCATGGCAATGCCAGATCCTTAACCCATTGAACGAGGCCAGGGATCAAACATTCAACCTTATGGTTCCCAGTTAGATTCATTAACCACTGGAGCCATGACGGGAACTCCCTGTTTTTTTTTCTCTTAGCAATTTGAATATATCATTCTGCTTTCTAGCCTTCATGGTTTCTAATGAGAAATTGGCTGCTAATCTTATTGCAGTTCCTTGTATATGATGAGTTGATTTTCTCTTGCTGCACTCAAGATTTTCTCTTTCTTCATTGGTACTATGATGCACCAGGGCATGGATCTCTTTGTGGAGTTTATTGAGTTTCTTGTGTGTATTGATTAACATTATTCACTAAGCTAGGGAAGTTTACAGGCATTACTTTGTCAAAGATAGTTTTCTCCTCCTTTGTTTTTACCCTGTTCTTCTTGTACTCCCATTATGTGCATGTTGATATGTTTAAAGATGTTGCACATTTCTCTCTCCTTTTTTTAGGTTGCATAATATCTATTAATTTATCTCAAGTTTTCTGATTCTATTTTCTGACAGGTAAAATATACTCGAGATTCTCTAGTGAATTTTTAATTTCAGTGATTATGTATTTTAACTTCAGCATGTTCATTTGATCCTTTTGTTTTAATTTCTAATTATTTATAGATACTATTTGCTAAAGCATTTTCACTATACATTCATTTACTATTTTAAGCATGGTTACCTACACCACAGCTCATGGCAACACTGGATCCTTAACCCACTGAGCAAGGCCAGGGATTGAACCCACAACCTCATAGTTCATAGTTGGATTCATTTCCGCTGCACCATGACAGGAATTCCAAAAGTTGGAGGGTTTTTTTTTTTTCTTTTTAGGTCCACACCTATGGCATGTGGAGGTTCCCAGGCTAGGGGTCAAACTGGAGCAGTAGCTGATGGTGTACACCATAGCCATAGCAACACCAGATCCAAGCCATGTCTGAGACCTAAACAACAGTTTATGGCAATGCCGAATCCTTAACCCATTGAGCAAGGCCAGGGATCAAACATGTATCCTTATGGATGCTAGTCAGATTTGTTTCCACTGAGTCACGATGGGAACTACACATTTTCTAATTTCAGTTCTTACTACAGAGCTAGAGTGATAAAGACAATGTGGGAATCATATAAAAAGTTCATAAGAATTAGTTATGAGTCTAAAAATATATCCTGACATTTATGTTCAATTGATTTTTGACAAAGGTGACTAAACAATTCAATGGAATATAAGTTGTCCTCAATAAATGGTGTTGCACCAACTGGATTTCCACATGCAGAAGAATGAAGTTGAAACTCTCCCTGATACCATATGGAAAAATTAAATCCAAATGGATCAAAGATAAAAATGTAAAAGCTAATTTTTTTTTAATCTTGGAAGAACACATAGTTGTAAATCATTGTGACTTACCTAAAGCAAAACAAAAAGGGGAAAAAATAGATAAATCAAACTTCAACAAAATTTTACAAATTTTATGTGGCAAATGGTATCAGTGAAATGATAATCAACAAAATGGGAGAAAAATATTTATATATCATGTATCTTACAGTGAATAGTTTTCCAGAATATTTAAAGAATAAGAATAAATGGCTCATACAACTTATTATCAAAAAAGAGGCAACACAATCAAAAAAAGGGCAGAAGACATTAATAAACATTTTTCCAAAGAAGACATGCAGAAGGCCAATGAGCACATGAAAAGATTTCTCAACCATTATTAGAGAAAAGCAAATCAAAACTGCTGTGAGGTATCACCTCACACAGGTCAGAATGGCCGCCATCAATAAGTCTGCAAATAATAAATGCTGAAGAGGGTTGGAAAAAAGGGAAATCTCATACATTATTGGTGGGAATGTAAATTGCATGAAGAGCAGTATGAAGGGTCCTTGAAAATCTAAAACTAGAGGTAAATATGATCCAGCAATTCCACTTGTGGATATATATCCAGAAAAAAAGAAAACTCTAATTCAAAAAGATATATGCACCTCAATGTTCATAGCAGCACTATTTACAATAGCCAAGACATGGAAGCAACCAAAGTGCCCAGTGCACCAGTGTCTGTGTGTGTCTATGTGTATCTCTGTGTGTGTGAATAATATTAGCCATAGAAAATAATAAATTATTGCCATTTGTAGCAACATGGATTAACCTGGAGAACATTATGCTTAATGAAATGTCTGGCAGAGAAAGACAAATACTATATGATATCACTTATATGTGGAATCTATAAAATAAAAATGAGTTTATATATGAAACAGAAACAGACCGCAGAAATAGAAAACAAATTTGTGGTTATCAAATGGGGGGGTAAGACAAATGATAAGTATGAGATTAACAAATACAAACTTCTATACATAAAATAGATAAGCAAAAAGGACCTACTGTATAGCATAGGGAGGTATACCCACTATCATGTAATGACATATAATCTATAAGAAAGAAACAAATTACTATGCTATACACTTGAAACTAAAGTTGCCAAGGGGGAGGGGGAGGGAGTGGGTAGGATTGGGAATTTGGGGTTAACAGATGCAAACTATTGCCTTTGGAATGGATAAGCAATGAGATCCTGCTATATAGCACTGGGAACTATAACTAGTCACTTATGATGGATCATGATAATGTGAGAAAAAAGAATGAATTCATGCATATACACATTAAAACTGGGTCACTTAGCTGTACAGTAGAAAATTGACAGAACACTGTAGACCAGCTATAATGGAAAAAATAAAAATCATTATATTAAAAAAGAAACTAATACAAATTATAAATCAATTATATTTTAATAAAAGTACATTTTTAAAAAATAAAATAAGTTCCTGTCATAGCTCAGTGGTTAATGGACCACTAGCATCTGTGAGGACACAGGTTCAATCCCTGGCCTCACTCAGTGGGTTAAGGAATTGGCGTTTCTGTGAGCTGTGGTGTAGGTTAAAGATGCAGCTCAGATCCCACATTGTCTCTGGAATAGGCTGGCAGCTATAGCTCTGATTGGACCCCTAGCCTCGGAACTTCCATATGCTGCAGGTGTGGCCCTAAAAAGACAAAAAGAGACAAAGAAAAGCAAATAAAATAAAATTAGTATGCTAGAAAAAAAGGACAGGAATAAATCTAACAAAAGAACTGAAACTCTTATACAATGGAAAATATAAATATTGTTGAAAGAAATTGAAGAATACCTAAACAAATTAAAAGATACTCCATCTTTATATACTGGAAGACCTAATACTCATAGTATGGCAGTAATCCCCAATTTTATCTACAGAGTCTGCAAAATCCTTATCAATACTCAATCTGTTGTAGGAGCAGAAATTTAGAAGCTAACCTTAAAATTTTTTTTTGAACCCTTTTTTTTTTATTTTCCCACTGTACAGCAAGGGGGTCAGGTTATCCTTACATGTATACATTACAATTACATTTTTCCCCCAGCCTTTCTTCTGTTGCAACATGAGTACAAAGTTCTCAATGCTATTCAGCAGGATCTCCTTGTAAATCTATTCTAAGTTGTGTCTGATAAAATTTATATGAAAACACAATATTAGTCAAAATAATTTTTAAAAAAGAACATATCTGAAGAACACACATTTCCTTATTTTAAGACATACTCCAATACTGAAATAGTCAATCTAGAATGGTACTGGCATGGTCATATATATACTATTATAAAAGAATGGACAGTCCAGAATTAAAACATCACTTTTTTTTTTTTTGGTATTTTTGCCTTTTCTAGGGCCACTTCCACGGCATATGGAAGTTTCTAGGCTAGGGGTCTAATTGGAGCTGTAGCCACCGGCCTACACCACAGCCACAGCAACGCAGGATCTGAGCCGCATCTGTGACCTACACCACAGCTCATGGCAACGCCGGGTCCTCAACCCACTAGGCAAGGCCAGGGATCGAACCCGCAACCTCATGGTTCCTAGTCGGATCCGTTAACCACTGTGGCACAATGGGAACTCCTAAAACATCACATTAATGATCTGTTGATTTTCCACAATGTTCCAAGATAATTCAATTGGGAAAATAATAGTCTTTTCAACAAGTGATACTGGGACAACTGGCTATCCACTTGCAAAAGGATTACCTTGAATACCTACCTCACACTATATACAAGAATTAACCCAAAATGGATCATAGAGCTAAATATAAGAGCTAAAGCTATATAACTCTTAGAAGAAAACATAGGAGTAAACTTGGGTTAGGCAATGCTTTCTCAGATATGACACTGAAAGCATAACTGACAAACAAAAACTAGATATATTTCATGTTATCAAAATTTAAAACATTCATGCTTCAGAGGACACCGTAAGAAAGTAAAAAACTAGCACCTTGAGAGAATATTTTCAAATTATATATCTGACAAGGGACTTGTATTGAGAATATATAAAATCCCTTACACCTCAGCAATAAAAAAGATGAATAACCCAATTAAAATATGGTAAAGGGTGAATTCCATGGTGGCTCTAACTAACATAGTCACTGCTGTGGCTCTGGTTACTGCTGTGGCACATGATTGATCCCTGGCTCTGGAACTTCCACATGCTGTGGGCATGGCCCAAAAATAGTATGGTAAAGGATTTTAATAGACAGCTCACCAAAGAAGATAGACAAATGAACAATAGACACATTAAATGTCCTCAATATAATTACTCATTAGGGAAATGCCAATCAACACTACTGCTCACTTAATAGGATGGTTTTTATCAAAAAGATAATTTTTAGTAAGGACATGGAGAAATTAGAACTGTTATATATTCACTTCTGGTGAGAATATAAAATGGTGCAACTTCTTTGGGAAAAGTTCAGTAGTTCCTCAAATATGGTAACACATACAGGCATATCTTGTAGATATCATGGGTTCTGTTCCAAACCACTGCAATAAAGTGGATATCACAATAAAGCAAGTCACAAAAATTTTTTGGTTTCCCAGTGCATATAAAAGTTGTTATACTATACTGTAATATATTAAGTGTACAACAGCATTATGTCTAAACATAAAATGTACATACCTTAATTAAAATACTTTATTGCTAAAAAAAATGGTAACCATCATCTGATCCTTCAGAAAGTTGTAGTCATTTTTCGAGTGGAGGATCTTGCCTTGATGTTGATGGCTGCTGACTGATTAGGGTGGTGGTTGCTGAAGGCTGGAGTGAATTTCTTAAAATAAGACAACAATAAAGTTTGCTGCATTGACTGAACTCTTCCTTTCATGGATGATTTCTCTGTATTATGGAAAGTTGTTGATAGCATTTTACCCACAGTGGAACTTTTTTGGAATCGAGCCTCTCAAAACCCGCTGCTGCCTTATCAATTAAGTTTATATGATATTCTAAATCCTTTACTGACATTTTAACAATCTTCACAGCATCTTCACCAGGAGTAGATTCCATCTCAAAAACCGTTTTCTTTGCTCATTCATAAGAAACAACTCCTTATAAAGTTTTATCATGTGATGGAAGTGATTCAGTCACATCTTTAGACTCCGCTTCTAATTATATTTCTCTTGCTGATTCCACCACACTTGTTACTTCCTCCACTGAAGTCTTGAACCTCTCCAAGTCATCCATGAGGATCAGAAATAATTTCTTCCTAACTCCTGTAAATGTTGATATTTTGACCTCTCCCATGAATCACGAATGTTCTTAATTGTATCTAAAATGATGAATTCTTTCCAGGTTTTCATTTGACTTTGCAGATCCATCAGGGGAATCACTATCTATGGCAGCTATAGCCTTATGAAATGTATTCTTAAATAAGACTTGGAAGTCCAAATTACTCCTTGATCCATGGACTGCAGAACAAATATGTTAGCAGACATGAAAACATTAATTTCATTGTCCATCTCCATCAAAGCTCTTGGTGACCAGGTGCATTATTAATGAGCAGTAATATTTTGAAAGGAATCTTTTTACCTGAGCAGTAGGTCTCAACAGTGGGCTTAAAATATTCAGTAAATCATATAGATGTGTTGTCATCTAGGTTTTGTTTTCCATTTATAGAGCACAGGCAGAGTAGACAGCATAATTCTTAAGGGCTCTAGGATTTTCAAAATGGTAAATTAGCATTGGCTTTAACTTAAATTCACCAGGTGCATTAGCCCCTAACAAGAGAATCAGCTTGTCCTTTGAGTTTTTGAAGACAGGCATTGACTTCTCTTTAGCCAGGAAAGTCCTAGATGGAATCTCCTTGCAATAGAAGGATTTCATCTATGCTGAGAATCTGTTGATTTCAATATTGTTTTGTCTCAGGGAATAAGGAAGGCCTAAGGAGAGGGAGAGAGATTGGGGAACAGTCAGTCGTAGCAGTCAGAACACACACATTTAGTGATTAAGTTATGGGAATTGTTAGCGACACCCAAAAAAATTAAAACATTAACATCAAATATCACTAATCACAGATCACTGTAACAAACCAAATGAAATTGAAAAAGTTCAAAATATTGTGAGACTCATCAAAATGTGACACAGAGACACAAAGTGAGCAAATGCTGTTAGCAAAATGGCACTGATAGACTTGCTTAATGCAGAGTTGCCACAAACATTCAATTTATTAAAAACTCAATGTCTGTGAAGTGCAATAAAAAAAGGTATGCATGTAGTTACCATATGACTCAGCAATTCCTCTGGGTATATACTCAAGAGAATTGAAACCTATTACCACACAAGTATCTGTACATGGATATTCATAGCATTGCTATTCAAATAGAAAAATATAGAAACAACCCAAATATTGATGACTATATAAATAAAATGAGGTAAGAAGACAGGCACATATTGTATAATTTATTTTATTTTATTTTATTTTATTGTCTTTTAAGGGCTGCACCCATGGCATATGGAGGTTCCCAGGCTAGGGGTCTAAAAGGAGCTGTAGCTGCCAGCCAATACCACAGCCACAGCAATGCCAGATCCAAACTGCATCTGCGACCTACACCACAGCTCATGGCAATACTGGATCCTTAATGCACTGAGCGAGGCCAGGGATCAAAACCTTGTCCTCATGAATACTAGCTGGATTCATTTCCACTGAGCCACTCCTGTATAATTCCTCTTAAATGAAATGTGAAGATTAGGAAAATCCACAGAGACAGAATATATATATTAGTTATTTCCAGGGGCTTGTTCAGTGGCTGGTGTGTGTTGAGTGACTACTCACTAATGGCTCTGGGTTTCTTTTTGGGGTGATGAAACATTTTGAAATTAGGTAGTGGTAGTGGTTTTACAATTCTCTGAACATACTAAAATTCACTGATTGTAAAATTTGAAAGTATGATTCAATGGTCTATGAATTAAATCTCGACAAAGCTTTAAAAAACCTTGAATCTGAAGAGAGAATGAAACCAGACATAGCCCTGTGGGGCTCCTGGGCACAAAAGCCTTTCTGTGTCCCCCATTTCTTGTTCTTAGGAAATGGGCCTCATTCAGCCACCATGACCTTCCCTGAGTTCCTAGGGACAGGTTCAGACAGTTGCTGATCAGGGAAGGGAGGAAGAGTCAAGCAATAATAGTACAATAGATTTGGGAAAGGATCATGGTTCCCTGTTAAGGGATGCACATAATAATATAGACATCTTATATACCTAAGAGAAAAGTTATATTCTTTATGCTTCTTTTAGAAATTGAATACTTTAAAATTGAACAGCTTAGAGTACTTCCTTGTCCTTCTCCCTGACTTACTTGCATCCTAAACAAAGTTATCCATAAAGCTAAAGATTAGGTACCCTGAGCATAATTGCCTGTGGGTTAAAGATTATTAGCACACAATATTTTTCAGAAACTTACCTAGTTTGTTCTAATCTCTGATCAATATGCCCTTTTCAGAAGTACTGTTATTCTAGGCAATAACCCAGAAGACCATCAATGAACATACTGAGATCTCCTGACTCCAGCTTTGATAACTAGGATTTCTCCAAAGAAAGAAGAATGCATATTTGTCCCAATCCTGATTCCTATCTGAAAACCTGTTTTTCTCCTTTTTACTATAAAACCCCTTGCAATTCTTTCTAATGGGGTGGGAGGTGGGCACAATCTTTAAGGCATTAGCCTGCTGTGACTCTCCTTTGCTTGGCAAAGCGATAAAGCTGTTTCTTTTTCTCCTTTACCCAGAACTCTTTCTCCGCATTTCAATTCAGCACTGGCAGACAGAGGGACGAATTCTGGCAACATAATTCTGGCATTCTAAGAAAACATAACTATACAAGTAATAACGCCCTCCTCTGGTACTCCAAATGGTACCTTCCCTAGCATTAGGGGCCTACCAATATTTATAATGTTGATTCTTGTATAGCTTTGATGGGGATAGAAGAATCTTAAGCTCCTAGCTTTGAACATTGCTTCCAAGAGAAATGACAAGATTTTTCAAGGGCATTATACCATCGATTGATCTTCAATAATTCCTTCAGTTCTTAGCACCTTGAGTGGATCTAGCTCTTATCGCAAGACTGGGCTCCAAGAATGTTTACATGCATGTTAAAAAATATATCGTATTAACAATCTGATGTCTTTGAGCAAGAAGACAGGTACAGGGTAAACTTTTGGCCAGATGGTTGGAGAGACATGTGCTATAAATGAGGAAAAAGTACAAAGAAGTATTTGGAAATACAGAAACAAAAAGAGCAGAGAGAGAAATAAATGAATAAGCACATGAATAAAGTTAGGATTTCAGAGTGCTAAGTGCTACTGAAGAAATAAAAGAAGGACATATGATAAGAAATAGCTTGAATTTGGTATGCAACTTGGGTTTGTGTGATTAAGGAAAATATCTCTTAGCAAGAACCATTTGAACTAAGATTAAAATAAAATGAAGCAGTCATTTGAAACTTTTAGAAAATAGCATTCCAGACAGAATAACAGCAATTTAAAAATCCTTGAGCACAAAGCAGCTTGCAGATGAGTGGCCAGGACCTCAGCCAATGAAACTACTGCATAGTTGGCAAATGAAAAGTGCTATGAGAAGAGATTTAAAGATAGTTATAGGTAATGTAGGCTGTTGAGTACTAGGTGAAGAGTTTGAATTTTACTCTGCTTTCAAGGGGAAGAAATTGTATGGTTTTAAGTATCATGGTGTGATTTATGTTTCTAAAAAAGCCAAAAGCATATTGAGTTGCTGCCAATCTTTTCTAACTGGATATTTTATGTTGCAATGGAATATTTGAACTTCAATGAAGAAAGGAGTTATAAACTCAAATTAATGTCAAACATACAATTTAAAGTTTTATTGTACCTCAACAGAGAAACTGTTTTTACACAATCAGTGGCTGTTACACTGAGATTTGGAAGTCAAAATTCAATTTATTTTATTTCAGCAGTAATTTTTAGTTTTGAAGATAGATACACTTTTACAGTTTTATGATCATGAATTTGAAATGATGGTGCTTCATATAACCTTTAGTGTCTATTTCATTATAACTTGGGTACCATCAACACTACTTCAATCACATACCATCTGTCAATAACAAATATCACCTTGTTTAATATCTGAGTCCTTCTCATTATCCCCAAACAGAAGTCCTTGTTTAAATAAAGTTTACTTAAATAAGCATGAGATATTGCTTAAAATATGCTTTAAGTGCATTCCTGAATATCTGTAGGAAAAATGTTATATTCTTGTTTCCAATTAGCAGAACATTTTCCAATTTTATTTATTTTATATTAATAAAATAAAATATTTTTATTTATCTTATAATAAAATATGTAGAATCAGATAAAAGTCTACTTAACACCTGTGATTAAGACTCGCTTGAAGACAATTAATTTCCGAGGTTAAGGACAAGTATATTGGGTTTAAAAATTCCCTAAGCAGTTGTCAATTTCAAAATGTCTTACAGAAGAAAATAATGCATACATTTACTTTGATCCATTCTATTTTTCAAGTGCTTGGTGAAAGCTACTAGCTTTGAGAAATGACCAGGTAGATCTGTGCTGAAGGCTGCTGGGAAGGGAATTAGGTAACAAGTATGGATCATAGTTATGCCTCCCATCCTATGTGCTCTTCTTACATTGTGATTAACACTGTGTTCCACCTCTTGCATTTTGGTGGATATGTATGACTTGTCCAGGCAATAAAGCATGGTTGGAAGTGATGGAGTTTGACTTCTAAGATGAGTTCATAAAAAGTTAAACACACACACTCTCTCAGTACTTGTTTTGGGGATCCAGGTGGAGAGGCCAACCAACAGTCCCAGTTAAGGTTTCAACCAACAGCTAGCATCTACAACCAGACATGTAATTGAATGACTCTCCAGAATATCACAGCTCCCAGATATCAAGTCAAACCAACTGGACATCAAGTGCAACACAGATATCTTCTTCATCAATCCCAGCCTAAATTACAGATTTGTGAACAAAATAAATGTTTTCATTGTTTTAAGACCCTAAGTTTAGGGGTAAATTGTTACAGAGCCATAGTAACTAGGACCACTCCAGAACTATATTATCTAACTGCCTACTTGTCAAATACAATTTGAATATGGTAAAAGCCAAACTCCTTCTTATCTTTCCCTCACACCAAGTCCTCCATCAGTCTTCCTCATCTCAGCAAACATCGACTCTATTCTTCCAAAATCTCAAACCATAAGTCAGAGTAATCTTTGATTCCTCTTTCCTCATTTGATGCCCAATATGTCATTTTTCTCTCTACCTTCATACTATATCCTAAATATGACTTTTTTCCTCATTTTTATCACTTCCACCTGGTCCAATCCATCAATATTTCTCTTCTGGATGATTTCAGTAGCCTCCTAAGTGGTCTCCTTATTTCATCCCTCAAACATCTATATTTTAGTTTCTACAAAGCTTCCAGAGGAATCTTTTTTAGAATATATCTGATCTTGTCTTTTCACAGTTCACTCTGAGTAAATATCAGTCTTTAAATTAAGCCCCCAATTTTCCTTCTCTCTTCATGGCCTCATACTCTCCTCCTTGCTCACTCAGCAGTAGTTATACTGGCCTACTTATTATTTTATTATCACACCAATTACTTACTTGTCTTTGTTGTTTATGCTGCCTGGAATCCTCTTTCATTAATTATCACATTGCTCAGTTGCTTAGTTCCATCTTCATAAGTATTCCTTCAGAGAAGCCTTCCTCAGCTACTCTGTCCCTTCAGCCTGATTTATTTTCTCTTTATTACTAACATGCAACATTTTTACCCATTATACATATGTTTGTCTCTTAACACTCCCTAGAATGTAAGATTCATAAGGGCAGGGACTTTATTTTTTTTGCTGATATACCCCAGCACCTAGAACAGTGAGTGCGTGGTGCAGAGTGATTGTTCAATTAATATCTGTTGAATAAAGGCTGTTAGGTTCTCAAAATCTCCTCATGTAGTGGTTTTGAAAAACAAACCCAAGCCACTGCAGTCAGATTCTTAACACACTGTACCACAGTGGGAACTCCTCATAAGATCTTTCTTAAAGCAAGGAAAAGGACAATGCTGAATATTTCTGAGCCTTTAGTTTCACCTTTAATTGTACAACCGTTGTGTGCTAAGCACTTATGTTTAGATAACAGATGCACTGATAAAACAGTTAAGATATTTTGAAATCAAAGGCTTTAAAAAGTACAATGAAACATCACAGATCCTGTGATAGAAATTTCAAAGAAACACAAAAAAGGAACTGTCAATTCTATCCAGAAAAGGGGTCTAGGGAAGCTTCAAAATGTTGTCTTGAAATCTGAGCAGATTTCAAGATAAATGGAACTGGCAGCACTATGGGTATAAGAAGCATTCTAAGCTGCAGGAACAACATGAATGAAGGAAAGGCTGGGTGAAATAATTTGGCATATTCCAGGTTTGAATTCCTCTCAGATGGAGCTTGTGTAAAATGTAGGGTTATATGAAAGAGATGATTGAAGACCTAGGTAGGCAGGGGACAACTTGTGCTTTTATGCTCTGTTTTTTGTACATTCTTGTGTAGTGTATGAAGATCCTACAAGGGTTTTAAGCACAGCTTTTTCTTGTTTTAAGATTCTTAATGAGAAAAGATGTAGCTGAAGAAATAGGTCAGCCTATTACCGTGTGTTCTATTCACATAACACAGTTTCCAGAGACACAAAATACTTCTCTTAAATACTTCTCTAAGGCAAGAATTAGACCAGCTTAATCCATCAAGTCTAAGCAGCGTTCAGCCATAAATAACACTATATTTTTGTTAAAATGTACAGTCTTTTTAATGGGTTTAATGTGAAAAAATTCCTAAGTACTTCTATAAAAAAAGAAATTGACATGTCAAAATTATTTTAAATTAGACTAAATGCCAAGAATAGTGTAATTTCTAATTAAATTATGATAGAGTACTATATATTCATTAAAAATGATGATGAAGATGAGATTATAACGAAATGATTTTAAATATAACGTTAATTTTAAAAGTTGAATTCAGAATTGTATTTACCGTAGGATTTCAACTAAATGGGAAAAAAAAAGTCATTGTGATAGCCAGACTCAAAAATGGCCCCCAAAGATATCACTTTCTGGTATGTATGACTTATATCATCCTTTCTCACAATGAATAAGGTTGACTTATGTAACCAATATAATAGTGCAGGAAAGGTACTGTATAGGTTCTAAGTCTAGGTCATAAAAGATATTAGTTTCTCTTTTGCTTTCTCTGATGATCACTCACTGGGAGAACTGGCTGTCCCATCTATGAGGATAGTCTAGCAGTCATATGGAGAATTGCACATCATGAGGACAATTGAGGCCACCTACTGATATCCAGCAAGAATCTGAAACCATGTTTATGAGCCTTGGTATCAGATCTTCCCTCCTTTGGTATCAGTTCCCAGGCTAGGGGTTGAATCAGAGCTACAGCTGGAGCCTATGTCACAGCCAGCAATGTCATATCCAAGCCACATCTGCAACCTACACCTCAGCTTGTGGCAATGCCAGATCCTTAACCCACTTAATGAGGCCAGGGATTGAACCTGCATCCTCATGGATACTAGTTGGGTTCTTAACCTGCAGGGCCACAACAGGAACTCCCTCCAATCTTAATCAAAGCTTCAGATAACTACAACCTATGCGGACATCTGGATTGTGCTGGGAAGAAAATTTTCCTCTGTCAACTTAGGTCCAAGTGGTAGTGATGGTCGTAGTCAGGCTATGAATAAATTGATAAAAATTAGATTAACAGGAGAAAACATGCATACTGCAGCATATTATAAGCAATGGCTCTCCAAACAATCAAGGTTAAATGTTTATATATCAGTTTAACAGAAGGGAAGTGGGGACTTGGCACTTCAGTGGAAAAATATAGAACATTCTATTAGGTTTGTTTACACAATTTTTCACCCTGGTGCTAAAGGGCAGTTTCTTTTTTCAGCTGTAAGCTTCCCTGGAGGGGGATTTATGGCAGTTTAATTCACAGAAAGCCCTTCTTTAATCATCAATTAAAGGGATGTTCAGATAAGGCTTTTTCTGGAGCTATTTGTCCAAAAGTTTTCAGTTTATAGTAGTCTTCATGCCACTCTGGTAGGTTATTTGTCCCTTCCACTGCAACATCATGAGACCTTGAGTCATTAGTACCCAGTTAAGTCACTCTTGAAAACCTGATTCACAGAGACTGTAAGATAAAATGCTCACTGCTGCTATTTTAAACTCTTAGGTTTTGATATAATTTGTTATGTAGCAATTAATAAGTAATTCATCCATGCATTTTATTTCCAAAATTTCTGTAATGTGATATTAATTTTTATAATGAAGAAAGTTAAAAATTTGATATTGGTTAACAAATTACAGTGATAAGGTCTCTAAAGTGATGAAGACTATCTTTTAAAAGATTTAAAATTCTGAAAGAGAGATGCAATGAAAAGTTTAAAACACTGGGTTTCATTGGACCTTTCATTAACCAAAGATTTGCATGAAACTACAGGGAACACTGTTACTGAACTTGGCTTTCGGTGCTTGCCACTCAAAAGCCAATAATGAAGAGGCAAGTGTTGGTAGCAAGGAAAGTTGCTTTAATCAGAAAAGCTGGCAATCTGGGGAGAAGGTGGACTTATGTCCTGAGACCAACTCGAAAGATTCTGCTTATCCATGACAGTTTTTAAAAGGAAAAAGGGGAAAAAAAATCTCATTTAATCCTTAAAGTGGGAGATCAGATTCTTCAAAATCTTTCCACTCTATGAAGACCTGCTGACTTCTCCTGATCTTCCTTTGGATGCTGTCTTGCCCACATGGTCCACTTGCAATTGGATACTACTTCCTGAAAATGTGTAAAGGGATAGTTTCCATTGTGGCTCAGTAGAAACAAACCCAACTAGTATCCAGAAGAATGTGGGCTGGATCCCTGGCCTCACTCAGTGGGTTAAGAATTTGGTGTTGCCACAAACTGTGGTGTAGGTTGCAGATGCAACTTGGATCTGGCATTGCTGTGGCTGTGGTGAAGGCTCACAGCTGCAGCTCCAATATGATTCCTAGCCTGGGAACTTCCACATGTTGCTGATGCAGACCTAAAAAGAAAAAAAAAAGGAATTCCCATCATGGCTCAGTGGTTAACAAACCCGACTAGTATCCATGGGGATGTGCGTTCGATCCCTGGCCTCACTCAGTGGGTTAAGGAACTGGCATTGCTGTGTGCTGTGGTGTAGGTTGCAGATGCGGCTTGGATCCCGACTTGCTGTGGCTGTGGTGTAGGCCAGCAGCTACAGCTCTGATTCAACCCCTAGCTTGGGAACATCCATATGCTGTGGGTGCAGTTCCTAAAAAGACAAAAAAGACAAAAGACAAAAAAAAATGTAAGGGGAAAACTGAGGATAGAGTCAATCATTCTTTACTTAATTCTTCATTCTTATTCCTTTTAATCCAGGAAAGGAATCAACAGGTTAGGCAAAGCATTGCATACATTCAGCAGAGCAGAAATCAGGTGTTAGATTAAATGTTATCTAGTGATCACATTTTTATAATCAAGGTTTAAGGGTGAAAGAAATAAGGTGAAAGAGCTGCTTACAAATCCCCACTTGTCAGACATCATTCCATTTCTATGGGATTAAGGGTGAAGGTCCATCTTCTGTAAATTCTTCATGCTGACATATGGCATCATAGTCTCAGAGTAGAAGATGTCACCCTGGATCTGTAACATATCTTTGCTGACAATTTTAGTTGCCCACTTACATTATGGGCAGAGCAAGCTATAATCATTTTGATGCCCACAGAGATATAGATTATTATGAGCAATAATATTAATCTCATTTTCTCGAGGCCAATTCTTGGAATTGTGCTAGCTATAGAATCAGTACTGCTCAAAATGGAGCAGCTTATGTCATTGCTACACTCTGGTTATAACGCAGCTAGCTTTTTCCCTCTGGTGGCAGTTACAGTATCTTTAAAATAACTCAGGAATGTGCATCAGACACTGAGTCTTTGACTCTATTGCTCTAATCGTTAACTTCCTGAGCTTACTCTTTTGTGACCCTGGGAGACCTCAGCTTTTCTACAAACAAGAGGCAGGAAACATGGAGAGGCCTTGTACTTGGGGCAGAGGAGGGTGAGGCGCACAGCGTTCTGCCCAGTTTCAACACTACAGCTGGTAAACCAATACTATAGGCAGATAGGGTAAGAGGTCCCCAGGGGAAGAAAACCAGGCATAGCTTTCTTAAGGTAAGAGAAGTCATTTTAGGCCTAGGCCATTTTGTGATCTAAGCCTGGCCACAATGCTTGCTCATACAAAAGAACAGGTCTCAGTAGTAATGATTTTAAAGGAACTAAAGAATGTGGGAAAATAGAGCTATTGCCAGACCAGAGAAATATCAGTGTCAATAAATCAGTCACTAAGACTCCCAGTTCTGACACACATTGTTGAACTGTTTTGCAGAGTCCAAACTCCCTCTAACAGTTGGGCACCAGACTAACTGGAGCTAGAGAATTGATGATGCTGACTTTGCTGGCCCTTGTGACTTCAACTGGCTAGAACCTAGATTCTGCCCAACTTTTCCCCAATTCTATGTTAAATTCCTCTTTGCACAAGTCTCTTCATGAATAACCATGCTCCCTTAGCTTTTTCCTATTGGGAAAGATCCCTGGTCTTCTCTTTATCTGTTATAAATAATAAATCCTTCCTTCTCCCACTCCGACTTGGTTGTGTATTTTTGTTCAACAGCCACCAAGATGTGAACCTAGTTTTGGGGTAACAATATCCCAACTAATGGAATAAGGCTCACCAAAAAGTGGAATATGTTGAAAAACTTTGATGCCAAGATTAGTTTAATGTAGAATCCAAAAACATTAACATGAAAATGATAATACCATAAATGTTTACCTGAAATATCAGATCAAAGACTGCCAGAGATTTTTAAAGTGTATAAAATGATTGTTTTTCTCCTCTTGAGTTTAGCAAAGAGATTATGCCTAATCTTCCTCTGACTATAAAAATAATAAAATATTTGATAATATCCTCAAAGAAATAAATGATATCTAGAATCAATAAGAGGGCTTTGGTAAACTGTTGTACAACCAGGTCCTATAGCATTAATAACCTCTTTAGCACCTTGCTTATCTAGGTATGTCTAGATGTGAAAGCAGTCATTAGCAACCACACAAAAGCAGCCACAAGATATTAGGATATTGAAAGTAATTTTCAGGATTATATCATTAACAAAGATGGGGAAAGTGACATAGAAAATGTATTCAGTAATTTGAAATAAGGGAATAAGGTAATTTGCATGACTTACATTGTGTTACCCTTTTAAAAAAGGAGACCTAATCCCTTCCATAATATTTTCTTTTCTTAAGAACAAAATATGAAAAAATGCGTCTTTTTACTTTCACCTTGAATCTTCTTAGCTAATCTTGACAAATTTGAAGATATGAATTGTATCAGTAACTCATGTTTCCAGAAAAAAAGTTAAAACAAGGACCATACAAAACTTAAGAAAAAAAAGTTTGACTATTACCATAACTTAGACATATTTGATATGTATTGAGCATTTGTTGTGCTCCAGATAATGTAATAAAGGCTTTATTTATCATATTTATTTATATTTTTAACCTTGGAAATAATCCTATGAGATGGCATTAGTAATCCCAATTTTCAGATAATGAAACAGAAAGTTTAAATACTTTCCTAAATTGATGTCAGTACTATAACCCATTGGTACTGAGCTTCAGAGCCAGGCCTCATAAATACTATGTGATATAAGAGGCTAAGCCTTTCTTAAGATGACACATGTTTAAAAGTGCGGTTGAACCAATTGCTATTTCAAGGACATTTCTAGCTTTTCTAGTAGGGATGCCTACTTGAAATTTTAATTAATTTACTTATTTTGATGGTGATTATGGTAGAAGATTTAGAAAAAAATTCTGTTTTGGGATAAATAGTGTAATGGCCTCCCATTTATTTTAATGCAAAGCCAAAATCCTGTCCTAGAATGAGGAACTTAATTACTTGAGTCATTAACTACCTAAGTACCTGCTTTCTAGTTAAGACCTTAATTTTTGAGTATAGTAATGTAAAAATCTCTAGTGTGACCTGAATTGCTGCTTTAAGAAGTGGGTAGATATTGTTTACTGAAGGTAGAGAAGAATTTCCTTTTCTCCTGAAGGGGGGTGGGCAGGGAAGGAGATTGAATGTGAGGATTCTGGAAGGAGAAGACAGGGTTAAGGCAAATCCAGAAAGTGAGTTTAAATAACTCTTCCTTGCACAAGGAAACAAGTGAGGAAAGGCAGACTGAAATAACCAATTGGAAAGGTTCCTGTGGTAGGCACTAGCCAATAAATATGAGATAAAATATAACATGCACTTCTTGGTGATTTTTCTCCTCTTTGCCATTTTTATTATTTTGTTCCCAAACCTCTATATGAACAATATTGTGAAATAAAATTCATATTTTATGGCAAGACAAGAAAAATGTAAACATAAAAAATTTTCTCTGTCACTTTGTACCCAAGAACTGTGTTCACCTTTTGGCAGACAATAAGCCAAGAGACACAACTGAAGATGAGGAGAAGGAAGTATTTATTATTTTCAGCAAATAAGGAGAACACCAGGGATCTTTCCCCAAGCAGTGTCTACCTGAAAAGCAAAATTTGTGAAGTTTTAAGCTAAGGGTACATAAATATTCATGAAGGGACTTGAGCAGAGGAGAATTCAGCATAGAATTGGGGCAAATGTTGACAGAGTCCAAGCTTTAGTTGTTTGAAGTCACAAAGGTCAACAGCATCATCATTCCATCCTCCACCTGGGTAGGAGCCTTAGTTCCCACAGAACTCAAAGACCTGTCTCTGATTGTTAAGTATATCCCCTAAGGAGGAACAAGGACATTTTTATCACTGAACTATTGTTCCTTTGACTGCTTTTGCTTTGTTACTGCATTCCCTCACTTCCCTTAAGATCATTGATTACTGACACCTGTTCAAGGGCAAGCATTGTGGCCACAAAATGGCTTAGTTGAAAATAGCTTCTATGTGTGATTGGGTCATTTTGCTGCACCACAGAAATAGGCACAACATTGTAAATTAACAATACTTTAATTAAAAATAAAGTAAAATAACTTATGAAAAAAAATTCCCCCTGAAAGAAAGAAAGAAAATGGCTTCTCTTATGGCAAGAAATCCATGCCTGGTTCTCTTTCTCTGGTGACCCTCAAATCTATCTGCTTACATTTTGACCTCTTGTTTCCCCTCTATTGTGCATTATGTGTCTACATTCTGCATTGACCAAACCTTCCCCATTGACAGAAATACCTACTCAACCGTAAAGAGCAACAAACCTACAGCATTGATAAGACAACTCCTTAAAAGATAGCATTCCTTTTTTGATCTTGTAAGGGGCTACTGATGCTTAGGTATGGATTGTGTAAACTGTTAATAGTACATCATTTTATGTACTCTGTCTCAAAAAACTTATATAACTGTGCCTTGACTTCTAATGAGTAGAATAATTCTCAGAGCTTTCTGAGATGCTGTTTCCGGGTTATAATCCTCTCAATTTAGCTCAAATAAAATTTTCCATTGTTTTCTTGGATTGATTAATTAATTTTTTTCATCAACAATACTTATATATCACTTACTGTGTATAACCACTGTTCTTAATGCTCACTTAGGATTAGCCCACTTAATTGTCAAGGCAGGGCTATGATATAGATACTAGTGTCTTCTCCATTTTACGTTAAGGAAAATAAGGCACAAAGAGTTCCCTCAAGTTTCACAGCTCATAAGTGGCCAAGCTGGGATTAGAAATAATCTGTTGTTACTGAACTCAGATTTGACTGCTCCCCTCTCAAAACCCTGTAATCTGAGAAGCAAGTGTCAATAGAAAGGAAAGACACTTTAATCAGAAAAGCCAGCCATCTGGGGAGAAGGCAGACTCATGTCCTGAGGCCAACTCCCAAGATTCTTCTTAGCCATGGCAGTTTCGAAAGGGAAAATGGTTGGGGGAAGAATCTCAGTGAATCAAGGCAGAAGTTTGGATTCTGCATCATTTTCCACTGAGTGCAGACCGGCTGACTCTCTCTTAAGATCTTATCTTGCCCATGTGATTTGCCTGCAGGATCCCTGAGGCAGGTGTTGGGGGTGAAGAGCTAGTCATTCTTTAGCTGCTTAATTCTTCTTTTACTTCTTTTTATCTAGGAAAAGAATCAACAGGTTAATTAGGTTCTTTCAAAGTTAGAGGGGAAAATAAATGGGCAAACAAGAAAGGAGCAAAAGAGCTGTTTTCACTGTCAGTACCCACATGCTTAATCAGAATGCTTCAGTAATTCTCAAAGAAATTTGCTATCCTCTACATCTTAGAACTACCCAAGATTAAGGACAGTAAGGGTGAGGCACTTTTCCACACTGGAGTGAAGTGGCACTGGAAAAGAAAAAGGACCCTGGAAAAAAGAAGCCTAGAGCAACTGTCTAGAGGAAAAGATAAGTGACAACCAGGGTGAATTTGATAAACATATAAATATTTCCCAGGAATGATCAGAAATCCTGGGGAAATAATGCCATAGAAGACAACTTCTTATAGTCTGGTAAAGTGGAGAATGAGGTTAATTTGGGTATATACTAAAGGGAATTTCTAAGGACTAGAGAACTTGGAAGTTGGCAGCATTCCAAAAACCTAAGTTTAATTTATTAGTTTTTTTTTTTTTTTTTACCTTCTGAAGGGTGCTTGGCTGGGCAATGTCAAGTTTTGCTGTGCACCTCTATTTTTTGGGGGGAAGGGTTTCTGCTTTAAGCCTTCCCTCTACCCCACACACATACTGCACCACCATGGCTTGCATGTCTTGGATATTGCAAATAGCACTTCAATGAACATTGGGGTGCAGCGCATGTGAGTTTTATGTCCTGTTTTGGGGAAAAGGGCAAGCACTGTTCACTTGGAATTAGACCATTTAATCATTAGGGGAGGCCTATGAGATAGGTATTTTCTGTTCCTTTCTCAAACTTCTTCAGCCTAACATAGTCAGTATGCCATAGTGCCATATTTTGGAGTAACATGTTCTGAACCCTATCAGTTGGCATGTATATCAATCCTTTGGCATATTAAGTGTTAATATTAAGAGAATTTATTGAACAGTTTCCGTATGGAGATCCTAGTGCCGTGTAGCTGTGTATCTGTACATCTTGCTTACCAGTTCAATATATATATATTTTTTTGGCTGCATTCATGGCTCATGGAAGTTCCTGGGTCAGGGATTGAATCTGAAACATAGCTGTGACCTATGCTGTGGCAATGCTGAATCCTTTAACCCACTGCACTGGGCCAGGGATTAAACCCATGCTCCACAGTGACCCAAGAAGCTGCAATCAGATTCTCCACAAACTTTGCCACAGCAGGAGCTCCCCCTTTCAATTTTGTCTGCGATGTCTCCAAGAATTCAGAGCATATATTTTTAAACAGCTTCTTAATTAATTATTTGTCGAAACACAAAATTCAACTGAGTAAATTTTTGCATTGAAGTACAGTTGATTTACAATGTGTCAATTTCTGCTGTATACCAAAGTGATTCAGTTATACATATTTATATATATACTATTTTATATTTTTTCCCATTATGATTTATCACAGTATATTGAATATAGTTCCCTGTGCTATACCATAGCACCTTGTTTATGGATTCTATACACAATAGTTTGCATATGCTAACCTTAAATTTCCACTCCATCCCTCTCTCCCACCCCTGGCAACCACAAGTCTGTTTTCTATGTCTGTGAGTCTGTTTTTGTTTAATAAGTTCATTTGTGTCACATTTAAGATTCCCCATGTAAGTGATATCATATATTTGTCTTTTTCTGTCTGACTTACCTCACCTAGTATAATACTCTCTATGTCCATCAATATTGCTGCAAATGGTATTATTTCATTCTGGATTTTTATTTATTTATTTATTTGTCTTTTTAGGGTTGCACCCATGGCATATGGAGGTTTCCAGGCTAGTGGTCCAATCGGAACTACAGCTTCTGGCCTATGCCACAGCCACAGCAACCAGGATCTGAGCCACATCTGCAAACTACACGATAGCTCATGGCAACGCTAGATCCTTAACCTACTAGAAAGTTCAGGGATCGAACCCTCAACCTCATGGTTCCTAGTCAGATTCGTTCCTGCTTCACCACAATGGGAACTCCTTCTTTCATATTTTTTATGGCTGAGTGATATTCCATCCTATAAATGTACTACAACTCTGTCCAGGATGTACCATCCTCTAACCATGGACATTTAGGTTGCTTCCAAATCTTGACTATTGTAAATAGTGTTGCAATGAATATTGGGGTGCGTCTTTTGAAATTAAGTTTTTCTCCAGAAATATGCTCAGATAGTTCTATATTTAGTTTTCTGAGGTACCTCCGTACTGTTTTCCACAGTGGTTGGAAAACACTCCCACCAACGAGGATTAGGGTTAGGGGTTAGGGTTCTTTTTCTATGCATCCTCTTCAGCATTTTCAACTGAGTAAATTTTAAAGATTTTATTGGCTTTATTGAACAATTCATGAATCAAGCAGTATCCAATCTAGCAGATAGAAAGAACTCCAAGAACATGTGCAAAATGAAAGATTTTTATAGGTAGAAAGGAGCAGGAACAAGGAAATTATACTAGACAAAAAAAAGCTTGTTGCATATTTTAAGGTCAATTTCTTTTAAGGGGCAACGGGTTTATCAGGCAGATTGTTTCTCTAAAGCTGACTAGGCAATTTCTGATTGACTAGTCTAAGATTCCATTTCTGGGAGAGCTGAAAATATAATTTAATTGGTTTGATGACATGGGGCTTAGCATAAACAACTCCATTTTGGACCTGTTTTCTTATTTTTAACATTATCTTTTATTCTAACCAACATCAAACACATTTTTCTATTTGCTACACAGTCTTTCTGGTATCTGTTTCATCAGATTTGCCTACTCTTCATCTTCTTTATCTACCTTATCGTTCCTGGGTGGATTCAGATAACATCATAAGAGTGTAACATCTCTGTTGGCACTCTTCCTTTAATACTACATTAAGACCATTTAGTCAATATCCACACCTGACTTGCTCTGTGATCAATTCCACCTTTTTTCTGTTTGCTTTGTATTTCTGATACTTTCTGATGTTATAGTACTTATGACTCTAAATAGGTATCCTCTCAGTGAGAGGTTTCATTTATTAGATTGCATAATTTATATAAATTTCTCTCCTTATGCTTGTCAAGCAAAGTAAAAACGAACAATAAACCAAAAAATCCTTGTTAATCCCTGTACAAAGAAACTATTTGCAGAAAGAGAATGCAAGTTTTTAATTTAAGATTTAACTTATTAATTCAATATTTATTACACACTTATTACAGGCAGTTTAAACTACATGATCCCCAGTTTCATGGAACATATTTTCTAGTGGTAATAACCTCATTTATGCATTCACACTTACAATTTGTCTAAAACTGTACTGCACTGGAGGCACAGAAAGAAGTAAATAAGAAATTTAAAGATCTTGCCTTCCTGAAATTATATTCTAGCAAGGGAAGACATATGATAAGTAGGAGACCAACAAATTAAAAATATTTCACAGGTTTTAAGTGTTATGCAAAGACAAAGCAGGGTGAATGCTTTTCTTTTCTTTTCTTTTTTTTTTTTTTGGCTTTTTGCTATTTCTTTGGGCCGCTCCCGCGGCATATGGAGGTTCCCAGGCTAGGGGTTGATTCGGAGCTGTAGCCACCGGCCTACGCCAGAGCCACAACAATGCGGGATCCGAGGCGCGTCTGCAACCTATACCACAGCTCACGGCAACGCCAGATTGTTAACCCACTGAGCAAGGTCAGGGACCAAACCCGCAACCTCATGGTTCCTAGTCGGATTCCTTAACCACTGCGCCAGAGGGGAACTCCTTTTTTTTTTTTTTTTTTTTTTTTATTAATGAGTGCTTTACAAATAAAGAAACATATGTGATATAAGCAAAGTTTTATTGACTTATTTCCAAAGAGGGAACACTACATTGGAAATTCTAAAATATCATCTCCTTAAAGAAAGTGAGTGCATGGTACTTTTGCTCACAGCTTGAGTTAGGAAGCTTTTAGATTGAGATATGAGAGGCCAGGCTAAGCTCTGGATTGACTGATTTCCTAAGACAAAGGTAGATGCAACAGAGTCAATGAAAATGTTATGAGACAAAAGACATCCTGTGATTAGATTTCTTGGTGAAAGTGGGGCTGTTCTAATCCCTCAACCCCTTTGGCCATCCTGTCCAGACCATAAGGTTAGCCACAGAATAATTCTTACTGCAGTTCTACACTAGTTCTACACAGATATTACTAGATAAGGTCATTGCTTCAGAAACAACAGTCCAGAGTTGGACTGGAATTTGACCTTTATGCTCTTTATGAGTCATTGGATCATTTGATATGATATTAGTGGCACAGCATCATGTAAAACTCTTGAGTACTCACCTGCCAATAACAACACACATAAAGACTAACAGGAAAGTAAGGGTAAAATTTACATGGACTGTTATGAGTCCATAATGCAAATGAATAAACCCAGGGGAAGAAAACAAGCTCCCAAGTAGCCAGGTCCTTTAATTTAGAGATTGATTGTTATAATAATTTGACACTAATACATATCTGAATGCAACGTTAGGCACCATCTTGGCTAATAGAGAAGCTAAAATTATTCACTTGTCCATTATCTCTTGGAGCAAAAGAATTAGATGTGTTTTGAGCCTTGAGAGCTATGGAAATAACATTTGCAACTGCAGCTACAGTTATTGATAATTGTCTGACCATTCTATAAATCACTATTTGGATGATGGGCATAAAGGTGAAATAGTTAATTTTTTTGTGTAATTTTCCACAGAAGCCTTTATTTTTTATGTTACTGGGCTCATACCTCACTGAGAAATGGTCCATATGGTATATATTGGTCTGGAATATATAAAGTCTCTGACAATCATTCCATATATATAAGTCAGGTTTATATGTGGTAAACAAAGAAAGAGCTTGGTGCACATAAAACATAGTCTGCTTGTGGGGTAGATATTCTACTGTGGGTTAATGTGTTGTTTAACATGACAGGAGTGCTGCAGGTAACTTCCTGGGTGATGCCAAATAATTTCTATAAAGCAGGTTGGATTCTTTCTGAAGAAAACAAGTAGACTACTATAGAAAAAATACAATTAATATTTAATCCTACTCCTGTTGTATTTCTGGCCCCTATGGACAGTGCTATAATTATTTTTGCAGCAGTTTTATGTTCCATGATCAGGGTCCAATTTTTATATGACTGGATGCTGAAGTTAATAAAAGGAGGATATTTCTAATTGCAGAAGTGTCCAGCAAAAGAAATATGAGTCTAACATGTTTATGGGAATGCCAATTAGATAGTTTAAGCTCTTAAAAGAGTAAAATTTCTATATATAGAAATGAATACAAGCAAACAGATCAATGCATTTTAAAAAACGTAACACATTCATATAACCGGCACCTAGGTATAGAAGCAGAATATACAGCAGCATCCTAGAATTTCTGCTTATGTGCTCTTTCAGTCACCATTTCCCCTCCAGGATAACATCATCTTATATAATTACTATAAAGTAAATAGCCTTATACCCACCATCCAGGTCAAGGGCTAGAATTTTGCCCTTCCATTTGCCCCATTTCAACCACAGTCATTTCCTCCTACCATATAGTCATCGTTTTCTTTTCTCTCTCTTTTTTTTTTTTTTTTGGCTGAGCCAATGGCATGAGGAAGTTCCCAAGTCAGGATTGAACCAACGCCACAGTGCCAGAGCAGTAACCAGAGCCACAAAAGAGATAATACTTGATCCTTAATCTGCTAAGCCAACAGGGAATTTCATTTCTTTCATGTTTTTAAAGGTTTTATCACCCAAGGGTGCAACTGTACGACACTATAGCTTAATCTTCTCCAATTAAAAGACATTCGATATAGCTTTTAAGTCATTTTTACTCAATAGATGCCCCCTCTACAGATTTTACTTTCTTAAAATTTATGTAAGAACCTAGGTTTGAGTTGCCAATGTTTCCAGTCTAGAATTTTCTGCTTGTGTCATCATGATGCAGTTCAGCAAGTTTCCTTGTATTTTCTGCAAATAGGCAGCTGGATTCTGAGGTGTGATCAGAGTCAGATGCAATCCCTGTGACAAGGCTATTGGTGGTGTTTTGTTGTTTCATTGGGAGGCACATGCCTATTTTTCACACCTTTTTTTTTTTTTTTTTTAACATTAGCAGCTTTTGATCCTCAATGCCTAGATCCATTGGGGGTTGCAAATGGCAATATTCTAATTTTATCATTTTGTTTGCTTTTATACTCTAAAATAATTTTATAAGAAAGCATTCCTGTTCATCTAATGTTTGGTTATTCAGTGGTACAGTTTATGCAGTTTATGTAGGAAAGGCAGGGTAAATGCATGATTCTTTCATTTTATTTACAGAGTTTTCAGATAATGAATTTGTGCTCTGTCATTTTCAAAAGATAAAAAGATATTTTAAAAATTCTTATAAAATCATAGATTTAAACTTATTTAATAGTTTTTAATCCATTTCAATCTTATCCTTTTTGAGATACAACCTATATATTGTTTGGCCAATGGAGTCTCTTCAAGTTGGCACTTTGGTCTTTTTGACATGACCTTCATAGTCTTTGGTACCTTCCTTACTATCTGACAGGTCAAAGGGCTCCAGACTCATCTTGTACATTCTCTGATCCAGAACATGAATTAACCATTTCTCTAAGAAGTTTCTTTTATAGTACATGCACTTTCTGTAATGGAGCAAGACCCTATGGGGCCTTCCCAGGACAGACACCTCCCCCACATCCTCTGCTTTACCTCCTCTCTGAAGATAAAAGTATCTGATGCACATTTCCTGAATTGCTTTACAAATGTGAACATCCGCTACCACCACCACCACCAAATGGAAGATGTTAACTACTTGATGACCATGGGCACATAGCTCCCAGGCCTCCTGATGCTTAAGGACTGATAACATTAACCCTTGTGATACCTCCCCATTACCTCACCATCAGCCAATGAAAAAATTGCGCAGAAGCTGATCACTTACCCTGTGACTCCCCTCCCTCACCTGGCTTAAAAAAAGTGCTTTACAGGAGTTTCAGTTGTGGCTCAGCACGTTACAAACCCAACTAGTATCCATGAGGATGTGGGTCTGATCCTTGGCCTCTCTCAGTGGGTTAAGGATCTTCCATTTCTGTGAGCTGTGGCATAGGCTGCAGATGCAGCTCAGATCCTGAGTTTCTGTGACTGTGGCTATGGCCAGCAGCTGCAGTTCTGATTCAACACCTAGCCTGGGAACTTCCATATGCTGCAGGTGCAGCCCTTAAAAAAGGCAAAAAAAAAAAAAACTTTACAATTTTGTTCTTGGAGTTCAAGGATTTTGGGAGAGTAACACGTGCCACCCATCTCCTTACAGTACCTGCAATAAAACTTTCTCTGTTCCAAACTCCAGCATTTCAGTTTGTTTGGCTTTACTGTGCTTTGGGGACTTAAACTTGTGTTAACATTTCTGGTACATGAAATGGGAATTAACTTCATGGTCTGGGCACTAGGAATGCTCATTGCTAATAGGTTGTTCATTGTTTCTAAGCATTTTCATACAAAGGAGTTGTAGTAAGTTCAATAAATTCTGCTATCTGAGCTAATTTAGTTCATGTTAAAGAATCAACTTCTAAGGGTGGAATGAAATCTACAATATTGCCAGTCTGATTATTATTATTTTTTTTTTGTCTTTTTGCTATTTCTTGGGCCGCTGCCGCGGCATATGGAGGTTCCCAAGCTAGGGCTCTAATCGGAGCTGTAGCCACCGGCCTACGCCAGAGCCACAGCAACACGAGATCCGGGCCACATCTGCGACCCACACCACAGCTCACGGCAACGCCGGATCCTTAACCCACTGAGCGAGGCCAGGGGTCGAACCTGCAACCTCATGGTTCCTAGTTGGATTTGTCAACTACTGAGCCACGACGGGAACTCCCTGATAAATTTTTTTGTTTTGTTTCTGTTTGTGGTTGTTATTATTGTTTGGTTCATTTTTTTGTGTTTATGGAATATTTTATATATAATGACTTCTAATTTTTTCCATTATAGCTGGTATACAGTGTTCCATCAATTTTCTGCTGTACAGCATGGTGAGCTAATCACACATACATGTATACATTCTGTTTTCGCACATTATCATGCTCCATCACCAGTGACCAGACACAGTCCCCAGTGCTACACAGCAGGATCCCATTGCCAATCCATTCCAAAGGCAATAGTCTGCATCCATCAACCAAAAAGAAAATCATGGACTTGGAGAATAGACTTGTTTTTTTCTTTTTTCTTTCCTTTTTTTTTTTTTTTGAATGTCCCCTTAATAGAGTGCATGGGCTGTCTAAAGGAATTTTCTAGTAAGTATACATGAGAAATAGGCTATCTTCAGACAGAATATAGACTACATGTTTTACTGAGAATAGCAGTATTAAAAGTTGTATAGTAAAGAATAATAATATATGAAGACGAAAATGTAAATGTCTCATGAGATGTAAGCTGGCTTTCTAAGAAAGTATTGTTTTTTCGTTTTGTTTTGTTTTTGTTTTTTGTTTTTTTTCCCTTCTGTAAATAGCAAAGAGGGACTGTTAGTTTGAAGGAAGAGCCCAAAAGTATGTTAATAGAGGCCACCAGAAATTTGTTGCAGCTGCCATAGTCTTAAGGTAATTGGGGTATCAAGAAAAAGACCGTAGTAAGCTATGAGTCTTTGGTGGTTTCTATTTGTTTTAGATAGAACACCAGAGGCCTGATCAGCTTATTCCTGAATAGGGTGAAAGGCTTGCAGTAGTAAGGAAGACCTGGGGGAAGGGCTTGTTGAAAAGCCAACTTTAGTTTGCAAAGTTCTTGTTCACGTTTGGGATCCAAATGGAGGACTTTTTCAATGAGATTTAGCTAGGTGATAAAAAGAAAAGTAATGAAAAAAGTTGGAACCTCTATCTACAATAGCCAAGAAGATCTAGACATGCTCTGAGCTGTCTTTGAGTAACTGGCTTAGGAATGCTTTGGATAGCTTATAGTTGATCACAGATAAGAGACTGAGTCCTCTGGGTAGATAATGCTCCAAATAATGAACATTTTGCTGACAAAATTGTAATTTTTCTTTGGCAATTTCTACTGTTTATGGGCTAAGAGTTCAAAAGTACATAGAACACATTTTAGATACTTCTTTATTTTTGGAGCTTAGTAAAATATCATCCACGTAGTGTATGAAGGGAAATATAAAACAAACAAAAAACCTTGTGATTCTTGACATCCTGATTAAGAACCTATAAAAATAAGTAAGAATCTCAGTGAATCCCAAGAACATGAGATATAATGTTCCTTCCAAGTGAAGGAAAACAAATATTCATTGTCTGAAAAAATTAGGACATTAAAAAAAGGCAGAAAATATTTCCTCAACTGTAAAATAAATGGCCTTGGCTGGATCATGAAAAGAGTAGCATTTCTCCTTAGCACTATTGGAAAGCAGGCTGTAGCCATTCTTGCAATAGCCTTAGGACCTTGAATGCATCTGAACTCTTGTTTATTGAGTTTCTTAACAGACAGGACAGGATTATTATATGTGCTTGTGCAAACTATGGGTCTTATTTTGTTTAGCCCATCTACTGTAGGCCTTAGTCCTTCTTTTCCCTAGAGTATTTTCTACATGTTGTGGTATTGGTATGGATGGGTGAAAAAGAACATTGATGGGCTTAGTACCATCAATTCTGCCAATATACATAGAATTTTTAATCCATCTGAAACAGTTTTCTCCTGGAAATCTTCAAATTTGATCTGACTTAAGCACAAGGATACCAGTAAGCCTGGGTCCAAATTAGCTATGGTATGATTATGACTTGAAAAATCTCTGGGAATTTCAGGTAGCCTATCAAATTAATTTGATTGGTTTGATGTCACAAAAGATACCTGTTTCTCAGTCAAAAGACCAAGGGTAATTTGTTGGGAAATAGGAATTGGCTGATATTTCTTGTGATGGTTCTACTTGGCAAAATTGACTCTAAGGAAGATGAATGTGTTTAGGGAACCATTGAGTGAAACTTCCAGGCATGATAAAAACTGCTCACCTGAGTTGTCTCACAACAGAAGACCCCTACAAGGAACATGGTGCTCTCCTGAAGACTAACTAGGAGAATTTGAAAGGGGCCAATAGGAAGTAGGAGACAACCAACCTCCCAGAATCCTTGGCACTGGAATCTTGGCTGAGAAATACCTGTGCCACCAGGAAGGACCCTGGGTCAGACCAAATATGGGCCAAGCAAGATGAATGGCTAAAGAGAACTCAGAAACTAAACCCATTTCCATAAAACCTGAGACTGTGAGCCATGGGACAGAAAAGTTCTGGGTTTTCTCACACTGGTGCTCTCCGCTTGGGCACCCTTCCCAATAAAGTCTTTTGCTTTGTCAGCATATGTGTCTCCTCAGATGGACAATTAATTTCTGAGTGCACGACAAAAGCCCATACTGGGGCCCTGGAAGGGGTTTCCCTTCCTGCTACAATTGTACATAGTATAGGTTTATTGTGAAAAATGTAGGAACTGTAACTATAAGTGAACATAGCTGTTAATAGTTAATGACAAATCTTGTAACTTTAAGGGAAAAATTGGAATGTTGGTGCTACATCCTTTTTTTATGGTACCTTATTTTTATCAGATTTGTCCTTGCCTATTAATTTTTGGCCAATGCTGGGAAGTTCTTTATTTAGTATTCATTTGATTTATAGTAATAGCAAGCATCCTAATCAGTGGAGATTTTGTGGAAGAAAACAAGAGGACATGGAACCTTTCTATTGTTTTATTTGTAAACCTATTATCTTATTTTGCATTTTTCTCAAGTTTGTTTTTTTCATAAGACCTTTTCAGAAATATCCAAATGCTATAGATATGTTAGGTGGTTTATTTCCTTATTTTTAGCTTAAAACTTGAAAGGAAATAAAATATACCACCCCAAAATATGTCTCTAACATAAGATTTATCGTGAGATGATTATTTTTAAGAAACAGCACTGAAAAGAGAAGGATTGAAAACCAAGTAGGTTTTACTTTCTGAAAGAGACATTTACATTTATAAGGGAAATCTCCATTTGTAAAGGTATTTCCCTCACTGTACCTGGAAGAGGAGGATGATTAAATCTCTAAAAATTCTTATCAAATGGGGAAGACAGCAACTTAGATATGCATAACAACCTTACTGCTGTTTGCTGTACTTTTCCTGGTAATGCCCATAACTGGCTCCTCTAGCTTCTTACCCAACATCTTCTTTTGTCTTTAGCTAAAGTTTGTATTTAAGGTGTGATGACTTGGGTCTTTTCAAGAAGTTACTCAGTTTTCCTGGGTATCTCCCAGTTTATACAGGAGATACACGTCTTAGTAAACTTCTGCTTATTTTTTTTTCTCCTATTGATCTCTTTTATTACAGGGGGTCTCATCCAGTAACTTAGAAGGGTAGAGGGAAAATTATTTTTCCTCTCCTATAGACTGTTCACAACAATAACAACAATAATAACAGTGTAGCGTAAGCATCTGCCTCTCTATCTATCCTGAAATGTCATCTGAAGACATTGAAAAGACATTCATTAAAATCTTGGATGGATTGGATAGAATTTGTACCAGAATGATAGAATTGCATTGTTTCCTTGGTCCCTGCCCCACTGCAGCAAAACATTGAAACAGTGGGCATGTTAAAATTTTATTAAAGTGAAAGTACATTTTTCAGAGAGAGAGAGTGAGAGAGTTTGTGCGGGCTGCCCCACCTTGCTTTACAATTATTTTTATATCCCCATGCTGTGGACTTGAGTGGGGACCTGATTATTCCCACCTCGGACCACTTATTCTTCCCAGCCCATCACACTCTGTGTGCTGCAAGAGCTGAGTGTTTGTTGATCTCTGTGTGTGGGTGCTTTTTGACACTCTGATTGGTTTCAGGCAGGATGCCTCATCTGCATGGGCAACAAATGATATAGAGGTGGAGTGAGGAGTCCACATACCTTTCCTAGTTGTGATTAGAAAGGAACAGACAGGTTGCTTAAGGTGGGTGAGAGGGCATTACAATGAGACCTGATAAGGGTCTGGTAATTCTTGTCTTGGCCAGAGGCTTTGGGTTTAATCTCCTTGAATGGGACTGGAAGCCTATAACGGATTTGTCTATTTGTTTTTTGTTTGCTTGCAAGACTGGAATACTGTCTACTCTTTTTTTTTTCTTCTGTCAATTGAATTAAAATTTATTTAATAGGGAAATGAACAGATCATAAAATATTTTATGACTTTTAACAAATGTATACACTCAAGTAACCAACAACTCAATCAGATATAATTTTTTTCCAAAACTACAGAACTCTTTCTTAGGCCTCATTCCAGTCAGTTCTCATCCAACACTGCTCTGATTCCTATTGCCAAATACTATTTTTGCCTCTTCTTTAAAATAAAATAGGTGAAATTACATGAGTTCACACCATTTTGTGTCTGGGTTCTTTTACTCAGTATGTTTTTGAATTTTATCTGTTTTTCTGCCTAAATCATTAATTTTGCATTTTATTTATTTTTTCTGCCTGAATCATTAATGGAATCTCTTTAACCCTGAATAATATTCCATTGTATGGACATACCATGATGTGTTTATCCATGTTTATCCATTCTTCTGTTGATAAACATTTGGATTGTTTGCATTTTTGAATTAATAAGAATACAGCTGCTTTAAACATTCTTATACAGGGCATTTTATATATGTATATCACCTACTAAATAGTGGAAACACAAGTATAATTTTCAGAAAGGACTGTCACATATCTTATGTTTTCTCTAGTATCTGTTCTGTTCAGTGGACTCAGAAAATAGCTAAATTCTTTGCAAGGTCCTTCCAATTTACTTTGTTGAGCCAGGTTTTTTGTATGAATGTCCTACTAACATATGTACTAGTTGTTAAAGGCCAAAGGAAGCTGAGGTTTTAGATTCCCAATATTATTTAAATTCTCCAATAAATACCTTTCTTTGCTCTTAGCATTGAAGAAAATCCTTGATTATTTCTCTTAACTCAGACTGAGGCAGGAGTCTAAAATCTACCTGAAAAAGTTTACCTTTGTGTTTTAGCATTCTTATTATTAAAGAAAATTGTGGTTTGAGTACAGTATCAGAGATGGAAGATGATTAGAGATGGGGAAGTCAGGGGAAAAGGGATGAGAATTTGGATGAAATGGAGGAGAAAGTTCAATTGAGACTGGGGAAGTGTAAAAGGAGGAAGAAATTTTATTTGATAAGGGCAATGACTAGATGAACAGGGTTACAATGGATCCAAAAGTCAGATTGTCTTAATGTTTTTATATTTTCATTAACAGTGATGAAATAATCCTTTAATGAAACTGAAGCCAGAGGTAGATGGTTCCCAGGCTGAGCAACTGAAATCTATTCCCTGTGAATAGATACTACAAGATAAAGATTATAGCAGTAGCAAGGAGGAGCTGTATCCTGCTTGGATAAAAGATAGAGACCACCTATATATCATTCTTGAGGTCAAGACCCCCAGAAATATACAATAAACCTTAAAGAAACATTCCTCAGGAGTCAGAGAAAGGAGTGGCACCAGATCATGGTACATCCTGTCAACTTCCAGAAATCCTTGCACTAGACTCCATCTTGGCTAAAGATGTACAAACACATTAGGGAGGTCCCTAAGTCAGGCCAAATGTGGGTTCCAGGCCAGATGAAGCAAGATGATTGGCCAGAGGAAGCCCAGAAGGACTGCCCCCATTTAAGTGGTTTATACAACTTCCAAAGCATGTGTTGCTCTCTTCCTCTTTTGCTCTTTCTGTCTCTGCCCCCCTCCCCAACAGAGCCTGCCTGTGCTCTCTCCACACCTATCTTCTCTCTCTTCTCTCTTAATAAAGACTTATTTGCCTCACTACTCTCAATCTCCTTGCCAAATTCTTTCTCCAGAAGGACAAGTACTGGGGACCTATACAAAGTAGTTAGGGTTCAACAATTTCATTCCACAGCCACCTTAGAACAAAACTATTTTTTTTATCAGAATTTCATTTAGAGTATTTTTTATACCAATTTTAAAATGTAGACCATTGAATGGAGTATATAATTTTGACTAAAATGACTCAAAGTATGTTGATAATGGTTAGTTGGATGTATTACTTCTGCATCTTATATCTTGGGTTCCTTACCAGCAGCTAGCCATCTCTAGCCACAGACCAAATAACATATGTATTCTGAAAGATCTAGTGTTTGATGGTTTTGTCACAGAAATGAGTTGAAGAAAAAAAAAAAAAGACCTTTTAATGCTTTTGGATGGTGACACAAGGCATACATCCTCCACTAAAAGACAATTGCCTGGCAAAATCTTGAACTTGTCAGCCCTCAGAACAAGTTTTTGGTCAATTATTTACAGGCTTATGTGGGTTTACCTTCCTATCATCTTTTTTAACTTAATAGGCAAATGGTGTTCATGACAAGGAAAGACAAACTTGAGATTAGATGAAAAACACAATTTCTAGGTAGACAAATATGATGAGAACAACAATGAATTTAATGAGTGACATCAAATTTTCCTGGAATAAAATGAAATCCAGTTCTCAAGACCTTCAGCAAAATTGTTTCTTATAGCCATATTGGGGCTCCTTTATTTGAGTTGAGTTGGGATCTTCATGTGGAAGAGGTACAAAAGGCTTGAATATATACACACAGAGATGGTATGGATCAAGAGCTCTACTCTAAGGCAGGGGTCTCGTAGTGGAAACTTGGTCATACATAGTATGGGCATCCCCATTCTCAAAGTAATAGTTATGTAATGAAATGAGAAAATTGAGTTTTATTGGCTTACTTTTTTTTTTTTTTTAATAAGGCTGCTTCTGCAACATATGGAAGTTCCGGGGCTAAGGGTCAAATCAGAGCTGCAGCTGCCAGCCTATGCCGCAGCCATAGCAACACCAGATCTGAGCCACATATGTGAGCTACCCTGTAGCTTGTGGCAATGCCAATCCTTAAGCCACTGAGTGAGGTCAGGGATTGAACCCACATCCTCACAGACACTATGTCAGTCTCTTAACGCACTAAGCCATAACAAGAACTCCTTGGCTTCCTTCAGTAAGAGAACATCATACTGATAATTTTGAGATGATGTTTTTAGAAAGTGAGCATTTCTTGCTTATGGATTTTCAGTCTTCATTAGTTTGGCCAGAGAATTTTTAAGTAAAGATATTTCATAAAAGTCTTTAGAGAATGATGTCAAATTCAGTGTGAGTCTTTGGATTGGGTGACTTCATAATGTAAAGATTGATATAAGAGTGGACAAGTTCTGGGATAAGTCCTGCCTTAGACTGTGGCACCTGAATGATTTGATTAGCTCAGGCTGTAAACAGGGCATTGATAAAGGAAGCTAGCCTGGGTGAGAGTATCTTATATGTAGTCTAAACTTTGATGAATCTGTAAATAGAAAATAGAGTTCCCTGCTTTCTATATAAATAATGGTCCATGGGAGTTCCCGTCATGATGCAGTGGAAGCAAATCTGACTAGGAACCATGAGGTTGTGGGATCAATCCCTAGCCTCGCTCAGTGGGTTAAGGATCCAGCTTTGCAATGAGCTGTGGTATAGGTCGCAGATGCAGCTTGGATCTGGCATTGCTGTGGCTGTGGTATTGGCTGGCAGCTACAGCTCCGATTAGATCCCTAGCCTGGGAACCTCCATATGCCATGGGTGCAGCCCTGAAAAGACAAAAAAAAAAGATTGATCCATGAATACATACACAAACACAAAACACACACACTCATACATGACAAAGAAGACAAAGATGAATTTCTGAAAGTATTATACAAGTCACAGGACATTCTGCTGTTGTAATTGCACAAATGATAGGGATGTCAATTTGATTCATCCAGAGTTAGAAATTGAAGTAATCAGGGGGAAGCTATGGACTATTTTGGATAGTTGCTTATGGAAGGCCTCTGAGAAAGTGAAATTTGAGCAGACACCTAAATATTTTGAAGGAGAGAGACTTTCACATATCTGTTGTAAGAATATTCTAGGCATATTAACCCAGTGAAGATCAGAGTGGCTATAGTGAGCAAGGGATAGAGTAGTAGCAGATGAGGTCAAAGTTAGACAGAAGCTCAGTCCAGCAGGGTCTTGTCAGCCATAGTAAAGACTTTCAATTTTACTCTGATATTAGTGGGGAAATTACCAGAATATTTTGAGAAGAGGACTGATGTGATCTGGCTTACATGATTTATTTATTTATTTATTTTATAATTTATTTATTTATTTTTCTGCTGTACAGCATAGGAGCAAGATACGCTTACATGTATACATTTTTTTCCCACCCTTCGTTCTGTTACAATATAAGTATCTAGACATAGTTCTCAATGCTACTCAGCAGGATCTCATTGTAAATCCATTCCAAGTTGTATCAGATAACCCCAAGCTCCCGATTCCTCCCACTCCCTCCTTCTCCTCCTGGGCGGCCACAAGTCTATTCTCCACGTCCATGATTTTCTTTTCTGTGGAAATGTTCATTTGTGCTGGATATTAGATTCCAGTTATAAGTGAAATCATATGGCATTTGTCTTTCTCTTTCTGACTTATTTCACTAAGTATGAGAGTTTCTAGTTCCACCCATGTTGCTACAAATGTTATTATGTCGTTCTTTTTTATGGCTGAGTAGTATTCCATTGTGTATATATACCACTTCTTCCTAATCCAATCATCTGTCAATGGACATCTGTCCATGTCCTGGCTATTGTGAATAGGGCTGCAATGAACATGCGGGTGAATGTGTCTCTTTTAAGTAGAGTTTTGTCCGGATAGATGCCCAAGAGTGCGATTGTGGGGTCATATGGAAGTTCTATGTATAGATTTCTAAGTTATCTCCAAATGGTTCTCCATAGTGGCTGTACCAGTTGACATTCCCACCAACAGTGCAGGAGGGTTCCCTTTTCTCCACACCCCCTCCAGCACTTGTTCTTTGTGGATTTATTAATGATGGCCATTCTGACTGGTGTGAGGTGGTATCTCATGGTAGTTTTGATTTGCATTTCTCTAATAATCACGGATGTTGAGCATTTTTTCATGTGTTTGCTGGCCATCTATATATCTTCCTTGGAGAACAGTCTATTGAGGTCTTTTGCCCATTTTTCCATTGGTTGAATGGCTTTTTTGCTGTTGAGTGATATAAGTTGCTTGTATATTCTAGAGATTAAGCCCTTGTCAGTTGCATCGTTCAAAACTATTTTCTCCCAGTCTGTAAGTTGTCTTTTTGTTTTCTTTTTGGTTTCCTTTGCTGTGCAAAAGCTTTTCAGTTTCATTAGGTCCCATTGGTTTATTTTTGTTCTGATTTCTGTTGCTTTGGGAGAGTGACCTGATAAAATATTCATGATGTTGATGTCAGAGAGTGTTTTGCCTATGTTCTCTTCCAGGAGTTTGATGGTGTCTTGTCTTACATTTAAGTCTTTCAGCCATTTTGAGTTTATTTTTGTGCATGGTGTGAGTGTGTTCTAATTTCCTTGATTTGCATGCAGCTGTACAGGTTTCCCAGCAATGCTTGCTGAATAGACTTTCTTTTTCCCATTTGATGTTCTTGCCTCCCTTGTCAAAGATTAATTGACCGTAGGTGTCAGGGTTTATTTTCGGGTTCTCTATTCAGTTCCATTGGTCTGTCTGTCTGTTTTGATACCAGTACCACACTGTCCTGATGACTGTGGCTTTGTAATATTGCCTGAAGTCTGGGAGAGTTATGCCTCCTGCTTGGGTTTTGTTCCTCAGAATTGCTTTGGCAATTCTGGTGGGTCTTTGGTGGTTCCATATGAATTTTTGGATTGTTTGTTATAGTTCTGTGAAAAATGTCATGGGTAATTTGGCAGGGATTGCATTGAATCTGTAGATTGCTTTGGGTAGTATGGCCATTTTTACAATATTGATTTTTCCAATCCATGAACATGGAATATCTTTCCATTTCTTTACATCTTCTTTGATTTCTTTGATTAAAGTTTTACAGTTCTCGGCATATAAGTCCTTTACCTCCTTGGTCAGGTGTATTCTGAGGTATTTGATTTTTTGAGGTGCAATTTTAAAAGGTATTGTGTTTTCGTATTCCTTTTCTAATATTTCATTGTTGGTATACAGAAATGCGACTGATTTCTGAATGTTAATCTTATATCCTGCCATTTTGCTGAATTTATTGTTCAGTTCAAGTAGTTTTTGGGTTGAGTCCTTAGGGTTTTCTATGTATAGTATCATGTCATCTGCATACAGTGACAGTTTGATCTCTTCTCTTCCTATATGGATGCCATTTATTTCTTTTGTTTGTCTGATTGCTGTGGCTAGGACTTCCAAAACTATGTTGAAGAGCAGTGGTGAGAGTGGGCATCCCTGTCTTGTTCCAGATTTGAGGGAGAAGGCTTTCAGTTTTTCTCCATTGAGTATTATACTTGCTGTGGGTTTGTCATAAATGGCTTTGATTATGTTCAGGAATGTTCCCTCTATACCAACCTTGGCAAGAGTCTTGATCATGCATGGATGTTGGACTTTGTCAGATGCTTTTTCTGCATATACTGAGACGATCATATGGTTTTTGACTTTTTTTTGTTAATGTGGTGTATGATGCTGATTGATTTGCGTATGTTGAACCATCCTTGTGAACCTGGGATGAACCCTACCTAGTCATGGTGTATGATCTTTTTGATATGTTGTTGGATTTGGTTGGCTAAAATTTTGTTGAGAATTTTTTCATCTATATTCATCAAAGATATTGGCTGATAGTTTTCTTTTTTGGTGTTATCTTTGTCTGGTTTTGGAATTAGGGTGATTATGGGGAGCCGAAAAGATGCAAAGAGCCGAGGAAGGGAGCTTGTCTGAATGGTACAAAACCAAGGGCAGGCTCCTAATCAGAAAAAAGGACCTTGCCTGATGGCAAAAAAACCTGAAGGCAGGTTCCTAACCAAGGAAGGGAGCTCACCTGAACTGTACATGCCGAAGGTGGGCTTCTGGTCAGGATAAAAGCCTGCCTCTATGGTACAAGCCAAGGGCAGGCCTCAGGTTACACGGCTCTCATGTTGATATCGATGGGAAATTGGGGCTTTCCTGGAAAACAATTTCCATGTTTGTGCCAGAGAACTTGGATTGTTTCTCGGGTGACCTAGTCTTTCCTGTTGTTTTATTTGTTATTCAGTTTTCCTCAGTCTTTCCTGATTATTTGCTTATTATTCTTATTTTCCTGTGGTGATTTGTGATTTAACAAAATTACAATAATAATGTAATAAGAATTTCATCCTGAAGGACTTTCCCCTATTTAAATCCAACTTAATTAAAAACATAGTGTTTATCTACTAACCAGTTATACAGTAAACTTTAGAGTTAGGTTTTTAATGATGTTCATAGAAGTTAGACATATATTATTCATGATCAAAAGAAACCCAGCTGTGAGATTTGTCCTTGATTTTAGAAACTTTTAATGGTAGCTAGCTAAGTTGATTTGTATTTTCTCACACTGTCTCCCTGCCAAGGACACTTTGAAGATAGACACTAGTCTAAAAACGACATTTTTTTGTTTGTGACTTCTTCAGCTTGTGGGAATTGGCTGGCCATGAGATGGTTTGTGCTGGGTCTCCTCTTTCCCATATTATATGTTTATGTCTTTTTGTCCTTGAATTGTACTCACTAAATTTAGTTAAACTGAAGATTTTAAAACATGACATATTGCTACTGTACCATGTGATCAAAAAACAAAGCCTAATAGTTAACCAATGTACTTTTAACACTATGATGTAATCTGTAGTAAAAAACTGTCTATATAATCAACTACTTATGCCAATAAAATTTGAGCAGTCCAGTGCCCTGAAAGAAGGGACAGAGAGGCTGTCTCCGTCTCTTTTGCCAACACTGTCCATCTCCTATAGGGATGTATACACCCTGGCTGACAGACCTGGTTGTTGGAGCTGGCCTCCGGCAGGTGATGGTGGCAACATAGAATGAATGTCTTTGGGAGTGTTCCTTCTTATTCAACATTTTGAAAAAGTTTATGGAGGATAGGTACCAGATCCTCTTTATACGTTGGGTAGAATTCACCTGTGAAGCCTTCTCGTCCTGGACTTTTATTTGTAGGGAGTGTTTTTATGACCTCTTCAATTTCATTTTTAGTGATCCGTGTGTTCAGTTGGTCTGTTTCTTCTTGATTCAGTTTTGGCAGGCTGTAAGATTCTAGAAAAGTGTCCATTTCTTCCAGATTGTCAAATTTGTTGGCATATAGTTGTTCATAGCATTCTCTTATGGTATTTTTATTTCTGCAGAATCCGTTGTGATTTCTCCTTTTTCCTTTCTAATTTTGTTTATTTGGGTTCTTTCTCTCCTCTTCTTAGTGAGTCTAGCCAGGGGTTTGTCAATTTTGTTTACCTTTTCAAAGAACCAGCTCTTGGTTTTATTAATTTTCTCTATTGTTTTTTGAATCTCTATTTTATTGATTTCCTCTTTGATCTTTATAATTTCCTTCCTTCTGCTGACTTTAGGTCTTTTCTGTTCTTCTTTTTCTAATTCATTTAGGTGGGGAGTTAAGTTGTCCATTTGGGATCTTTCTCCTTTTTTGAGAAAGGCCTGCATTGCTATGAATTTCCCTCTGAGCACTGCTTTTGCAGCGTCCCATAGATTTTGAGAGGTTGTGTCTTCATTATCATTTGTCTCCAGGTACTTTTTAATTTCCTTTTTGATTTCCTCATTGACCCATTGGTTTTTTAGTAGGATATTGTTTAGTCTCCATGTAGTAGGTTTTCTCATTTCTTTTCCTGTGGTTGATTTCTAATTTCATGCCATTGTGGTCAGAGAAGACACTTGAAATAACTTCTGTGCTTCTAAATTTGTTGAGGTTAGCTTTGTGTCCCAATATGTGGTTGATTCTTGAGAATATTCCATGTGCACTTGAGAAGAATGTGTATTCTGATTTTTTTTGGATGTAGTGTCCTGAAGATGTCAATTAAGTCTAACTTTTCTATTGTTTCCTTTAGGATCTCTGTTGCTTTATTGGTTTTCTGTCTAGAGGATCTGTCCATTGATGTGAGTGGGTATTAAGGTCTCCTACTATGATTGTATTCCCATCAATTTCTCCCTTTATGTCTGTTAATATTTGTTGTATGTCAGTTTCTCCCTTTATGTCTGTTAATATTTGTTTTATGTATCTGGGTGCTCCTGTATTTGGGGCATATATGTTGACAATAGTAATATCCTCTCCTTGGATGGATCCCTCAATCATTAAGTAGTGTCCTTCTTTGTCTTTCTTTATGTCTTTTGTTTTAAAGTCTACTTTGTCTGATATGAGTATGGCAACTCCTGCTTTCCTGTCATGTCTATTGCCATGAAATATTTTTACACACCCCTTCACTTTGAATCTATATGTGTCCTTTGTCCTAAGGTGTGTTTCTTGTAGGCAGCACACTGAAGGTTTTTGCTTTTTTATCCACTCAGCCCCTCTGTCTTTTGATTGGGGCATTCAGTCCATTGACATTTAAGGTGTTAATTGATAGATGATTATTTATTTCAGTTTTAATCCTCATGTTCCAGTTGATTCTATCTATGATCTCAATTCTTCCTTTCTTTTTTTGATTGGATGGTCTCCAATTATTTTCTGCTTGAGTGTTTTTCTTTTATTTTCTTTTCTTTTTTTGCCGTTTCTTGGGCCACTCCCGGGGCATATGGAGATTCCTAGGCTAGGGGTCTAATCGGAGATATAGCTGCCAGCCTACGCCAGAGCCACAGCAATGCAAGATCTGAGCCACATCTGCAACCTACACCACAGCTCACAGCAATGCCAGATCGTTAATCCACTGAGCAAGGGCAGGGATCGAACCCACAATCTCATGGTTCCTAGTCGGATTCGTTAACCACTGTACCATGACGGGAACTCCCTGTTTTTCTTGTCATTATTTGCAAATGCAATGTTTGGTTTTGATTTGCAGTTTCCCTGTTTTTAAAGAATGCTAACCCCTTCCTGTAATTATATCTTTTAGCCTGATGGTCCTGTAGGTTCAAACACTTCATTACTATACTAAAATTAAGAAGAGAAACAGACAAAAAGAAAAAAAAGAAATAAAAGAAAAAAATTTTAAAAAGAGAATTTATTTCCTCACATCCCTTGACCACATTTTATGATTTTGATGACTCTTTTTTTTTTTAATTTTATTTTGTTTTAAAAATGTTCATGATTAAATCCATATGCTGGCCTATCTGAGTGACTGCTCCCTGATTGTGGCTTCCTCAATCCTTTCTTTTTGGTTTAGAGAAGCCCTTTCAATATTTCTTTTAGCCTGTGTTTTGTATTGCTGTATTCTTTTAGCTTTTGTTTGTTGGAAAAAAATTTTATTTCTCCTTCTATTTTAAATGATATTCTTGCTGGATAGAGTATTCTAGGTTGCATATTTTTTTTTCCTTTTAGCACTTTAAATATATCTTGCCATTCCCTCCTGGCCTGTAGAGTTTCTGTAGAGAAATCAGCTGATAGCCTTATGGGGGTTCCATTCTAGATAACATTTTGCTTTTCTCTTGCTGCCTTTAGGATCCTCTCTTTATCATTAACTTTTGCCATTTTTATGATAATGTGTCTTGGTGTGGGTCTATTTGGGTTCAACTTGTTTGGGGCCCTCTGTGCTTCCTGTATCTTGAACTCAGTATCCTTTATATTTGGGAGGTTTCCAGCAATAATTTCTTCAAAAATATTTTCCATCCCCTTATCTTTTTCTGCTCCTTCTGGAATTCCTTTTATGCATAGATTGGCCTGCTTTATATTATCCCATAGGTCCCTTATATTGATTTCATGTTTTTTCATTTGGTTTTCTGTCTGCTGTCCTGTTTGGGTGATTTCCATTATTCTATCTTCCACATCACTAATTTGTTCTTCTGCATTATTCATTCTGGTTTTTACTGCCCTTAGTTCAATCTGTATCTCTGCCAATGAATTTTCTAATTTTTCTTGGCTCCTCCTTATATTTTCTAGTTCCTTTCTGAGGGAGTCTGAATTACTGTTCATATCATCTCTTAATTCCTTCAGTATTTTCACTCTTTCCCTTTTGAACTCCAAGTCTGTCAGACTGCAGAGGTCTGTTTTCATTGTTGGCTGCTTTAGGTGAGATCTCCTGTTGGTTTGACTGGGGGTGGATTCTTAGCTTCTTCATCTTGCTTGTCGTTTTCTTTTTCTTGGTGGAGTTGTACTCTCCGTGGCCAGGCAGCGTTTGCCTTGGCACTGTTGTGGAATGTTTCCCGGGGGCTGGCATTGTTGGTCATCTTCTTTGAGGCAGTGTGGGTTTTCTTGGGGGTGGGCAGGGCTGACAGGGTCTCTCTGAAGCAAAGGAGGACTTCCTGAGGGCAGATAGGACTGGGAGGTCTGCACTGCGATGGAAGCAGATTTCATGTGGCAGGGCAGAGCTTGCTCTGGTGTTACTGGGCTGTGGGGCTCTTCTAGGGGGCTGGCGGTGCTGGTAAGCTGTTCCACGGTAGTGCAGCACCCCCCAAGGGCGGGAGCAGCCAGCTGGGCCACTGAGAACCCACGGGGCTCTTCCCCAGGGCAGCAGGGATTGGCAGGATCACATGGCAATGGAGGAAGATTTGCATGGCCAGGCTGAGCTTGTACTAGCTTTTCTGGGCTGCAGGCCTTTTCCTGGGGGCTGGCGGTGCTGGGTGCTGCTCTACGGGCATGCAGACCCTCCAGAAGGCAGGCAGGCCAGGGCAGGGAAAGCCCCTGCAGTGGTCGGCTTCCTGCAAATGGTGAGGCCAGCCCTCCAGAATGGCAGGCAGCCTCAGGTCCGGCATGTGCGCACAGGGTAGGGGAAGGGGGGATGCACTGGGAAGCACAGCTTTCTGATAGCTGGCAGGCAAGTGAGCTCACTGTGGTGTGGGGAGTATTCTATGGTGGCCCACCCATCTTTCTCCCCGCTCCCCAACACTGGCACCTTGTCTCTCCTGCAGTTCCAGCTCTTCTCCCAGGTTCCCTCTGATGTGGATATCCACCCCCCAACCCTTAGTGTATTGCACTCTGCACCTGCAACACTCAGCTTCCTAGTCTCTCAAGCAGTCTCTGCCCTGAGAACTGGACAGACTGGTTCCTCATCCCCCAAGCAGTCTCAGCACCACCCACCCCAGCCTGTTCCCAGGGACTAACCTCCAGAGCTGAGGTCTCGGTGCCCAGCCCCACCCAAGCATCTCAGCTTGGTGACTGGGCCAGTAGTTCAGATGATCTGTTCAGTTCTCACTCTGCTCTTCGGAGCTCAGACTTACTACTGTGCTCTTTTCTGCATCTGGAGATCTCTCCTATTCGGTTGATCTTTCCATCGAGTAGGTGACTTTCCAGGGTGTGGGATCCTTTTCTCCTCCACAGTTCCCTTTTGGGAGCACCCATCCAGCCCCGATTTCCCTTCTCTCACTCTCCTCTTTTCTCTTGTTTTACCCAGTTATGTCATGAGATTCTTGTCGTTATTGGAGTTTAGGTTCTTCTGTTAGCAATTAATTGCTGTTCTGTGTGAGTCATTTAACCTGTAGATGTTTTTTTTGTTGTTGTGTTTGTGGGAGAGGGCAAATGTGTCCCCCTACTCTTCCGCCATCTTGCCTCATCCAAATTCTGCCTTACATGTTAAATAGACAACTCTGTTGTATTAAGAACAAATATGGGGAGAATCGTTAAGATGTGTACATATCAGTGTGTCAACTGGAAAACCATGGCATGATCTAAGAGTTCATTGCAGAGATTACTGGGGTATGGATAAGGTTAGGGAAACAAAAATGAGTTGATGAAACATCCACCAAACATCAGTAGTAGAAAAACATTACCTACCACTCTGTGCTGAATAGTATACATTTGTCACTTCTGATTCACTCTTCTCCCCACAACTTTGTGCTCTAAGGACCTGATCTATATAAACTGCAGTCAACAGCCTATCTTGTCATATAGCCTCTCATTAGGTTTGCCAGATGGGTGGCAATGGTTAAGAAGCCTAAGAAACAAGCATAAGAGTATTCATGCTCCTCAGCCAATTCCACTTTCCACCACCCTCACCCTCAACCCCAACAACCTTTACTGGGGCAAATTTTAGCAGTGGTTGCATTTCTCTAGGATCACAGCTATTTCAGATAGCTCTTTATATAACTACTTCTTCTGGTTACCCTCTCTTACTAGCTCAGTGGTTTTGCTTCATCCCTTGTTAATTTCCACATACCCTAACCACAACTTTGTGAATAGTAATAATGCCATTATTAAACTGCCATCAAATTCCCAATTTGAATGTGCCCTTTCCTGCTGAGACCAATGCATCCCAGCCCTGAAGTGACAATGTTGGAAAGTGTTACTGGACCCCAGAGAGTTACAACTGATAGGAGCTGTAATCCTAGAGGAATGTAGCCTTTGCTAAAATGTTGAAATGGTAGAAAACGAGAGAAGGCCATATACCTCCTGACTTTTCTCTATTTCTACCATCCAATCTCTTGTTAATGCCTCCCATTGGTGGAATCCAACTTGAAGTTCAAGGGTAAGACAGCCCAGGTTATGCTGTCAATATAAGTCAGCCCCCATTATAGCAAACTGCAATCATAAAGGTAGAGAATGATTCTGCAAGAGACAAAGGGAAATTAATCATCTAAGGAAACTATTATAATAACCTAGATATAAATATATAATATAATTACAAATTATGATAGGAACTATGATGCAAATAAATCTGGTGATGATACAGAATAACAGAAGGAACCTATTTTTTTTAAAAGTTAGAGAAAGCTTTTTTGAAAGGTAGCATTTGGGCCAAGACTTGAATAATAAGATTGAGCTAGTTTTGCATAGAGCTTGAAGAAGAATATTCTAGGCAGAGGAAACTGGAAAGGCAAAGACCTGGTGGTTGCAAATGAATTGAAACATTTATGGAAGAGTCCTAAATTTTTCTGGAGCTTAGAATAAGGAATGAGGATATAGTTTCTATCTATAAAACACCTATGTTCTCTGTAAAAAGAAATCTGCCATTGAGCCTTGGAAATCTCACAGAATCATTTCTACCATCGTCACAGTACTCCTTATTGTAAAGAGAAAGGAATGCTTCTCTCAATGGGGGAAGAGTCAATGCCACATTATAAGAGCATACAAGATGAGATATTTTGTTACAACCCATCCTGGGAAACACAATCTACCTCAGTTTGCCAGCTAATGGTAAAGAATGTTACTGCATTTGCTATGAGAATTAAATATAAGATTCTTGGAACATTATAAGTATCCAATAAATATCAATTACCCTTTAAAAAAAGATAGGAATCTAACTTTGTATTGTGGCACAAGTTAAAATTCTGTTCCTTACAGCTTATTTTGATACATTAAAATTTATGTCTTATTTCATCACCAAGCTACCTTTGATGGTCTTTTTTTTTTTTTTTTTGTCTTTTTGCCATTTCTAGGGCCGCTTCCACGGCATATGGAGATTCCCAGGCTAGGGGTCTAATCGGAGCCATAGCCACTGGCCTACGCCAGAGCCACAGCAACACGGAATCCGAGCCGTATCTGCTACCTACACCACAGCTCACGGCAATGCCAGATCATTAACCCACTGAGCAAGGGCAGGGACCGAACCCGCAACCTCATGGTTCCTAGTCGGATTCGTTAACCATTGCACCATGATGGGAACTCCACTTTTGATTTTTTTTCCCTTCTCTTTAAAATGTTAATGTTACTGCAGAAACTCGGATGCAAGAATTTTTTTTTCTAGTTAGATTAATTTTTGATCTGGCAATGGAAAATTACCATGTCTTAATTTCTCCTCTTAAATAGAAAGAATACATGCACTTGCTGCTAACTGAATATTTTTCAAACTTTTAATAGGAGATACAGCAGAAACAATCATACCTAGAGCTAATTGTTGTGGAAAGCAGCCATGGTGTGACCTGCCATCCTTCCTCAGGATCACCCGATTAGTTTCCTGGGCCTAGAACACTGCCCTCTTTGGAAGTCAGATGCTGAGCTGTCACTTGGCCCCAGATTCTTCTTATTATTAGGAGAAATCTTTCTCTTACTCTCGGTATTCAGTAAACTTCCTTATACTACCATGTCATATGGCAGCTAACCAGCCCCACCAGTACATCTGCCCCTTGTAGAAAGGGAACAGTATTTGGCTGCAAGCACCAGAAGGGTGTATGCAGTCCATTGCCCTGTGTGGGCTACTAGGAGGAATCCACTGGCCATGGGAGACTAGCAAATATACAGATACTGATCTTGCTGTGTATCTTCTCCTTTTATGAGTAAATAATTTTTCCAACAAGCACCTTGTGTGTTGAGTCCACGATGGCAATTCCAAACACATAGAAAATGTGGTGGGCTGAGGTCTGTGGGCCCTTATTTATGGTGGTTAGAATCCTTGCTCTTTCCCATCCTCCATGTGGTGGGAATTCTCACATGGAAGTGGTAGCTGAATCTCCTCCTCAACACTGATGCAGTAGTCAATGAATATATGATCTGTTTGGCAATACATTTTCTTATATGTAGAACTCTGAATCAGCCAATTTAAGAGAAAAGTTTTTGCATGGATATCAAAAAATGCAAGTAATGAAAAGAATAGTACACTTGTTTGTTATATATTTGTCATTTATTATACAAATATTTATTACATATCTACTATATGCTAGGTCTATTCTAGGTCCTTGGGATGAGTGGTAACAAAACAAAGGACTTGCCTTCATGGAGTTTAATTTCTAATGAGGATGACAGACAATAAGCAATAAAGAGATTAATATCTAGTAAAGTGTAAAACAGTAATGAGTGCTATGAGTAAAGGTAAAACAGAGCAGAGTATAGGTTTGACTAATTTAGGGTTGTTGGGGTGGCTTTTCTTAAAAGACTACATTTGAGTAAATTATAACATTAGGTACAAGTTCAATTAAAGTTACCAAAACTAGCCACCACCATAAATATAGAGATCAGAAATTGTGTAAAAAATACAATCCAAAAACAAAGGGCTTGCTGTTAGAAATGCAACTGATCAAAGCTTTTCTTATTACTCCAAAGGAGTTAGAGCAGTGGTTCTCAGTTGGCTGCACATTTGAATCACCTGGGGAGCTTAAAAATTTACAGATGTCTGAATCTCACCCCTAGAAATTGATTTCATTGGACTAGGGAGCAGCCTGTGAATTAAAGTTTTTAAAAGCTCCCCAGTTGATTATAACGTGCAGCCAAGGTTGAGAACCATTGAATTTTAAAGTGTTCTAGAAACTACACCTGAAATTGATATATTTAACTTTAATCACTTCTACCCATTCCCATCTGCTTTCTGATGAAGATACTAATCATCAGTAAAGTGGACAAAATGTAGGCAAAGTCTGTAGAAGGATATAAGGATGCTTAGGTCATTATCTTGAAACATTCAACATTAGCTACACTGCAAACTTGCTTTTTTCCAATACAGAAGCAATAACATTGAAGCAGAATCTAACACTTTAGATTGCTTCCACATGTCTAGAATATCCTAAATTATGTCTGCTTCATTTTATTCAGATACAAAAGATCAAAACAATAAACTTATCCATCTTACTATTATCATTGTTCTTCCTCTTGAGTTTAGCTCAAGGGTTTTAAGGACATAGTATTCATTCAGATCTTTGAAAAATTTTGAACCAGTCTAAAAATCCAAAAGTCTGTAGTCTCAAAAAGGTCATTTTTTTTTCTTTCTGTTTTTGGCCACCATTGCAGCATATGGAAGTTCCCGGGCCAGGGTTTGGTCCTGTGCCATAGAGGCAAATGGGTGGCTGCAGTGACAATGTAAGATCCTTAACCACTGTACCACTAGGAAATTCCAGTTTTTTTTTTTTTCCTCTCAAGAAAAATAATGAAGCTGTTCTTATTCACCTACGATCAAAACTCTAGAGTCCACATGGCTAAAGTATCATTGCAGACAAGTCATCTGCCACACTTAAAGCTTGCGCAGTTTTCAAAATCTGTATTCACATGCTTGAGAAAAGTGGCTTGAAGAGAGGCAGCACTTGGTTTAAACTTGCATCATTAGCTCTAACTTTCCAAGTAATCATTTCAATCAGGCATAGGATAGAAACCAAATTAACTCTAATATTCCAGGGGTTGGGAGGAAAATATAGATAACAGCTGTTTTTTCTATAGTCTTCTTGAACAAAGAGACTCACTGAAAGCTTTTTGGTATTCTAGAAACATGTCCAGGGTATACTATAAACTAAATAAATGAGGCAGTCTCTTATTAGCATCTCTATTCAACTAAATGTGTGCTGCCAAGAAAGTAACAGAAAACTATATTTTAAAGTATACCATGAATACATCTTATAGGATATTTTTTGGATAGATCATATGATTATTTTGAATAAAAAGAAAACCTTATCTCTACAAATGTGTTTTGGTGTCAAAAGAAGTGAAGTTAAAAATGTAAACATATAATCATTCCTAATAGTACCCATCATGGTCTTTAAAATGTCATACATAGACTGTACTTATTTTTAAACCAATTAATAACCTTTCATTTTCAACTACTTAATTCAAAGTAAGTCCTTTTTTTTTTTTTAAAGACTATTTTGAGCTTAGTTAGTAAAGTGCTAGGAAGTTCCTTTGCTATTCTGACTGTATCATCCCTCTCCTGGTGTGCAGACAAGACATTTTGCAGCTAAGCAACTGGATTCTCTAGATTCTTTCTTCCCAACTCTTTACCTGGGAACTAAAGTTTTCCAAATTCATTACCTATAAAACATATTCAAAACATTAACTAAAAACTGTAGCCTTTTCCAAACCAAAATATAATACTCTAGAAAATTTTTTCTTCTACTATGACTTGACAGTAATAGCAGCATCTGGATGAGAAAATTAACAATTATTGATCACCTATTCATTTTACTATTTTTATAACATAGGTGAGGAAACTAAGACTCAGAAATTTAGCTTGTCTGTCACATAGTCTGTAAGTGATGGAAATAATATTCAAACCCAGGTCATTCTGACTCTGAGGCCAAAATTCATGCTCCTTCATCTGTAACATTATCTTTGGATCTATTTTTAATTTTTTTTTAATTAAAGTATAGTTGGTTTACAATTTTGGGTTAGTTTCAGGTGTATAGCAAAGTGATTCAGCTATGTGTGTGTGTGTGTGTGTGTGTGTGTGTGTGTGTGTGTGTGTGTGTGTGTATTCTTTTTCAGATTTCTTTTCATTATAGGTTTATTACAAGATAGTGAATATCCTTCCCTGTGCTATACAGTAGGTCGTTGTTGTTTATCTATATTATATATAGTATGGTGTATATGTTAATCCCAACCTCCTAATTTATCCCCCCCACAATCTTTCCCCTTTTGTAATCATAAATTCATTTTCTATGTTTGTGAGTCTATTTCTGGTTTGTAAATAAGTTCATTTGTGTCATTCCTTTTTTTTTTAGATTCCACACATAATTGATATCATATGATATTTGTCTTTCTTTGTCTGATCTAATTCAGTTGATATAATAATTTCTATGTCCATCCAAGTTTATGCAAATAAGATCTGTTTTTAACCTCACTGACAAGGCTAGAGGTGGAGTGGGAGGGAAGAAGTGGGGACATAAACACACATCACCTTTGGAATTTCAAAACTGGTTCTATTTTATCCCCCATCAATCCTGTTATGTCCTCATATGTAAGTTAAAGTGTGCTGTGAGAGACCATTTTCTTCGCCTTGGATTCCAGTTTTGTCTACTGCATCTTTAAGAACAAAAATCTTTGATCCTTTACTTTTTTCTCAGCATTGCTTCCACAAAATTGAGGTCTAACTTATTTCAAATATCATTAGTGATAGTTCTTTTTGTTAGGTACAGATATTAGAGCAAGTAATGCAGTATTTGAAGCCTGTGCATACATACTCACAGGATTTCTCTCAAATTTGAGTGAAGCCAGTAGGATTATATTAAGAGAAGTAATCATCAGTAGATGAAACTACATCTAGACATTCTTTTCCCTGAATCAGTGACTGAAAGTTTCCATAGGAAATAAAAAGAAATTGTTCAATATATTTTATTTTTTATTTTTTATTAAAATATAGTTGGTTTACAGTACAATTTTCTACTGTATAGCAAAGTGACCTAGTTGCATATATATATATATATATGTATGTGAATATATATATATATACACACACACACACATCCTTTTTCTCACATTATCCTCTACCATGCTCCATCACAGGTGACTAGATATGGTTCCCAGTGCTATACAGCAGAATCTCATTGCTTATCCATTCCAAAGCAATAGTTTGCATCTATTACCCCCAGATTCTCAGTCCATCCCACTCCTTCCCTCTTGGCAACCACAAGTCTGTTCTCCAAGTCCATGAGTTTCTTTTCTGTGGAAAGGTTTATTTGTGCCATATATTAGATTCCAGATACAACTGATATCATACGGTATTTGTGTTTCTCTTTCTGACTTACTTCACCTAGTATGAGAGTCTCTAGTTCCATCCCTCTTGCTGCAAATGGCATTATTTTGTTCTTTTTTATGGCTAAGTAGTATTCCATTACGTATATTCACATCTTCTTAATCCATTCATCCATTGATGGACATTCAGGTTGTTTCCATGTCTTGGCTATTGTGAATAGTGCTTCAATGAACATATAGGTGCATATATCTTATGGAAAGTTTTGTCCGGATATATGCACAAGAGTGGGATTTCTGAGTCATGTGGTAGTTCTATATTTAGTTTTCTGAGGTGCCTCCATACTGTTTTCCATAGTGGTTGTACAAATTTATATTCCCACCAACAGTGCAGGAGGGTTCCCTTTTCTCCACTATCATGTTTGATCACAAGTTATTGTACATAATTCCCTGAGCTATGCAGCAGAACCTCATTGTGTTCAATGTATTTTCTATGAATTCCAACAACATAACTGAATACAATTATATGAATTACTAAGAAATTAGTATTCTGTGTTATATAAATATATTAAAAATGCATTAACCAGTAAAATGTTCTAATAATATAAAGGGCCTAAATTTAATACCTCTGTGTCAAGTTTTTCCTTTTCAAATACAAATTTTTTTTGGCATGAATAAGTTAGAGTGAATAAGATTAAACAGTTGACTAGATTAATAAAAACATTTAGCTACAAAATATGTTGCTGTGTTTTATAAATAAAAGTCAAAACACTTCACAATGAAATAATACAAATATTCACACGGCAAGCTTCTAAAGTGGTGCATATGCTGACCTTTCAAATTAAATTTTATTATAAACAAAGCTGAAACCATATTAACTTGTAGCAATGGTGACTAGGAGACACATTCTCATCCTTTATTTAGTATGATAATTTTTTTCTGTAATTCAATAAAATCACCCTAGGTTTTAAGTTTTTTTTCTTTCACATTTTTTCAAGTTGCTGTGAATTTACTCTCTCTGGAACTGTAAAACCACACAGCCAATTTTATCTTTTTAATATGAATAGCACACTCACATGTTTTAAAATGCAAAACATGAAAAGATGTATAATGATAATTTTCTGCTTCTGTCCCTGGCTGCCCATATTATTATTATTTGGTTTATGTCTTTCTGGGCATATTTTTTTTAAAAAAAGTTCATGCATAAATACCTAATCTCACTCCTCATTCTTTTACACAAATAGTAGTATACTAATCACACTCTTCTATATCTACTTTTTCCACTTATAATTTGGAGATCTTTCTAGATCCACATATAAAATACTCCTTCATTCTATTTTATGGATATGCAAAGTTCCATTTTACAAATATATCCTATACTGATAATTTATTACTTTCTTGATGATTGCAAGTAGGCCTTTAATACATGTATAACTATGTTTGTAGAATAAATTTCTTGAAAGAAATTGCTAGGTATATTGTTAAATGCAATTATAACTTGCTAACTTGGTTTTCACAGAAGTTGTCTCAATTAATGCCCTCTCTAGTAATGTATGTGGTATTCCTCACCCTGAATCCAACATGTCTTTACCAGTCTTATAACTAATTCCTTTGGCTGCTTATCTCAAATTTTGGCATCATCTTTGACAACTCCTTTCACTTATACACCACATCAAATTCATCAGGCACTTGTTGGCTCTACCTTCACACACTGTATAGACAATCTGACCACTTTTTATACCTCCACCCTGGTCCAATCCACAATCAACTCTCATTTGGATAACTGCAGTTGACTTATTACTGGCCTTCCTATATCAGTCTCAAGCCCCTACATTCTCCACTCCTTAGAACATCTGAGAGATCTTTTAAAAACTTAAGCCTAATCATTATACATTCCTTGCTAAGAAAACCTTCACTTGCTTGAGTATGACTCAGAACAATTACCAAAAACTTTAAAATGTGACTCTTTATGATTTGACTATTTATATGAGACAAATCTAGCTATTGTACAGTCTTGGGACATTTGATCTTTTATCTCAGTTTATTTTTGACATCTGCTTCTTTCTGCTATTTCTCTATGCAGATCTATGGCCTAAAAAGTAATGTCCTGGTTATCAATGTTCATGGCCTAAAAAGTAATGTCCTGGTTCATTTTTAAGATTCTCAAATTAGCAGTCTACAAACGTATTAATTTAAATTATAAGGAAAGAATCCTATTGGTTTGCCTATAATGGGGAGGGGCTATGGATTTGGCATAAGCAATCTCTCAGCCTGGGATATGAAGCCTATTTCCAAAGGAAGGATCCTGGATGTGGCAGATATTCCTAATATATCTACCATAGCCTGAAACATACTAGCAAATAATGTTCACTTCTGTAATTTTTTTTCAATTAAAACTTTCACATATTTTTATAGAGTTCTCTCAGAAAACCTTTGCATTTTAATATGCCTTTATCTCAAAAGAGCAAATGTCAGAAAAATAAGGCTTTGAAACATTTAGGAAAAAGAGAAATAGCCTTAAGGCTAGAGAAGTTTCATTTAATTTTTTATAAACTCCATTGACTCTATGAATTGATAGCCACTAAAATGAAAAAAAAATATGCTATGTGTTTGATTTTCACAAAAATATACAAGGCTCTCATTGGCTTTTGCAGTGTGGTTTTGGTTTAATGTTGCCTAGAAGTAGGGGAATGAAGGGAGATGATCTTTTAGAGTAATTTCTGATCCCAATGCTTTAGATGTAATTTAAAATATGTATTGTGAAATATTTAAGTTATCCAAAAGCATAAACAATGATAAAATACACCTCCACTTACTAGCTTAAAAAATAAAATTCCACTAATACAGTTGAAAGCCCCTTTGTTCTCTTATATGATTACTTGCCCCTTCAATTCTCCACACTTGCCCTTATCTTGACCTCAGGGTAACCCCTATTCTGAATTTCTTTTCATTATACATTTTTTAGGGAAAAAAAGACAACTACTCATCATTATAGATTTGTTTTCTTCTGCATCAGTGTATTTTATCAGAATATATTTATCTCCCTTTCTTTTTTAATTAAAAAACATGTTTTTAAATTAGCTTTACTCACTTCTTACCATTAAAAAAAAACTTTTTTATAAAACAAAAATGTGACAATGACTCTCAAAGAAACATAAAATCATCTATTGGTTATTGTTCCTTTTTTGGTTCCAGCTTAAATGAAAGTAGGATAGACCCAAGCAGTTTATTGGACTGACTGAGATTTATCTTTTCCACTTATTGGGTGAGATGTGATAACTCAGGAGAGGCAATAAGAGGAGTTGGTAATTGAAATTTTGTCTGTCCTGTGAGATAAATGAAATTTCTTATTCCAACACCCCCATACAAATATCATTTTTTTCATAATATAAGGACTTGGCTCTCATTTGTCTTTATTCTTTTGGTAAAAGTTTTATTTTTGGTTCTGTTTTGTTTTAAGATTTATAATCAGTAAAAGTAAATTGTTTTACATAAATATGTTGTACTTTTCAAATCTTTGATTGCTGGTTTAGCATAGAGAACATTTTTTAGTATTATTTCTTGTATTATTATTTTTTAAATCCCAAACTCATTAACTTACTGAACTGCTTCATTCATGTTGCCATTGTTTCCTTGGCTTGGGCAAAGAAATCAGATTTCTGTTTTTAGTGACAAATAGTTAAGAGTAACAAAAATATTAAAAGAGAGGTAAATATGTGCTTTACAGATATGAAGAGGTTTTTAAAATTATTGCTATAGTTATGTCTTGTGAAAAGCTTTAACCAAGATATACCAAAGACATTCTAAATTGGGATTTTCACATAAACAAGACCTCATTTTCTTTTGCAAGTTTTTTTTTTCAGCTTCCAAGAAAAAAATGTCCAATTTTGCTGCTATTTGGAATGTTTATTTTTAACATACAATTTTCATTTTTGATCATATGGATAAACTTTAAGTTTGTCAAAGATGAGTTTCCAGTTTGGCGCATAAGGAGCTTAGAATTCACAACTAATCTAACAAGTAAACAGCTGACCAAACTGAAAAATCAATAACTCTCCTTAGATCTCTCAGAGAAGTGAGGTTACAGGGCAAACTGCTGTCCCCAAAATTGGAAAGCCAGATAAGCAGATAGAGAAAATCACAATTTATAAGAGTGGAAACTTGCAAGCAGAAACCTCCATAGGAATTAATATAAGGAAAGGAAAACTTGAGCTGTAATTGAATTGCTACAGGCTTGGTGTGGACAACTCTGAGAATTAAAAGCTCCAGGGGAACCCAGTCATAGGTAGTGTCCCCACACTTTCGTGAGTTTTACCTCTGAGAACTCTACCAAGACTTCACAGTGAATATTGGAGAAAAATGTGTGCTTGTGTTAGGAGTAGACAAACAGCCATTTTGAAATATGCCATAGCATTCTGTTCTTCTAAATAAAGCCTGCACTCAGAAGAAATTATTTTACCAAAATTTAACCTGCTGGATTTTACCAAAAGCTAATCTAACAAGGAGAAAAGAAATATCCAACTGTAACTTCCCTTAGCCTTTCATGTGGGGAGAGGGGAATGCCCAATTCCAGCCCCCTTTAGCTATCCTATTCCACATAAGAGGGGGAAAAAATAAAATTAGAAGAATTGTTGAAGTTCATAGTCCAGGGCATAGGCTCAACAAAAGACAGACCTAATCATAGGACTATACAATGTTTCTCTTATCGATACACCTTACTGCTATATTACTAAAAGAATATTTACATTTATTTACATCTTTTACCAAGTACATCATGACCATATTTAAAAAAAAATAAAAGATATACAGAAGGCATAAGGCATAGTTTGTAGAGACTAAATAAGCCTCAGAGTCAGATATAGAAGTGATGCCAGAATGATCAGATTAGGAATTTTAAAAAATAATATGTTAAATGCTTTAATGGAAAAAGTAGACAATATGCAAGAACAGATGGATAATGTAAAGAGAGAAATGAAAATTCTAAAAAAGAATCATAAAGAAACACTGGAGATCAAAAACACTGTAACAGAAATGAAGACTATCTTTTATGGGGTCATTCGTACAGTAGACATGACTAGGGGAAGAATCTCTGAGCTTGAGAATGGAAACTTACAAAACTGAGAAGCATAGAAGAAAAAAAAAGACTGAAAAAAAAAACCATAATGGAATATACAAAAACGATGTGACAACAACAAAATGAGTAACACGTGTAGTTGGAATATAAGGAGAAGAAAGAAGGGAACACAAGAAATATTTCAAAAGGTAATTATTGAGTATTTCCTCAAAATAATGTCAGACATGAAACCACAGCTTCAGGAACATTAGAGACCACCAAGCAGGATAAATGTAAACAAACAAACAAAAAAAAAAACAGCACCTAGGCATATCATATTAAAAATTTCAAAATTCCAGATAAAGAGAAATATTGAAAGATGCTAGATGAAAAAAACACCATATTTATAAAAGAGCAAAGATAAGAATTATATCCAGCTTCTCAGACACCATACAAACAAGAAGAAGGCATTTAAAGTATTGAGTGAAATATTTGAAATGTTGAGAAATAAAAACCCAACAACCTAGAATTCTGTCTCCTGCAAAGTTTATCCTTAAAAGTGAAGAAATTAAAATTTTCTCAGACAAACGGACATTGAGGGAATTGTTGCCATTACATTTGCTTTTTGAGAAATATTGAATTAAAGTCTTCAGAGGAAAGGAAAATGGCATAGGTCAGAAACAGAATCTACTACATAAAGAAATAAAGAATTTTATGTAGTATTTCTATATAAAGAAATGAATAAATGAAGGTAAAACTAAAAAGTTTTTTTTGTCTTTTTAAGGCTGCACCTGCGGCATATGGAGGTTCCCAGGCAAGGGTCCAGTTGGAGCTATAGCTGCTGGCCTACAGCATAGCCACAGCATCACAGGACAAGAAAATTAAAAAAAAATTTAAAATATATTATATATATTCTTATGTATACCTAGGTATAAGTGGAGTGAATGACAGGAATAATACAAGGCAAGGGAGATAGGTATTACAAATATTTTGTTACTATATGATATCTTCACTACACATGAAGTGGTATTAGTATTATTTAAAGTGGACTTGGATTGATTGTAGATGTAAATTACAAACTCTAGGTCATCCAATGAAAAAAGGTAGTGTTGGCAATGGTTTTTTGAGTATGACATCTAAACACAAGCAACAAAGCAAAAAAATAAATAAAATAAACAAGTGGAACTACATCAAACAAAAATGCTTCTACACAGCAAGAGAATAAATTGACAAAACTAAAAGATAACCTACAGAATAAGAAAAAAATATTTGCAAACTGTATATTTGATAAAGTGTTAATATCCAAAATATATAAAGAACTCATACAACCCAATAGCAAAAGGGCCCAAATAATTCAATTTAAAAAGGACAAATGGGAGCTCCTGTCATGGTGCAGTGGTTAATAAATCCGACTAGGAACCATGAGGTTGCCAGTTTGATCCCTGGCCTCGTTCAGTGGGTTAAGGATCTGGTGTTGCCATGAGCTGTGGTGTAGGTTGAAGACACAGCTTGGATCTAGCATTGCTGTGGCTGTGGCATAGGCTGGCAGCTACAGCTCCGATTAGACCCTTAGCTTGGGAATCTCCATATGCTGTGGGCGCAGCCCTAGAAGAGACAAAAAAAAAAAAAAGGACAAATGATCTAAATAGGCTTTTCTTCCAAAGACTATATATAAATGGCCAAGAGGTACATGGATACATGCTCAACATCACTAGCTAGTAGGGAAATGCAAATCAAAACCACAATGGACTATCACTTCACACCTGTTAGAATGGCCATCATGAAAAAGGCAAGAGTCATGGATATGGAGAAAAGGGAACCCATGTGCACAGTTGGGATTGTAAACTGGTACAGCCACTATCGAAAATAGTATGGAAGATCATTTTTAAAATTAAAAATAGAACTGCCATATGATCCAGCAATTCCTCTTCTGGGAATATATCCAAAGGAAACAAAAACACTAGAAAAGATATCTCCATGCCCATGTTCATAGCAGCATTTAAAAAACATAGAAATTCTGCCATTTGCAACAAAGTGGAGGGAACTTGAGAGAATTATACTAAGTCAAACAATAAAAAACAAATACTGTATGAGCTCACCTGTATGTAGATTCTAAAACAAAAAAGTATATGAAACTCATAGAAAAGGAGATCAGGTATGTGGTTACTAAAGTTGAGAGTTATGGAGAGAGAGAATTGGAGGAAAGTGGTCAAAAAGTACAAACTTCCAGTTGTAAGATAAATAAGTACTAGGAATGTAAAGCTGTTGAGAGACTAAATCCTAAGAGTTCTCATCAAAAGGAAAGATTTTTTTTTCTTCTTGCTTAGCTTTTTCTTCTTACTGTATCTATATGAGATGATGAATGCTAACTAAATATATTGTGGTAATAATTTAACAGTATATGTAAGTCAAACAATTATGCTCTTACACCTTAAACTTATACAGTGGTATATGCCAATTATATCTCAATAAAACTGGGGAAAAGTTTTAAAAAGTAGTATGATTGAAATGGTAAAAAAATGAGAGAAAGTGGAACCATACAAAGTAATTAAAACCACAAAAATCAGAGAAATTGTGGAATATAAAAATGGAGCAAGGGACAAAGGCAACAACTAGGAAACTGTAATGAATGTTGTAGATATAAATCCACTATCATAGTTGGAAACTTTAGCAATCTTCTATCAGACTACCTACCAATAGTCACCCAAAGTGTTAGTGGTTTAAATATACCAATTAAAGGACAAAGATCATGGCAGTGGACCAAAAAATAAGACCTAAATTCCAAAAAAAACCTTTAATTTTTTTTGTGTGTGTGTCTTTTGTCCTTTTAGGGCTGCACCCATGGCACATGGAGGTTCCCAGGCTAGGGGTCCAATTGGAGCTGTAGTTGCCAGCCTACACCAGAGCCACAGCAACTCCAGATCCGAGCCGTATCTGTGACCTACACCAACAGCTCATGGCAACGCCAGATCCTTAACCCACTGAGTGAGGCCAGGAATCAAACCTGCAACTTCATGGTTCCTAGTGGGATTTGTTTCTGCTGTGCCACAACGGGAACTCCTAAATTTTAAATATATATATATATATATGTTATATATGTGTTTTTTATGTATATATATATATATATAATATAAATGTTAAAATTAAAGAGATGAAGAAAAACATACCATGATAATGCTAATCAAAATAAGCCAGTATTAGTTATATTCATTTCATACATAACAGACTTCAAATCAAGAAAAACTATCAGGGGTAAATAGGAGTATTGCTTAATAACAAAGAGGTCAATACTCTAAGAAGACATATCAATTCTTAATATGTATGCACCTAACAGCAGAACATCAAAGTACATGAGGCAAAAACTGACAGAATTGCAAGGAGAAATAAATGAATCCACTATCATAGTTGGAAACTTTAGCATTCTTCTATCAGATATGGACAGAATGAGCAAACAGAAAATTAGTACGGACATGGCTGCTCACCAGCACAATCAGGTGGAAATAATTGACATCTATAGACCACTTCATCCAATAGCAGCAGATTATATGTTCTTCTCAAGCTCATATGGAACATAACTTAAGATGGGCCACATTCTGGGCCACAAAAAAAACCTTACCAAATTTAAAAGAATGGAAATCATACAATGAATACTCTCAGAGCACAGTGAAATTAAACTGGAAGTTAATATGAGAATGATGGCTGGAAAATCCCCTAATACTTGGAGATTAAATAGCATACTTCTAAATAACATATGGGTAAAAGAAGATCTCAAATTTTGAAATACTTTGAATTAAAAGAAGATGAAAATGAAATGTTAGCAAGTTATTTGGTGCATTTTGACCAAGTGATGCTAAAGTTTATATGGAGAGGCAAAAGATTCAGAATAGCCAATTCAATACTGAAGGAGAAGAACAAAGTCAGATGACTGACAGTACTTAACTTCAAGACTTGCTATAAAACTGTTTATCAAGACAATACAGTATTGGTGATAAATAGACAAATATGTTAATGGAACAGAATAGAGAGCCCAGAAATAGATACAAACAAATATAGTCAACTTATTTTTGGCAAAGGAGCAAAAACGATATAATGGAGCAAAGATAGTCTTTTCAGTTGTGCTGGGACAATTTGACATTCACATGATCCATATACACACCCCCCAAAAGAAGAATCTAGACGCAGACTTTAAACTCTTCACAAAAATAACTCAAAATGTTTACAGACTTAAATGTAAAGTGCAGAACTATAGAACTCCTAGATATTGGAGAAAACCTATATGACCTTGGGTATGGTGATGACTTTTTAGATACGACACCAAAGGATAGATCTGTGATATAAATAACTGATAAGCCAAACTTCATTAAAATTAAAAACTTCTGCTCTGTGAAAGACAATGCCAAAAGAATGAGAAGACAAGCCACAGAGGGAAAAGTTATAGCAAAAGATACATCTGTTAAAGAACTGTTATCCAAAATATAAAAGGACTGGTAATACTTAGTAATAGGAAAATGAACATTCAAAGTTAAAAAAAAATGGGCAAAAGACCTTAATAGACACTTTGCCAATGATGAAACACAAAAAGATAAACACATAAAAAGATGTTCAACATCATATGTCATTAGAGAATTCCAAATTAAAACAACAGCGAGATCAGACCTATTGGAATGGCCAAGATCTGAAACACTGAAACCACCATTGAAAATGAAACTTTTTAAAAAAACAAGACAAATATATATATATATACATATATATATATATATATATTTAAAATTTTTTGTTGTTATTTCTCCAATACATTTTTCTTCTATTGTACAGCATGGTGACCCAGTTACACATACATGTATACACTGTTTTTTCTCCCAAACCCATACTCCTATCATATGATCCAGCAGTCATGCTCTTTGGTATTTACCCAAATGAACTGAAAATTATGTCAACACAAAAACCTGCCCACATATATTCATTCAGCTTTATTCGTAATCACAAAATTTTAGAAATAATGATGATAACCTTTAGTAGGTTAGTGGATTAATAAACTGTTGTACATCCAAACAAAGGAATATTATTTCTTGCTAAGGGAAATGGGCTATTAAGCCATGAAAAGCCATGGAGAAAGCTTAAATACATATTACTAATTGAAAGAAGCCAGTCTGAAAAGGCTACATACTGTATGATTTCAATTATATGACATTCTGGAAAAGGCAAAACTATGGAGACAGTGGTTGTCAGAGATTAGGTAGGACTGAAGGATTACTAGGCAGAGTAGAGAGGATTTTTAGGGCAGTGAAAATCCTTTGTATGATACCATGATGGATTTATGTCCTTATACATTTGTCAAAACCCATAGAATCTACACCAGCAGTAAACTCTAATGTAATCTATGGACTTTGGGTGATAATGACGTGCCAATATAGGTTCATTGATTGTAACAAATCCACCACTCTAGTGTGTAAGGAAGATTTTGTGGGCACAGGGGAGAAATGAGAACTCTATGTACTTTCCACTCAATTCTTCTTTGAACATAGAACTACTCTAAAATAAAGTTTACTAATTAAAAACATTATCAAAGGAAAATAAGTCCACCTCAATTCCTTATTTCTAAAACAAGAAGAGATAGAATTATCGCACTTATCAGAAGATGATATGTTTACAGCAATAACTTTGTTATTCATGCTGTAATTAAAATTCTGCCTGTCAGCTATCTTGGCCATGATTTATCTACAAACTTTCAGATTCATGATCCATTTTCTAAAACTTGGCTAATCAAAAACTCAATAATTGAAGCCCAGCTGGCAGTGGACACTTGGATGATAAGTGCTTCTATAATATGACCCCAAAGGAATTGTTATGTCATTTAACTGTTCAGGCAACACTAGTATCTACCATTCAAAATGGCCATCACCATTGGATTAAGTGGCATGTAGAGAATCTGGCCCTCTGATTATTAGCAAGAGATGTGATGTAGCATAATCAGCCAATGGTTATACTTAAGGTGAATTCAGATATCAGAAACAAGAATAGTTCAAAATCAGTTTAATCTTACCTCAACAAAAATAATTGCAAAAATATAATAAAAGATATTTGAGATACACACAGAAACATTAGCTAGCGAGAGAGTTATTTTAGATAGAAATGCTTCCTTTGTTTTCAGAGAGAAACATTCTCTCTGTGTTTTTAGGAAATAGAATGATTTCTCTGTCCTGTCCATGAAAAGGACAATGTATAGATGCAAAAGTATATAGAAACAAAAGGCCAAGATTTTTTTGTGTCAATATGGCATTAAGACCTGAAACAACCTGCTTAGATCACTATATAGAAACATACATATTACCTCAAAGTATTTTGGCAAAAGTTCAGTTGCAGAGAATGAAATCAATTTGCCCACTTTAAGCAGAAAAGGATTTATTAAAGGGTGTGACTTTCAGACTTATTAGGAAGGTTGAAAAACTAGAATTTAGATTAAGCTTTCAGAAAAAATTTCAAGAGGGATATTGCAGAACTAAACCACCACGGAAGAATAAGAATAAGAAACCTCCTGTTAAGTTTTCACTGCATGAGTTATGGACCTGCTTCTCAGTAAAACTGGTGAAAATTATATATATTTTTAATCTTGAGAAATGATCTTCAGGGCACACAGAAAATGGAGAAACATTTATTCAAGAAAACCTGCTAAAGCACAGTAAGAACAGCAAATGTCTGTGTCATTTCAACTATAACACACTCCCTCTCAACTCAGCATAGCAAGAACTCTACTCAAGACAAGCATAATCAAGAATAGGGCTTGATCTCCCTCTTAGCTACCAGGTGGAGAGCTGTGGTACCTTCCCAGAAGGGGACAGGACATCAACATTTCTTATCATACTCTTTAGGTACTTGTCACAGAGATTAAGCTTTTGGATAGTACAGCTGAAAAGTGAAGGTTTTCTTCTTCCATTCATCTGCCACTCATAGGAAAGAAGCTCTATATTGAGCACAGTGTACTAAAAATACTAGAGCCTCACTTGACCTTTCCCAGCTCAATCATATAGTGGAGATTCTTCACGTGGAGAGGCATACTGAGAAGAACAGAGGCTACAACCAACCCTCTCTTCTGACTACCTACCTCTAAGTGCAGGAATGTCATTCAGAGACAAAGTACCCTACCCACACCATTGTGATCCCAAAGTGCACAAACCCAAGGCTGCAATTTCTGAAGAGAAACATAAATGGCTTCACATCAAGGGGAGCATAGCCATCACTAAAATAATTCAGACAATAATTCAGACAATATTCAGCAAATAAAGAATCAACTAGCAATAACAAACCCTGAACACAGGGAGAGTCTAGTACCCAGAGTTGCCACAACATACTACCTAAAATGTCCAGTTTTCCACAAGAAGTTATGAGACATGCAAAAATCAAGAAAGTCTGACCCAAATATTAGGGGAAAAAAGCAAGGACAGAAACTGCCTGTAAGAGTAACCTGGTTTCAGTTTCACAGAGACATATTTCAAAGCAGCCACTATAAATATGTTCAAAGTAAAGGAAATCATGCTAAAGAAGTATAGCAATATATGATCCCAATGTTTTATCAAATGGAGAATATAAAGAGATAGAAGTTATCTTTCAATTATTTTTTTTCCATCTTAACCATGAGGTCTCTGTTCTAATATTACCTTCTTCACTGGTCTTGCCTGAACACCCAGTAAAAAATAGCACCCTACTATCCACTCTCTCCTTTATACCTGCTTTCTTTTTCTTCATACGACCTGTTACCATCTCACATGTTATATGATTACTTCTTTCTTTAATTATGTAATTTATCCATCATTGGATTATAGGGATTTTTGTTTTTCAGCACCCTGTACTGTTTGCTATACAGTGCCTGGAACATGGTCAGCACTCAACATATATTTCTCAAATGTATGAAATAATTCCTCACTAAAATTGGAGAAAAGGCTGAGTGCAGAACAGGAATTCCTACTTAGAGAGGACAAAGGGAATCCCCTAAAGTGGACCAGATTAATACACAAAATATTGAAATTAATTACTTGACTTCAAAAAGCAATTGTAGCATTTCACCTATGTGGGTAAACCAGTTTGGGTGAAAATTAGCCATGTCATTTTTCTCTATCATGTAGTAACCTCCGCCACATGAATCCAGAGAAACTTACAAGAACTACAAAATTACTTCTGGGAATTTCAGAGGAGCCAGACCTGCAGACCTTCATATTTGAGCTATTTCTGTCCATGTAACTGATGACCATGTTTGGAAACCTGTTCATCATTGTGGCTACTATCTCTGATTCCCAGGCCCACATTCTCTTACAAGATGCTCTCCACCTAGTCCTTCACATGCTCTCCAATTAGTCCTTTGTAGACATCTGTTTCACACATACCACCATCCCAAAGATGCTACTGAATATTTAGACACAGAGAAAAGTCATAGCCTATGCTGGCTGCATCACAAAGGTTTATTTTTGCCATATTCTTAGCAGGGTTGGATGACTTTCTCTTGACCATGATGGCCTATGACTACTTCATGGCCATCTACCACCCCCTGCAAGACACGGTCATCATGGACCCCCATCTGGTTCTGCATTCTTTGTTTTGTTTTGTTTTTAATATTAACTTATTAACTCACCTCTACCCTTCTACTATAGTTCAGTTTATTGTACATTGCCTAAGTCTGCTTTGACTATACAGGGCACCTATATTTGACAATATGCTGCCACAAGCTATCCTCTTACCCAATTCATAGTCTCTCCATTTATCCAAACAAGTCAATTCTCTAATATTTCTTCCACATGAACAAAACAAGAAAAAAATAATAATAAGGAAGTCGTGCCATTGTACCACACTTTTCAACAGAAGTTTTGAACATCTTCCCGCTCCATTTTCCTTTCATGCCACAAATCAAAATGAGATAGCGTTCTAGCTTACTTTAAAATGTGTCACCTCTTCCTGGAGCCCCTGTCGTGGCTCAGTGGTTAAGGAATCCGACTAGGAACCATGAGGTTGCAGGTTCGATCCTTGGCCTTGCTCAGTGGGTTAAGGATCCAGCGTTGCTGTGAGCTGTGGTATAGGTCGCAGACGTAGCTCGGATCCCACATTGCTGTGCCTCTGGGGTAGGCTGGCCACTACAGCTCCAATTCGACCCCTAGCCTGGGAACCTCCATATGCCATGGGTGCTGCCCAAGAAATGGCAAAAAAAAAAAAAAAAGATAAAATTTGTCACCTCTTCCAGCTGTTGCTTCATCTTCCTAACCTGAAACTACTTATCTCCAGCTATAACTTCATGAACTCCTGATTGAAAGCAAGTTACCAATGCTTTTGAATAAAATATTTATCTTTTCAAATGTTTATGATGGGCAAGATGATGCTTATATAATTTTTAGGTTAATTGGACAGAATCTTTACAGAGAACTAATGTTTGGGACAAAATTTAACCCCCAATTTAGCAGGTTTTGTCAAAAGATCACAGTTAAAAATTCCATGTGTATATAACTCCCAACTCTTATTTTTTTTTTTCTTTTTACCCACCCCTCACCTCTGGCAACCATTACTCTGCCATCTATACTTATGAGCTTGTAGGGTTTTTTTTTTTTAAATTTCGACTCCACATATAAGAAAGATCATACAGTATTTGTCTATCTGTCTGACACTTAGAATAATGCCCTCAAGATCTACCCATGTGGCCATATTTGACAAGATTTCCTTCTTTTATAGCTGAATAATAAATATCCTATTCTATATATAAACCAAACTTCCTTTATCCACTCATCCATTGATAGACACTTAGGTTGTACAGATACCTTGGCTATTGTAAATACTACAATGAACATGGAAGTGAGAATATCTTGTTGATTAAATGTCTTCATTTTCTTCAGATAAATGCCCAGAAATGAAATTGTTGTATCTGATTGTAGTTCTAGTTTTAATTTTTTGAGGGATCCCCATCATGTGTTCTATAGTGGCTATACCAAATTAAATTCCCACCGACAGTGCACAACAGTTCCCTTTTTTTCACATCTTTACCAACTTTTATTATTTCTTGCCTTTTTGATAATAGCCAACTAACACATGTGGTCTGTGGTTGGTTGAATCCATGCATGTGGAGGAACTGCATATACAAAGGGCCAACTATAAATTATAGGCTGATTTAACCCTCAAGATGTTTAAGGGTCAATTGTCCAATAGAAAATGGGCTCAGAGTCTTAAACACCATTTATTGCAGCATTGCTCACTAGAGCCAATATGTAGAACCAAGACAAGTGTCCATCAACAGATAAATGGATTGTTGTCTATACACACAATGGGATATTATTCAGCTATAGATATTTGGGGTTATTTATTTCTGGACTCTAAAATTTTATTTCATAGATATATATATATCTATCCTCATACCAGCACCACACTGTTTTGATTGTTGTAGCTTTATAAGTTTTTTTCTTTTTTTTCTTTTTATTCCTTTTTTTTAATATTTATTTCCCCAATACAATTTTTTTTCTTCTGTACAGCATGGTGACCCAGTTACACATACATGTACACATTCTATTTATTTTTTTCTTTTTAAATTAAGATATGACATACATAAAATTCACTATTTTAATGTGTACAAGTCAATGATTTTTACTATATCACAAGAATGTGCAATTGTCACAGTTACCTAAACCCAGAATGTTTTTGCCACTCCAAAAATATACCTCAAAAACACTCACAGTCATTCCCATTCCCACCTTTTCCTACTCCTGGCAACCACTCACCTGGCAACTGCTTTCTATTTCTATGTATTTACCTATTCTGGACATTTCATGTAAATAGCAATCATATAACATGCAACCTTCTGTTCTGGTTTCTTTCAAATAGTATAATATTTGGGGAGTTCATTCACATTGCAGCATGTGTGAGTAGTTCATTCCCTATTATTTTTTTTAATAATATCCTATTATATGGATATATCCAGTTTATCCATTATCAGTTCATATACATTTGAGTATTTTTTAGCTTTTATGAATATGGCTGCTGAAAACATTTGTGTATGAAATTTTGCATGAACGTAATTTTTAAATTTAGGGAATTTTACCTCGGAGTAGTATTGGTTCATTTTGTAACACTACCCCTAAATTTTTGAGGAATTACTTATCACTTTCACAAATGGTGTGACTTTTTACATTTACTCCGGCATATATAATGGTTCTATTTTCTCTGGTTCTTGCCAATATATTTTGTGGTCTGTCTTTCTGATTATAGCCATCTTACTTTGTGAAGTGACATCTTATTATAATTTTTCCTTTGCATTTCCTTCATGACTAATGATGTTGAGCATCATCATTTGTGTTCGAGTCATTTGTATCTTTTTTGAAGCAATGTCTATTCAAATATTAGCCCATTTTAAAATTTTTTTTTTGGTTTTTTGTTTGCCTTTGTTGAGTCATGTGTTTTTTTAAAAAAATACATAAATTTTCAGTACAAGTCCCTTATTTCATATATGATTTGCAAATATTTTCTCCCATTTTGTGGGCTGTCTTTTTACTTTCTTGATTGTATCCTTGGACCTACAAATGTTTTTAATTTTGATGAAGTCCAATTGGTCTATTTTTTATTTGGTTACTTGTATTTTAGGTGTTATATCAAAGAAACCACTGCCAAATACAAGGTCACAGAGATTTGTTTCTATGATTTTTATGTTCTGTAGTTTTATCTCTTAAATGTTGGTGTTTGATCCATGTTGTGGTAATCATTGTGTATGGTAATATGCACCAATACAACTTCATTATTTTGCACATGGATATCCAGGTGTACCAGCACCATTTCTTTGAAAGACTAATCTTTCTCCTTTAAATTATCTCAGCACCCTCGTTAAGTAGCAATTGACCATAGATTTATTGGTTTATTTCTGGAATCTCAATTTGATTCCATTGATATATACATCTATCCTTATTCTAGCACCACATCATCCTGATTATTATAGTTAATTAGAAATCAGGAAGTATAAATCTTCCAGCCTTGCTCTTATTTTTCAAGATTATTATGCATATTCTGGGTCCCATGTATTTCCACATGAATTTTTAGTATCAGTTTATCAATTTCTACAAAGAAAAAAAAGTTGGGATTCTAATTGTACTTGCCTTGACTCTTTAGTTAAGTTTGGGAAGTACTGCCATCTGATCAGTAATAACTGTACTGATCCATGTACATGAGCTCTCTTTCCATTTATTTAGATATTTTACAATTTCTTTCAAACATATTTTGTATTTTTCACTGTATAACACTTCTACCCCTTCTTTGAATTTATTCCTGTGTTTGTTATTCTTTTTGATACTTGTAAGTGGAATTTCTTTTTTAATTTTATTTTCAGATGATTTATTACTACAGTATAGAAACACAATTGATTTTTATATTGATCTTGTATCCTGCAATGCTAATTAATTTTTTATTAGCTCTTAACAGTATTCTTTTTTTTTCAGATTCCAAGGAATTTTCTGGGTACAAGACTTTATCATCTGAAAATACTGATAGTATAAATTTTCCACTTCTAATCTGGATACTTTTAATTTTCTTTTCCTGCCAAAATGTCCTGACTAGAACCCCTAAAGGCAATGTTAAACAGAAGTGGTTAGAGTAAACATCCTCTTGTCTTGTTTTTTAATTTTAGAGGAAAGTATCATATCCTTCAACATTATATATGATTCCAGCTGTGGGGTTTCAAAGGTCTTTATCAGGTTGAGGAAGTTCCCTTCTATTCTTAGTTTGTTGAGTGTTTTTTTTAAACTATTTTACTGAGACATGATTGACATGGAAAAAGCTGTATATATTTAATATGTATAACTTGATAAGTTTGGAGATAAGTATATAGCCATAAAACTATCACCACCATCAAGGTCATAGACATATCCATCACTCCTCAAAATTTCCTCCAAACTTCTTCATTATTTTGTGTATGTGGTAAGAAAACTTAACATAAAATCTTTCTTATGGAAAGATTTTAAGTATAAATGCAATATTGTTGGATATGGGCATTAGGCTGTATAACAGATCTCCAGAATTTATCTTGCACAACTGAAACTTTGTGCCCTTTGATCATCACCTCCTATTTCCCCCTCCTCCCAGCCCCTGGAAACCACCTTTGTACAATGTGATTTTATGAGTTTGACATTTTATATTTCACATAAGTGAGACCATGTCTGGTTTATTTTAATTAGTATAGTGTCCTCTAGCTTTATACATGCTGTTGCAAATGGCAGGTAGGATTTACTTCTGTCTCATGGCTGAATAATATTCCATTGTACGGACATATTACATTTTCTTTATCAAATAATCTGTTGATGGACATTTAGGTTGTTTCCATATCTTGACTATTGTGAATAATGTACTAGTAAACATGGAGTGTGGGCATCTCTTTGAAATATTGATTTCAATTCCTTTGGATAAAAATATAGAACTGGAATTGCCAGATCATATGGTAGTACTAGTTTTAATTTTTTGAGGAAACTCCATACACTCCATGGTAGCTGCACTATTTTCAGTCCCACCAATAGTATGCAAAGGTTCCATTTCCTCTGTATCCTCACCAACACTTGTCATATATATTTTAATATATTTTATATGTATAAAATAGCTATTCAAGCACATGTGAAGTGGTATCCCATCACTGTGGTTTTGATTTGCATTTCCCTGATGATTAGTAACATTAAAAATTTTTCATATACCTGAGGCCATTTTTATGTCTCCTTTGGAGATATATCTATTCAAATTATTAACCCATTTTTTAATCTGGTTATTAGTTATTTTTCCTATCAAGCTGTAGGCATTCCTTATATATTTTGGAGATTAATCCCTTATCAGCTATATGGTATGCAAATACTTTGTGCTGTTCTATTGATTGCCTTTTCACTCTTTTTATTTTTTTTTTGTTTGGTATTTTAGGGTTATTTTGGTGGTGTTGTTTTTTGTTGTGCAGAAACTTTTTACTTTGAGGTAGTCCAATTGTTTATTTTTGTTTTAATTGCCCATGCTTTTGGTATCATAGCCATGATATCATTGTCAAGACCATTGTCATGAAACTTTCCCATATGTTTTCTTAGAGGAGTTGTATATTTTCAGATCTTATATTTATCTTACATATATCTTTCATATATTCTAAGTTGATTTCTTTTTTTTTTTGTATTGTGTATGTTAGGGTTCAATAGCTTTCCATGGATATCCAGTTTTTCCAACATTATTCATTGAAGTCTGTTATTTCCCTATTGTGTACCTTGGCATATTTGTCAAAGACCAGGTGATCATATATGTAGGTATTTATTTCTGGAGTCTCAAATCTGTTCTATTGATATATGTGTCTATCTTTATGCCAGTACCATGCAGTTTTGAGTAATATAGTTTTGTAATATACTTTGTAATATACTTTGAAATAAGATGCATAATACCTCCAGCTGTGTTCCTTTTATCAAGATTGCTTCAGCTGTTAATGATCTTATATTTCCATATGAATTTTAGATTTTTTTCTAATTATGTTAAAATGAATTGGGGATTTCTATGGGGATTATATTGGATCATAGATCCCTTTGGGTAGTCTGGACATTTTAATAATTTTAAGTCTTGCATTTCATTAACACTGAATGTCTTTCAATGTGTATCTTGTTTAAATTCTTTCATCAATGTTTTGTAGTTTTCAGTATACAAGTCTTTCACTTCCCTAGTTATATTTATTTTATTGTGGTTGGTGCTATTGTAAATGGAATTGTTTTCATAATTTTCTTTTCATATAATTTTTGTTACTATATGGAAATAAAACTGATTTTTTTGTTTTATTTTGTTTTTTAGGGCTGCACCATGGCATTTGGAAGTTCCAAGGCTAGGGGTTGAATCAGAGGTATAGCTGCTGGCCTACACCACAGCCACAGCAATGCCAGATCCAAGCCCCATCTGTGACTTACACCACAGATCATGGGAATGACTGATCCTTTTTTTTTGTCTTTTTTTTTTTTTTTTTTTTTTTGCTATTTCTTGGGCTGCTCCCACAGCATATGGAGGTTCCCAGGCTAGGGGTCTAATCGGAGCCATAGCCACTGGCCTATGCCAGAGCCACAGCAATGCGGGATCTGAGCCACGTCTGCAACCTACACCACAGCTCACGGCAACGCAGGATCGTTAACCCACTGAGCAAGGGCAGGGACTGAACCTGCAACCTCATGGTTCCTAGTTGGATTCGTTAACCACTGCGCCACGATGGGAACTCCGGAATGACTGATCCTTAACCCACTGCATGGGGCCAGGGATCAAACCCTTTTCCTCATGGATACTAATCTGGTTCATTACCACTGAGCCACAAAAGGAAATCCCAAAATTGATTTTTAAATATTAATTTTATATCTTTCCATTTTTCTGAATTGATTTAATATTTATTTATTATTTATTTATTAATTGATTTATTAATAAAATTTAATTTATAAAGTCTAAGATTTTTTACATAAATATTTTATTTTAATAATTACAATCCAGAAAAGTTAAAAGTAGCCAATAGAAGATAAAAATCATCTATAATTCCCTCACTCAAATTCAATTATTGATAGCATTTGGGAGGAAATCTTATTCTTATATTCCTATCTTTTATTCTTATAAATATTTTTACTTGATAGTGGTTATAATTTACATCTTTATTTTTTCAATTTACTTTAAATTATAAACATTTCACAATGCTATTCCATTATCTTAAAAACAATGACTATATAATATTCTGTAAAGTAAATGAACCTCTATTTATTTAACCATTCCTCTCCACACATTATTTTACTGTTTTCATCAATTTTTTACCATTATTAAAAATGTTGTAATAATCCCACCCATGCCCATAAATTGTTTTTTGTAATTTTTTCCCTTGGGATAGATTCTTTTTTTTTTTTTATCTTCCAAATGTTATTTTATTTAACATTTATTATAGTCATTGTTTTAATACCTGCATCTGTTCTTTTTTTATTTTATTTTTATTTTTTTAAATTTTTTTTAATTTTATTTTTTCCTGCTGTCCAGCACGGAGATCAAGTTTTTTCCCCCACCCTTTGTTCTGTTGCAATATGAGTATCTAGACATAGTTCTCAATGCTACTCAGCAGGATCTCCTTGTAAATATATTCTAAGTTGTATCTGATAACTCAAGCTCCCGATCCCTCCCACTCCCTCCCGCTAATGGAATGTGATGAGTCTGAGAGCTTATAATTTATTTAAAATTATTAATTATTTAAAATTATATATATATTTAAATTTATATTTATTTAGAAATTTTTTTTAATTTGGACATATGTTTGGCTTTTTTAACAATTTTTTTTCCTTGACAGCGATCTCTGGATAGAAATGCTCTGTCTAACAGACCGTTAGCCACATGTACCTATTTAAATATAAACTAAAATTAAATGAAATTAAAAAATACAGTTCTTTAGATACATCATTTCCATTTCATTTTCTCAAAAAACTGTTTTTTAAATGAAAAACTAGGAGTTACTCTATTGGACAGCACAAATATATAACATTCTCATCATTGCAGAAAGTTCTATTTGACAGCTTTTCTCCAATAAATAGTGTGGTTATAGAAACAATCCTAAAATCTTCTTGGCTTTTACAAATACATCATCACATAGATTCTAGAACAGGGAAAATCAATATTAAATGTGTCACATGAATGAAATATTAGAATAGTTACACAGTTATAAAATCCCCCTTTCCGCTAGTTGGAGAGAGAGGAGAGAAACATCCATCAAATAACCACACAAACAAAACTAAAATAAACTGTCAAGTTCTATGAAGGAGAAATACATATTAATACAGAATAACTAATAAAATTATTTAATCTAATCAATAAAATCAAGGAAAATTTCAATGAGGAATTGATGATTAAATAGAGTTTGTATATCAGTGGGGGAGGGTTGGTTTGGGAGATTTCTAGGCAGAGAGAAAAGCATCTGTAAATGCTGGTGGCATATATGAAAAATTGAAAGAAAACCAGCATTATCTGAGCGAGGAGACTAGGGAAGGATGTGATGCAAGGAGAGGTAAAGGCTAGACTATATACAATCTGTGGCCAATGTTAATTTTTTTCCCCTAAGAGAATTAGGAGTCATTGTAATGTTTTTAGCAACTGGGTGACAATAAAATTTGCATTTTGCATTTTGTAACACTCTTTCCAGGTACAGAGTAGAAAATAGATTGGAGAGGGAAAAGAGTAGATGGGATTTTATCAGTCATTAGTCCTGCTGGGAAAAGATAATAGCTTGGAAATATTTTACAATTGGAGATGTGTAAAAGTTGACCTATTTGAGATATTTAGGATGCAAAATCTACAGAACTTGATGGTGGTTTGGAGAGGAAAAATGAGGAGGAGGAAGATTGTCAAGGCTGATCCAATACATAAAACTTTGCCCATTGAAAGTATAGTGCAACAAAATAAGAAAAATTATATTTGGATTGCATAGAGATAGATCATAAGTTCAGTGTGGATATAATGAATTCACGTGACTTTGAGACAACTTAAGAGGAGATACAGAGTAGGTAGTTTACATCTAATATTTATTTATCACTTAAACTGAAAAAGGGCTTCAGGCCACTTATAAGATAATAATATATATTTATTTTATATATATATTATATATATATGAAAGAGAGATAAAGAAAACAATAGAAAAGTTCAATGAAACTAAAAGCTGGTTCTTTGAAGAGATAAATAAGTTGATAAACCATTGATAAACCTTTAACCAGACTCACCAAGAAAAAAAATGGAAAGGGCTTACATCAATAAAATTAGAAATGAAAAAGGAGAAGTTACAACTGATACCATGGAAATACAAAGGATCATAAGAGACTACTACAAGCAGCTATATATCAATGAAATGTACAGTTTAGAAGAAATGGCCAAATTCTTAGAAATCTTCCAAGACTTAGCAAGGAAAAAATAGAAAATATGAACACCAATTACAAATATTAAAATTGAAACTGTGATTTAAAAAATTCCAACAAAAAAAAAGCCCAGGATCAGATGGCTTCACAGGCAAATAATAGCGAACAAAGAGTTAACACCTATCCTTCTGAAACTATTGCAAAAAATTACAGACAAACACTCACAAATTCATTCTATGAGGACACCATCATTCAGACAAATATACCAAATATACCAAAAAAAAAGAAAATACAAAAAAAGGTGAGAAAATTAAAGCCAATATCACTGATGAACATATATGCACAAATCTTCAACAAAATACTAGCAAACCAAATGCAACAATACATTAAAAAGATCATGATCAATCGAAATTTATCCCAAGGATACAAGGATTCTTCGATATCCACAAATCATTCAGTGTGATACACTGTGTTAACAAACTGAAGAATAAAAATCACAAGGTCATCACAATAGATGAAGGAAAAACTTTTGACAAAATTTAACACCTATTTATGATTAAAAAAAAAGAAATTAAGCACAAAGGGAACTTAACATAATAAAGGCCATATACGACAAATCCACAGCTAACACCATACTCAATAGTAAAAAGCTGAAAGTATTTCTGCTAAGATCAGGAACAAAACAAGGATGTCCATCCTCACCACTGTACCTCAATGTAGTTTTGGAAGTACTAGCCACAACACTCAGAGAAGAAAAAGAAATAAAAGGAATCCAAATTTGAAAAGGAGTAACACTGTCACTGTTTGTAGATGACATGATATTGTACATAGAAAACCTTAAAGATGCTACCAGAAAACTACAAGAGCTCATCAGTGAATTTAATAAAGTTTCAGGATATGAAATTAATATACAGAGATCTCTTGCATTATTGCACACTTACAATGAAAGATCAGAAATGGAAATCAAGGAAACAATCCCATTTACCATGACATCATCAAAAAGAATAAACTAAGGAGGCAAAAAAACTACGCTGAAAAATATGATACTAATGAAAGATGACACAAACAAATTGGAAGATATATCATATATCAATTGGAAGAATTAGTTTTGTCAAAATGACTATACTATCAAAGGCAATCTAGAGATTCAAAGAAATCTCTATCAAATTACCAATAGCATTTTATATAGAACTAGAACAAAAATTTTTAAATCTGTATGGAAACACAAAACACCCTGAATAGCCAAAGCAATCCTGGGGAGAGAAATGAAGCTGGAGGCATCAGGCTCCTTGACTTCACACTCTACTACAAAGTTACAGTCTTCAAAACAGAATGGTACTGGCACAAGAACAGTCATACAGATCAGTGGAACAGGATAGAAAGCCCAGAAATAAGCCCACACAATTATGATCAATTAATCTTTGACAAAGTAGGCAAAATATACAGTGGAGAAAAGACAGTCTCTTCAACAAATGGTGCTGGGAAAACTGCACAGCTACCTGTAAAAGAATGAAATTAGAACATTCTCTAACACCATACAAAAAAAAAAAAACAACCTCCAAATTGATTAAAGACCTAAATGTAAGACCAGATAATGTGCAACACTTAGAGGGAAACATCGGCAGAACACTCTTTAACAGCAATATATTTTTGGACCTACCTGATAGAATAATGAAAATAAAAATAAAAATAAATGATTGGGACCTAATTAAACTTAAAAGATTTTTAACAAGGAAAACCACAAACAAAATGAAAATACAAGGCACAGAATGGAAAAAAAAACTGTCAAATAATGCAATGGACAAGGAATTAATCTTCAAAATATATTAACACATGCAACTTAATATCAAAAGCAATAAACAAACAACCCAATCAAAAAATGGGCTAAGATCTAAATAGACATTTCTCCAAAGAAGACATACATATGGTCAAAAAACACATGAAAAGGAGTTCCCGTCATGGCACAGTGGTTAATGAATCCGACTAGGAACCATGAGGTTGCTGGTTCGATCCCTGGCCTCGCCCAGTGGGTTAAGGATCCAGCATTGCCATGAGCTGTGGTGTAGGTCACAGATGCGGCTCAGATTCCTGCATTGCTATGGCTGTGGTGTAGGCTGGCTCTACATCTCTGATTCAACCCCTAGCCTGGGAACCTCCATATGCCACAGGAGCGGCCCAAGAAATGGCAACAAAACAAAAACAACAAAACAAACAAACAAAAAAACCATATTAAAAGATGCTCAGCATTATTAATTATTAGACAAATGTAAATGTAACCTAAAATGAGGCATCGCCTCATACTGGTCAGAATGGACATCATCAAAAAGTCTACAAACAATAAATGCTGGAGAGGGTGTATAGAAGAGGGAACCCCCTTACACTTTTGGTAGGAATGTAAACTGGTACAACCACTATGGAGAAGAGTATGGAGGTACCTCTGAAAACTAAATATAGAACTACCATATGACCCAGCAATCCCACTCCTAGGCATATAACCAAATAAAACTTTCATTGAAAAATATACAATAACCAAGACAGTGTGATACTGGCGTAAGAAGAGACATATAGATGAATGGAATAGGATTGGAAGTCCATAAACAAACCATACATCTATGCTAAACTGACTTTTGACAGAGTGCCAAAACCATTCAATAGAAAGGAATAATAGTCTTTTCCAAATACTGATGCTAAGACAACTGGATGTTCTTGAGAAAAAGAATGAATTTGGATCCTTACATTACACCCTATACAAAAAACTAACTCAAAGTGCATCAAAGACCTAAATGTAAGGGCTAACACTTAAATGCAGTGTTAAATGTAAGGGTTAAAACCTTAGAAGAAAGCTAAGGAGTAAAGTCTTTGTGACCCTATATTAGGTAATAGTTTCTGAGATATGATGCCTAAAATCTTGAGAAAGAGAATAGGTATATTGAACCTCATTAAAATTAAAAATATAATGTATGTTTTAAAGGACACTATCAAGAAAAAGACATCCCAGAAAATGGAAATACCATTTGAAATCATATATCTGGTAAGGGTCTAGCAGTTCAGAATATACATAAGATGCTGTCTGTTCAATAATGAAAAGATGACTCAATTAATAAATGGGAAAATAATTTAAGTAGATATTTCTCCAGATACATAAATGGCCCATAAATGCATGAAAATGTGACCAGCATCATTACCGATCAGAAAAATGCAAATCAAACAATGAGTTAATATTTCACACCCACTAGGGTAGGTATAATATAAAAATGGAAATAACAAGTGTTGAAGAGGATGTGGAGAAAATGGAACCCTCATACATTACTGGTGGGAAAGTAAAGTAGTGCAAGCACTGCAGAAAAACAGTTTTGCAGTTTCTTAAATAATCAAACATAAGGTTACTACATGACCACCAATTCACAGATAACTTTTATCTGATTGTAGTTTCTTACATTCTATCCTATGTTATGCTGATTTTTTTTAATTGAAAGGATTTTGAATTTTGTTAAATGCTTTTTCTACAGTGATTGGGATGATCATGTGGTTTTTATCCTTTATCAGTTTGATATGTTAATTTCAGATGCTAAACAGTCTTAATTCCTGGTATAAATTCCACTTGATTGTTGCATATGTTCTATTTTATAGGCTGCTGGATTTATTTTGCTAGTATTTTCTCCAGATATTAGGGTAATACTGGCTTCATAGACATTATTGAAAACTCTTCCCTACACCTCTACTTTTTTGGAACAGCTTGTGAAAAATTGGTGTTAAATTTTTTTGATGTTTGGTAGAATTAAACAGTGCAGCCATTTGCCCCAGGATTTTCTGTGTGGAACTTTAAAAAATCAATGATTTGATAAATAATTTGATCTCTTTTGTGCGATTTCATATCTGTTTTATTTTGGTATTTTGTGTATATCTAGGGATTTGTCCATTTCATGTTGGCATAAGATTGTTCATAGTATTCCCATATAACCTTTGATTTTTATAAGATTGTTATATCCCTTCTTTCATGTCTGATTTTATTAATTTTATTCTCTCTTTTTCTCTTAGTCAGTCTAGGTAAAATGTTGTCCATTTTGACGATGTTTTCCAAAAAATCAATTTTTTTTTTTGGCTGTGCCTCTGTCATGTGGAACTTTCTGGACCAGGTATTGAACTCACACCAGAGCAGCAACACTATCCTCTGCAGTGACAACATGGGATCCTTAACCTATGTGCCATAAGGTAACACCCTCAGAAACCCAACTTTTAATTTCACTGTTGGGTTTTATTTCTTTGATTTCTGCTCTATTTTAAAATATTCTTCTGTTTCCTTTTCATTTGGTTTGCTCTTCTTTCTTCTAGTTCATTAAGGTGTGAGACTAGGCTATTTCTTTATTTACTTTATGTCTAATTCTTTGATCCATGATTGAATGTGGGATATTGAGGTTTATAAGTATTATTTTTAAGCTGATTATTTCCTCCTTTGATTATGTCAGTTTTTGCTTCATGTATTTTGGGCCTCTGTTGTTAGGTGCATATATTATTAAAATTACCTTCTATTCATGTTCAACTGATCCTTTTATTAATATGAAATGTCCTTCTTTACAGCAAAAAAAATTTGTCAAAGATAATTTTTGTCAATATTAATTTAGCCATTGCAAATCTCTTTTGCCAACTGTTTAAATAGTGTATTTTTTTTAGCCTTTTACATTCAAGTTAGTTGTGTTCTTGTTTCTAAAGTGTTTCTGTACACAGGATATAGTTGGATCACGTTTTTGTAACAATTCTTCCAATTACTGCCATTTGGTTGGAGAGTTAGTCCACTTACATTAAGTGTAATTACTGAAAATAAAACATTTGAAATAAATGGGAGAGTGCTAATGAGTTCCTATTTAAGAGCAAAATAAAATCAGAGCAAGTAGGAGGATAGCTATATTAAAATAAGCACAGGTAGTTCCCATCATGGCTTAGTGGTAATAAAACCAACTAGTATCCATGAAGACACGGGTTCAACCCCAGCCTTGCTCAGTGGGTTTAAGTCTCCTGCATTGCCATGAGCTATGGTGTAGGTTGCAGACACGGCTCAGTTCTGATGTAGGCCTGCAGCTACAGCACAGATTTGCCCCCTAGCCTGGAACTTCCATATGCTGGCCCTAAAAAGACAAAAAAAAGGCACAGTTATCAATGAATTTGGAAAAAACAAAGCAATGAGAAAATTAATAAAATGAAAAGCTGGGTCTTTGATAAAAATCAATAAAATTGATGAATGTCTTCACAATATTGACAAAAATAAGTGAGACAAAACACAGAGCAATAATATTATCAATGTAATAGAAGATTTCACTAGAGAGCCTACAACTATCAGAAGGATAAAAAGGGAAATATTATGAAAATTCAGGATAGTTAAGTCAAAAACTCAGAAGAACTAGACTACTTTCTCAAAAATCACAGACTGCTAAAACACAACCAAGATGGATCACATAGTGTAAATGTTTCATAACATTTAAAGAATGAAATTGGTAATTATAGTGTTCCTACAAAATAGATTTTTAGGCCCATATGGTTTCATTGGAGAATACCACCAAATATTTTAAGCAGAATTAATACCAAAATTACACAATCTCTTGCAGAGGATATTGAAGAGGATGGAACATTTCCCTACTCATTTTATGTACTACAACAATATTGAATTAAACAAAATATGATAAAATTCTAGACCAATATCTCCCATTAAAGTAGATTTAAAACTCTTCAACTAAATAACAGTAAACTGAATCCAGCTGTGTATAAAAAGACTCACACCATAACCAAGTGGGATTTATTTTAGTTATGCAAGGCTTTCATTATAATTGATATCAATTATATCAATCATTATAAAAATATAATCTGACATATCAACAGACTAAAGAAGAAAAATCATAAAATCATATAAATTGATGCATAAAAAGCATTAGACATAATCCAATACCCACTCATGTTAAACACTTTCAACACATCAGGACAATGGAATAGCCTCAACTTATAAGAACTTATGACTGGGGGACTTCCTGAGCTGGGGATTAAGATGGTGGAATAGAAGGACAGGAGCTCAACTTCTCTCATAAAAACAACAAAATTACAACCAAATCCTGAACAACCTTCAAACGAATGGACTGGAAACTTTCAAAAAATATCCTATTCCAGAAGAAAAATGGGAGGCCACATCAAGAGGTAGGAGGGGTGGATATGCAATATAAGCAACCCCATACCTGACAGGTGGGAAGCCTACAGATTGGAAAGTAACTGTATCACAGAGACTCACCTACAGGAGAGTTCTGAGTCCCACATCAAGTCCCTTTGCCTGAGGAATCTGACACAGGGAGAAAGAGCCCCAAGAGCCTCTGCCATTGAAGGCCAGTGGGACTTGTACAGGAGCTCCATGGGACTGGGGGAAACAGAGACCCTGTTCTTGAAAGGCACACACAGGCTTTCATGTGCACTGGGTCCCAGGGCAAAGCAGAGGCTCCATAGGAATCTGGGTTGGACCAGACTGCAGTTTTTGGAGGATCTTCTGGGAAAGCAGGGGGTTACTGTGGCTCATTGTGGGGGAAGGACATTGGAGGCAAAACTCTCAGGAATATTCATCAGTGTGTATTTCTGTACAGGTGGCTATTTTGGGAAAATCTGGCCCCACCCATCAGAGCTGAGAAGCCCCAGGCCAAACAATAATCCATGTGGGATCACAGCCCCACCCATCAGTAAACAGGCTGCCTAAAGACACCCCAGCCACACAGCTGCCTCTAATCTCACCCAGAGACAAAGCCCAACCCTCCAGAGGGATAAGAATCAGCCCCACCTACCAGTGGGCAGATACCAATGCCTACAGCAAGCCCTCATACCAACTTCAGCCACAAGGGAGGCAGACATCAGAAGTAAGAGAAGCTACAACTCTATTGTCTGCAAAAAGGACACCAAACCAAAACCTATAAAAATGAAAAGGCAGAGAACTATAACTCAGATAAGGGAGAGAGAGAAAAAAAAAACATAAAAAAGCTAAGTGATCTGGAGATTATCAGCCTCCAGGAAAAAGACTTTAGACTGATGATGCTAAAGATGATGGAAGATTTTGGAAATAAACTGGAGACAGACTGATAATTTACAGCAAACACTAAGCAAAGAAATACAAGATTTAAAACTTAAGCAAGCAAAATACAATAACTGAAATAAAAAAATTCATTAGAAGCAACTAACAGCAGAATATAGGAGGCAGAAGAACGATTAAGCGAGGTGGAGAACAGATTAGTGGAAATAACTGATATGGAACAGAAAAGAGAAAAAAGATTGAAAACAAATGAAGAGAGTCTCAGAGAACTCTGGGACAATGTCAAATGCACCAACACCATATCATAGGGGTGCCAGAAGGAGAAGAGAGAGAGAAAGGGACAGAAAAAAATATTGAAAGAGATAATAGCTGAAAATTTCCCTAGCATGGGAAAGGAACTACTCACTCAAATCCAAGAAGCACAATGAGTACCATATAAAATAAAGCAAAGGAGGAACACCCCAAGACACATATTACTCAACCTGACCAAAATTAAAGACAAAGAGAAAAATCTTGAAAGCAGCTATGGAAAAGAAACAAATAACATACAAGGGAACCCTGATAATGTCATTGGCAGATTTTTTTCAGCAGAAACTCTGCAGGCCAGAAGGGAATGGCATGATATACCTAACATGATGAAAGGAAAAAACCTCCAACCAAGATTTCTTTACCCAGCAAGGTTCTCATTCAAATTTGAAGGAGGACTCAAAACTTTTACAGATAAACAAAAGCTAAGAGAATTCAGCAACATAAAACCAGCTTTGCAACAAATACTAAAGGAACTTCACTAGGCAGAAAAGAAAAGGTAACAACTAGAAACAAAAATACCACAAATGACAAGACTCATCAGTAAAGGCGAATATACAGTAAAGATAGGAAATCACCCACACACAATTATGATACCAAAATCATAAATCATGAGAAGAGGAGTGTATAAATGCAGGACAATAGAGATGCACTTGCAATTAAGAGACCAACAACTTAAAACAATCTCGTATATATATAGATTCCTATATCAAAACTTCAGAGTAACTGCAAACCAAAAATATGCAATTGATACACACATAAATATGGAAAAATCAACTCAAATACAATACTAAATGTAATCATCAAAACACAAGAGAAGAAAACAAGAGAAGAAGGGAAGAAAAAAGAGCAACAAAAACAAATCCAAGACAGTTAATACAACGGCAATGAAAAACATACTTATCCATAATTACCTTAAACGTAAAAGGACTAAATGCCCCAACCAAAAGACAGACTGGCTGAATGGATACAAAAACAAGATCCATATATATGCTGTCTTCAAGAGACCCACTTTACTTCTAAGGACACATAGAAATTGAAAGTGAGAGAATGGAAGAAAATATTCCATGCAAATGGGAATCAAAAGAAAGCTGGAGTAGCAACACTCATATCAAACAAAATAGACCTTAAAATAAAGAATACTCTAAGAGACAAGGAAGGACATTACTTCATGATCAAAGGATCACTCCAAGAAGAAGATATAACAATTGAAAATATATATGCACCCAACATAGGATCAGCACAATTTATAAGGCAACTGATAACATCCTTAAAAGGAGAAATTGACAATAACAAAATAATAGTGAGGGATTTTAACACCCCATTTACAGCAATGGACAGATCATCCAGACAGAAAATCAATAAGGAAACACAGGTCCTGAATGAAGCATTAGACCAGATGGACTTAATAGATATTTATAGGACATTCCATCACAAATCAGCAGAATACACATTCTTCTCAGGTGCACACAGAACATTCTCTAGGATTGATAACATTCTGGGCCATAAATCAAGCCTCAGGCACTTTAAGAAAATTGAAATCATATCAAGCATCTTTTCCTACCACAATGCTTACATGACTGGAAATCAAAAACAAGAAAAAAACTACAAAAAACACAAACACGTGGAGACTAAACAACATGCTACTAAACAACCATTGGATCACTGAAGAAATCAAAGAGGAAATAAAAAATACCTAGAAGCAAATGACAACAAAGATATGACACTCAAAAACCTGTGGGAATCATCAAAAGCTGTTCTAAGAGGGAAGTTTATAGCAATACAAGCCTACCTCAGGAAATAAGAAAAAGCTCAAATAAACTACCTAACTTTACATCTAAATCAGCTAGAGGGAGAAGAACAGGCAAGACCTAAAGTTAGTAGAAGGAAAGAAATCATAAAGATCAGAGCAGAAATCAATGAACTAGAAATGAAGAAAACAATAGAAAAGATCAAGGAAACGAAAAGCTGGTTCTTTGAGAAGATCAACAAATTTGATAAACCCTTTGCCAGACTATCAAGAAGAAAGAGAGAGGACTCAAATCAATAAAACTAGAAATGAAAAAGAAGATACAATGGACATCACAAAAATACAAAGGACCATAAGAGACTACTACACACAACTATATGCCAATAAAATGGAAAACCTAGAAGAAATGGACAAATTCTTAGAAAAGTACAAGCTTCCAAGACTAAATCAAGACAAAACAGAAAAGATAAGAGACCAATCACAAGTACCAAAATTGATGCTGTGATTTTATAACTTCCAACAAACAAAAGTCCAGGACCAGATGGCTTCACAAGAGAATGCTATCAATCAGAGAAGAGTTAAGACATATTCTTCTGAAATTATTTCAAAAAAATTGCAGAGAAAGGAACAATCCCAAACTCATTCTATGAGGCCATCATCACCCTGATACCGAAACCAGACAAAGACACACAAAAAAAGAAAATTACAGGCCAATTTCACATAGATGCAAACATCCTCAACAAAATACTAGCAAAACGAATCCAACAATACATTAAAAGGACTGTACATCATGACCAAGTGGGATTTATCCCAGGGATAAAAGGGTTCTTCAATATCCACAAATCCATCAGTGTGATACACCACATTAACAAACTGAAGAATAAAAACCATAAGGTCCTCTTAATAGACTCAGAAAAAGCCTTTGACAAAATCCAAAACCCATTTCTGATAAAAACCCTTCAGAAAGTGGGCATAGAGGGAACCTACTTCAACATCATAAAGGCCATATACAACAAACACGAAGCAAACATTATTCTCAGTGGGAAAAGCTGAAAGAATTCCCACTGAGATCAGGAACAAGACAAGGATGTCCACTCCCACCACTACAATTGCACAGAGATTTGGAAGTCCCTGCCATGGCAATCAGAGAAGTTAAAAGAAATAAAAGGAATCCAAATTGGAAAAGAAGAAATAAAACTATCACTATTTGCAGATGACATGATACTGTACCTAGAAAACCCTAAAGACTCTACCAGAAAACTGTTGGAGCTCATCAATGAATTTGGCAAAATTGTAGGATATAAAGTTACTACACAGAAATTGACTGCATTTCTATATACTAATAATGAAAGATAAGAAAGAGAAATTTGGGAAACAATCCCAATTACCATCACATCAGAAAGAATAGAATACTTAGGAATAAAGCTACCTAAAGAGACAAATGACCTGTGCTCTGAAAACAATAAGATGCTGATGAAAGAAATCAAAGATGACACAAACAAATGGAAAGACATACTATGCTCTTGGATTGTAAGAATCAATATTATCAAAATGACTATACTACCCAAGGCAATCTACAAATTCAATGCAATCCCTATCAAATTACCAAGGACATTTTTCACAGAACTCGTATAAAATATTTTAAGTCTTGGAAACACAAAAGATCCAGAATAGCCAAATAGCCATCCTGAGAAAGAAAAATGGAGCTGGTGGAATCAGGCCCCCTGACTTCAGATTATACTACAAAGCTACAGTAATCAAAACCATATGGTACTGGCACAAAGACAGTAGTATAGATCAGTAGAAGAGGATAGAAAGCCCGGAATTAAACCCATGTACCTACAGTCAACTAGTCTATGACAAAGGAAGCCAGAACATAAAATGGAGAAAAGACAGCTCCTTCAATAAGTGGTGCTGGGAAAACTGGACATCCACATGTAAAAGAATGAAATTAGAACACTTCCTAACATCATACACAAAAATAAACTCAAAATGGATTAAAGACCTAAATATAAGACCAGATACTATAAAACTCTTAGAGGAAAACAGGCCAAACACTCTCTGACAGAAACCAGAGAAACATCTCAGATCCACCTACTAATGATAATAAAAAAGTAAATAAATAAACAAATGGAACTTAATTAAACTTAAAAGTTTCTTCACAGCAAAGTAAAACCTAAACAAAACAAAAAGACAACCCACAGAATGGGAGAAAATAGTTGCAAATGAAGTGACTGACAAGAGATTAATCTCCAAAATTTATAAACACCTTCTGCAGCTCCATACCAAAATAAAAACAATACCATTGAAAAATGAGCAGAAGATCTAAACAGACAATTCTCCAAAGAAGACATACAGATGGCCAAAAAAACACATGAAAAGGTGTTCAACATCACTCATCATTAGAGGAATGCAAATCAAAACCACTCTGAGGTACCACCTTACACCAGCCAGAATGGCCATCATCAAAATGTCTACAAACAATAAGTGCTGGAGAGGGTGTGGAGAAAAGGGAACCCTATTACCCTGTTGGTGGGGATGTAAATTGTTACAAGCTCTGTGGAAAATAATATGGATATTCCTCAGAAAACTAAACATAGAATTACCATTTGATCTAGCAATCCCACTCCTGGGCATCTATCCAGAGAAACCATGACTCGAAAAGATGCATGAACTCCAATGTTCATTGCAGCAATATATACAATAGCCAAGACCTGGAAACAACCTAAATGTGCATCCACAGGGGAGTGGATAAATAAGATGTGGTACATATACACAATGGAATATTATTCAGCCATTGAAAGGAAAGAAATAATAGCATTTTCAGCAATATGGATGGACCTAAAAATTATCATGCTAAGTGAAGTCAGTCAGATGGTGAGACCCCCACATCAAATGCTATCACTTACATGTGGAATCTAAAAAAAGGACACAATGAACTTCTTTGCAGAACAGATACTGACTCAAAGACTTTGAAAAACTTATGGTTTCCAAATGACACAGGTTGTGGTGTGGGGGGATGCACTGAGGGTTTGGGATGGAAATGCTATAAAATTTGTTTGTGATGATAGTTGTACAACTATAAATGTAATAAAATTCATTGAGTAAAAAAGAACTTATGACTGTATATGTAACTAACATCTGCTTATGGTGACACACTGAACACCCTTAAAATCAGAATAGAAGCCAAAGATATCAATCTCATTACTTATATTTAATATATTACTGGAAGTTTTAGCTACTACAAAAAGTCAAGAAAAAGACGGAAAATAGAGATAAAACTTCCTATTGCAGATGAGATGATTATTTACATTAAAAAATCACAAAGAACTAACAACAGAAAAATACAAAAAAAAAAGTCCCAGAGCAAGATATAAGATCAACAGACAGGAGTTCCCATCATGGCTCAGCAGAAATTAATCTGACTAGCATCTATTCGGACTCAGGTTCAATCTCTGTCCTCCCTCAGTGGGTTAAGGATCTGGCACTGCCTTGAGCTGTGGTGTAGGCCACAGACACAGCTTGGATCTGGCGTTGCTGTGGCTGTGATGTAGGCCAGTGGCTGCAGCTCTGATTCATCCATATTCCACAAATGCAGCCCTTAAAAAAAAATCAACATGCAAAAATCAATTGCTGTTCTCACTTCAGCCGCACATATACTAGCATTGGGACAATGCAGAAAAGATTAGCATGTCCCTTTTGCAAGGGTGGAACACAAATTCATGAAGTATTCCCTATTTAAAGAAAAATATATCAACTGCTTATACACTAGCAATATATAAATACTTATACATTAACTTAGGTAGTTAACACTAAAAATGTAAAAATGCTTATGCACTTAAAATGAATGTGAGCAAACCAAAATTTAAAACATAATAGAGTTTACAATTTTCTCCCCAAGTTGAAATACTTATGTATACCCTTAACAAAACATGTAAGGGATCTGTATTCTAAAAATTATAAAATTTTGCTGAATAAAATCAAATAAGTGGAGAAACATAACCTGTTCATGGATCAGAAGACTCAACATAGTAAAGACATCATTTCTTTCCAATTGGCCCCCAAATACAGCCATTCCATACACAAAAATGCTTAATTTTTTTTTAGGCATTGTATAGTATCCCATAATAGTAGCTATTATTATTTTTTAGCATTTTCTTCTTTCTTATTAACATTTTTATTGGGACAAACAATGTTTCATCCCCTTTTTGTACACATAATTTTTCACATACACACCTGTATATCTCTACCAGAGATAACTAGAATAAGAATTACTTGCCCAGAAAGTGTGCCCATTTAAAATCCTGATAGATACTGCAAAATTATCCTCCAGAAAATTGTGTAAGACTGTACATTTGTCCAAACTATAACAAACTTTAATATTAAAGATTTTTAACATTGTTAAATGATGAATTTAAAATGATATCTCATCCTTTTCATTTTCATTCCCCTAATTACTGTATGGTTGAGCATTTTCATGTTTATCGGCCATATGTATTTTCTCTTCTCTGAAATGCCTGTTGACTTTAAGACTTTTTTTTTCTTTTGAATGTTTTGTCAGAATTCTCCATATATTTTGAATACTAATCCCTTATTTGTTATATAAGCTGGAAATATTTTCTTAGTCTTGTACTTACCTATTAATTTGTGTATAGTGTATTTTGGCATACAGATTATTTTGTTTCTTTTAATTCTACATAGTTAACCTTGTCCTTCATTCTTTTATATGTCCTTTGTTTTGTGTTTTGCTTAGTTATACCTTCTATCAGAAGATTATAATGATTTTTCCTAAATATTGTTTGAATAACTTTATATGCTTTTAAATTAAGCTTTGATCTTTATTCTATCTACAATTAGTTGTGAATTTTGGAAAGTAGGCTCTATGGCAGGGACTACAAAATTGTTGCAGTAAAGACTATCTTATCCAGTGCCAATGAAAAATAAGCGGAAGTTGTTGGTTTGGTCTTCCTTTGAAGCTCCTTACAGTAGGAATTATTGTCTTGTCTTTTATGAGCATCTTTTCCTCTTCTTCTTCTACTTCCTCCTTCCTGCCTTAAATCCCATCTGGGACTAGGAAGCACACTTGAAGATCAATGCTAGAGTTATGGTAGTAGAACAGAGTGTAGCTGGAGTTTGAGTCCTGGGTAATTGTAAAGGCACCATATCAGCCAAGAGCAGCCTGTCTCTGAACTTGAGAAATAATTAGTTTATATAAGTCACTGCTATTTTATATTTTTTTACATACATAAACAAATTCTATCTGATATAGATTTTGGCATTTGTAAATGGAATGCAGCAAGTAACAGAACTTAAACACAGAACTGGCTCAATGGAAGAAATTTGGAGCTGTATATTAAAGAACTCAGATTTAGCAGTCTTATAAACTGGAAAGTCCTATAAGGAAGTGACAAAAACATTTGGTTGATAGGTTCCCTGCTTTTCCTTGGGAAGTAGACCATGTGACAACTGAAATTGTAGTATTAGACAGGATAGTAAGAAAAATGTGTAGTTTGCATATGCCATGCTCTTTTATGACACTTTTAGCAAAGCCCTTTCCTAACATAGATGAATTCCTACTAGAGCTAGACATGCTGGCATTTCTGTTAAGAGGGAAGCTCTACTAAAGGAGGAAACTCTTGCTGAAGTGAATGATGTCAGTTCACAAGAGTCTTGTGATTAGAAATTTTGCAGGTTTGAAAAAGCCGATTGAGCATTTTTTCATGTGCTCGTTGGCCATCTGTACATCTTCCTTGGAAAAATGTCTATTCAGGTATTTTGTCCATTTTTCCATTGGGTTGTCGGCTTTTTTGCTGTTGAGTTGTATAAGTTTGCTTGTATATTCTAGAGATTAAGCCCTTGTCGGTTGCATCATTTGAAAATATTTCTCCCATTCCGTAAGTTGTCTTTTTGTTTTCTTTTTGGTTTCCTTTGCTATGCAAAAGCTTGTCAGTTTGATTAGGTCCCACTGGTGTATTTTTGCTCTTATTTCTGTTGCTTTGGGAGACTGACCTAAGAAAATATTCATGAGGTTGATGTCAGAGAGTGTTTTGCCTATGTTCTCTTCTAGGAGTTTGATGGTGTCTTGGCTTATATTTAAGTCTTTCAGCCATTTTGAGTTTATTTTTGCGTATGGTGTGAGGATGTGTTCTAGTTTCATTGCTTTGCATGCAGCTGTCCAGGTTTCCCAGCAATACTTACTGAAAAGACTGTCTTTTCCCCATTTTATGTTCTTGCCTCCTTTGTCAAAGATGAATTGACCATAAGTGTCTGGGTTTATTTCTGGGTCCTCTATTCTGTTCCATTGATCTGTGTGTCTGTATTGGTACAAGTACCACACTATCTTGATGACTGTGGCTTTGTAATATTGCCTGAAGTCTGGGAGAGTTATGCCTCCTGCTTTGCTTTTGTTCCTCAGGATTGCTTTGGCAATTCTGGGTCTTTTGTGGTTCCATATAAATTTTTGGATTGTTTGTTCTAGTTCTGTGAAAAATGTCATGGGTAACTTGATAGGGATTGCATTGAATCTGTAGATCACTTTGGGTAGTATGGCCACTTTCACAATATTAATTTTTCCAACCCAGCAGCATGGAATATCTTTCCATTTCTTTACATCTTCTTTAATTTCCTTGAATAATGTTTTTTAGTTCTCAGCATATAGGTCCTTTGCCTCCTTGGTCAGGTATATTCCCAGGTATTTGATTTTTGGGGGTGCAGTTTTAAAAGGTATTTTTGTATTCCTTTTCTAATATTTCATTTTTAGTATACAGAAATGTGACTGATTTCTGAATGTTAATCTTATATCCTGCTACATTGCTGAATTTGTTGATCATTTCAAGTAATTTTTGGGTTGAATCCTTAGGGTTTTCTATATATAGTATCATGTCATCTGCATACAGTGACAGTTTTACCTCTTCTCTTCCAATTTGGATGCCTTTTATATCTTTTGTTTGTCTGATTGCTGTGGCTAGGACTTCCAATACTATGTTGAATAACAGTGGTGTGAGTGGGCATGCCTATCTTGTTCCAGATTTGAGTGGGAAGGCTTTCAGCTTTTCTCCATTGAGGATTATATCAGCTGTGGATTTGTCATAAATGGCTCAACATCACTGATTATTAGAGAAATGCAAATCAAAACTACCACGAGATACCACCTCATACCAGTCAGAATGGCCGTCATTAATAAGTTAACAAATAACAAATGCTGGAGGGTGCGTGGTGAAAAGGGAACTCTCCTGCACTGTTGGATGGAATGTAAGCTGGTACAACCACTATGGAGAACAGTATGGATGTACCTTGGAAATCTACACATAGAAGTGACATATGACCCAGCAATACCACTCTTGGACATATATCTGTACAAAACGTTCCATAAAATAGACACACACACCCACATGTTCATTGCAGCACTATTCACAATAACCAAGACATGGAAATAACTCAAATGTCCATTGAGAGATGATTAGATTAGGAAGATGTGGTATATATACACAATGGAATACTATTCAGCCATAAAACAAAAATGAAATAATGCCATTTGCAGCAACGTGGATGCAACTAGAGACTCTCATACTGAGTGAAGTAAGTCAGAAAGAGAAATACAAATACCATATGATATCACTTATATCTGGAATCTAATATACCACACAAATGAACCTTTCCACAGAAAAGAAAATCATGGACTGGGAGAATAGACTTGTGGTTGCCAAGGGGTATGGGGAAGGAGTGGGGTGGATTGGAAGGTTGGGGTTAATGGATGCAAACTATTGCCTTTGAAATGGATTGGCAATGAGATCCTGCTGTGTAGCACTGCGAACTATGTCTAGTCACTTATGATGGAGCATGATAATGCGAGAAAATAGAGTGTATACATGTATGTATAACTGTGTCACCATGCTGTACAGTAGAAAAAAAATGTATTGAGGAAATAATTTAAAAAATTAAATTAAAAAAAATCTTGGAGTTCCCGTCGTGTCACAGTGGTTAACAAATCCGACTAGGAACCATGAGGTTGCAGGTTCGGTCCCTGCCCTTGCTCAGTGGGTTAAGGATCTGGTGTTGCCATGAGCTGTGGTGTAGGTTGCAGACGCTGCTCAGATCCCACGTTGCTGTGGCCCTGGCGTAGGCCGGGGGCTACAGCTCCGATTTGACCCCTAGCCTGGGAACCTCCATATGCCACGGGAGTGGCCCAAGAAATAGCAAAAAGACAAAAAAAAAAAAAGAAAAAAACTTATTAAAAAATAAACCCAATTGTATTTGTACCACAAAATAAAAGAGCTTTAAGATGGTGCCTACCAAATAGTATCCTTATCAGGAGATGAGATTGAGGCACTAAACTTTAAGGCACCTTCTGTTACATGTTGTCTAGAAGAAAGTAAGTCTAGCAGCAAATATCAGAATAATGTTTTATTTCTGATGCAAATACTATCTAGTGTAAATAGTTTTGTTTCAGTAAAATTTTAATTGGGCAGTTCCCATTGTGGCTCAGTGGTTATAGAATCTGACGAAGAACCATGAGGTTGTGGGTTTGATCCCTGACCTTACTCAGTGGGTTAAGGATCCAGAGTTGCTGTGAGCTGTGGTATAGGTCACAGATGTGGCTCCGATCCTGCATTACTGTGGCTGTGGCATAGGTCGGTGGCTACAGCTCTGATTAGACTCCTACCCTGGGAACCTCCATATGCTGCAGGTTTGGCCCTAAAAAGACAGAAAAAAAAAGAAAAAATTTAACTGGTTTATTCTTTTGTTTGTTTTGTTTTTGTTTAAATTTTTTATTATAGTTGATTTACAGTGTTCTGTCAATTTCTGCTGTCCCGCAAAGTTACACAGTTATACTACATATATATACATTCTTTTCCTCATAATGTCTTCCTATATGTTAGCATTGTATCCAGCCAGATCATTTCTTTCTTTGTCTCTTTTCTTGTTGTCTTCAATATACTCTTTGTTTATTTGTTTAACCAAGAGTAGTTAGTAATCGTCTTAAAATTGTGTGTGTGTGCAAAGTGTGTTTTATTGGTCATTCAGATGCTATAATTTTGTGTAATTTTTAGATTTATTGGGTTTTGGTCAGATACTGTGACCTGTAAGATATTTTATCTTTTGGAATATTCTGAGTTGTTTTTTTTTTTTTTTTTTTTGCTTTGTTCATTCTTCAAAAAAATTTACTGAGATACTAACTTATGCCAGTTATTATATGAGATGTTAGGAAAATAAGGATGAGTATTACATGGTTGCCAGTGCTCCCTTCTGCCTCATGTAGTCTACATTTCACCCTTCCCCTGTGTCTGTGTGGAGAACTCTTATTCTTTAAAATTTGTGTAAATTTGAGAGTACATTCTTCCAGACAAAATCCAATAATAATGTTTCAATCTTTGGAGTCTTATGACACCTTAAAATACTTGTACATTATTATATTCATTTTTAACTCTTGAATGTATAGTAAATGCTTGTCAAAAGAGGATAAACATTATTTAAAATATGTTTGATCACACTTTAGCAAGGGGAACAATGCTTAAACAACCAATTTAAATGTGTTAAGTGCTAAAACCACAGCACATGCAATGTGCTATGGAAATATAGATGGGCATGAGATTAGGATTGATTCTTCTTGATTGGCGAGGACATAGAATAGTTTCCTAGAGAAGGTAGTGTCTAGGCTATTAATTCCTAACTAGAGTAGGGATATATTCTCTGCCAAGGGAATGGAATGGCCAAAAGTAAGGGTATGTTCCAGTGTTTAAGGGGGATAAGGTGATGGGGAAAAAAGGTGCATTTGAGAGATGCTTAAAAGGGAGTCTCGGCCAAGTGTTTAAAAGTTTTGCTGGGGAATTTGAAGTTGATCCTATAAACAAAATAGAACCATCAAAATTGTTCTAGATGTGTTAAAGTTTAGTTGTGAAACTAAATAGACAAAGGAATACTCATTATTTAAAGTTTATTACATCAGCATACCTGATTTTACAATGAAACTTCTACAAAGTATGACACTCATGTTTTTCCCTCAAAGTGTAGCAGGATTCTGTTGTTTCTGTTTAAAGTCTTAATTTACTCTTGGGCATAACAAATTGAATTTCATACCAGGCCTTAACTTTAGCAATGACAGAAACAAAGGAGATTAATATTCAAAAGTGATAGCTTACTAAAGATTGTTCAACTGAATAATTTAAGGATTAGAAAATACCTATGGATTATTTTGTGTCCGGCCAAACATTTTAGAGGTTGAATGGCTTATATATTCCCATTTTATTCTAAAATTGCAAATGTATCTTGAAGTATGTCACATGGAAATATATAGTGACCATATGTGTGTTGTTGGTTTGAATCTAACCATCTTTCACCTTTTATTCAAGACTCCTATCTACTGATCCCCCATCTCCCTACCTTTACCCCTTATCCAATTTCCATATACTTCTAACCTCATACAATTCTAAAAAAATATAACACAAAGTTCCTGCTGTGGCTCAGTGGATTAAGGATCTAGAATTGTTTCTGAGATGATGTAGATTCAATCCTCAGCTGGGCACAGTGGGTTAAGGATCTGTCATTGCCACAGCTATGGCATAGGTCCCAGCTGCAGCTTGAATTCCATCCCTTGCCCAGGAACTTCCAGATGCCATGGACACAGCTGGAAAAAAAGGAAAAAAAAAGAAAAGAAATTTAATGCTTAAAGGTACCTTGAGAAGTTAAGTCACATAGTGTTTAGAGGCAGGCTGTCGTGATTAATGATTGCCCAATACAAACTACCCTTCAATCCAGAGTTGCTTGTCACTTTACAAACAATCCATGGGACTTGAAGATGGCTGGCAATAATGAGCCAGAGGTGAATTCATAACACAAGCTCTGGTAACTTCTTAGGAAAAAGTTTGATATCAATTTTTTTCTTTTGAGTAGGTAGTTGTGAAATAATGTATGGAAAACAATGATTCTCAAATACTTTCTCTTCCTTGAAGACTAATAGGTATGCCTGAGAATAGAAATACTGCTATTATAGGCACTTTAATAAATGAAAAAAGCCATTTATACACAGAACTATTGACATTAGTTTGTGAAAAAGAGTTTAAGTGAGCTCCTCTGCCAGTTTAAATTCTTATCAACTATGTATTTGTGGGATTAGTATTCATCTGGGTATTCTCTTCAAAATACACCCATATATCTAGAATGAACATGCTGTAATTATACACTCAGATAATAGAAAATAAGATAATACCATGAATAAGGCTTCAAAAGCCACAACTAAATTATACAAACAGTTCCTCTAGGCCTATGCTCCTCCAAATATAATCTGGGACATATCTTTTCCTTGCTACATTCCAAATCATCTCACATGTGCTATTGTAAAAAATTTGAATAATTAGGTCACTGGAAGCCCAAAGGGAGGCCGGATATTAGAGACAAGTTTATGTAGTAAAGAAGATTGTCTTGCACTCTGGTACGTTTTGGGAAAAGAAAAGCCCCTTATTTTTCTTTTAATTCAGTAAAACATTTCAGTTTGGGTCACATGACTGCACTAAAGTGGATTTCAGTGTTGTATGTACTCTTCTCTGGGGAGCCATTCATAAAATGCTTTTTTGGTTCTTCTTTCCTCTTTCCACAATACAAACTAGTGAAGTGCATTTTTAAAATCAAAACATCAGACTGCAAAGAATATGTGCTCTGAAACAAATGTGTCTGAGGAAAACAATTTAAAACATTCTTTCTGTACCATCTGGGCTGGCCTCCTGCCAAAACAGGAAATAGGTGATTTACCCTTAATGCCTTCCTATCTGCGGATGCCTACTGATATTTCAGAACTTTCAAAAAAAAATCTTCATGTTCTGGACTTTACCCTAATTCTGTTTCCTATTACCTTTCATAAAAGCTCCTTTTGCTATGTTCAGTCTTCTTCCATCCTACTATGCAATGGTGAATGTTAGTCTCTGCAGACATGATACATTATGTATTAGGATGCATTCAATAACAAGAACAGACAATCCAACCTAAAGAATAATCTCTCATAACCAAAGGTTCAGAGTCAGGAAGGGTTTCAAGGTATGCTCAATGTTGTCATTGGGGATCCAGGTTATAACTCTCTTTTGGCTTTGTTACGTTATGAGTGGTATTTGTAGTGCAGTAGTATTATGTCAGCTTAGCTAAACTAAAATTATGTGTCTCAGAATTTCCTCCCCTGCATAGTTATGAGTTGGGGAGACTCACAAGTCCTTTTGTGTGAGATTTAGAAGGCTGAAATATAGTAGCAGTCAAAAGACTTTTATGTTTGGAAGATTGATGCAGAGACACCAGGTGTTGTTGCAGTTCGCACATGTTGCTTATCTACTAACTAATCATTTGGCAGGGGGCAGGGGTAGGCCTTCAACCATTTCTCCTCCCTCTTGACTCTTAAGGTTCTGTGACCACTGAGCCAGATGAATACTTAGCTCCTTGATGGAAGGGAACCAGTTACTTCTGCATGATGCCCACATCGTTGAGATGAGCAGCAGTTGAGAGACCCACATGAGATCCTGTCCATCTTCATGGGTTCCAGCTTCCCCTTGCTCTTTCTCACTTCATATTCATCCCCTTCTCAGCTGCCTTCCCTCCATATTTCAAGCTCCAGCACCTAATATAAACTCAACAGACTTAAAGAGACTGTTTAATAAGGTTCCACAATTGTATATGCATAAGGTCAAATATATATATATATACACACACATATATGTATATGTGTGTGTGTGTGTGTGTGTATTCTTGGTATATATTGTTAGTATATTCTTGGGCTATACCCCAAAAGTCTAGAAGGCCTGTATTTGCCCAGACTCAAGATCACAGAAAGAGCCTGGAGTCAGCAACAGAGATATCAGTAAGAGGAACTTACTTTTCTGAAGCAAGGTCCTGTAACAACACCCCATTATTTAAAGCTGACAGTGGGCAGGACTAGGTGGAAGTCTTTGCTCCCAGAAGGAATAGGGAGACCACCAATTATGGGGGGAATTGAAGTCAGATTGGCTCATCAGTTACAGCCCTCTTACCCCTTCTTAGCCTGGCTAACTACCTTATTGGGGGCCAGGTATTCCCTTTGTTAAACTATCAAAGGGGAGCCACTCTGATCTAAAGCAGAGAAGCCCCCCCATCACGCTTTTGATAAGCTATCATAGTGGAGATGCTCTATCTAAAGACTAGAACAATACTAGCTGGGGCCTGGGGCATGTATGTAGACATTTACTGATTAGGCTCTATGATTAAGAGGGAAGGCCAGTTGTGTGAGTAAGTGTATGCTAATCAGGGATTGGTTGAGCTGGGGATGGACAGATCCAGAGAACAGCCATCTTAAGTGGCCTGAACACTTGAATATGTATATAAATGTATAAATGTATGTAAAAGTACTTCCTGATGGTGGTTCAGTTTCTCTGATAAAATCCTGACTAATACAGCCTTGCTTTTATTGTAGGATGATTGTAATTGTATGTACAAGTGAAAAAAGAACAGATGTGGCACAAGATTTCATAAACTGGAAAATATGAAAGTCCAGAATATTGATAAACATACAATAAACATTTTGTTGTTCTTGCAAGGGCTTAAAGGATACTGCTAAAAATGTTTGAAGTAAAAACTGTAGAAGGACTCTATGGTAAAAGAGCAGGTGCAGTGAAAGAGAAGCAGTGTAGTGTAGTGGCTAACTCATCAGCTCTTGCATCAGATTTCTTGGGTCTAAACTCTGGCTCCAACCCTTACTGGCTATGTTACCTTAGACACATTATTGAACATTTCTGAGTCTTTCTTTTCTCAGTTTTAATATGCATATAATGATAGTATCTTTATCAGATTGTTGTAAAGATGAGATAATATGCACGATGCAGAGAAAGCATTCAATAGATACTAACTATAATAATTATAATGATGATAATAACCATAATAACTTTTATCCATTATTATATTACCTTGAGAAACCCTAAATAGTGTGAGGAAGGGAAGCTTCCCAGTATTACTAAAAATTAAAGAAAAATAAAACCCACAATTTCACAATAAGAATATAAATTAAATACTGTGTTTTCAAAAAAAGCTCATTTTATTTTAGACTGTATCAACACCCTACCTTCTTCCCAAGCAATGATCTGATATAAATCATGTATAACTCAGAATGTAGGCACAATTGGTATGACATGATATGTGCAAAAAAATTCATCTTTCAGGTCATTGAAGATAATTGACTTCATTGTCCTGGCATTTAAAAATTTCTACAGAAAATGCATTTCCTTATTGTCTACATTGGAGATGGACTTCCACAATTCTACCTTGGTCTGCTCCTGCTATCTATTGTTAAGGAACTTACAGTCTTGTTGGAGTATGCATTAAAAGTTACAAAGCATTACAAGATAATACATTATCGAATGCCAATTGAAAAATAAAAGTTGCATTTTAATCACTTAAAAAAGAGGAACCAATTGTGAACTTAAGTTGTTAGGGAAAGGTATTTAATGGTGATGAAATTGCAGCAAGTGTTAAAGTCCAAGTTGGATATGCACAGGTGAGGGGTCATATAAAATAAAGTTTTGGAAATTGAATGCACTTCACATAACCTGAAAACACATTGTTTAATGTTGAACACAGGGAAGACCAAGTTTCATTTCTATGACCTACATTCTAGGAACATAAAGCATTTCAAAATAGACAGTAGCTTTTTGAATTTGAGAGAGACAAGAAATAAATGATGTGAAATACTAAAGAAAGGAGCAACAAACTTGATGTTAGCAGGTTTTGGTTCAAGACCACGTTCTGGCACTTGACTACCAATAACGTTAAGGAAAGTTATCTAGTATTTGCAAGCCACTGTTTGCTTAACTGTGAAATAAAGGGATAACAATAGCTTCTTCATAACGTTGCTGAGAGGGTCATATGAGCATATGTGTGTAAACAGCAAGCACTGTAATTATGCAAGCTGCAAAGTTAAATTAATATTGTCTATTTCCTTCCCACAAGCTGTTGCTGCTGAGACAACCTTCTACAATTAGACTTTCCTATGTAAGTGGCACAAACCAATCAATCCAAGATATAATTCTAGTAATCTGGATGCACAAACACAAGAAAGGTGCTTTATACAACTATAAAACAAGTAGAAGTAAGGATTTGTTTTAAAGAGATGATGGGTTTGTTAAGCCTTTCTCCCATGTGTTCCCAAATTGCCCTTGGGCTCAATACTAGATACTTGGCATGGATTAGGAATATGGAATATTTTCATGAAGAGAGGTTTCCCTATGGAAACCACTTGGACCTTAAGAGTTCTGAATTGCAACTTTGGTTTATTAGCACTGTGCTGCAACCTGTTGAGGGAAGATGGAAGTTGGCAGAAAGAATATAGGACAAACATGTTTGATACCTATGGGATGGAAAAAGATAGCTCTTTATAGACTGAAATCTCACTGTAGAAACTTTGAAGTTGACATCTTCTGTCTGAGTTGTAACATGAGGGAATAAGTAGCTAATACTCTTCTCTAGGTTTCCAAAGATAATAATTTATTCCTTAAGTATACTTAGATTTCAGTAAAAACCAAAACAAACAAACAAAAAACTACTCTACCAGTATTGTAAGGAGGAAGGCTCCTGGCACATAGTATGAGCCCCTTTTGAGGCTTTATTTGTTCAATTAATAAATTATGCATTTGGGAGATACTGGATATAAATAAATGAGTTTGGCTAGAGGGATGAAGAAAGGATTCTTGTGGTTTAAAGAGAGGACATTGGTGGGTTGTTTCTTCCCTTTCCTGCATTAGTCCTCAGCTTATCTTTTAATATCTTCTTTGAACTAAGGGGTATTTAGTAGTAGGTGGTTTACTATTTTGGGGAGTTTCCAGATAAGTTTTTGTTATGCATTAGTTTGGGTAATTTTTATTGCCTTATAGTCAAGTTTCTTCTGTTACATATAATCTGTTATTAAGTTTACCCAGTTATTTTTTCCAGTCAAATATTGAATATTTTAGCCTTAGAGGCTCCATTTGGTACTTTTCATGGTTTTAATTTCTTCACTGAGTGTCCCTATTTATAGTCTCATTATGTTCAAGTTTTCTTTTAAACCTTTGAACAAATTCATGATAGCTATTTTAAAGTCTTTATCTGCTAATTCCATCATCTCTGGCATTTCTGGGTCACTTTATTTTGATTAATTTTTCTTGTAATAGGTCACTTTTTCTGCATTTTTGCTTATCAATACTTTTTTTTGTGTTGAACATTATGGCTGTTACATAGGTGAGTGTTGAATGTCTGCATTTTATTATCTTTATTAATGGAATGTTAAGTTTGTTTTGGCATAAAGTTCACTTATTTGAGGATGAGCTTTACCCTTTTGAGGCTTGTTTTTTAAGCTATTTTAGGGTGAGCCTAGGGTGGCCTTTAATCTATAACTAAATTAGCTGTATTCATAAAGTGTGGCCTTTTGAGGTCGCTACTGAACTATCATGTGTTCAAAAATGTCTCTCCATCCTTAATGGTCAACAATCACACATTCCCCAGCCCTTTGGGAGCTCTGGTAATTGCTCACCTCATAGTTCCCAGGTGGTTATATTTCTTCACATAGCTGCTCTTTCCTCAGTTGGTATTCTTGTTCAGCCTGGAAGACTCACTGTGCTCCTTCAAATACACAATTTAGTATTTGGCCAAAAAACAAAACAACAACAACAGAAGAATTGGCCAGGAACTCAATGTGTCTCCTGTGCAGATTTATAGAGCTCTTTCTGTGTATAGCTCTCCTCTCATATACACTGCCCTGTAAATTCCAGTCACTTCAGTAGTCCAGAGTTCTAATCCCTGTCTCTTTATATCTTTAAGATAACAGTGCTCCCTTGGGGCTTCTTTTTCCTGTACTATCATCTAGAGAGTGTACAAAAACTAAAAGCTGGAGAGATCATGGGATTTACCTTGATTCCCTTCTTTCAGTGTCCACTGTCCTTTGCCAGCTGCTGTCCAATATCTGGAAAAGTTATTTCATATATTTCTTTCTGTTTCATTGTTGTTTATAGGGAGAAGACTATTTCAGAACTAGCTGCTCTATCACAGCCAGAAATGGAAGTTTGAATCACTCCTCAAAATAAATATTTTAAGCTCAGTATTAATGTGACAATTTAAATCAGTGAGGAAAATGTAGATATACAATAAGTGATGTTGAGACAACTGTGCTGCCATTTGGAACAAAAAGTCAAATTGTATCCTTCCTTCAATTCTCATGTCAAAATAAATTTCTGATGGATCAAAATTGAAATGTAAATAAATGGAATTTTTTAAATTTGCAAAAATGGAAGAATTAAAGATACTTCATGTTGGGATGTGCTTTTCTTCTAGAAGATATTTAACTATGAAAAATTTTAAAATACAAAAAAATTGATAGGATAGTATAATGACTCACCGGGCACCTATATCCCAGCTTCAACAATTTACCACCCAGGGCCAGTCTTGTTTCAGCTATATTCAGCATTTCCAATCCCCACCATTCCCCCTACCACACACACAGAAGAGATTATACTGAAGCAAATTTAGACACCACATAATTTTAACCATAAATATTTCAGTGTGTGTATGTCAAAGATAAGGCCTCATTAAAAATACAAACTTTGAAATTTTATCATACCTAAAAATTTAATTGTCTCATTGTGATAAAAATTTTCATTGTCTAATTTTTTTTTCCTTTTATTATTTCTTCAAATCAGGATCCAAACGTCATTTGTTTTATAGGTTTCTATTTTTCCCCTCCCTATTTTTTTTTCCCTTGGCATTTATTTGTTGAACCAACCAGGTAATTTGCCCTATAGCACTTCCCCCCATTCTGGATTTTACCAGTTGCATTCCTCTGATGTTATTTAACTGGTGCTTCTGTCCTTTGCATTATAAACATGTGGTTAGTTCTAGAGGCCTTAATCAAATTCAGGTTCAAAATTTTGGCAAGAAGAGGTTTTAGATTGTATAGACTTCATCAGAATAAAAAGAATGCCTAGATGTCTTTAGGGATGAGACTGATCTACGGATTGAAACGTTGTTGGTTTGATCCACCCAATATGAAGTCACTCATCAGGATCGCCCACTGCTTTAACAGCCATTATCATAATTGCCTAGGTGTAAAAATGATGATATCTATAATTGCTTCATTTATTAGCTAGAAAGTCTCTATGAAGGAAAATTTCCCTCATCAACTAGAGTTGATGGTACCGCTTGTGTTATGGATGTGGGATAAATTCTTGATTTTCCCACTTTTTTCAGGTGTCAGAATAAGATTAATTCCCTAGCATCCTCCAAAGGTGGTCAAGGAGATTGTTACACTACCATGGACTCATACATTTTAATATATTTGATGTGTTTCAATGGTTGCAGTCATTTTTCTTTTTGATGCTCAAATTTTACCATATTTATCCAGTTGAGAGTCCTTTCAAACTGGTTAGAGCTCCTGATTCATGTTGCCATCACCCCAGTAGTGTTTAATGGTTTCCTTGCTTACTTATTATGAGAAAGTGTTTTAAGTACATTTTATACATTTCCTACAGCATACGAATTAGCCATTTTCCAAAGACCGTGCTTCATTTAAGTGGAAAATGGTATTTAGAGAACACAATCTATGAGATTATTGATATTGAATTGGTTAACGTTTCTGGGTTTTTTCCTCATTGGATAGAGTTGAGAAATGTGCATCATTTAAGAGAAAATATATTATTACAAAAGTGTTAGATATAGTGATAACTCATTCAAATATAGGATCACAGTTTTCTCTCTTTTTTTATTTTTTGGTCTTTTTGCCATTTCTTGGGCCGCTCCCGTGGCATATGGAGGTTCCCAGGCTAGGGGTCGAATCCGAGCTGTGGCTGCCAGCCTACGCCAGAGCCACAGCAACGCAGGATCCGAGCCGCATCTGCAACCTACACCACAGCTCGCGGCAATGCCGGATCTTTAACCCACTGAGCAAGGGCAGGGACGGAACCCGCAACCTCATGGTTCCTAGTCGGATTCGTTAACCACTGCGCCACGATGGGAACTCCAGTTTTCTCTTTTTTTTAACTGAACTTCTTTGATTCTACTTTTGTCTAATTTTCCCCCTTAAGCTGAAAGTCCTAACAACATTGCTTTTTTACTTTAAAATGTTGTCTGATATTTTCAGAATGAAATACTATTGCTTTAAAAATTATGGTTTATTTGTAGTTATTTTTGTCATTAATACATGTCCCAGTTATATAGTCAAAATACTCTATTATAAACTTAGATATTTCTTTCTAGTGTACTTAAATCACCAACTCTACACAGTTCAGTTCATTTTTATTTCAATTAAAGAAACATTAAGCTCTATTTAGAGCCTGTGTTTTTATAAAATTTTGATTATGTTTTGCTTTTTAATTATGCAAAATATATTCCAGGATCCTCAAATCAAATTCACAACACTAGGTGTATTCAGAGAATTCTAGCATCTATCCTATCACTTTCCCTTTCTTTCACTCTGGCTAATATGTGTATTGTTTTTTTGTTTATCTTACATTAAAAAATTGTTGCTTTTTAATATATGTATGTGAATCTATACCTTACTTTTACTTGAAATATTAACATATAATGCAGAATTTTCTCTTCCTTGCTTTTCTTCACTTAATATTTCCTAGAAGTAACTGCATTGTAGTAGAGACGACTCTCTTTTATTTTTTTTAATTGAGATATAACATTATCATTTCAGGTGTAACATGATGCTCTGATATTTGTGTATATTTGAAATGATCACCGCAATAAGTCTAGTTAACCTCCATCACCAATATAGTTACAAGGTTTTTCTTGTGATGAGAAATTGTAAGAATTACTCTTTTAGCAAATTTTAAATATGCAGTAGGGTATAATTAACTACAGTCACCATGCTGTACATTATATTCCCATGACGTATTTATTTTATAACTGAAAGTTTGTACTTTTGTCTCTCTTAACACATTTCCCACAACCCCACCCCCACTTCTGGTAACCACCAATCATTTCTCTGTATCTATGAAGCTTTTTTGTGTGTATTAAGGATTCCACATATAAGTGAGATCATTATTTCTGTCTCTCTGACTTATTTCACTAAACCTAATGTTCTCAATGTCCATTCATGTTGTGAAAAATGGTGAGATTTTGTCCTTTTTAATGTCTGAATAATCTTCCATTTTGTGTCAATGTGTCTGAGTGTGTGTTATAAATTTCTTTGTTCATTCATCCATAGATGATCACATAGGTTATTTCTATGTATTGACTACTGTAAATAATGCTGCTATAATGAAAATTGGAGTGCTTACATCTTTTTTTTTTTTTTGGCTGTGCCATAGCAGTGACAACACTGGATCCTTAATCTGCTGAGCCATCAGGGAAATACAGGACTACTTATATCTTTTTGAGTTAATGTCATCTCCATATGATTTTGTCCTTTTTATGGCAGAATAGTATTCGTGTGTGTGTGTGTGTGTGTGTGTGTGCGTGTGTGCGTGTGTGTGTGTATGTCACATCTTCTTAATCCATTCATTTGTCTTGGCTACTGTGAATAGTGCCCCAATGAACATATGGGAGCATATATTTTTTCCAATGAGTTCTGTCTAGATATATGCCCAGGAGTGGGATTGCTGGGTGGTATGGTTGTTCTATATTTAGTTTTCTGAAGTATTTCTATACTGTTTTCCATGGCAGTTGTACCAATTTACATTCCCACCAACAGTGAAGGAGGATTCACTTCTTTCCACATCCTCTACAGCATTTGTCGTTTGTTGATTTGTTAATGATGTCCACTCAAACTGGTGTGAGGTAGTACCTCATTGTTCTTTTGATTTGCATTTCTCTAATTTTTTTTTAATGATATTGAGCATTTTTTCATGTGCCTACTGGCCATCTGTATGTCTTATTTGGAGAAATGTCTATTCAGGTCTTCTGCCCAATTTTCGGTTGGGTTGTTTGTTTTTTGTTGTCGAGTTGTATGAGTTGTTTGCATATTTTGGAGATTAAACCTTTGTCAGTTGAATAATTTGGAAAATGTCCTCCCATTCTGTGGATTGTCTTTTTTTTAAATGGTTTCTGCTGGGAGCCGTTCGTAAAGGTCTGCCTGCTGACAAAGTCCAGGAGACTGAGGACCCCAGACTGCACAGCACGTCTGGGAAAGCAACAGTCCTGCTTCTTCTTGTCTGCCTGCTTATGCTGTTAATAAAAGCTGTGAGAGCTGGGAAATTGCTGTCAAATAAAGTTTCCCCAAAAAAAGATCCCAGGGGGGTAAACGTCGGGGCCTAGTGCTTACCCACAAATTCTTACTGTCCCCTTGTTCTATGATCATCATCCACTTCTGAGTTTCCCCCTTTTTTCTATAGAGACCCTAATAGAATGCTTTCATATTTACACTGTTACTGCTTAACCTGTGGAAAACCCTGGAGACAAAAGAGAGGCTTGAGGCACAGATCTTTCCATGGTCCAGCAGGTAGTTCTTTTCTTTGCTAGGGACTAGTTGATGAATAGGGTAGATATTGGGCCTTAGTTATAGAAAAACTTGTGCGGTTTGCACCATGTAATTGAATACAGGTCAGGAAATTACCTACTTTCAGTCAATTGTATATTGCTATGCCTGGCCTGTTGGCCCAAACTTAAGGAGTGTCAATGCTATGGCTTCTAGTTCTTTGAGAATCAAATAACCTTTGATATATATGATTAACCTTTACTAATAGAATATAGTTTGGCCTTCGGTTTTAGACATATAAAAATATGTTTAATTATAAAGTTAATAAGTTTGTGCTTTTACTACCCACAAAGTTAGATCATTAACATGAGTACATTTAATTCTAAAAAGTCAAGTGGAAAGTACAAAAAAGAGCATTGTTTGTGTCCCCAAATGTACCTGGTCATGTCCTGGGTCATAAGGTAACATTTGACGGAGTGGAAAGTTAAAAAATATCACCAGTATAACGCATGACTTGGGTTTATTTCTGGGCTTTCTATCCTGTTACATTGATCTATATTTCTGTTTTTGTGCCAGTACCATTCTGTTTTGTTTTTGTTTTTGTTTTTTGCCTTTTTGTCTTTTTTCAGTGCTGGGAGACGAGTTTAAAGAATGGAATCCACCTGATGACAAAATCCAGGGGATTCAGAAGACGGGAGTCCACCTGATGACAAAGTCCAGGGGACTCTGAAGAAAGGAATCTGCCTGATGACAAAGTCCAGGAGATTCTGAAGAAGGCTCTGCAAAACAGCATATCCACCAGGCCTTGAAACCCCCACCAGGCATTAGAGACCAGTGCCTGGAGATACATACCATTGGCTTCTGTTTTTTGGTTTTAATAATTGATCCATGCCTTGCTTACTGTGCCTTAACTCTGTGTTCTTTTTGCCTTAAGAAAGGAATTTATTATTCACTATTTAAGCTTCAACCTATTTTTGTTTGTTAGCCTTTAGTTTATCTTTGGAGCTATGGCTCCGTGCTGTCTACTTCCAAAATAATAGTTTCTGGGGAGGTTTCTGTTTTTTCATATGATGATTTTAGATAATATTGGCATGCTTTATTTAGGCAGCACAATTATTTAGTTTTTACAATATAGTATGTAGGCATTAGGAATTGACGATTATTACTACTTTATTGTATAAGTATAAAAATATATCATAATGTTAGAAGTTAAAGTAAGATTGTTGCTAGGTAGTAAACAGACATTTGTGTTAAAGGACAATGAGGTGTACATGACATTTCCAAGGTTGTTTGTGACCTGTATGTGCCTCTAGCTTTCTGCTTGTTTACTCTTTAATGGGTTTATGGTGTACTTTCCCCGATCCAGGTGACTTTTTCTATATTTACACTTAATCTGTAATCCTGGAACAGTTATGAGATATTGATCTTTTTTGCTGATGTAAGTTTTAAGTTTTTTTCCCTATATAAGCTGCTGCTGTTCACCAATAAATTTGAGACTGCTTGAGCACTACTCGAGAGTGTGTGTGTCTCCGTTATTCCTGCACCTGCCACCCCTCCTCTTTGGGAAATCCCCTGACCACCAGGGCAGGACCCCGGGATTTCAGGGCTGCACCATCAGCATATGGATGTTCCCAGGCTAGGGGTCAAATTGGAGCTGTAGCCTCCAGCATATGACATAGCCACAGCAACACAGAATCCAAGCCTCGTCTGTGACCCATACCACAGCTTACAGTGACCCTGGATCCTTAACCCACTGAGCAAGGCCAGGGATCCAACCTGCCACCTCATGGATGCTAGTTGGTTTCATTAACCACAGGAACTCCAGTACCATTCTGTTTTGATGACTGTAGCTTTGTAGTAGAGTTTGAAGTCAGGGAGCCTGATTCCTCCCTTTCTGTTTTTTCTTTTCAGTATGCTTTGGCTATTCAAGGGCTCTTGTGTTTCCATACAGATTTTAAAATATTTTGTTCTATTTCTTTAAAGAATGTCATTCATAATTTGATAAGTATTGCATTGAGTCTGTAAATTGCTTTATGTAGTATTGCATTTTGACTATACCGATTCTTCCAATCCAAGAGCATGGTATATTTCTCCATCTATTTATGTCTTTGATTTCTTTCATCAGTGTCTTACAGTTTTCAGAGTACAAGTCTTTTGTCTCTTTAGGTAGGTTTATTCCTAGGTATTTTATTATTTTTGATGCAATGGTAATGGGGCAGTTTCCATAATTTCTGTTTCTGATATTTCATTGTTAGTATGTAGTAACACAATCAATTTCTATGTATTAATTTTTTATCCTGATACTTTACCAAATTCATTGATGAACTCTAATAGTTTTCTGCTAGTGCCTTTAGGATTTTCTAGGTATAGAATCATGACATCTACAAACAGTAGAAACTTATTTTCTAATTTGGATTCCTTTTACTTATTTTTCTTCTACAAACATCTAGAAACTTATTTTCTAATTTGGATTCCTTTTACTTATTTTTCTTCTACAAACAGTAGAAACTTATTTTCTAATTTGGATTCCTTTTACTTATTTTTTTTCTCTGATTGCTATGGCTAGGTCTTCCAAGACTAGGTTGAATAACATTGGTGAAATAGGAAATCCTTGTCTTGTTCCTTATCTTAGTGAAAATTCTCTCAGTTTTTTACCATTGAGAATGATGTTAGCTGTGGGTTTGTCATAAATGGCTTTTATTATATTGAGGTAGTTCCCCTCTATGCCAACACTCTGGAGAGTTTTGATCAGGAATGGGTGTTGAATTTTGTCAAAAGCTTTTTCTGCATCTATTGAGATGATCATATGGTTTTTATTTTTCAGTTTGTTGATGTGGTTTCTCACATTGATAAGTTTGTAGATATTGAAGAATCCTTGCATCCCTGGAATAAATCCCACTTGATCATGGCATATGATCTTTTTAATGTATATTTGTGTGTGGTTTGCTAATATTTTGTTGAGGATTTTTGCACCTATGTTTGTTCATCAGTGATATTGGTCTGCAATTTTCTTTTTTGTGGTATCTTTGTCTGATTTTTGGTATCAGGGAATTGGTGGCTTCATAGAATGAGCTTGGGAGTGTTCCTTCCTCTGCAATTTTCTGGAAGTTTCAGAAGAGGTGTTAATTCTTCTCTGCATGTTTGGTAGAACTCAGCTGAGGTGCCATCAGGTCCTGGACTTTTGTTTTTTGAAGGTTTTTTAATCACATTTTCAATTTCAGTACTTGTGATTGGTTTATACGTATTTTCTGTTTCTTCCCAGAAAAGCTTTTGACCTCTCCATCGAATCTGAATGAGAGCTTTGCTGGATAAAGTATTCTTGGTTATAGGTTCCTCCCTTTCGTTACCTCAAATATATTTTGCCACTCCATCTGTCCTGTAGAGTTTCTGCTGAAATATCAGCTGTTATAATTATGGAGTTTCCCTTATATGTGATTTGTTTCTTTTCCCTCATGGCTTTTAATATTTTTTCTTTGAACTTAATTTCTGTCAGTTTGATTAGTATGTGTTTTGCTGTGTTTATTCTTGAATTCTATGTTCTTCTTCCACTTGAGTGAGTGTTTTCTTTCTCATATTTAGGGAATTTTCAGTTATAATCTCTTCAAGTATTTCCTATGGCCCTTTATCTCTTCTCCTTCTGGAACCCCTATGATGTGAATGTTGTTATGTTTAACGTTGTCCCAGAGGTCTTTTAGACTCTCCTTGGTTTTTTCATTCTTTTTTCTTTCTTCTTTTCTGTAGCAGTGATTTCCACCACTCTGTTTTCCATCTCACGTATTCTTTCTTCTGCTTCCATTAATCTGATATTGGTTCCTTCTTGATTATTTTTCATTTCAGCTATTGTGCTAGTCATCTTTCTCTTAAAATCCTCTAGCTCTTTGTTAAACATTGCTTTTCAGTTCTCCATCTGTGTTTCCATTCTTTTTACAAGATCTTGGATCATCTTTACTATCATCACTCTGAATTCTTTTTCAGGTAAATTGACTATCTCCTCATCATTTAGTGGCTTCTGTGTGATTTTGTCTTGTTCCTTTGTCTGAAAACTGCTTCTTTATTGTTTCACAGTGTCTACCTTTCTGTTTATCATCCCCTTGAGAGTTGATATATAGATGTTTAAGCAGGTGCCCAGTCTTGGAGTTCTCAGGGGTGGTAGCTTTTTACATGTACCTAGAGCATGTATTGGGAGCACTTGTATCACACTTCTCCTGTAGCTGGGTGGCTGATAGGGATAGTGTCTGTGAGGCAGGTGGCAGTGATTCACCATACCCAGGATGGCTTTTGTAGCTCACAGGGTCTCTTAGGGCCCCTCCTGCTAGCAGGTAGCTTTCAGGGCTATTTTTTTTTAGCTTGCAATGTCAGCAGTTTCTCTTGCCACCCCTCCCTTTGCTGGGAAGTCTCTAAGGACTTCTCTCTGTAGGTATAAGAGCAGGTGCCACTGTTCTGCTCATACTCCCCTTGCTTGGCCACTCTAGGGATCTCTTTCTAAAGTCCAGGGTCAGGGGGCTTCTCCCTAATTGTTGCTCAAAAGTTGTCTCTGTAGCTGCAGGATGTGTGTTTCTAGCATTCCTTCCCCCTGCCTTGCTGCTGGTAAGAGTGCTTTCTGTAGCCAACGTGGATCAGAATGTGGGTTAATGGCCTCCCCTGGCTCCCTTGGTGTGGAACAAGTGCCACTGATGTAGGCTTTCACAGGGCCACTGGCAGGGGCCCTGTATCTTGTGCCTTACACCAGTTGGACAGTCTGTAGCACCATCAGGCAGCAGGCACCAGCAGCCCTCTCATGGCAATGACACTGCCACCAGCAGCTCTTCTACTGCTGATTGGGTGCTGCTGGTGCAAGCCTCTATAGATTCTCTGGGCAGGGCCAAGATGCCTGTGTTTTCCCTGATTTCACAGGGGATGGGCACCATTACCAGCAGCTCTTCTGGCACAGGTTGGGCTCAACTAGTTGGGGAGCCACCGGCAGGAACCAGAAACTTGTGTTATTCCTCCAGGTAGTTACTCCACCTCCTCTAAGAGGTTTGTAGCCCTAAGGGTAGGACTGCTTCCCAGCCATTGCTAGGCAGCCACTGCAGCTAAGTCATTCCCTGAGCTGAAGCAGGCAGTGTCCTTCAGCTTGAGAAAGTGGGTTCAGGGAACAAGGCTGTAGTGGTGGATCCTGCCACTTCCTTCCAGCACCCCCAAACAATGGCATCTAGTCTCTAAGCCTGACTGGGTTACCTCCACTTAGATGCTCTTCATTATGGTTGCCCTATACGCTAGTCTTTCCAGGCTGTTTCTGCACAGCCAACCCTGTTTTTTTTTCTCCACATAGCCAGCCCCACCTCTTTCTTTGGGTCTGATCTTTAAGACCAAATTTTAGTTCCCAACATCCTCTGGCACCTGCCTATGGTTGCCCATTGCCCGTAGCACTGACCATTTGTGGAGGACTGATACTTTTTAACTGCTTCACACCTTTTGTCTAGAGTTCTTCTTCCATTTTTGGCTAATCTTGCTGGTGGGGGAACTTCCTGGGGTGCTGGAGCTACTCCTCTTCCTAGCTCCCTCCTGGGAGAGTAGGTCTGATCTCATTTCCTTTTGCTTCTTTTTCTCTTGTTCTTTCTTCTTTCTTTTGTCTTATCTGGTTTTATAACGTTTTTCTTGTTATATCATAATATTGAAGTTTTCTGTCAGTTTTTTGTAAATTTCCTGTGCAAATAGTTCCACATGTAGTTGTATTTTCAATGTGTTTGTGGGAGTAGGTGAGCCTTATGTTCTGTTAATCTGCCGTCTTAGACCCTCCTCTCGCAAAAACTTTCAATACTAGTTTTTCTCCAGTATTTCACCTTTTTTTTGTTTAATTTAAATTACTTTATAATTAATGCTCTTTTCCTTTAAAAAAATCACTTTTATCTGATAATTCATATTTCCACAATAGCTTTTCAAAAAAAAATCACCTTTATCTTTACACATCCTTTCATTTAAAAATGTATTTGCTTTTACTATACCATTGGATCTGAGTTTCAAGTCTTGAAAAATTAAACTATAGAAAGTGTTTTCTGTTTGTTTTTAGTTACTGTCAATTTCTCCCATTGAGATAATTGTGTAGCACAGTTAGGTCCTTCTTGAGTTATGAAAATTAACAGAATATACACTTTTTGTTGTAAACTACACTATAAAGTTCACCAAGAAGCCAACCAGTAGCCAGTTCAATCTATTAAACTGTCAGTCTTATATGAGCTAAAAAAATACCTCAAGGAATATGCAAGTTAAAGGTTATAGTAAAACCCTCATAGAAAATCTAAATTAAAACTATGAAATTGTTTGCTTTTTAATTATCACTTGGCCATGTTTCCTTGTAATATGTACTTTGGTGGAACTGTTTACCAGACACTCTGGCCTGTGATAGTTGCCTGCCACATTGTTTGTGCAACTGATGTGAACTGATTTGACCAGAAATGTATTTTAATCTTAAGTATTCAGTGAAAATATTCAAGTTCATAAAATAGATATTTGATTGTTAACAGAAGCTATCACTGGGAGATGGGATTATAGGTGAATTTAATTTTCTTCCTTACATTATTATATATTCTTCATATTTTCTATCAGGTACATGAATCACATAAGAAATTTTTTGAAAATTCACCCACAGCAATAAATGTTTTATTTTAAAAAAATTAAAGCCTTCTAATGTAATCTGAAACTTATTTTCTCACTCAGAGGCAGATAACTCAGAAAACTTTGTTATCTGAATGAGAATCTAATTAAGTAGATGACTGTTTTGTATACCCCACCACTGTCTGACTTGGAATGGATTTCTGCAATAGCTGGAGCATTTGATGGGGAATAACATCTGCATTGGAAGAATAACCTATCATTTGGTGTAATGGTCCTATGTGCCAAGCAAGCTATTACCCAGAAGTGCATGCAAGTTTACCTCCAATTTCATATTTGAAAGGGGACTATGCCAGCTGCTGTTAACAAATATCCTAATACATGGAGGCATGTACACTTTTTGTTGATCAAGCAACCCATTTTTATTTTTTTGTTTGTTTAGCCCCTGCTTTTTAAAACTACCTCTTAAAAGATGAAAAGACTTACAATAAACTGTACATATTTAAAGTATACAGTTTAGTGTTTGGACATATCAATGTACCTGTGGAAATATCACCACAATCAACATAGTAAAAATATACATCACCCACAAAATTTTCCTCATGTCCCCATAGAATCCCTCATTTTTAACCTTCCTCATCTTCTCCTACTCAAGGTAGCCAGTAGTCTGCTTTCTACAACTATAGATTAGTTTGCATTTACCAGAATTTTACATAAATGCAATCAAATAAGATGTATTATTTTGCTGTTTTCTGGTTTATTCCACTTAGCATAATTATTTTGAGATTAATCCATGTTCCTGTGTGCTATTGATCATGGTCTGAAAGGATATTTTCCATGACTTGAAGCCTTTTAAATTTGTTTTGATTTGGTTTATGACCCTTAATATGATCTATCTTGGTAAATGCTCCATGCATGTATTCTATTTTTGTTGCATTGAGGGTTTGTTAAATGCCAACTCTATCAAATTAGTTGATTATACTGTTGAAATCTACTATCTTGTTGATTTTATGTTTTCTCATTCTATCAATTAATATGAAGCTTATCTTTCTTTGTTAACTCTTACTTCATGTGGAGACTTTCTAAAGCAAACAGCAGCACAGGTATTCTGGAGATCTTATTTTAACTTTCTAGGCTTATATATTTTTCTAAGAACTAGAACTAAAAGTACATATTCTCTTGTTAATCTAAATATGACTACAGGAATATAGAGGTTTAAGAAACAATTCATCAAGGTTATACAGTTGACCCTTTAAAAATATGGTTTTGAACTGTATGGGTCCACTTGTATGTGGATTTCTTTAATGAAATATCTGCTACAGTACTACACAATCTGTGATTGGTTGACTCTGCAGATGCAGAACCACTTATATAGAGGGCTGACTGTAAGTTATATGTGGAATTTTGACAGTATGGAAGGCTTGCCATCTCTAACCACCACATTATTCAAGGGTCTACTACAGTTTGCAAACAAGTATAACAAAATACTCTTAAATTTGACTGTTTATGACTTGGAGAAAATAAGCTATTTTCAAATAACTATTTTAGATGACAGGTTCAAACCACTATTTTGATTATATTTTTCCTCTGACAAATAAAATTTACAGTGTCATTTTTTGATATGTATACATTTTGCACAGGAATGTCTTATATTTAATAAGGAAACTCCTCAACCACTTAGGCTTCTCCCCAACACCTGCTCTGAATCCTTCCATCTCTTATCCTCCCAATTTCCTATTTCCTATTCCTATTCCAAGCCTACTTTTGAACACTGATGAAATGATGGCACATAGAGAAACAAGGAGCTAGAAATTATGGAAGGGTTTAGCCAAAGAAGTAATCTACAAAATAAAAGTCAGAAAAAGAGGTAAAGAATTGAGGGAATGGGGGGGAATTCCAAATAGAATTAAAGAGATAAATATTTTTGAGTTTTTCACAAAGTTCTTGGTCTTTTTTCTACAACTTTATTCTTTTCCAGTGAACTAAAAAATGATAGACTGAATAAAATTCATTTATATTAAATTATATGATTATTTTACCATTTTAAAAATTCATCCATTTAGCAAAAATTATCAAGCATCAGTGACATCAGCAAAATGTAAGACTAGTAAATTCTAGACCTTCATTCTCACATGAGAACAATTACAATGTGAAAAAGCAGAGTTTCCATTGTGGCTCAGAGGGTTAAGAACCCAACATAGTGTCGAGGATGTGAGTTCCACCCCTGACCATGCTCAGTGTGTTAAGGATCTGGAGTTGCCACAAGCTGTGGTGTAGGTCATAGATGCAGCTCAGATCTAGTGTTGCTATGGCTGTGGTGTAGGCCTGCAGCTACAGCTCTGATTTGACCTCTACCCTGGGAACTTACATATGCTGCAGGTGCAGTCCTAAAAAGAAAAAAATAAATAAAAAATATTGACTAGCTAAAGTAACTTCATAGGAGCTCTAGAGAAAAGTCAAAGATCTACTGCAACCAAAAAAAGGCCCAATAAAGACAAAACCACATTCAAGATGATAGAAAATTTCTTAATGTTTTATGTTGCCCCACCCTTTCCTCTACATGGCTTGCTCTTGGTCTGCAGATGTCAACCAATTCTGAATTAATATATAGATGATGTATAAGACAGAAAAACTAAGTTTCAATAAATTTTAAAAGGCTGATGGGGTTCCCGTTGTGGTGTGGTTCCGAATCCAACTAGGAACCATGAGGTTGCAGGTTTAATCCCTGGCCTTGCTCAGTGGGTTAAGGATCTGGTGTGGCCATGAGCTGTGGTGTAGGTGGCAGACATGGCTCAGATGTGGCATTGCTGTGGCTCTTGAGTAGGCCAGCAGCAACAGCTCCGATTAGACCCCTAGCCTGAGAAACTCCATATGCTGCAGGTGGGGCCCTAAAAAGACAAAAGACAAAAAAAAAGCTGAAAACATACAAAGTGTAATTTATAATCACAGTGGAATAAATGCGTACACAAATAACAGAGAAACTGGAAAATTCAAAAATATGTAGAAAATAAAAATCACACACTTAAATAACCAGTGGGCTAAATAAAAATCACAGGCTATATTAGGAAATAATTTGTTACAATTCTAAATGAAAACACAACATACTAAAATTTACAGAATGCAGTAAAAATGGTGCTGAGAGGGAAATTTATAGATGGAAACACAAGAACAAAAAAAGAGAAAAATCTTAAATTGACAACCTAATTTTATGACCTGTGAATTGAAAAAGAACTTCAAACTAAACCTACAACTAGCATAAGGTAGAAAATAATAAAGATTGGAGTAGAAAAAACCAAAATAGAAAAAAATAGGGAAATTTAACAAAACCAAAATTTTGTCCTTCAAAATGATCCACGAAATTGTTAAAACTAACAACATTGACTAAGAAAAAAAAGAAATAATAATTTACTAAAATCAGAAAGGAAAGTGGGCTAATATCCAGCACAAATGAACATCTCCTCAGAAAAGAAAATTATGGACTTGGAGAAGAGACTTGTGGCTGCCTGATGGGAGGGGGAGGGAGTAGGAGGGATCGGGAGCTTGGGCTTATCAGACACAACTTAGAATAGATTTACAAGGAGATCCTGCTGAATAGCATTGAGAACTTTGTCTAGATACTCATGTTGCAACAGAAGAAAGGCTGGGGGAAAAAATGTAATTGTAATGTATACATGTAAGGATAACCTGACCCCCTTGCTGTACAGTGGGAAAATAAAAAAAATTATATAACTAAAAAAAAAAAAGGAAAGTGGGGATATTTCTAGCAAATCATCACAAACAAAAAGAATCATAAAAAAGTACTATGAACAGCTGTGCACCAACAAATTTGATCATGTATATGAATTGGATAAACTCCTATAAACATACAATTTACCAAAAGCAAGATCATAAAGAAATAGAAAAGTTGAGAAGAACTATAACTAGTATGGAAGTTCATCAGTAATCAAAAACCATGCAACAACAACAAAGAGTGGATTAGATGACTTCATTGATGAATTCTTTAAAAAAAATTTAAAAAGTTTATATAAAGCCTTCTCAAACTCTTCCCCAAAATTGAAAGGGATTACTTCTTAACTCATTCTATGAGGCCAGCAATACCATGACACCAAATCCAGACAAAGACATTACATAAAAGAAAACTATAGACCAATGTACGTTTTGAATATATATGAAAAAGTTCTCAACAGAATACAAGCAAATCAAATTCTGCAGTATATTAAAAAGACTATACACCATGGCCACATGATATTTTTGCCTGGACTGCTAGGATGGTATAACATACAGAAATCAATCAATGTAATTCACCACATTAAGAGAATGAAGTGGGGAAAATTATCATCTCAAAGGATGACAAAAAAAAAGAATTTGACAAAATTCAATACACTTTCATGATAAAAAAAAATGGACAAACTATGAAAGGAAGGAAACTACATCAAGATAATTATAGTCCATATATGAAAAACCCACAGCAAACCCATCATTCTCAGTGGTAACTTTTCCTGGAAACTTTTCCTGTAAGATCAGAAACAAGACAAAAATGGCTGCATTTACCACTTCTATTCAATATAGTGTTAAGGAGAACCCACTGTGGCTAAGAGGATTAGGAATCTGAATAGCATCCATGATGATGCAGGTTTGATCCCTTGGCTTTGCTCAGTGGGTTAGGGATCTGGCATTGCCGTGAGCTGTGTTGTAGGTCACAGATGTGGCCCAGATCCTGCCTGCTATGGCTGTGGCATAGTCTGGCAGCTGCTACTCCAATTCAACTGCTAGTATAGGAACTTCTATATGCCTCAGGTGTGGCCCTAAAATCAAAAACAAACAAACAAAAACAAAAACGATGTAGTGTTGGAATTTCTAACAAGAGCAATAATCAACAAAAAGAATGAAAAAACATCAAAGTTGAAAAGGAAGAAGAAAAAACATTTTTGTTTTCAGATGACGTGATATTATATGTAGAAAACAATAAATGTTCCATAAAATACTATTGGATCCAATTATGAATTCAGCAACATTTCTGGGTACAAAATCAAAGCAAAAAGTAAGTTGTATTTCTGTACATTAAAAAATGGTGGACAAAGTGAAAAAGAAATTTAAAAATTCTATTTTCAATAGCATCAAAAATTATAAAATAGAAATAAACTTAACCAAGGAGGCAAAAGACTTGTACACTGAAAACTGCAAAACATGGCTGAAATAAATTTGAAAAGACATAAATATATGAAGCAATAGCCCATATCAGATCTATGGGTTGGAAGGCATAATTTTAAGATGTCAATATTCCATGAAGCAATCTACATACTCCACTCAAAGCAAAACTTACCACAGTCCTGCTGATATCTTTTTGCCAAAATAGAAAAAAAAAAAAACTATCCAAAAATTCATAGGGAATCTCAAAGATATCAGAAATAAAACTATTGAAACAATCAATAAAGAGAAACAAATTTGCAGGATTCACACCTCCTGATTTCAAAATATGCTACAAAGCTACAGTAATCATACAGTGCGGTACTGGAAAAAAGACAGACACATAGACCAATGGGATAGAATAGAAAGCCCAGAAATAAACCCTCACATATATGGTGAAATGATTTTTGACAAGATGCCAAAATCATTCAGCAGGAGAAAGAATAGTCTTTTCAAGAATGGTTCCAGGAAAACTGCATATCCGTATGAAAAGAATGACTTGGACCCTTACATTACACCATATAAAAATTTAATTTGAAATGGACCAAAGAGCTAAACAAAGATCTAAAAGTATAAAACTATTGACAAAAACATAGGAGGAGTACTTCATGGCACTGCATTTGGCAAGATTTATTGGTGATAACACTAAAGCAAGGCAATAAAAGAAAAAATAATGGATTTCATCAAAATGGAAAACTTTTTGGAAGTTCCTGTGTGGTGCAGCAGATTAAGGATCTGGTGTGGCACAGGTCACCACTGTGGTTTGGTTTTGATCCCTGGCCCAGTACCCACATGCCCCAGGTGCAGCCAAAAAACAAAAAAAACAAAACAAAACAAAAATACCTTTGTACATAAAAGGAAAATGTCAAGGAAATGACAAGGCAACCCAAGGTGGCAGAAAATATGTGTAGCTCATATATCTGATAAGGAATAATTAGCCAGAGTATGTAAAGAACTTCTACCACTTAACAATAATAAAACAACCTAATTTAAAATAGGGGAGTGGGCTCAAATAGACAGTTCTCTAAAGATACACAGTAGTTAATAAGCATATGAAAAGATGCTGAACATCGTTATAACTAGGGAAATGGTCATCAGAACAAGATATCTCTCCACCCATATTATTATTATTTTTAAAACAATGATAATTAAAAACAGCTCTTGACAAGGATGTGGAGAAATGGGAAACCTTGGCCTTGTGGATGGGAATGTAAAATTATACTGAAATACAGTATGATAATTCCTCGAAAACTTAAACATCAAATTACCATATAATCCATATAATCCATCAATTCTGCTTCTTGGTATATAACCCAAAGAACTGAAAGCAGAGACTCAAACAAATATTTGTACAACAGTGTTCATAGCAGAAATATTCCCAATTATCAGCACAATTACCAACAGCCCAAAGTGGAAACAATCCAAGCTCCCACAGATGAATGGGTAGTTAATATTTTCTGTGCATCTATACACGATGGGATATTTCTCTGGGGCAAAAAAATAATGCATTAATGATTCACCCAACAATATGGATAAATTTCAAAACCTTATGCTGAGAAAAGAAAGCCAAACACAGAAGAGTACCTACTGTGTGATTTCATTTATTTGAATTTCAAGAAGAGGAAGAATTAATAATAAATGATAGAAATGAAGACGAGGTGGAGTGGGAATTGACGGGGATGTGGGAAATTTTGAATACTAATATTCATAGCAACATTATGCATAACAGCCATATGTGGAAAAAAACCAAATGTCCATTTTGGACGATGGATAATCAACATTTGGCATACACATATAATGCAATATTATTCTGTCTTAAAAAGAAATGAAATTCTGATACATGCTAAATGAACCTTGAAAATATTATGCTAAGTGAAATAATTCATCCATAAAAGGACAAATATTGTATGATTCCACTCACATGAGGCACATAGAAGAGTCAAATTCATAGAGACAGAAAGTAGAATGGTGGTTATTACAATGGGGCTAGTGAGAGAGGGAAATGGGTAATTATTTTTTAATGGGTATGTTTGGGATGATGAGAAAGACCTCAAAATGGAGAGTGGTTAATACTCTCACAACAGTGTGAATTTACTTAATACTGCTTAGCTGTTACACTTAAAATGGTTTAAAGTTAAATTTTATGCTATACGTATTTTACCATATTAAAAAATTATAAAATACTTACTATACTCTGTATCATATATTTTATTGGGCACTGGACCCAAAGAGGTCACAGTCTTTTGGGTAAAATGAAACTATATGCCTCTATATACATATTATATATATGATATTACACTATATTTTTCTCATGGTATCTTCTTGACAAGAAATTTACATTAAGAAAGGGATAAAAAAAGAATACATCAATTTGATCATTTCCTATTTCCTACTCATAAAATCTATCCCAAGTAAAAATTTAATGATTGGCTGATCATTCATTTACCATCAAGTTCATAGTTGTGTGGTACTAAATTGCTTTCTTATAAGAGAGATTCCTACTCTGCATTATCTGTAAATGTTTCTCTAGGGAAATAGTACCACAGGAAAAACAGAATAAATTTAGGGTCAAACAACAAAATATATAGATGCCTTTACTGCACATGGACCCAGGATATATATGCAGGTATATAATATTATGTTAAAACAATTATTTCTGAAATGTATTTGACATCATTCAAACTGATGCAAACATGTTGTGAAACTGCAACATTAAATTTTCAAGACAGAACACTTACCAGCTGACATGTTAACACTATTTCAACAATTAAATATTTTAATCAAACATTGCACTTTAACTTTAAACAAATAGTTATTAGGGCTAAAATTGTTGCCAAATACAGAAAGGATGGGTCTTGGGAAAAGTAATTATTTGCATTATACCCAATTAAATTGATAAATTTATGTAGCCCTCCAAAATGTGAACGGATCAACACCTTAGAGTATGAATTATCTGACTTGGCCATCGACAGTGATCAAATTAATCCCTATAGTCAGTGTAGACAAAGTCAATAACTCCTGCTCCAAGAGGAAAGAACTTAATCTCCAGATGCCACCAAACGTTCATAAATCCACCTGAATCCAGTAGATGAAAAGTAAAATGACAGAAGAGAATATATTGCCAACATATTATATCATCCAGGGAATCATAGAAGCTTTTCCGGACTCACCAAGAGGATTTTCAAAACATAAGGTTCTGCCCTCTGATTTGTAACTACAAGCAGTATTACAATACTGTAGTCATTTTTTTCCTATAGTCTTATATTTCATAAATTAAAAGATGTAGTCTTTTAATGTAGTCTAATAAATGATGAATTTGATGAGTGTAAATATGCAGAAGCACATTTTTTATTTTGCAATTCCTAGTGCTGCACATTCATAACTTTTACTTGTGATTTCATAAATATGTATAGCTCTATAGAGATTGAGCTAACAGATAACACTTGGTCCTGGTATATTCATAAACATAAACATATGACATCACTTCTCCATTGAACATTCAACTTCATTTTTTTATGTCTCTGGTTATAAAGTACTTTGTGATTTACATGCCAAGATTTAAATTATCCTTCAAGTAATAGTATATAAATATTATGATACATGAATGTGTAACAGAAAGTTTTTTCTTGATGAAGTATTTTCCCCAACTTGGTAGTTTTTAAAGTTTTTTTTGAAAAGAATCTTTAGCTCAAATTTCATTCTTAGGCCCAGAGATTCTTTTCTTTAGAAGAGAATCACTTTGTCATGCTATAGGCCTATTTTTTTCTTAATACATAAGGATAAAATAATGCAAGCAGTGCATAAGGTTTACCACGGAAATAAAGTCTGCCCTATACCCTGACCTTCAGTCTCTTGGTTTTTTTGTGTATTTTTTCGAGATATTCTATGCCTATACAAACATATTAGCATGTAGCTCCTTCTGTTTTACTCAAATTGCTGCATATTATACACGTTGTTCTACATCTGGCTTTTAAATGGAGCACAAATTTCTTGCAAGTCTTTCCATATGTAAATATAGGTCTCCCTCATTACTTACAATAGCAAATGAAAAATCTATTATATGTTTACCACAATTTATTTAACAATTTCTGTACCTCTGTTTGCCGATAGTTAGGTAATTTGGTACGTTATATCAACAGAGGAAGACATGACACAAAAATGAGTCATTGGATTTAGTGTCAAACATTGTCTAGTAACTGTGACTTTGGAAATGTCCCTATGTAGTTATAGAGATAAGAAAGTGTTGGACATAATCCCTGCCCTCAAGCACCCCATAAACCATTCAGAAGGAAAGATATAGATATATGAAATTGAAAATATAATACTGGATGGCTAAGTAATAAATAAACTATATTAAATTATTCCTACCATGTTAATAAAACAATAGAGATGCTATGTGTGGTTAAGGAGTATTATCACTGTTAGCTAAATTTATTTTTCCTTAGGGAGATAAATTTTGAGATGGTACTTAAAATGGACCTCAAGCATGAGGGCTTTAAATAGACACAGAAGAGGGAAAGGACACTCACTCTGGGAGGGATAATCAATTATTTACCATATTTCATATCATGATATTTGAGGAATTTACATTATTAATTGCAGCCTCTCACTTTTTAAAAAATAATTTTCTCTTCGAATTTTATTTGCACGTAGAATATGTTTTCAGTGTTTGACTCAGAAACAGATTATTACCAACTCCTTTCCCCCTCTATTAATCCCCACAAATTTCCTTATTTGAGACAGCAATCAAGTAATAATTTTTATATTTTATTTTATTTTAATTTAATTTGTCTTTTTAGGGCCACACCTGTGGCATATGGAGGTTCCTAGCTACAGCTGCCAGTCTGCACCACAGCCACAGCAATGTGGGATCTGAGCCATGTCTGCGACCTACACCATAGCTCACAGCAATGCTGGATCCTTAACCCCCTGAGTGAGACCAGGGATCGAACCCGCAACCTCATGGTTCCTAGTTGGATTCGTTTCTACTGTGCCACGACAGGAGTTCCTACTCCTAAGCAATAATTTTTAAATTCAACAAGAAAAAGTTTACAAATATTCTTTACTGTTATAAGAATCACACTCTCTTAAGCACAAATGTTATAAAGAAAATACCTTCATAACAAGTATTCAGTTTAAGTAACAGGATACATATATATTGGATTAAAGGAAACATCTGATGACTTAATTCTAATGTAGTTATCTACTTACATTCAACTATTAGTGATACTAGAAATTACATTTCAAGGCTACTATAGACTTTTTCCCCAAATCACAACCTCTTTCTTTCTCTTTTACAGATTATAGTTACATATGTAGTGAATCAAAAATGAACCTAAACATGTGCAGGTTTTTATGTTTTTTATAGTTATGTTCAGAATGGTATTTGTTTCTACGATGAATTGAATTTTTATTATACACTTTGAAGAAGTAAATATCAAATGCAGCTTTTGTGTAAACCATATACCTGAAAAACATTTTCAGCTCAAAAATTTTGGGAAATTTGGCGGTAAAGTTAAAGAGTATTTTTTAATTCAATTATTTATTTTGAGATACAAGTTACTAGCAGTTGTAAGAAATATTATGGAGATATGTAATGTACCCTTTACCCAGTTTTCCCCAATGATAATGTCTTGCAAAACTACAGTACAGGAGTTCCCATTGTGGTACAGCAGAAACAAATCCGTCTAGTACCCATGAGGATGCAGGTTCAATCCCTAGCCTAGCTCAGTGGGTTGGGGGGATCCGGCATTTCCATGAGCTGTGGTGTAGGTCACAAATGCAGTTTGGATCTGACATTGCTGTGGCTGTGGCGTAGGCCGGTAGCTGTAGCTCCGATTAGACCCCTAGCCTGGGAACCTCCATATGCTGTGGTTGTAGCCCTAAAAAGCAAAATAATAATAATAATAATAAATAAATGGGATTATATAGCATGTGACTTCATGGGATTGCCCTTTTTTTCACTCAGTATACTTCCTTGGAGATTCATCTAAGTAGTTGTGTGTATCAATATTTTGTCCCTTCTTTTTATTGCTGAATAATAGTTTGTCATATAGATGTAGAATGATTTGTTTAACCATTCACCCACTGAAAGACATTTCATTGATTGCAAATTGGGGCTATTATGAATAAAACAGTGATAAACATTCATGTATAAATTTTTGTGTAAACAAAGTGATCTTCATGTCTTTGGGATAAATGTCCCAGAGGAAAATTGCTGAGTGATCTGGTACTTTCATATTTGATATATCTATATATATCTATATATATATATATATATATATATATATATATATATATATTTTTTTTTTTTAAAGAAACTACCATACTATTTGTTAGAGTGACTGTGCCATATTACATTCCTACCAGCCATGTATGATTAGTGCAGTTTCTCATCTTTACCAGCCTTTAGTGGTGCCATTATTTTTGTAAATTTTAACTTCTCTCATAGATTTGTGATAATATTTCACTGTAGTTTCAATTTGCTTTTTCCTAATGGCTAATGGTGTTGATATTTTATCATGTGCTAATCTGCAATTTGTATATTTCTTTGGGAAAATGTCTCTTCATGTAGTTTGTCAATTTTCTAATACATTGTTTTTCAATATTACATTGTATTACATAGTCTAGATATTTGTCCTTTGTTGGATATATGGATTGCAAATATTTTCTCCCAATCTGTAGTTTGTCTTGTCATCCTCATCAAGAGATTTGCAAAGTAAAAGTTTGAGCAAGTTCGTTATTAGCATAAAGGAATATCGTTGATTATATGTAGTGTGTTGATCTTGAATTCTGAAACCTGATAGAAATGCTGTTTTTATTAATAAAAATCCCTTGTGGTTTTCTATGTAGACAATCATGTTGTCTCCAAAGAAGGAAAAGTTTATTAACTCTAATAAAATTTTTCTATATACCTACTCATGTTATTGCCATATATAACTTTTTCTTCTTTTTCAATCTGGGTGTCTTTTATTTATTTTTCTTTGTTACAGTGGCTAGAACTTCCAGTTCTATTTTGAACAAAAGTTAAAAGTATGGACACTTAATATTTTCCTGATCTTAGGGGGAAAGAATTACATTTTTCAGCATTAAATATTATGATAGCTATAGGTGTTTTCTAGATGCTCTTTATCAAGTTGAGAAAATTTACCCTTATGGTCCTAGTTTGCCAGGAATTACCATTATTACATGGCATAGGTTTTGTTAAATGACTTTTTGGTGTGTATCAATCGATACGATCATGTTTTCCTTTTGTAGCCTATTGATATGGTGGATTATATGGAAACAGCCTTGACTACCTGAAATAAATTCTATTTTGTCATAGTATATAATTCTTTTTATATATTGCTGGATTCAATTTGATAAAATTTTGTTGAGGACTTTGCATCTATATGAGATATTGGTTTATAAATTTCCATTTTTCTTTTTTTTTCTTGTTTTTGGGGGATACTAACTTTTGTTTTGATAAAAGAATGATACCAGCCTCATTAAGTAAGAAAATATTCCCTCCTCTTCTATTTTCTAGAAGATATTGTGTACAATTGGTGTTAATGTTAATACTTCTTAAAATGTTTGGAAGAATTACACATTGAAATCATCTGGACATGGAGATTTCCTTTTGGGGAAATTTTAATTACAAATTTAATTTATTTAAATGTTATAGGCCTATTCAGATTATCTATTTTGTTTCATTTGAGCTTGGGTAATTTATGGTTTTTAAGAAATTTGTTCATTTCTTCTAAGTTGTCCAGCTTAGGAACTTAAAATTTTTCATAGTTTCCTCATATTATCTTTTTAATGGGTCTATAGTCACATCCCTATCTCATTCATAATATTTGTGATTTGCATTTTTTCTTATCTTTTTATTAGAAATTTATTAAAGTTAATTATTTTATTGAATCATTTAGTCAATCATAAAATTGAATAATTTTATTAAGTATCTTTAATAATAGTTGCTTTCTTCTACTAGCTTTAGGTCTATTTTTCTCTTTCTTTTTCTAGTTTCTTAAGATACAAACTTGAATTATTATTTTGAGACTATTCTTCTTTTCTACTGAAAGCATTTAGCACTATAAAATTTCCTCCCAGCACTTACTAAACTGTATTCCACAAACTTTAATTTTTATGTTTTCATTTTCATTAAGTTCAATCTATTTTTTTGTTACAAATACATACGTAATATTTATTTATTTATTTATTTTTATTTTTTCCACTGTACAGCATGGGGACCAAGTTACTCATACATGTATACATACTTTTTTCCACAATCTATTTTTTTATAGTTTTACCTGTAGCGTATGGAAGTTCCCAGGCCAGGGATTGAATCTGAGCCACAGCTATGACCTATGCTGCAGCTGCAGCAACATTGAATTCTTTAACCCACTGCACCAGGCTGGGGCTCAAACCCACACTTCTACCATGACCTGAGTGCAGATGAAAGATTTTTAATAAAATGAATAATGAAGAGCAGCATAAGGAAAAAATGAGGTAATTATTGTCTAATAATTACCTCAATTAATTATTGTCTAATTACCTCATTTTTTTCTTATGCTGCTCTTCATATTCACTTTATTTACCAAGTACTTGCCTCTCAGTAATTGGAAAATTATTAAAAGTAAACCTGTAAAAAGTTTCCAACCTGGATAAAAAAATACGTGGTCAATATTTTAAAAATTTTTCCTCGTTTAAATATTGACATATTTCATTAAAACCTGAAATTTTACCCCCCTTTGCCCTATTTAAAAAGTCATAGCATCTCAATATCATTCATTTACAAATCATGAATTATCTTCTGAAGCATATGAGTTACATTTGAGATAACAATGTAACTATTAAGTTTTATCTCCAAACATATATTTTATATTCACCTTTACTTAGCGTTCTCTGTTAAATGCCATTTACATTATTTTTCTCATTTATTTATTCTAAACAGAGTAATTTTGTTACTTCCAAATCTTTGTCCATAGCATTCTTTTTACATAGAATTCCTATACTTATCTTCTGGGTCAATCCATGTCAAATTCTTTCTTCAAGTTCAAGCTAAGATAACACAACTTCTGGGATGTGTTTATCATTAAGCATGTACTCACTTTATCCATTAATTTGACTGTATTTGTACAATATTTAGGATGAAAGTAATATTCACCAAGCACTTTGTTTTATGTTTTAGTATGTTCCTCTTGTGTTGAACTCATCTCCAGTATCCATGTTTTATCTCACTGACTATAAAATTTTTCAAAGAATAGTAAAGAATGTTTCTTTTTTAATGACATGTGATTCATTTCTCACTTTTCAGTTAATGCTAATGACACCATTATTTACCATTTCTTCCAAGATTAAAAAAAGTTACTTCCTCTTTTACTCTCATTCTCCTTATCCACTCAGCAGAATCATATTTTATCATTGACTCTGCAGATGAAATATATTTAATTACTACTATTTTCCTGAAAGAATCTCTTTCCTCTTAGATTCTGAGACACTATTCTTCTGGTTCTCCTCTTACTTTATTAGTTACTTTTTCTCAGTCATGTCCACTGACACCTTTTAACCTTCTAGACCACTGTACATTGCATAAAATAAGGTTCAATTCTCTTACTCTTCTTTTTCCCAGATTCCCTACCTAGATCAATGACTTTAAAACTTTTTATTGGAGTTCCCATCGTGGCACAGTGGTTAACGAATCCGACTAGGAAACATGAGGTTGAGGGTTCGATCCCTGACCTTGCTCAGTGGGTTAAGAATCTGGCGTTGCCGTGAGCTGTGGTGTAGGTTGCAGACGCGGCTTGGATCCTGTGTTGCTGTGGCTCTGGTGTAGGCCAGTGGCTACAGCTCTGATTTAACCCCTAGCCTTGGAACCTCCATATGCCACGGGAGCGGCCCAAGAAACGGCAAAAAGACAAAAAATAAAAAATAAAATAAAACTTTTTACTGCAGCCTACACTAAAAAATACATTTTCCATTGGGTAGTTGGCTTTTTTTGCTGTTGAGTTGTATAAGTTGCTTGTATATTCTAGAGATTAAGCCCTTGTCCATTGCATCGTTTGAAAATATTTTCACCCATTCTGTAAGTTGTCTCTTTGTTTTCTTTTTGGTTTCCTTTGCTGTGCAAAAGCTTGTCAATTTGATTAGGTCCCATTGGTTTATTTTTGCTCTGATTTCTGTTGCCTTGGGCGACTGACCTGAGAAAATATTCATGAGGTTGATGTCAGAGAGTGTTTTGCCTATGTTCTCTTCTAGGAGTTTGATGGTGTCCTGTCGTATATTTAAGTCTTTCAGCCATTTGGAGTTTATTTTTGCGTATGGTGTGAGGGTGTGTTCTAGTTTCATTGCTTTGCATGCAGCTGTCCAGGTTTCCCAGCAATGCTTGCTGAATAGACTTTCTTTTTCCCATTTTATGTTCTTGCCTCCTTTGTCAAAGATTAATTGACCATAGGTGTCAGGAGTGAAATAAGTCAGAAAGACAAAGACAAATATCATATGACATCACTTATAACTGGAATCTAATATACGGCACAAATGAACATTTCCACAGAAAAGAAAATCATGGACTTGGAGAATAGACTTGTGGCTGCCCAGGAGGATAGGGAGGGAGTGGGAGGGATTGGGAGTTTGGGGTTATCGGATGCAAACTATTGCTCTTGGAATGGATTTACAATGAGATCCTGCTGTGTAGCATTGAGAACCATGTCTAGATACTTACATCGCAAAAGAACAATGGAAGGAAAAAAAATGTTTACATGTATGTGTAACTTGGTCCCCATGATGTACAGCGGAAAAAATAAATAAATAAAAAATAAAATAAAATAAAAAAAGAAAAAAATACATTTTATGTCCTAATGGAGCATATAATACACATAATCATAAAGTATAATTTCAGTAAACCATACTTATCCATACAAAGGATGCTGAACTCTAATCTTTCCTATACCATTCTTTATTCTATTGTATTTTATTTTAAAAAACTATTATTACAAGTCACTCAATTTATTTATCAATGTTGCTACTCACAATACCCCAGGAATTAGCATCTGTTTTCATGATTTTATATATACCATAATATACTATCTATACGTCAGTGATTCCCTAACTTACCTGTCCTAGAACAACCTATCACCAAGCCCCAGATTGATTTATCTAGTTTCATTCTTGACTTTCAACCTGAAATTCTACTAGGGCATCTCAAAATTAAAATATCCAAAATGCAGTTCTTGATTTCTCTGTTACCTCCACTAACTCATTCATCCTGAATATGACACAACAAAACATTAGCATTAATCCTACCAGCTTAAACCCCAAATTTAGCATTATTTGATTTTATTCTTTTCTTTATAACCCCCCATATTTCCTTAATTAGGTCTTTCCCACCATTCTTAAAAATGTATTAGAAAACAATCCACTTCCCCGATTCCACTATTGAAATGATTTGTCAATATACTATCATCTTTCATAAAGACTACTGCAATAAAATTTCAACTAATCTTCCTACTGACATCATTGTGCTCCACAATCCATAGCATCTAAAGAGATCTTTTAAAAATGTAAATTGGGTTATGTTACTTATCTACTTAAAACATATCCTTTTGCAATTAAAATTCTATTTGCTTACCCAGTGTTTTACTTTCAGTTCCCTAGAAAACAGAACATGAGACAAAATCTTATTTATTAGCAATTTACCTGGGAGTGCAATCCCAGAGAAACACAAGTGAAGCAGAAGTGATACAGGGAAGAAGCAAAAGCAGGTATGAGGGTGTGCATTACCAAACTAGCCAAAGTTTTCTAACAAGTGAAGCAGATTTCTCTGCTAACAATAGTCTTGCTCAATCTCTTAAAACATCTTTGCAAAGGTTGCATGAACCTACTGTGTGTCATAAAGGTCCGTCTTGGGAGAAGAAGAATTTATTTTCCATTTTTTGAACTTTTATCAATGACGTAAGAACTCACCCCACTTATAGTTTGCATCCTCTAAGTTCACTAGAAACCTGCAAGAGAAGACAAAAACTCCACAGGTTCATTCCAGCCAACGAACAGGCAAATATTCCTGTTTTACCAGTTAATGTCATGATTGGTGATGTTTGACCTGCAGCAGTAGAAACAGTAGCTACTGTAAGTTGGCTATGTATGGGAACAGTACAAGCCCTTGCTAGGCCTGCTCCAGTCAGGAAGAAAGACCAAGTCATAGATCTGGGATAATCCTTAAATTAAGGCACTAACACAAGGTTTATAAGGGTTTTTATTAGTAGTAGAAGTAGTCAAGTGTAGCTGATTTATGATGTTTCTTCAGGTTCTATTGTACAACAAAGTGGCCCAATCATACCCCATTTCCAGTGGGGTCCCATTGCCTATCCATTCCAAATATAATAGCTTACATTCAAAACACCCCCAAAATTCCCATCCAGCCTACTTCCTCCCCTTCCCCCATGGGAACCCCAAGTTTCCTTTCCTGGGCCATGCTCTGTTTCTGTTTTTTTAGATAGGATCATCTGTTCCATATTTTAGATTCCACAAATAAGTGATATCCTATGGTATTTGTCTTTTTCTTTCTGACTTATTTCACTTAGTACGAGAGGCTCTAGTTCCATCCATGTTGCTGCAAATGGCATTAGTTGGGTTGCCATTGTGTTATGTCACTTAAGAATGAGTAATATTCCATTCCATTCCATATATATGTACCACATCTTCTTAATCCATTAATCTGTTGATGGACATTTAGATTGTTTCCATGTATTGGCTATTGCGAATAGGGCTGCTATGAACATAGGGGTGCATGTATTTTTTTGAATGAAAGTTTTGTCCAGATATATGCCCAGCAGTGGAATTGCTAGATCATATGGTAGTTCTATATTTGGTTTTCTGAGGCACCTTCATACTGTTTTCCATAGTGGTTGTACCAATTTACATTCCCACCAACAGTGGAGGAAGGTACCTTCTTCTCCACACCCTCTCCAGCATTTGTTATTTATTGATTTGTTAGTGATGACCATTCTGACTGGTGTGAGGTGGTACCTCATTGTAGTTTTGATTTGCATTTCTCTAATAATTAGTGATATTGAGCATTTTTTCATATGCCGGTTGGCTATCCATATGTCTTCTTTGGAGAAATGTTTATTTAGGTCTTCTGCCCATTTTTCAATTGGTCTTTATTTTTATTTTTTTGCTATTGAGTTGCATGAGTTGTTTGTATATTTTGGAAATTAGGCCTTTGTCTGTTGCATCATTGGCAAAGATTTTTCTCCCATTCTGTAGGTTGTCTTTTCAGTTTTTTTAATGGATTCCTTTACTGTGCAAAAGATTTTGAGTTAGATTAGGTCCCATTGGTTTATTTGTGTCTTTATTGTCATTATTCTAGGAGGTGGATCAAATGAGATGTTGCTGTGATTTATGTCAAAGTGTTTTGTCTATGTTTTCCTCTAGGAGATTTATAGTGTCTGGTCTTATATTTAGGTCTTTAATCCATTTTGAGTTTATTTTTGTATGGTGTTAGATAGTGTTATGCTTTCATTCTTTTCAATGTAGCTTTCTAGTTTTCCCAGCATCATTATAGAAGATACTTTTTTCCACTCTACGTTCTTTCCTCCTTTGTGAATTTATAAGGTTTTAATTGATGTAATTTTTGCCTTTTTCTTGACTTTCATCTTTACCACAGTTCCTCTCATGCACTATTCTTTGGCTACACTGTCCCTCAAGGTAGCAGAATTTGTACATGCTGTAGAATATTTTCACTTCCTTTTTGCTCTGTGGAGAATATTTACCAAGTATTTGCATGGTTAGCACCATCTTGTCGCTTATAACTCAATTCAACACTATCTCCTCAAAGACCATCCTAGATTCCCAAGATAAAAATTGCTTACTGGGAGTTCCTGTCGTGGTGCAGTGGTTAATGAATCCGACTAGGAACCATGGGGTTGCAAGTTCAGTCCCTGCCCTTGCTCAGTGAGTTGACGATCCGCGTTGCTGTGGGCTGTGATGTGGGTTGCAGACGCAGCTCGGATCCCGTGTTGCTGTGGCTCTGGCATAGACTGGCCACTACAGCTCCAATAGGACCCCTAGCCTGGGAACCTCCCATATGCCACGGGAGCGGCCCAAGAAATGGCAAAAAGACAAAACAAAAACAAAAACAAAAACAAAAACGCTTACTAGCAACTTCCCAAAATGTTACCTTGATTTATTTTCTCTAAGGCATTTATCACAATCTTGTTTATTTATGTGTTTGTTTATTTTTGTTTCTTCTACCCCTAGAACACAACTCTATGCAAATAATGATATTATTTTTCCTGTTTACTGCTGCATTCATAGTACTTATATCTGTCATGTAGTAGTTATTATCATAAACCTCTATATTTTAAGTGGTATTAATGTTTTTCTAGTGGATACATGGTAGGACCTTTAGATTCCCTCTCATGACCAAGGCATTCTTTCTTTCAGCTGCTGGGAATGTTGGCACTGATTACTTATTTTGAGCCCCGCCCTGTTAATTGCTCTTTGCTAAAGGAAGATGTCTCACCAAGGTCATATCTCCTCCCTAAAGGTAGTCTGCATCCCATCACGGGTTAATGCAGGAGTAAAAAGACCTGGCCCTATTGTCTCACTGCACGTTTGTAAGGGGGCGGTGCCATTCCAAGTTCAGCTTTTCTCCTAAGATTGGATGTGGCCTCTGCTGCTACCATATCACAGTTATATTTCTTCCTCTACCCTGACTTGCTTCCTACATTCTGTTTCAAGGTTGTTTCCAAGAGCATTTCCCAATAAACCTCCTCAATGTAATACTCTGTCTGAATCTGTTTCCTAGGGTACTTGACATAAGGCAGCTACTTCGGAAATATTTTTAAAAATCTAGATTGTCCGTTTCAACTACCATTGTCCTAGTCTAAGTTTTATCACTTTCCACTTTGATTATTTCAACAGCCTCCAAATTGTTCTTTTGTCATATACCTTGTCTCCACCATGAACCTCTTACTGCTTCCAAAATTTTATTGGGTCCTGGAACCCTCTGCAAATATGATAAAGTTCTTGTCTGGTCCACAACCCCACCATATCAAATAAGTATATTTTGCATCTATATATACGTTGTTAAATACAATTTTCTTGGCCTAGGACCTCCGAAAAGTCATCTATGGAACCTAACATAAGAACATTTGTTCAAAAGGTGAAATTAGAGTACCTGGCAAAATATGCAATTACTTAAGCACTCTATTTTCTAAGATAAACAGAGCAGTAAAATTATTTTCTATATTTATTTATTTACTCTCTTTTTTGTTTACTTGTTTTTCTTTGGCTATCTGAGCGACACTGAAAATCATCCAAGGAAAAGAACAGAAAGCCATGATAAAAGAAGGAAGATAACTTCAAAAGGTGAGAAAAGGAAGTAATGCCCTTGGCCAAACAAAAGGGGGGTGGGAATTCCCTTAGAAATTTAGATATTTAATTTTAAAAAATTAAGATATAGTTGATGTATAGCATTATATTCGTTTCAGGTGTATAACATAATGATTTGATATATGTATACATTGCAAAATGATCACCACAAAAACCCTGGTTAATACCCATTACCTCACATAGTTACAATTTTTTCCTTAGGATGAGTTTTTTTTTGTTTTTTTTTGTTTTTTTTTTGACTGCACCCATGGTATACGGAAGTTCTTGGGCCAGGGACTGAACCCACAACACAGGTGTGACCTATACCACAGCTGCAGAAACACCAGATATTTAACCTGCTGTGCCACAATGATAATTTTTTTTTGTCTTTTTGTTGTTGTTATTGTTGTTGTTGTTGTTGCTATTTCTTGGGCCACTCCCGCAGCATATGGAGGTTCCCAGGCCAGGGGTTGAATCGGAGCTGCAGTCACCGGCCTACGCCGGAGCCACAGCAACGCGGGATCCGAGCCGCGTCTGCAACCTACACCACAGCTCACGGCAACGCCAGGTGGTTGGTTAATCCACTGAGCAAGGGCAGGGATCGAACCCGCAACCTCATGGTTCCTAGTCGGATTCGTTAACCACTGCGACACGACGGGAACTCCCACAATGATAAATTTTGAGATCTACTTTCTTAGAAATTTTTGAATATACAATAAAGTATTATTAACTGTAGTTATCATGCTGTACATTACATTCCCAGTACTTATTTTATAACTGGAAGTTTGTACCTTTAGACCCCTTCACCCATTTCACCACTTTTCCCCAAACCTCCAAATCTGACAACCAGCAATCTCTTCTCTATAACTATGAGTTCAGTTTTTTGCTTTTGTTTCTGTTTTTAAGATTCCACTATAAGTGAGATCATGAAGTATTTGGTATTTGTATTTTTCTGATTGACGTATTTCACTTAGCATAATGCCCTTAGGGTCCAACCATGTTGTCACACGGATTTACCCTTATAAATCCTTCTAGGTTTTTTTTTAAAGAGGATATTTCTCTCTGAAAGAGATTGATAATACAATAGAGATCCTAATTTTTTTTTTTTTTTGGTTGTGCCCACAGGGCCAGGGATTGAACCATAGCAGTGACCTGCACCACAGCAGTGACAACTGAGCAGTGACAATACTGGATCCTTAACCTGCTGAGCCACCAGGGAACTCCAATTCTAATTAAATTTAAAATCCTTTTAAATCAGTAAATAATTTGTCTCCTAGCAATTATGTATAATGTAAAATCAAGAGAATTCTGTGAATGCAGGTGAACATTTAAAATACCTAATCAAATTAGTTAAAATCAATATAGTTACAATAAACATAACAGGCCAGGTTTGCTTACCAAGAATGAGAAGGCAGAACAATTTACTCATTAAAGTTAATACAGTGGTATGTTGAGCACTGAAGTATATGGATGATTGATTCATAGTCATTGCTATCAATGAAAATCTTCTGATTATTATATAAGGATATTGAGACCTAATTTAGTTTTTACTATGAAGATCAACTCTTTAGATACCAAATTCATTACAAAATTACTCAAGTCCATCCTTTTTAATTTTTAACATGTTGAGAAATTTTGTAAGCAATGCACATCTTAATAATAACTTCATACATTTATTATACTTTCATTAGGCATTGGGAAGTTTGCTATATATTTAAATCAATTATCCCATTTAATCTTCACAACTACCCTGAAAAGTAGTTTTATACCCCATATTACTGTTGAAGAAAGGCTTAGTGATTATGCAATTTGCCTAAAATCACACAGGGAGTAAGTGAAGAGCCAAGGATCAAGCTCAAGGCTACTGTATATCACATAAAAAATCCTTTAAAATAATCTACACACACATTCAATTGCTTATAACATACATTTTATGATCCTTATGTCAGTTAACCATTGCTTATAATGAAAAACTTCAAAACTTAGTGGCTTAAAATAAAAATCATTTATTTGTTCACAATGCTGAGAACTAGAAATTTGCACTAGACTCAACCATGGTAGCTTATCTTTGCTCTATGAGCTATTGGTTGGACTCAATACTAAGTGCAGGGCCACAAGTGGTATAGTTGGAATGACTGATTTTACTGGCTCTTTATTCCCACATAGTCTGTCATCATTCAACTGATGAGCTTGGTTTTGGTCAAATGGTAACAGTATTCCTAGAGGGAGAAAATGGCAGTTCTAAGGCTGTCTGAAGCCTAAGCTTAGAATGAGCACCACATTAGTTCTGTTTCATTCAATTAGTCAAAACAAGTCACAAAGCCAGAGCAGATCCACAGGGCTTAGAAATAGATTCTGTCTTTTTATGGAAGGAGATGAAACTAATTTGTGATCATTTGTTATTTACTAAATTACTGTTAGCAATAATGAGAAATACCTATTAATAATTACTTGATATTTAATGTAGTAATCAAAATAAAGATTCTTGAAATGATCACTATGAAAAAATAGCTAAGAAATGCTAAAATTGGTAAATTAACATGTAGACATAAATGTAATTATTTTGTTCAGCAGAAGCAATAAAGGGTTCTTAGGAATATACGCTCTAGCAAAGTACTTTTTTTTAAATTTTAGTCTTATTTTTGAAGCAATTTGTGAAAATACATCTTTTATTACTAGCTTCTAATACTCAAGAAAAAAGCCATAGGATTTCAAATTTATCACTGCTTTCTGATAGAGTTGTAAATTATTTAAAATTTTTTCACCCTCAGAATGCCCAATTGAATGCATTGAGGGAATACATTCAGGGATAAAAACAGAAAGTTTCAACAACTGATGCAATTATCTTACCAAGTTAAAGAGAATCATGACTTTCTCTAAACATTTTAAACTTAGGAGGTTCACTTTTCTTTTTAAATTCTCCAGTAGGTCAAAACAGAGCAGCTGACAAAAATCAGTGTTAAAAAATATAACTCATTTTCTTCACAGAATGTAAAAAATGCATAAAATGTTAATGTAGAAATATTGCCAGACTTTTTATTTCCCTTTTAGAAATAGTTTTCTGCTAAAATAAATGAAAACATTTGGTACTAAGTAACTTAGCAGTTGGCAAGACAATATTGCTTTGTTTGTTTTCCAATAATTAAGACTAGGCATTCAGGTGATTTCTATTAGAATTCTCTTCCTGGGGTTAAAAAAGAACTTTGTTTATAAAGTCAAATACCGAGCTTTCTTTTCAGCCTGAGTATTGACTTCTTCCTTTGTCTAACAGAGCACAGTAACTTTTACATCAGGAGAAAAATACCAAGCAAAGGATAATCAAACTGATAAATTGCTGTACTTATTCTTTATTTATTGACTATCAGAGTCTAGTCAAGATCCAATTAAAGCCCAAAATAAAAGAAGAGGAAAATAGTAATAGATCAGCAAATACACAAAACTTCTTCTGGAGTCTAAGGAGAGAGCTTTTGTTGTGGTACCTTATGCTTAACCATTTGTGACAAATATATATGCTACCTTCTCATTCTACCTAATGAACAGATTTTACTTTGTTGAATATCTTAAACTCGATTAATGTTAGTAATTTCCAACTGACATTAGCCATGCCCACAATATGTGTCCTTTCCGGTGGCAGATACTCTGATCACTTACCTTGGTTTTTGTTACCTAGAATAGTTAGTACCAAGAGCATAGAAGAGCTATGTGAAAACTCTTGATGAAAAATTTTTGTTTTTTTAAGGGAATATAATTTACTAAAAAACATCAAGCATTTTGCAAATTTAGGCGGGATAACAATCACATTGTAAGAGTAATACAATTAATATTCGTAGAATACAGGCCTTATACTGGGAACTGGGAGCTGGGAATATATATATTAGAATATACATATTGTCACATTTTAATTTAATCCTCCCATTCCTCCAGTCCTCCCAGTTCCTCTAATCTTTGTACTTTCCTATATTTTTGTCTTTGTGTGTGTGTGTTGATCTCTTTTGATGGGGCAAAGAATTTCATTAACTATGAGTGAAGCATGCATAGGGAAAATAAAGTGACTGTGATGAGAATCAGATATTTCTAAATTTTTTAATTATTTAATTAAAGATGTCCTATCTTTGTATTACTTGCATTTGATTAATATATTGATTCAAACAGCTCTTCAAGATTAAAAAGGAGAGAAAGAAAATATTTCCTGACGTATCCAGATAATAATGTGGTAAAAGGTCTTTTAAAAGCTATAATCACCTGGAGTTCCCATCGTGGCTCAGCAGTAACAAACCCAACTATTATCTATTAGGATATGGGTTCCATCCCTGGCCCCACTCAGTGGGTTAAGGATTTGGTGTTGCTGTAGCCACAGTGTAGGCTGCAAAAGTGGCTCAGATCCCTTATTGTGGCTGTGGCATAGGCTGGCAGCTACAGCTCCAGTTGCACACCTAGCCTGGGAACTTCTATATACCAAAGGTGCAGCCCTAAAAAAAAATTATAGTCAATATTCTTTGTTCACTACTGTAAACACATATTAGTGTAGATTATATTAAGCATACAATTCCACTTATAAATTATTACTTATTTTATGGCTTTTCTCAAAACACATATGATTCTAAATGCCAACTTTACATATAGAACCTGCTTCAATAGCACTTACGCTTTGATATTTTAAATGTCAGCAGCCCATTTTTGATGAGCAGCTAAACAATTCTAAAACAGCATGTACATTTAAAAAAACAGAAAAAAAATCTGTGTGCAAAGTCCCGTTAACATTTCATTTGACTGCATAAAAAGTGGCTTTTGTTAAAAATAGTAAGTTGAAAAAGAGCTAGCCAGTATCCCTTTCAAACCTATAATGTACTAGTAAATTCTACCCCATAATATATTTTAACTACTAAAGACTCACTTATGCCCAAACACAAAAAGAATATTAATGTGAACACTGGAAGATTGAATATGAGCATCAGAATGATGTTCTTTTCCTGTAGATATTATATCATATGAACAGATGGCCTGCCTTTTTTTTTTTTTTTTTTGCAGAAGAGCATTTCTATTGCCACACAAAGTACTCATGGTATAACTGAAAAGTACTCATGGTATAACTGGAGCCAGAGGGAGAAGATCTGAGTTGTAATTTGAACTACTTCTTCATTTTACATGTTTGACCTAAGGTAAGTTAGGGTTAGAAACTGAAGAAATTTGGGAAGTGTGGATAACACCACATTAGAGGATCATTAAATTGATTAAGTGAACCATAATGAACATTTTTTAAAGAAATAAATAAGAATACAGCAAAGTAAGAAATATTGAGATGCCCCACACATAGCAAGTATACATACTGTGTGAAAATATTGCTTCAGTTATATAGATGTCTTGTGGTTTGCCAGAGTGTAGGATCAACCTTTCTCCAAAAAACAATTTGGTTCAAATGTTGAGACATCAAGAAGATATATGAAAAGTTTTATTATTCACATAGAGGGGCTTTCTGTGAATAGAAAGACAGATACCCAAGTGTATCCAAAATGGCTTGAGTGAAAGGATGGGCAAGTGTCTTTGTTTTTAATTGTGATTTGGGGGTGGGGTTAAGAGTGAGGAAAATTTGCACTTCCCTCTGGCATCAAAGAGAATGTGCATACTTTTTCAATCAGCCTTCCCAGATTTTTGGAAGAAGAAAAATGGGAGTAGTTGGGCTTTCAAGTTCTTATGGTCGAACATCAAAATGGTGAGAATTTTTATTGTAATGGATACATATGTGTACCTGGCCATTTCTTATTGACATATGCTATCAAAAATATGCATACGCAACTTCTATTATTATGCAGTTTTCACCACATGATATTCAGAAAAATGAGGCCAATATAATCTTTACATGTTTGAACTCTGGAAGGATGTTGTGTGGGTAGAGTTCCAATGCCAATCCTTTGTCTTTTTTTTTGTCTTTTGTATTTTTAGGGCACACCCATGGCATATGGAGGCTCCCAGGCTAGGGGTCGAATATGAGGTATAGCCACTGGCCTATGCCACAGCCACAGCAAAACTAGATCCGAGCCGCATCTGCAGCCTACACCACAGCTACATGTGCATATTTTTGATAGCACTTGTCAATAAGAAATGGACAGATATACACATATGTATCCATCATGGCAACACTGGATCCTTAACCCATGGAGAAATACCAGGGATCGAACCCTCATCCTCATGGATACTAGTAGGGTTCGTTAACCACTGAGCCAGGACAGGAACTCAACCACTCCTTTGTCTTTAGTCTTATGGGTTCCGTACATTTCCAAAGTTACTCAGGTCAGCAACTTCCCACACCCTCCTCAGTCAGGTTATGTTAGATTTTGTTGTCACAGTTACATTTCATCCCGTCCTTCAAGTTGGTATTTTAAAATGTGCACATGTTAGGGTTTACTCTTTGTGCTATAAAGTTATATGGACCTGATAAGTGGATAATGTCTAGTGGTAGATACATGATAATATCAACACCTTAAAAAAATTCTCCTATGGTTTACTTAGTCCCTCTCCTCCACCTCAAATCTTGGACAACCAGTGATCAGTTAATCATCTCTATAGTTTTTGTTGTCGTTGTTGTTTTGCTTTCTAGAGTGCTATGTAAATAGAATCATAAGGTATGTAGCCTTCTCATGCTGGATTCTTTTACTGAGCAATAGACATTTAGAATTCATCCATGTTGGAGAGTGGATTACTAGCTTGTTCCTTTTAAACAGTAAAGTATAACATAGCATGTATGTACTAGTTTGTTTATCTATTCATCTATTGAAGAACATTTTGGGTGCTCCCAGTTTTTGGTGATCATGAATAAACACTATAAACATTTATATGCAAGTTTTTATGTGGACGTAAGTTTTCAAATCAGTTGGGTAAATATCTAAAAGTTCACTTACTAGATTGCATGGTAAGACTATGTTTAGCTTTGTAAAAAACTGCTCAACTGTTTTCCAAAGTAGCTGTATCATTTTACATTCAAACCAGAAATGAGTGAGAGTTACTGTTGTTCCACATCCTTGCCAGCAATTAATATTTTCAGATATTTGGTATTTAAATCATTTAAATGGGTGTGTAGTGATGTCTCCTTGCTTTAATTTGAATTTCCTTAATGGCAAATGATGTTGAGCATTTTTTATGTGTTTATATCCCAACTTTACTAATTTTTTTTACTTATTTATTTATTTTTGAAGTATAGATGATGTACAATATTATATAATTCACAGCTATACAATATAGTGATTCACAATTTTTAAAGGTTATACTCCATTCGTAGTTATAAAATATTGGCTATATTCTCTGCATTGTACAATATATCTTTGTAGCTTATTTTGTACATAATAGTTTGTAGCTATTAATCCTCCACCCCTCCTTTTTGCCCCTCTCTGCTTCCCTCTCCCCACTAGTAACCACCAGTTTGTTCTTTATATCTGTGAGTCTGCTTTTTTTGTTATATTCACTAGTTTGTTGTAGTTTTTAAGATTCCAAACCACATATAAATGATACCATACAATATTTGTCTTTGACTTATTTCAATTAGCATAATGCTTTTCAAATCCATCCATGTTGCTGCAAATGGCAAATGTCATTCTTTTTTATGACTGAGTAGTATACCATTGTGTGTATAAACTACATTGATCTTAGGATGCTTCCATATCTTGGTGATTGTAAATAATGCTGCTATTTACATTGGGGTGCATGTATCTTTTTAAATTAGAATTTTTGTGTTTTTTTCCAGATCTATACCCAGGAGTGAAATTGCTGGATCATGTAGTAGTTCTATTTTAAATTGTTTGAGAAACCTTGATACTGTTTTCTGAGTGGCTATACCAATTTACATCCACACCAAAAGTGTATGAGGGTTCCCATTATTCCACATCTTTACCAATATTTATAAACTCAAAATGGATTAAAGACCTAAATATAAGACTGGATACTATAAAATCTACATATCTTCTTTTGTGAATTGTTCAGGTGTTCTGACTTTTTTTCTTTTTTTTTTTTTTTTTTGCTTTTTAGGGCCACACCACCAGCACATGGAAGTTCCCAGGATAGGGGTTGAATTGGAGCTGCAGCTGCTGGCCTACACCACAGCCATAGCAATGCCAGATCTCTGAGCCTCATCTGCAACCTACACCTCAGTTCACAGCAACACCAGATCCTTAACCCACTGAGTGAAGCCAGGGATCAAACCTACCTCCTCATGGATACTAGTTGGGTTAATTACCACTGAACCACAATGGGAACTCCATGTTCCCCATTTTTAAATGGGTTATTTGCTTCCTTGTTGTTGAGTTTTAACAGTTTTTTATATATTTTGGATCTAAGTCTCTTATCAGATCTATGTTTTACAAATCATTTCTCCTTGTCTGTGGCTTGTTTTTTCATTCTCTAAAGGTATCTTTCATAGAGCAGAAATTTTCATTTTAATAAAGTCCAACTTAGCAATTTGTGGTTTTGTTGTTGTTGTTGTTATTTTGTTTTTTGCTTTTTAGGGCTGCACCCATGACATATGGAAGTTCCTGGGCTAGGAGTCTAATCAGAGCTACAGCTGCCAGCTTACACCACAGCCAGAGCAATGCCAGATCCAAGTCGTGTCTGTGACCTACACCACAGCTCTCCACAATGCCGGATCCTTAACCCACTGAGTGAGGCCAGGGATCAAACCCACAAACTCATGGTTCCTAGACGGATTCATTTCTGCTGTGCCATAATGGGAACTCCCAGCAATTTGTTCTTTTATGTGTCATGCTTTTAGTGTTACATATGAATACTTATCACTAAAGCCAAAGTCACACAGATTTTATCCTATATTTTCATTTAGAAACTTTATAGTTTTGCATTTACCTTTAGATCTGTGAAAAGTGCATGCTAAGCTGGTATTCCAACACTGCATGGATGCTTTCTATTCAATATTTGAAAATCCTCATTTTTAAAGTCTTTGACCAGTCTATCACAAGGACTGTTTTCTTAATACTTTGTTCTACATGTATCATAAGCTCGAACCATTTTCCTAGCTCCTCTCTCTCTTTTTTTATGTTCATTTATAGCATCTAAAAGCTATAGACCACTTATCATGTGCTAATAACTGCTAGAAGTACTTTCTAAGTAGTAACAATTTTGATTCTTACTAAATCCTATGCATTAATTGCTATTGTTCTTCTCATTTTACCAAGGTAGAAATTGAAGCACAAAGAATTTAAGCAACCTTGCCATGGCTATATATTGAGTTAATGGTAAAGTTAGAGTTTAAACCTAGTCCTTTTTTTCTTAACTAATCTAGTATAATAAAAATTATGCTATGATAACATAATAAAGTAATAACATTTTAAGGTGGCTAATATAAATGATATATAATTTCAAATATAATGATTTAAGATAAACTTTTTCAGTGAATAAATGTGCCAGGTATTAAATATACATTTTCTGTTCATATGCAACGTTCATAAGAATTGACCATATTCTAGAGCATAAAGCAAGTTTCAACAATTTTCTTTCTTTTTTTTTTTTTGGTCTTTTTGTCTTTTGGGGGCTGCACTAGTGGCATATGGAGGTTCCCAGGCTAGGGGTCCAGTCGGAGCTGTAGCTGCTGGCCTACACTGCAGCCACAGCAACATGGGATCTGACCCACATCTGTGACCTACACCACAGCTCATGGCAATGCTGGATCCTTAATCCACCAAATGAGGCCAGGAATTGAACTCACATCCTCATTGATACTAGTCAGGTTTGTTAACCACTGCACCATGACAGGAACTCCAAGTTTCAACAATTTTCAAAGACTCAAATCTTACAGCAATATGTTCTTTGACCACAGTAAATTTAAACTATAACCCTGTAACAAGAAGCTAAATACAAATTTCCCCTTCGGTTTTAACATAAGCACTATACTTCTAAAGAACCCATGGATAATGGAAACAATCACAATGTGGATTATAAGATACCTTAACCTGGATGATGATAGATATATTACTTCTAAAATCTTGTGGAATAGAGTTAAAAGTTTGAATAGAAGGAATTTTAAAACATTAAATATATATTTTAGAAATTGATAAAGCTGAAAATCATTTTTCTAAGCATCTATCACAAGGAGTTATAAAAATAACAAAATTAATCCAAAATCAAGTAAAATAAAACAAAAAGTTAAAGAGCAGATATTGGTGAAACAGAAAACAAAAGAAAAATGACGCTGAAAGCTGTATCTTTGGAGAAATTTATTGAAAGTTCTAGTAAGCTAGTCAGGGGGAGAAAACAGAAAGCACAAATAAAATCAGAAATGAAAAAAATATATCACTACAGAATAAACATACCTTGAAAATATCATAAATTGTGGACTTCATGTCAATTAATTAAAAAGTTAACCTAAAAAATGCAAATTCTTGGATAGCACAGCTTTCCATGCTGGGTACAAGAAGGAATAGAAAATAAGAATAACCTACTAACTACTAAAGGAAATGAAACTGTAATTAAACCATTATCATGAAGAAAACGCCTAGCCCAAAATGTTCCACTAGTGAATTATAAAATATTAAAAGAAGAAATAACACCAATCACAAACTCTTTCTAAGAACAAGAAAACCAGAAACACTACCTAACCCAAACTGTTTTATTAAACCCTGTTGATATCAAAACACTTTAGGAAATTTACATAATAGGACAATTAACAACACAAATAAGATATACAGTAATGAATAACAATACAGCAAATAATACAATCACCACCTCACAAAGTAGAAATTACAGGCAATACAAGTAAGAATAGAACACATTAATAATAGCTAATTTTAGTGCATCTCTCAAAGTGAGGACAAATCAAGTTGACAAAAATAAAGAATTTGGAAGAATTAAACAATAAAACAAATAAAATAGATTTTATAGGTATATATCAAACAATATACTTGAGCAGTAGCAGATATATCTTTTCCTATAGTTCACATAGAATATTTACATAAATCGACAATATATTAGGTCAGAAAGAATGTCTCCATAAATTCCACAAATGAAAAGCCATACAAATTATATTCTCTGATCACAATGCAATAAAGTTAGAAATTTATGACAAAAAAAAAAGAGCCCTGGAGTTCCCGTCATGGCGCCATGGTTAACAAACCCGACTAGGAACCATGAGGCTGCAGGTTAGATCCCTGGCCTTCCTCAGTGGGTTAAAGATCCGGCGTTGCCGTGAGCTGTGGTGTAGGTTGCAGACACGGCTCAGATCCCGCGTTGCTGTGGCTCTGGTGTAGGCTGGTGGCTATGGCTCCGATTAGACCCCTAGCCCGGGAACCTCCACATGCGACAGGAAGCGGCCCTAGAAAAGGCAAAAAGATAAAAAAAAAAAAAAAAAGCCCTTCCAGTTCAAAAATATATAAATGTGTGAGTGAAAATAACTTTTGAGTAAAATATGAAATACAGCCCAAAACTACCTGTTCAAAGGGACAATCAGAATGTATTACAGGAAACGAAATATATACGTTAAAAGGACATGGATTATTTGGAAGAAAGAAATGGAGAAGAGATACTGAACAAATATTAACTGAAAGGAAGTTGATGAGTTATATTAATATTGTATTAAAGTGAATTGAGACAGAATATTGTATTAGAAAAAATGATGAGAGGAATAATTCACCAGAGAGAGTTCAATTTTAATCTTATATGCAGCTGATAAAAAATAGACTATAAAAATATGAAGCAAACTATAGTATTACAAAGAAAAATTGAAAAATCCACAATTATAAAGATTTTAACATATTTCTTTCAGAAATTGATAGATCAAGCAGATGAAAAATGGGTATGAATTTAAAAGATTTGAATATTATTTGGCATGCTTGACTTTAACTGATATGTAAAAGTCATTAAACCCACAAACAATGATTCCATCAATGTGAAGCGTCTTTTATTAAATAGTTATGACCTCTCTTACCACTTTCCTCACTCTTCCCAAGGTGAGACCATTTGATATCTGATTATTGACTTTGTGTAAAGACCTATGTAAGCATTGTCCAGACTTTTACTTTATTTACCTTTTGGGACCCAAAATGTGTCCAGAGGACACACATTTTCTGCTCCTCTGCCCACACAGGGTAAGGACTGCAGTGTTATATTATTGCTTGATCCTGAATGGGGTAAGCATTAGGAAGCTCACTTTGCCCCAGTCATTAGCCATATTCTCCTATGTCATGTTTACCAATATCAGAAGTTATAATTTATTAACGACAATTTTTTCTCTGTATTTTAAGGGAAGAACACATGCTGTATATTGGACCCTCCCAAGATCCTAATAATAACATTGAGAAAATATACAGTGGTTTCAAAACAAATATAATTTACTGAAATACATGACTTTGAACAAGATCACAAAGTCTAGATTTGCTATTATACAAACATTATATTCTAGCTGTACTGGAGTTAACTTAGAAACCAAGTATAAAATGATTTTTTTTTAACTTCCTTATATATCTGGAGCAAAGAAGTAAGAAAATATAGATTTTATGTATCTTATAGGTCATAAAAGAAATATCAATGCAAGTTAGAAAAATATGTAGAATAACTATAAAAAATTTATTCCTGACGGAATGCCACTAACGCAGCATATTGGAAATTTTATATATTTCCTTTTTACATTATAAAAAGAAAGAAAATTTGAAAATCAGTAAATTAATCATCCTATTTCAGGAAGTTAGGAATAGGAAAATCGACTAAACCTAAGCAGATAAAAGAAAGAGGATAATGCAAGAGAATAAATTAACAAAACAGATGAATAAGAAAATTATCCCCAGATAAATAATTCAAATTGAATTCATAATTACACAATATGATATGAAAATTTAAATGTCAACTTTTTGTTTCCAATTAAATCAACATTAGTAAGTATTCCCAGTTTGAAATGTATGTCTTTATATTTGTAATCTTCATTATCAAACATTTTTGCATTACAATACCTGCTTATATTTTACATTAGTGAAGAAAGTATAAGAAAGTTGATTAAAAAAATATATATCCAGATTTCCTTTTGTGGCTCAGAAGTTTAAGAACCTGACTTTTTTCTTTTACTCTAAATATATTTATTTATTTATTTTTTTAATGTAATGATTTTATTTTTTTTTCCATTATACCTGGTTTAGAGTATTCTATCAATTTTGTTTATTGAGCACTATTCACAATAGCCAAGACATGGAAACAACCCAAGTGTCCATTTGACAGATGATTGGATTAGGAAGAAGTGGTATATATACACCATGGAATACTACTCAGCCATAAAAAAGTACAAAATAATGCCATTTGCAGCAACATGGATGGAACTAGAGACTCTCATCCTGAGTGAAGTAAGTCAGAAAGAGAAAGACAAATACCATATGATATCACATATCTGGAATCTAATATATGGCAAAAATGAACCTTTCTACAGAAAAGAACCTGACTCTTATCCATGAGGATGTGGGTTTGATCCCTCGCCTTGGTCAGCAGGTTAAGAATCTGGCATTGTTGTGGCTGTGGCATATGCTGGCAGCTATAGTTCTGACTCAACCCCTAGCCCTGGAATTTCCATATGCCATGAGTGTGGCCCTAAAAACAAAAACAAACAAACAAAAAAAAAAATCTATCCTCTTAGTGTGCTTGTTAGGCTTTCTTGTCCCCTTTCCACCTGGAATTTGAAACCATGAAAATCTCCTTTAGATTGAGTTAAAAATGTTCCAGGGAAAATGAGATTTGAAGCAATTAATTTCCAAAATGAAATAAACTTGACTCTATTTTTACTTTAGGAGTGTAAAGAGAATCATATTGATCTGTTTCCCTATGGAAATATTATATGAAAACAGATCTCCAAACAGAAAACACCAATATCATATATAAAGGCCACACAATGTAAAGATGCACAGTATGTTTTTTTAGATTGGGTCCCCTAAAACAGAACTGAAATGCACGATTGTTTTCTTTCTTTCTTTCTTCCTTCCTTCCTTCCTTTCTTTCTTTCTCTTTCTTTTTCTTTCTTTCTTTCTTTCTTTCTTTTTCTTCTTTCTTTCTTCTTTCTTTCTTTCTTTCTTTCTTTCTTTCTTTCTTTCTTTCTTTCTTTCTTTCTTTCTTTCTTTCTTTCTTTCTTTCTTTCTTTCTCTTCTTCTCCTTCTCCTTCTTCCTCTTCCTCTTCTTCTCCTTCTTCTTCTTGAGTTCATGCTAGGGCTACATGTAAGGTAATGAGGGAAGTGGGATAAGGAAAGAAAAGAGTTAGACAAAGATGTCCTTTTAGATGAAGTTTTGCCTCAATCTGATCCTGTGGGGTCATCTATAATGCAAATTTCACCACAGACTCATGCCGCCCCTGCTTGAGGCAAGAAAGTGAAGCTTTTACAGGCCTATGCCATTAACTAAGTGTTGACCTGGGTAAAGAATATAACATAGGCTCCTCTGCTGGAACTGGCTCCATTCTTTCAAGGCCAAACTTCCAGTTAAGGTTTTAGGTAAAAGCTGTTATCACAGGCAACAGATGGTAAAAGAGATCTCCAGGCCATCAACAAAATCTGCGTAAAAGTTAAAGATAATACAGTAAAGGGAAAACATATTTTTGAAATGTTCAATTTTACAAGAAAAATAATGGAGTTAAGGTGATAATGCAGTAACTCCAGTTTTTACCAATTATATAAGCATACTTTTTTTTTTTTTTTTTGCTTTTCCAGGCCACACCTGAAGTGTATGCAAGTTCCCAGGCTAGGGGTCGAATTGGAGCTGGGAGCTACACCTATCAGCCATAGCCACAGCAACAGTGGGATCCAAGGCACATCTGTGACCTACAACACAGCTCATGGCAATGCTGGGTCCTTAACCTACTGAGAGAGAGCAGGGATATAACCCACATCCTCATGGATAGTAGTCAGATTTGTAACCCACAGAGCCACAGCAGGAACTCCCAGGAATTACTTTTTAATAATGCAAAAGAGGAGTTCCAGCTGTGGCACAGTGGATTAAGGATACTGCATTTTCTCTGGCTGTGCAGATTCGATCCCTGGCCTCTTGCCTGGCACACTAGGTTAAGGATCTGGCTTTGCTGCAACTGATGTGTAGGTGGCAGTTGTGGCTTGGATTCGACCCCTGACCTGGGCATTTCCATTTGCTATACGGTGTGGCTAAAAAAAGAAAGAAAAAGAAAAATAGATTCTTAGATGTTTAATAACCTGCACTTTTCAGAGCGAGATTAAAGCTTTGTTCATAACACCTTCTCAAAATTAGTTATTTAAATCAAGTTTTGTGTAAGTGTAGTGCTGAATGGTAGTGAGAAACAAGGTCTTTCTAGGTCCAACCTAACACTTAGGGAGTTCTCACTCCTCTGAGTGTTCCCATTACTCTCTTAGAGTACTTTTATTCATTTAACCATCCCAAAACACTTCTACAACTCTACTATATGCAACATACTATGATCACTGTGAGAAATATGAGGAAAAAGTAAGAGGGATTATACTGGTTAGGAACTCACAGATCAGTGAAGGAAAAACAACTAAAATGGACTGAATGCCAGAATAGAAATAGGACTAAGTATTACTGGAACAAAGAGAAAAAAAGCCAGAATTCTTAGATATCACATTTCTGAATATCTGTGATATCTGTTATTCACTGTGTCCATCATTGCAGCTTTCTGGTACAGCAGGTCTTTAGGGTGTCTCTTGCTTGGCAATTCTATGAGTGTATGACTCAGTAAATAGGTCTTGTAAGCTGAGAAATTCTAATTCTTTCTTTCACTTCATAATTTTCAAGTTAAATTGACTCCTTTCCCCTCCAGTATTCTGTAACTACTACAGATGATTCTAACTCTATTTGGGTTTCTTAAAAAATACTTGTTCTCTTTCTATGAATATCTCCCTTGAAATGGCATAAAGATACTTCTAGACTAATACCAACTGAAAAACAGACACAAAAAGAACACCTCTATATCAGGTATTTTTTTTGTTTATAAGCAATAGGAAGTTCAATACAAAATAATTTTTAAAAGTAAATGGTATATATGGCGGTGTTGTCAAACCCAAGAAACATGACCAATCTACTAACAGTGAGCATTCCTAGCACTGAGACTATGAATTTGAAATCCCATTTCACATACTAGAAATGTGTACCTGACACAAGTGAGGCCAAACAAACTGAAAAACTCAGATTTTGGAGCAGAGAAAGGTTTATTGCAAGGGTCTTGAAAGAACAGATGGCTTGTGCTCTAAAGACCAGAACTCCACAAGGGTTTCAGGGAAGTTTTTAAAGGAAGAACTAGGGGCAGGGGAGGGCTTCAAAATGTGTAACCTTCCTCTGATTGGTTGGTGGTGAGGTCATAGGGTGGCATTCCAGGAATCTCAATCATAAGCCTTATTCTGGTTCCAAAAATTCTGGGGTCCAGTGCCTGTGTTCAGCCTGAAGTTACCATCCACATCTGGATGGAGGCCTTAGTTCCTTTAGAAGAACTCCGAGAACAGGTATCAGATTGTTATGCACATTCCTGAGGAGGAACCAGGCTCTTATTGTTTCTTTCTGCATTTCCTCCCTTCCCTAATTAGCAACTATTTGAATCTGCCCTTTGGAACTCAGGGAAGGTCTAGAAGGCTGAAAACCTTTTTCCTACAAAGAAAACAGAGGACCTGCAAAGGCTTTTGTGCACAGGAGGGCCTCCCAGTGTCCTGCTTGTTTTCAGGGTTAGAGAGGGTGGGCCGCAGGGTTGGTTAGATCCAGTGATTTATGATGCCATGAGGATTGCAGCTGTAAATTCCTGTAATTATCTCGGCTATTCCATTCTGTTATGTTGGCTTTATTTTCAGGCTGGCTACTTTCATTGTAGCTGAGTGGCTGACAACTGCTCCCAGATTTACATGCTTCATTTTTTTCCTCAAGAGGGAAAGAAGCATGTCTCCTCTAAATATTGAATGAAAGCCCTAGATTCACCTCTGACCATACTCTTGCTGAAACTCAGCCTCTGTCCACCCATCTCAAATAGAAATGCTGAGACAGAGTTTTGGGTGAAGGAGAAAAATATATTTTATTGCTTTGCTAGGCAAAGGAGGATACAGCTGGCTAATGCCTAAAAGACCTTGCCCTCCTTTGGGAGAGAATAGGAGATGGTCTTCTAGTTTGGAAGTGAAAAATAGGGCCACAGATAAGGATCATGGTAGGTGCAAGTTTGCATTCTTCAAAGCTGTTGTTTAGTGGCCCTGTGACTGGTTCTGGTGGTCCTCCTTCTTTGTAGAATGAAGAATGCTTCATCAAGTAGTTAACATCTTCCATTTGCTGGGTTTTAATTCAGAATAACTCAAAGATATTGTTATGTGTATCCCTTGAGGGGGAACCAGGACCCTTCCCAAATCTATACTATTTTTTCTTGACTGCTCCACCCTTGTCTTGTCTCAGCATTCACTCCCTTCCCTGATTTGCAACTGTTTAAACCTACCCTTTGGAACTCAGGGAAAGTCATGGAGGCTGAATCTTATTCCATAAAAACAAGAAATGGGAGACATGAAGGCTTTCATGCCCAGGAACCATACAGGGCCCTGCTTAGTTTCAATACTTCATAGTCATATGCCCACACTAAACAAATGATATTTGAAAAGTAATTAACAAAAAAAATCAAATTCCTTTGCTGGAACTAGGTGTAGGGTTAATCTCACCTAAATCAAACAGCTTCAACAAAATGAAAAGGGATAAAGTGCACATTAAAGCAGTGACCAATCTGCTGAATACAATGTGACATAGTATCTTATACATACTAAGTACTCAACAAATTTGTTTTACTTTATTTAATTTACCTTACAAATCTAAAGCTTTCAACATTAAGGAGAAAACAAATTCATTCAGGGGTTTTTATGCCAGGAAAATAAAAATCTTCAAAGGGAATAAAATCCTTTATAATTATAAAATGCTGCATAAATGCAAACTATGGATTAAAAATTCTGTGATTTGATTTATGAACCTAGTGTTCTTGTGTTTTGATGCCAATTCATTTCAAGTGTAGGAGGAAAAAACATTCTGAAGACAGGTGGCAAAGGGTGGGTGGCATGGTATTTCCCAATGGAACATATTTTTAGTCTCTGATTCTCCACATTACCCATCAGTGTGGAGAATCTTTTTCTGAGTAGGCTTTTTCAATTTCCTTTTCAATCTGTGCCCTTAACCAATACTTTTGCTCCTTATGACATGATATTGAGCTTTGACATTTTGTAGTTCTTGTGTTAAATATTTTATAATATTGTATCATGGTCAGTAGAGTCAAGTGAAGGCTCTGATGCACCATACAAATGCCGGGAAATTCTGTTTTATGTGAGAATGCTTATAATACCATATCGTTACTTAACACTCATTTCCCTGAAGTTTCCTGCTGATTTACTCTGAAATCATTAAGAAAGGAGTAGTCATTAGATTGTACTTTTATTTTCTTTATATAATTGCTTAAATGTGTCACTTATGATTTGCTTAAGGGTAAAATCAAACATAGTAATTTTTCCTGACAACCCAAGTCTGAAAACTTCAAGTCAATGCAAATAGAGTATTTATAACAAATTATTTTAGGCAAGCACCTTCTGAAGAAGATTCAATGAATTTCAGCCTTTAGGAATTTTGAGCTATTAGGAAGTCTGGAATAGCACCAATAAAACACAAACACTTATAGTCAAATCTTATTTCCGATGCTGCTAAATGGGAACTTACAGCTTAACATAATAGGCAATTCAGCATATAAATGTGTCCCATAAAAGCAAGATGTTTGGCAGTTCAAAACAGTAAATGTTAACCTTCGGGCAGGCTGTTACTGAGGTGTTAAAGGCCCCTGAAATTTTAATGAACTTGTTTATACTAAGAATTTCCTGCACTAAGTATCTTGGCTGAGTTTACCCACTCCCAATCTCATTCCAAAAAACAGAAGGAGACATTCAAAAAGTTAGGCCTGAAGTAACTGACCTTTTCATTGGATTTCAGCAAAAGTTTTATTGTCAACCTTTTCCCTTAACTTTTATGTTTATGTCTGTCATCTGTTCTGGTAACTCTCCAAGTACATTTTAGTGGCAGTCTATTCCCCAGGACCAAGAGGAGGAATGAGGACTGAAATATCTCTCTTAACCTGGAGAGCCATTTTCAATGCAAATACATCACAACTTTTTTTTTTTTTTTTTAAGAATCTAAATAATACAGATATGGCTTTATTTCTTTCTCATTTTTCTAAGCAGATTCAGACCATGGTCACATATACCCAAGAGACCTCTGCCAGTTGCTCTAACCCTCAGGAGAGATAGAACTATCTTGACAGTGGAATTCATTGAAAGGGGAACCCAATTTAAATTGACTGAATCAGGTCTCCAGAGGAGATTCTTCCATGTGGATAGAAATTCTTAAAAACTTTATAATACCAAGCAAAAAATGTCCAGACTCTCTGAAGCCATTTATACTGTTGACCAGCCATTTCTCATCAAATTTTGCCTTGTTTATCTGAGTCCTCACTGGCCTATTAGTTCTCTTAATGACATCAAGCAGGACCCTATGGGGCTCCTGGGCACCAAATCCTTTTTGGGTCTCCCATTTCTTGTTTTTAGGAAATGGGCTTCATTCAGCCTCCATGGCCTTCCCTGAGTTTTAAGGAAGTGGATGCAAAGACAAGGGAGGAACAGTCAAGAAACAATAGTACAGATTTGGGGCAGGATCCTCGTTCCCTCTCAAGGGATACACATAATGATGTAGGCATCTTATACACCTAAAAGAAAAGTTATATTCCTTATGCTCCTTTTAGAAATGAATAGTTTAAAAATTGAACAGCTTGGAGCCCTTGTGCTTCTCCCTCATTTGACCACACCCTAAACACAATCACCTGTAAACTAAAGAATAGGGACCCTGAGCACAATTGACTATGGGTTAAAGATTATTAGCACATGTGTTTTAGGAACATTCTCAGTTATAATATCTGATCAATATGTCCTTTTCACAAGTACTGTTATTCTAGGCAATAATTCAGAAGACCATGACCAGGGTAATTCCGAGATCTTCTGATGCCATCTTTGATGACTAAGATTCCCCTGAAGAAAGAAGTGTACATTTTTGCCCTAACACTGATTTTTATCCAGAACCCTGTTTTTCACCTTTTTACTATAAAACTACCTGCAATTCCTCCCTGAAAGAGGGCACAGTCTTTAGGGCATTAGCCTGCTGTGGCCTCCTTTGCCTGGTAAAGTAATAAAAGCTATTTTTTTCTCCTTCACCCAAAACTCTTTCTCCACATTTCTATTTGGCAATAGTAGACAGAGACTGAGTTTCAGCAACATTAACAATCTTACTAATCTTTTTCTCTATCTTTAGCTGGCTCCTCTTATCTTAAATTTAGACATTCTCTCAATTTTGCCCTAGTCCCTCTTTGCCTTTGTTTTTTCTTTCTTTGTCTTTATTTATTCCATTTTCTCCCAGAGTTTCAGTTATACATATCAAAATTGACCCCCCCCAAAATATGCGTATTAACCCTCACTTGAGTTCAGATATAATCTTCAGCTTTCACTGCTTCTCACTACTTATATAGGTTATTACTAAATTTAATTATTCCAAAACTTCACATACCACTTTTCTTTGAAAGACAGCATTATGAGAAAACCATGAGCCGCAAATGATGTCATTTCTGCTAAAGCCCATGATACCAAACCTAGATTTAACGCCTGATCTAATTGCAGTTTTTCCCTCTCCCAGAAATGTAATCTTAATGGACCAGTCTGGAATTTTCTGTCATCTACCAGTAAGGTCATCTGTCACATGCTTCTCCATCCCCCAGAGGAAGAAGAAGCAATCTGCATGATGAATCCCTTTCTTTCCTTCCATTTCCCCCCAAAAAAGATGTACTAGCCTAAAAATAACCCTTTCTTTCATTTTGTTTATACCATCTTGTCCCACCCTCTTTCTGACTATAACAATTTCCCATTTCTAACTCAGAAATCTCTTAGAGTTGCTAGATGTGATGTTTCCCAACTCTTGAATCATTAATACAGCCAATTAGATCTTCACATCTTAAGATTTAATAAATTGAAATATATATATATATATTTGCCTTTTATGGCTGCACTCATGGCATATGGAGGTTCCTAGACTAGGGGTCAAATTGGAGCTGTAGCTGCTGGCCTACACCACAACAGCAATGCAGGATCTGAGCCACATCTGTGACCTACAACCCAGGTTATAGCAACACAGGATCCTTAACCCACTGAGCAAGGCCAGGTATCAAACCCACAACCTCATGGATGCTAGTCAGATTTGTTAACTGCTGAGGCATGACAGGAACTCCTCTTTTTTTTTGAATTTTATGTTTTTTAAACACTAGTAAATAATAAGAAAATAACTGCTATTGTTCTATGCTTTATGTAAAATAAAGCATTAAACTATTACAACATTTTGAAGAAGGTACTATTTTTACCATCATTCCCATTTTACAGATAAGGAAACTGAGGCAAAGAAATTTTCAATGACTACCTATGGCCATACAGCTGGTAAATAGTAGAGTCAGGATTTGAACTTGAAAAATCTAACACTAGGGTCCTTGTTCTTAACTACTGTTTTGTTGTATTGCATGATTTCCCTTACCAGTTTCTACTGATTTTACCTCTGTTCCCCTCACATCAAACCTTGTAATCATTTTTTACTTTTTCTTATCACTCCCTAGCTCTCTTCTCATATCAGATCTATTCCTAAATGAGCAAGTCTTGTATTTCTCCACTTCAGGTTTGTTTTTATTTTATGTTAGAGAGTGAACTCAGTTTATTTGCCTGATTCCAGCCTTTCTCCATTCAAATTCAGGAGTGGGGAGATTAATTTTCCTACAGCACAGCTCTAATAGAGTTTCTAATAGTTTCTTTCTACTTAAGAAAAAAGAAAAACAGGAACAAAACAGACTCCTCAAGCTGAAATTCATAGCATCCCCAAAATGTGGCTCCAACCTGCATTTCTAAGCATATTTATTATGTTTCCAGTGCATGAGATCCATGCTTCAGCCATGTTGGACTGCTCATTCCTGTTTTTGGTAACCTCCTCATCTAATTCTATCCCTAATTTCATAGGTGTTAATTTTGTAGTCTTTATACACAACAAATATAACCTGTCTGTTAGAACTACCTTTCCTAATTACAACTCAGCTGCTAGCACTATTAAGCTCCAATACATAGGCTCAATCCTGTCCATTTTAGGGGCCGGAACAAAACAATCCTATTGATATATGAAGATTGCTATTTTGTGGTAAAAATATAAACAGACAATAACTAACTATGAAAAGAGATATGAATGGCCATTAACAGATAAAATATCCAGTATTGTTTGTGGTAAAAATTAATATTGAGGGAGTTCCCATCATGGCTCAGCAGTAACAAACTTGACTAGTATCCATGAGGATGCAGATTTGATCCCTGGCATCACTCAGGGGTTAAATGATCTGGCATTGCCATGAGCTGTGGTGAAGTTCACAGATATGGCTTGGATCTGGCATTTCTGTGGCTGTGGTATAGGCTAATAGCTATATCTCTAATTCATCCCCTAGCCCGGGAACTTCCATATGCCACAGGAGCAACCCTAAAAGAAAAAATATATATATTAATATTGAAACCATAGCCAACATTATATGAGATGGTCAGCTTCATAAACTTGTGATGGGAATTATATATATATTTTTTAATGTGTCACTACAAATTTTATTCAGAAACACATCTTTGTTGCCTTTGTTGTTTAAAAAAAATTCCCATTAAGAGCTAGTCTGATCAATCAACTACACTTTCTAGCAGACAGAGTAAAATGGGTTGGGACATAAGAATATATGCACAATATTCATTTAATATTCACTTGTCAGTGTCAGGCACTGTGTTAGACACCAGAGATATAAACTACAACATTATTTATATAACATTATATTATAAACATTTACATACTACTTTCAAAGCACCATATGGATATACCAAAATTTATTTATTTAACATTGCACTAATATTGGACCTTAGAGTTACCACAATATAATTCATACATATATTTACATACATTTTGTGTATTTCCTGATTACATACACAAAATATTCTCCTATAATAAGATAAACCACAACAAAGCATTTTAAAATATAATTTTAATATCAAAAGGTTTTTTGGTATATTTTTGTGTCAATAAATATAACCATAAAAATAAAGAGTACAGGGTATTTTATTTGTATACCTTGATACAAATATGGTTCTCATCATTTTGCAACCTTTCCTTTTCAATTTTCAATATATCTTAAAGAGCTTTCTATCTCCACACATATAAATCTGAATAATTCCAATAGAATGGATATGCCATATTTAACTTAGTGATTGTTATTGTAATTAATATATTTTTTATTTGTTTTCCATTATAGGCTTTTGTTTTAAATTGATCAATTGTTTTCTCCAAATGTTGTGTCCATTTAAATTCCTTCATAGAAGGTCAGCTGTACAGCAGCAATGTTCAAGAGGGCAATGGTCCAGTCAAATTATTGTGCAAGTGAGAGCCTCTCTCTCCATATTTGGTACCAAGATAGTATGCATACTCAGATTTTAGAAGGATGTTGACTAAAAATTCAACAGTGATTTTTTTTTTATGGGTTGGGAACATAAGAATATTTTACATATCACACCATGCTCATACTTCTTCCACAAATGGCTGTTTGTTGAGGTAGAATGACTAAAAGTTCCCCAAATATGTCCATGTTGTAATTCCTAGAACTGGTGTGTATGCTAACTATGTGGCAAAAGGGACTATACAGAAGTAGTTAAGGTTAGGATATTAAGGTAAAGAAATTATCCCAAATTATCTGGGTGGGCCCCACCTAATCAAATGGATTTTTAAAAGGAGATAACATGAGTTTCTATTGCTGCTCAGTGGAAACGAACCTGACTGGTATCCATGAGGATTCTGGTTCCATCTCTGGCCCTGCTCAATGTGTTAAGGATCCTGTTTGTCATGAGATGTGGTGTAGGTCACAGATGTGGCTAGTATCTAGCATTGCTGTGGCTGAGGGTAGGCCAGCAGCTGCAGCTGTGATTCGACGCCTGGCCTGGGAACTTCCATATGCCACACATGCGGCCCTAAAAAAATTAAATGATATAAAATAAATAAACAAAAGGAAAGAACACTTCCCACCTGTGTTCAAAGGGAGATGTGCAATAATACAAGATTTGACATTAATGGTTTTTAATATGGGAGAGGGGGAGCACACATCAAGGAAGTGAATAACCTTCAGAACCTGGAAGAGAGTTCTCTCCTAGAGCCTCTGGAAAGGAATGCAACCTTGCTGACACCTTGATTTCAGTTGAGTGAGATCCATGTTAGATTTATGACTCATAGAACTATAAGATGATAAATTTGTGTTATTTTAAGCTAGTAAGTTTGTGGTTATTTGTTATGGCTGCAATAGGAAAAATATATTTGTTGAATATAAATTCAAAGTATAGATACACAAAAAGAAATAAAAAATCAATTTTAATTTCACACTCAGATATAACTACCATTATATATCTATGTGTGTGTGTATATGTTATACACATATGTGTATATGTATAAAGCATTTTCCTTTATAAATATAATATATAATATATAACATAAATAATACCTGGTCCAAGCTACCATTAGATCTCACTTGAATTGTATTTTGATAATCTCTAAATTTTCTCCCTGCATCCATATTTGCCCTGCTTGTATATTCACCATAGAGCAGACAGAATTATCCTTTACAAATATATATCAGTCATCATATAAAGATATCCTCTTTCTTTCAGAATAAAAGATAAATTCCTGGAGTTCCCATCATGTCCCAGCGGTTAATGAACTGGACTAGTATCCATGAGGTCGCAGGTTCAATCTCAGGCCTTGCTCAGTGAGTTAAGGATCCAGTGTTTCCGTGAGCTATAGTGTAGGTCATAGATGAGATTCGGATGTGGCATTGCTGTGGCTGTGTCATAGGTCATCCACTATAGCTCCTATTTGACCCCTAGCTGGGGAACTTCTATATGTCATGGGTGTAGCCCTAAAAAAGAAAAAAAAATAATAATAACAAAAACAGCTAAATTCCTCACAGTTGTTTCTTAGTCTCTAGAAAGATGTGGCCCTTGGCTGCTTCTCTGATCTCATTTCCTATTGCTATTTGTCTCAGTCATTCCACTCCAGCCATAATAACCTCCATGTGTTTTTTTTTTTTCCCCAATACCAATCATGTTCATAAAACTGGACCTTTCCATTCTCTGATTCTTTTGCCTAGGACATTTTTCCTAAAGAGGTCTTTATGGTTCTATTTCATTCCCCTTAGGCTCCTACTCAAACATCATCTAGTCCAGTAGCTGTCCATGACCTCCCTCTATAAAATAACACTATTTTCCCCATATTATCTATCCCCTTACCCTGCTTTATTTCTCATAGTGGCAGACCGTGTTAAAAGAATAGTGTTCCAATGCATTTCAAAATGATTGTTTTTCTACTCCTCCTGCCAGAAGCACAAAGGAATTTTCCCTCTAATATTTACTATGAAAAACTGGTGGAGCTCCTAGAAGTAAATACTACAAAAATTTGGGGCCCCACCTCTAATGACTCAGTCCCCTTGAATTTTTCACTCTCAGAGTGTCCACTGAGCCTCCAGCAACTCATCAATTACAGTACAGGTTTTCTACCCCAGCACTGTTTTCCTTTTTGACTTCAGGTCGTGAGCCTCTGTGTTGATAAGCTGTGACTCCTTGTATTCACTTGTCTGTCTCTCCTATTTAGGGAGCAGCAGTTTGCCCTGTGTCCTACTTTTGCTTATAGATACAAGAAGAGTTATTGATTTTTCAGGCTGTTAGCCCAGAGGGTCAACTTCTAAGTGCCTTACATGTGGAGCTGGAAATCAGAAGTCAATAAAGTGTTTTGAAATCCAAGCCAATTGCTTTATATTTCAATATCTTCTTCTGTGAGTTTTTTAAAAAATTGTCTTTCAAAAAAAAATTGTCTTTCAATAACATGAAATTGATCAAGAATTTATTTTTTTCACAGAGAGTACATGGGTTAAACAATCTTTAGTGTATGTATTTCCAATAAGCCCTTTTGGATATCTTCACACATGAGTGAGGACTTATTGGGGTATAAAATTCAAGTGTGATAACTTTCACTCATCAAAACTCTGTAAACCTTGTTTTGTGAATCAAATATTTTTATCATTTTTAAATGATCTATTTGTATAATTTTATAACAATGCTATACTGTTTTGATGATAATGGCTTTATGATACATTTAATAGCATTTTTAATTATTTTATTGAATATACTAGAGCATGTATTATGTTATATAATCTTTTAAATTATTTTAAACCAAATTTAAAAATTCCAGCCACAAACAATTTTATTCTAAATGAAAAAGCATTAAATTTGTAAAGTAATTATCAGAATTAATATTTTCATTGTATTTACTTCCCTTGTAAAAACATGGCACTCTTTTCTTTTTGTCTGATATGATTTTGTGTTCTTCAATTTTATTTTTTGTTAACATTTTTATTGAGATACAATTCACATCCCATACAACTTATCCATTTAAGTTACAATTTAATGACTTTTAGTATATTCACAGGGTTGTGCAACCACTACCACAATCAATTTTAGAATATTTTATTTATCTCCCAAAGAAGCATTATACACTTTAGCTACCTTCCTACAATCCTCCCATCTACCCTAGACTCAGGGAACCATTAATACTCTGTCTCTATGGGTTTACCTATTTTTGTTATTCAATATAAATGGAATTATATGATGTATGTTCTTTTGTGACAGTTTTTTTTTTCCTCTTAATATAATGTTTTCAATGTTCAAAGGAGTTGTAGTATGTATCAGTATTTCATTTTTTTCATTGCTGAACAATATTCCATTGTATAGACATGCCACAATTTCGTTATACATTCATCATTTGTTGGATGTTTGGACTGTTTTCACTTTTTGGTTATTATGAATATTATGACATCCATGCGAAAATTTTCATGTGGTCATATGTTATCGTCTTTCTTGAGTACATAACTAGGAGAAAAATTGTTGAGCCATATGGTAAATCTATGTTTACACTTTTGAAGAACTGCCAGACTGCCAAAGTGTCTGCATCATTTTATCATTTTACATTCCCACCAGGAGTACATAAGGGTTCTAATTTTTCCACATCCTTGTCAACACTTCGTTTTTTTTTTTTTTGGCTGTGCCCACAGTATGTGGAAGTTCCCAGGCCAGAGATTGAATCCACAACACAGCAGGGACCTGAGCCACAGCAGCGACAATGCCAGATCCTTAACCTGGGAATTCCCAACACTTTTTCCTTTTTTTCTTCTTTTTATGTTTGCACCTGTGGCACATGGAAGTTCCCAGGCAAGGGGTCAAATTGGAGGTGCAGCAGAGGCCTATACCACAGCCATGACAACACTAGATCTGAGCTGCATCTGTGAGCTATGCTGCAGTCTGTGGCAATGCTGGATCCTTAACTGACTGAGCAAGGCCAGGGGTTGTACCTGCATTCTCACAGTGTTAGGTTCTTAACACACTGAGCCACTGAGCCACATAGGAACTCCTATTTTTTTTATTATAGCAATTCTATTGGTTGTGAAGTGGTTTTGATTTGCATTATCCTAGTAATTATTGATATTGAGAATCAATAGGTTGCCTTTTTGGATTTTTTCATGATTTCCTTTGCTGTGCAAAAGCTTATAAGTTTGATTAGGTCCCATTGGTTTATTTTTGTTTTATTTCTGTTGCCTTGGGAGACTGACCTATGAAAACATTTGTCCAGTTGATGTCAGAAAATGTTTTACCTATGTTCTCTTCTAGGAGTTTTAAGGTGTCTTATCTTATGTTTATATCTTTAAGCCATGTCAAGTTTATTTTTATGCATGGAGTGAGGGTGTGTTCTAGTTTCACTTATTTACATGCAACTGTCCAGTTTTCCCAGCACCACTTTCTGAAGAGATTTTTTTCCCATTTTATATACTTGCCTCCTTGGTCAAAGATAATTGAAGTAAAATTGTCAGTATATGCAGATGAAATGATACTATAAATAGAAAACCCTAAGATTCCACACAAAAACTACTTGAACTGATCAATGAATTGATCAAAGTAGCAGGATACAAGATTAACAATCAGATATTGGCTGCATTTCTGTATACTGACAATTCAATGTTAGAAAGGAAGAAAAAAATACAATAATTTAAAATAACACCCCCCAAAATTAAATACAGAGGAATAAACCTGACCAAGGAGGTGAAAGTCTTATATGCAGAGAACTACAAAACATTAATCAAGGAATTTAAAGAGGATTCAAAGAAATGGAAAGATATTTCGTGTTCCTGAATTGGAAGAATTATACTGTTAAAATGGCCGTACTATCCAAAGCAATTTACAGATTTAATGCAATCCCTATCAAATACCCCATGACATTTTTTCACAGAACTAGAACAAATAATCAAAAAATTTATATGGAACCATGAAAGACCCAGAATTGCCAAAGGAATCCAGAGGGGGAAAAAACCAATTAGGAGGCAGAACTGTCCCAGACCTCAGACAATATTACAAAGCTACAGTGATCAAGACAATATGGTACTGGTTCAAAAATAGACATACAGAGGAATGGAGCAGAATAGAGAGCCCTGAAATAAATCCATACATCTATGGTCAATTAATCTCTGTATTTATTGAAGCCACTGAACCACAGCCCAGATTCTCATTGTATTTTTGTTTGTTTAGCCCTGCCACACTTCCAGGTATAAGATTTGTCTATATAGATGCTCCATAAATTATTTACCATTATTTAGATTGACCTATGGTTGTGATAGATTTCCCATACCTATGGAAATTTCATTCAACAAACTATTCTAGTAAGAACATGACGACTGCATGATTGAACTTTATACAGTGATGTTCTACATATTTATTTGCAATAATCAGCTCATTGTAGCTTATTCAGATGAAGGGCATACGAAAAATGTTTATTGAATGGGTTTCTAACTGCATTTTTCCTGAAACAAATTTCTTCATTATTGGTTGCTGACTATTCTCACTCTCATTGTTATTATTCCTTCCTAATGTGCAAATTTTCCTATCTTTGGTTAGTGTGAACCTCTTCAAGTTGACTTTTGACGGTTTATTTTTTGACATGATCCTAATAGTTTTTGATAGTTTACTAGCTTTCAAACATGAAATCCTAAGGTCATTTTGTACATTTCCTAATCCATACTGGAAATAGCTATTTCTCTAAGAATCTCTTCTTTTAGTAGAACATGATAATTATAGACTACTCTCTTGATGCTAGGAGTCCTCACTGAAAGTGAGTTGGTTGTTTCTTCCATTTCACTACATAAGACCTTTATACAATATTAAATAACAGGTCTGAAAAATGATGAACTTTGTTTTGTCTCTGAATTTAATGGTAATGTTTTAAAGTGGTAGCATTAATTAGGTAAAATGCTTGCTGCCTATTTCTTTTTTTTTTGTCTTTTTGCTATTTCTTGGGCCAGGCTAGGGGTCCAATCGGAGCTGTAGCCACCGGCCTTCACCAGAGCCACAGCAATGCGGGATCCGAGCCTCCTCTGCAACCTACACCACAGCTCACGGCAACGCTGGATCATTAACCCACTGAGCAAGGGCAGGGATTGAACCGGCAACCTCATGGTTCCTAGTGGGATTTGTTAACCACTGTGCCACGATGGGAACTCCATTGCCTTTGTCAGGTTAATGGAGTTCCTTGCATACACATTTTGGTAGATAACCTTTATCAGATTAGTCGAAGTTGCTTTCTGTGTTTATGTTGCGGAAACAAATTTTTACCTTGAATATGTATCAAATCTTAACTGAATGCTTATATCTATTATTACAATCATAGATTCTTCAGAAATCACTTTATATGCTTTATTGGATTAATATATTTTCTGACCTTAAAAGATCTTTGCTTTTTGGAAAAAAACTTTGATAAATATATTTTAACCTGCTGGAAAATTATATTTCTTCATCTTTTGTGTAGAATTTTCATATCTATATTCATAATTGACATTTGCCTATAATTGTCTTTCTTATACTAATTTTCCTCCCAAATATATTAGAGATGTATTTTTCTACTTCTGAAATTTTTTTTAATATGGGGATTATTATTCTTTTTTGTCTAGTAAAAATAATCTGGAAATTTTATGTTTGTGCTTTCAATTATTGATTCAATTCTATTTATCTTGTTTCATTTTTGGTCAAGTTTACTAATTTGTTTTTTGAGATTTTCATCTCATTTCATTTCAAATATTGGATAAATTTGTTCCTAGTAGTATCTAATGAACTATTTTTTTTTTTTTTAGGTCCACCTCCAGTGGCATATGGAGGTTCCCAGGATGGGGGTCAAATCAGAGCTACAGCTCCCAGCCTACACCACAGCCCAGAGCAGGATCTGAGCCATGCTATGGCCTACACCACAACCCAGAGCAACTCTGGATCCTTAACCCACTGAGCGAGGCCAGGGATCAAACCCACAACCTCATGATTACTGGTTGGATTCTTTTCCGCTGTGCCACAATGGGAACTCCTCTAATGAACTTTTGATATCTATACTGCCCTTCCCATTACACTCCCCTTTTTTCTTTAATTTTATGTATTTATATCTTCTATTTCTTAATTATTGGTGTCTATTTTTAATATTTTCAAAGAACAAGGTTTTTCTTTGTTGATATTTATTTTAAATTAATTATTATTTTTACCTTTGTTGTTTTTCTTTTTCTTCTCTATTTACATCTAGTTTCCATATTTATGTTTAGCTCTAAGTTGAATGTTTTAATCATGTATTTTCAAAATTTCTCTTTTTTAAAAAATTTAATTTGTCTATAAATTGTCCTCTAAATAGCAATTTAGTGGATCCACTAGATTTTTTGTGGTGCTAATTAGCATTCAGATCTAAATATTGTGTAATTTCTAACATAATTTCCCCTTTAATTCATTATTTATTTATAAGGGCATTTTAAAGTTTCCAAATATTTTTCAACTATCATCATATTTTGTTTATTTGCATTGTGGTCAGAGGATGTTATTTGTATTATGAAAATTTTATAACTTGTACTTCCTTTGGACAATTATGTGTTTTCATTCATGATCCCTGTGTACTGTAGTTGAAATATCTATTCTGTATTTGGAAGGTCTGAATATATATACATGTATTCTTTTTCATATTTCCTTCCATTATAGTTTATTACAAAATATTGTATATAGTTCCCTTTGGTACACAGTAGTTCCTTGTTATTTATCTATTTTATATATAGTAGTTTTGTAATTTGTACCTGCTAATCCCAAACTCCTAATTTATCCCTCTCTTCCCTCGCTTTTCCCTTTTATAATAATTAATTAATTTGTTTTTGAAGTTAGTACATATGTTTCCCTTTTTTTTTTTTCCTTTTTATAGTCTAACCTGAGGCATATGGAAGTTCCCCAGCTAGTGGTCAAATTGGAGCCACAGCTATAAGCTTACACCATAGCCAGAGCAACACAGGATCTGAATCATATCTGCAACTGATGCTACAGCTTATGGAAACACCAGACCCTTAGCCCACTGAAAAAAGCCAGGGATCAAGCCAAATCCTCACAGACACCATGTCAGTTTCTTAACCCACTGAGCCACAATGGGAACTTGTCCGTTTCTGTTTTGTAAATAGGCTCATTTGTATCATATTTTAGATCCTACATATAAGTGATATCATATTATATTCATCTTTTTCTGTCTGACTTGTTTCACTTAGTATGATAATCCATCCATGTTGCTGCAAATGGCATTATTTCATTCTTTTTTATGGCTGAGTAATATTCATATATATATATATATACACACACACACCACATCTTCTTTATCCATTCATTGGTTGATAGATATTTATGTTGCTTCCATGTCCTGGCTATTGTAAATATTTCTACAGTGAACATTGGTATGTATGTATCTCCTCAAATTGGAGTTTTCTCCAGATATGTACCCAGGAATGGGATTGATGGATCAAATGATAAGTCCATTTTTATTTTTTTGAGGAACCTCCATACTGATTTTCATACTGGCTGCACCAATTTACATTCCAATCAGCAATGTAGGAGAGTTCCCTTTTCTCCACACCCTCCCCAGCATTTATTGTTTGTAGATTTTTTTTTTTTTTGATCAGGGCTATTCTGACTGGTATGAGGTGATAGTTCATTGTAGCTTTGATTTGCATTTCTCTAACATTAGTGATGCTGAGCATCCTTTCATGTGCCTACATCTGTATGTGATTTTTGAAATGTCTCTTTAGGTCTTCTACCCATTTTTTTTAATATTTTAAATTAAAAAAAAATTTAGCCATGCCTGTGGCATGAAGAATTTCCCAGGCCAGGCTGCACCACAGCAGTGACCCAAGCCGCTGCAGTGACAATGCTGGTTTCTTAACCTGCTGAGCCACAAGATAACTCCTCTGTCCATTTTTTAATTAGGTTGCTTTTTGTTGTTGTTGTTACTGAGTTGTACAAGCTGTTTGTGTATCTTGGAAATTAAGTGCTTGTCCCTCGCATCATTTGCAAATATTTTCTCCCAGTCTGTTGTTCATGGTCTCCTTTGCTGTGCAAAATTTTATAAATTTGGTTAGATCGCATTTGTTTATTTTTGCTTTTATTTCTATTGCCTTGAGAGACTGACCTAAGAAAGCAATGCCACAATTTATGTTAGAGAATGTTTTGCCTACATTCCCTTCTAGGAGTTTTATGGTACCATGTCATGTATTTAAGTCTTTGGTCTATTTTGAGTTTATTTTGTGTACTATATAGGGAATGTTCTAACTTCATTGATTTCCATGTGATTGTACAGTTTTCCCAACACCACTTGCTGAAGAAACTGTCTTTTTGCCATTGTATATTCTTGCCTTTTTTGTAATTGACCATAGTTGTGTGGGTAAGCCAATGCCCTTTTGTCCTATGACAAATATGTTTTCAATTCATTATCTCACATTAAGATAAATGTATCTATACCTGCTTAAACTGTTACCAATTCAATAATATTTATATGTTAATAAAAATCAAACCCCAATGTTTAGAGGTAAAAATATGGAATTTGAAGCATTATCCCCTATAAGCCTTAATCTTTGAATTATTTTATTCAAAGTCATCACTTACAAAGTTTAGAGACAAAACCATCCCTCTGAAATGAAAGGGCATCTTCAATTGCCATTAAAATTCTTCTTTCTGTACTCTGTTTTTGGTTGCTTCATATTTCATCACCAAAGATTACTTCTTTTGCCTTCCATTATCAATTCCATATAAAATATCTCTCTTTACAGAACTATAAAAAAATAATAAACAGTAACCCCTCTTAAATAGAAGATGAGAATGGGGAGGATAGCAGAGCCCAAGAAGAAGAAGACTCCTCTTCTTTCCTGGCAACAACTTAGCCAATGCAAAGCCATAGATTCTTTGCCTACTCTAACCCTCTTAGCTTCCTTTTTTCCTCCATAAAAGCTTTTCTCCCTTGATATATGGGGACTTGCACGTGGCTTACCATGAATTGCAATTCTTAGCTAATCCTGAATAAACACATTTTGCTGGAGGAATAACTGGCAGTCTACTTGTTTTAGGTCAACCAAATTGAGGAGCTTAGTTTCTGGGTTAGTAGGTAAATATGTATTATAGGTATTTACTATAGATGAGCCTATATTATTACCGTTTGCTCATGGAAGTTGCAGAAAAGCTGTTGAGGAGAATAAGAATATTATATGTAGTCTAATTTAGTGAGTACCAGCTTGGGTATTGAAATTAGACAGACCTAGATGAAAGGTACAAGCATTTCTCAGCAATAGTGTGGGCTCAGTTCCAAACTACTACAATAAAAGGAATATCAGAGTAAAGTGAGTAATATGAACTTTTTTGCTTCCCAATACACACAAAAGTAATGTTTACACTGTACTGTAGTCTATACTAAGTATGAAATGGCATTATGTCCTTAAAAAAATGTACATACCTTATATTAAAAATGGTTTGTTGTTAAAAGACGCTAACCACCATCTGAGCCTTAAGCAAACCATAATGTCTTGGCTGGTGTAGGGTCTTGTCTCCATATTAATAGCTATTGACTGATTACAGTGGTGGTTGTTGAGGTTGGAGAGGCTGTGGCAATTTCTTAAAATAAGACAACACTGAACTTTGCTGCCCCGATCAACTCTTCCTTTCACAAACAATTTCTATGTATCATGCCACATTGTTTGATAGGATTTTATTCACAGAAGAACTTCTTTAAAAATTGGACTCACTCCTCTCAAACCCTGCTGCTACTTTCCACTAAGTTTACATAATATTCTAAATCCTTTGTTGTCATTTCAGTCATCTTCATTGGCATCTTCACCTGTAGTAGATTCCACTTCCAGAAACCACTTTCTTTGTTACATAAGAAGCAACTCCTCATCTGTTAAAGTTTTATAACAAATATAGATAAGACATTGAAAGTTAGCAATATGTGGCACAGAAATATGAATTGAGGAAATACTGTTGGAAAAATTGTGCCAATTGACCTGCAACACACCTTAAATTTGTAACCAAAAAAAAAAAAAAACCTTCAGTATCTTCACAGTGCAATAACATATCCTTTTTAGAGGTATGATGTTGAGCAAATCTTTTTAACACTCTTATCTCATAGGAGTGTTAAATAAAATAATGTATGCAAAGTACTGGGCAAATAGTTAGAACACAGTAAATGTTAACCAAAACAAAACAAAAAAATGATTCCAATGAAAACTGTAGAGTGCACCTGGATTTTGTAGTATTAGATTGGGTCTTTAATCACTTGAACTTTATTTTCCATAGCTAAAATAATTTATTTGTAAACTATGTATTCTTTCAGATGAAAAAATTAAGTAATGTCTACAATACCTCAGACCCTCAAGCAAAATTCCCGTGATTTTATGAGCTTGAATTTTTCATATAAACTCTGTGTCAGAACTCTGCCAATTGTGAAGTTACATGCTGGCCTTCTTGGTTCAGTTTTGCATTCTTGTTCATATATTCAATAAATAACAATTTATCTAATATTTACTCTGTCCCATGACTGTATGATTTGTGACTACTAAAAAGTTGCCCCTGCTTTCAAGGTATGCGCAGGTTTAGTAGAGAAGGCAGATGAGTAAACAACTAATGATAACAAAATTTATGTGTATGCAAATAACTTGTTATAGAAAGTGCAAGTGACAAATATAAAAGATTTTGACCCAAGTCATGATAATAATTAGTGTGGGATAGTAAGATTCATAAACTTTGTCTTATGTACGGTAGTAGGATGATAGAGCAAGACATAGGGAGAAGGGTGCCAACTTGACCTCTTACCCACATGGAATATGACAGAGCCAGACTATTTTGTCACTATTAGCTGTGTGATTATAAGCCCTACTTTCCCTTCTGTAAATTGGGAGAATACAATTTTCATTTTAATAGACTTATTCTTTCACCAAACAAATATTTATTAAATCCATATTCTGCTAGGTGGTGTGGTAGGTGGTAGATTAAATAATACACTTGATATGTAGCAGGCCCTGTATAAAAGACAATGATATAAGCAGGACCTTGAGTGGTAATAATCAGCTAACAATAATAATAGTTATAATTTATTGAATATTATCTATGTGATTAGTTGCATCACTTTTGGATACTGACAATGACCAATGGAAATAGTTAGATGTATTTGAAGTGCTAGTCTAGTATTTACCTTCATTATTTGGAAATATTTCCCACAATTCCCAGTATCAATGTTAATAATAGTATTCATAATATTATTATAAAAATTATAGAAGCTGTATATTATATTTAACTACATTCTTATGGATTAATATAAATTCAATATTAACCATATTAATGCTATTTGATACATTAAATAATATAATGTTTATATTATAAGTATTAATATTTCCCTTATATAAGTGAGTTAACAGAAAAGTGAGCCTTTCTCCCTAAAGAAATACTGCTTTGCTGAAGCTGATCCTGACATTTCTTCTAATGGAACATGTTGCTTTTGATAAAATTTTTAGCCTCTTAACTAAAGACATAAATTTAAATCTATTTTTTTTTAGGGCTACAGTTGCAGCATATAGATGTTCCTGAGCTAATGGTTGAATCAGAGCTATAGCTATCAGCCTACACCACTGCCACAGCAATGCCAGATCTGAGCCACATCTGTGACCTACACCACAGCTCATGACAACTCCTGATCCTTAACCCACTGAGTGAGGCCAAGGATTGAACCCATATACTCATAGATACTAGTCAGGTTCATTTCCTCTGAGCCATAATTGGAACTCTTCAAGTCTGAAATTTAATTTCATTTTAAGGAGCATAATATTTGGGATAGTTGTTAGTGGTTGCAGATTCCTACCCAATTTCCCTGAATTTGTCATTTAAATGGATAATCTGGAGGAAAAGGAACTGGAAAATATTATAACCCTATCTAGCATTTTCATTGTTTTTAGCCAATATTGTATACTTTATTGGTCTGTTCACTTTTCTACATATTTTTCAAGTAAGAAATTTTAATTCTAAACATAATAGAGGCTAACATTTTAGAAGGAATTATCTCTTTTTGAAATCCTTATCCTCAAGTATACTGCTACAAATCTTTTCACATGTAAGTAAATCAAAGCTTTTTATACAATATGTATATTTTTTTAAAAATACAAAATTCTGTTTGTGCAAGATATTCACACTGAGTTATATAAAGATAATTTTAGATTATGATTTCAAGATAAATGAAAGAATGTGTCAATATGAAATATTTGCAGAAGCAAAATTAAAGAACTTCCAGGATCTCTGAAGATTTTTCCTTTATTATTAAAACACACTCTACTGGAAATAAATTATTGTCAAAGGTTTTCCGACTTTATTGTGGTTCCTGAAAAATCCATTGCTGTTGAGTGGTTGTAATATTTAAGGAATCTAAATTAAATGATAATACCAGATTACTATTAAATCCCAATTACTATAAAAACAAAAATAATTATCAGAAATCAACTTCATTTACCAAAATTGAAATGTCTTCACATTTATTTGATTATGAATAATAAAAACTTTGTCTGTGAAGAATCTGTTTTAGGCTTTGGGGAATTCATAGTCTCTTTGCCAAGCTACTATTCACCCCTACCACTGTAGTGTTAAGTAACCAGACAAAATACATATACAAATGAGCATGGATGTGTTCTAATAAAACTTTATCAACACTGAAATTTGAATTTCATATAATTTTTGTCATAAAATATTAAAATTTTTTCAAACAATTGGTGTAAAGATATTGCCATGATATATCTATACCTATAAGTGCTGTTGATACAGATATAGATATATAATTTCTGCTCACATTTCATTGGCCAAACCAGGCATGTGACTATACAAAACTTAAGAAATTTGGGAAAATGCAATTCTAATGTGTCCCTGGAAAGGAGTCTGAGATAGGTAGTGTAGAACACTAAGGATTACTGTGAATTATTTATGGGGATATCTGAAGCCAAAATATCAAAGTTAAAAAAGGAAAGTCTCAATGACTTTTTTTTCTTTTTAAGGCCACACCTGCAGCATGTGGAAGATCCTGGGCAAGGGATCTAATCAGAGCTGCAGCTGGGGCCTTTACCACAGCCACAGCAATACCAAATCTGAGCCACATCTGTGAATTATGCAGCAACTTGTGTCAATGCAAGATCATTAACCCACTGAGTCAGGGCAGGGATTGAACCCACAACCTCATGGAGACAACATGGGGTGCTTAACCCACTGAGCCTCAATGGGAATTCCCTGTTTTGTTTTGTTTTTTTAATTCTCTAAAAAACAGACTTCACTTTTCAGACTTTGAGTACATCCAATCTTTTGATCAGACCACAATAAGAGATAAGTTTATTTCATTATATAAACTCAGTCACAGGTGCATTTGGCACAGCATTTTCTATTCTAAATATTAGAGGTAGTACAGACAAAAGATAAAGAGTTGTGGTGATTACAACAAAGGAAACGGTAAGTTTAGAGTACATCATAAATTCATTTTTTATGTTTAGAAGAACCTCATATTTTCCTCTTCTTTGCTTTAATATATCTTGTTTACATTTCACAATTTTCAAACTTTATAAAACATAACACTATGCATAAAAATCACCTAAGGGACATTCCACTTGTGGTGCAGCAGAAAGGAATCCAACTAGTATGCATGAAGATGTGGTTCAATTCCTGGCTTCTCTCAGTGGGTCAGGGATCTGGCATTGCCATGAGCTGTGGTGTAGTTTGCAGATGAGGCTCAGATCCTGCATTGCTGTAGCTGTGGCATAGGCCAGCAGCTGTAGCTCCAATTCGACTCCTAGCCTAGGAACTTCCATGTGCTGTGAGTGCAGCCCTAAATAGCAAAAATAAAAATAATCAGCTCAGGTCCTTATTATGTATGCAGCTACTGGGCCCTACTCTATTAAATCTGTGGTGGGTCTCAGAAATCTATACTTTTAATAAGCTTTCCTGATTATTCTGAAGTGGGTGTTCTATGCAAACCCCATTTATAAATGAAGAAAAATGGAGTAACTAGATTCAAAGTAATCCCAGTATTTCTGAATTATTTTGCAGTGAAAACCTTTATTAATAATAAAATTCATATCCCACATACATAAATAAATAACTTATAGGACATAGCATAATTCATCTTAAAACAGTAGTTATGAGTAAAAATTACTTACTAGAAAAATGGATCACATTTTGGATCTAATATATTAGCTGTTGAATTAAATGTATCACCTTCTGTGTAAGATATATCATGTATTGGATAAGTTATAGAATCTGCTGAATTAGATATTCTGCTTGAATCTGTTACATCACCTCTTGAACCAGAAACACTACCTTCTAAATTAGATACACAACTTGCTGAATCTAATCTATAATTCACTAAATCAAAGTTAACACCAACTGATTCATAAGTATTGAAATGAATCTATTCTCAGGTTTCGTGTATGTTTAAAGAACTAATGAATGCCCTACATCGTTCTTCTTTCAGGTTTTACTTGAAGAAGCCCCTAGAGACATTCATTTTGTTTTAATGCTTTAAGAATTTCATCAATTTACTTCTACTTGGTGTATTTAAGGCCACCAGTTATCTGGAGAAAGAGAAGGTATATCTTTGAATGAATTATGGAAATATATATTATTAGTTAAGGAATCTAAACAAATACACTATAAAGTAAGTTCTATTTACTCTTGCTACTTTTGTGCTATGCAAAGATCATATTTAAAATGTAGGAAATGAGCAGAAACTTACCTGCTATATCACTTATATTTAAACAAGTGATATTTTGATCTGTAGAGATCCCCTAGATAGGGTTGTGACTAGTTTAAAATTCAGATGAATGAGGTAAATTTGATCAATATGTTTAAATATTGGAAATATTTTTAATGTGGTGAAAATCACATTTGAAATAAATATGATTATGAATTCAGACCTATTGCACTTGGCTAAAATGAAATCTACTTACAAAATCTATTGGCCCCTGCATAACATGTATAATGGTCTTCTAATTATTGTAGACTTAGCACAAATCTCAATAACATCCTGTAATTTTTGTGTGATTTTTTGTAGAATATAATAATTAATTGATGGGAGTTCCCTGGCAGTTTAGTGGGTTAAGGATCTAGTGTTGTCACTGCTGAGGCTCAGGTCACTGCTATGCTGTAAATTCAATCCTTGGTTAGAGAATTTCCACAAGAATTCATTGATGTATTTAAGTAAAATGATTATAATAAATATTTCCTCAAATATATCACCTGCTGTATAATTATTCTGTCATAGTCAATGTTTAATAATTTGCTTTTTTTTGAACTATTTTAAAACATCATTCTCTAATGACAAAATCTAGGGTTATCCTACTTTCTAAAATTTATACATGACCTTGAAACATCATTTTAAACAGGAAACATGAACAACTTTATGATTAAAATATAATTTTAAAGAAAGTAAAATAATTTCACCTTGGTATACTCCCTTTTCATTTTTGTTATAAATTATTTTTCTAGAAAAAGTGAAAACACAAATAAGCCACTTTAAAATAGAATCATGAAAAGTCTCATGACTCAGAGATTACTATTGTCATTACTCAGATATATCCTATGAAAATATATATATTGAAAATATTCTTGAAGTCATTTTAACAGGCATCACAATCTGAGATTTATTTGACATGTTAAAACTTTTATGTCTATACTTTGTAACTTAGTTACTTCTCATGGCATCTTGTGAGTTAGGACAGGAAAGTCTGATATTACCTCTCCCATTTTATATATGCAGAAAAGATAAAGACATTTTTCATGTTGACATATTGGAAATATCTTAAGTAGGCTGCTTGATCTGTTAAAAAAACTCATTATATAATTAAAGTATAAAAAGTCAAAAATGAATCATTCTTATTTTTTGAGACAAATACTCTTCTTTCTTCATCAGGTTTGTGCTTTTTAAAAAATATTCTACTTAGTTTATTTACAAGTGTGAGGATAACAACTTTCTCCTTATATTTCCTGAATTAATTTCATAAATCAACCTTAATTTTACTATAACTCAATCTCACCTTCTAAAAATTTCCTTCCAACTTGCAGGTTCTCTGAAATCCTCTTATATTCACTGAGAAATGTAGTACTGGATCTATATCATGATTGGGGAAATCCAGAGGCATAAGAGATTAGAATCCAAAGTACTAGCAGATATATTCATCCACTCTGGTGAGTTTTTTCAACAGGAATGTCCAAAGATTAAGTACTATATAATCTATCTAAATTGTGAAAAAAACTACAGAAGAAGACTGATAGAGTGGAAGTGAATTAGTCAAATCTAGGATAAAGTCAATATCAGATCCATACTGCCAATTCTTTCTTCTGATAACATTCCTTTTGGAAGAAAATTACCTATTTTTATTTAATTAATTACTTTCTTATCCCATTCTTTAACACTCAAGTTTAACATTGAAATTGCACATCAACTGAGTGTTTAAAAAATCCTTGTATTCCCAGGAGATAAAATACTAGGAAATACTTAAGCATAGTGATAGGTCAGATATAGCATTCAAATAAGAGTTAGAAAACCTGGTTCCCAATGCATAACTTTTAACCATATAATTTCAAGGAGCTCACCTCACATTTCCAGGCTTCGTCTACTAAATAGAATTAAGTATCTAATCCTCCTGAACATTGTAAGATATTATGAAGATTAATTACATCCCATTAAGCAAAGATTTTGAAGTTCTTATAATAGAAGGGAGGATATATATAAGTATAAGGACTACTTTTAAAAGTTACATGGCAGAAATAATAAAAACCCATCACAATAATAAAAAAAATCAGATTTTCACAAATTCTATTATTTTGTTGTTCTGAATTATTGTAAAATTCTTATCTTAATTTATAATGGATGAAGTATTTGTTGAGAGACTGAATAACCACTTGAGTGACTAGTGCTCAGAGGCAAAGGAGATGTATGATAAAAGACAAGTCTGGAGAAAGAGAAAGACCAATCAAACAAAGTCTTGGAAGCCATGATGACAACATTGTTCTTTAGCCTAAGAAGCACTTGAAAGTTTTTTAGCAGAAAAAAAATAATAAATCAGACTTGCATTCAATAAATTTTATTCTGTCTTCAGTGTGGAAAATTGATTTCTGGTAGACAAGAGTAGATGCAGTGAAATTAATTTGGAAATCGCAGAAGGCATTTCAGTGAGAGGTGATGGGGAACTTTTCTTAAATCGTATTAATAGAAATGATGAGAAGTGGATCAAATACTAGATTTCTTGAGTGAAGGATGTCAGGGTGATCAGATGATCATAAAGATAAATATCAATTATAAAATGTTCAGATTAGTTTGGATAGATGGTTCATGTGTATTCATGATAATGTAAATAAGCAAATAAATTAAGAGAGTAATACATGGGCCATTTCTGATAGATTTTCATGAAGCAAATATTCAGTCTGATGTTGCTTAAAAGTACATAAAATTTTGAAGTTCCCTTATGGTGCAGTGGGTTAAGGATCTGACATTTTCACAGCAGTAGCTCAAATAGTTGCTGTAGCATAGGTTTTATCCCTGGCCTGGGAACTTCCAAATCCTATATGTGTCATTAAAAAGTACATAGAATACTTTAAAATAGAGGAAAGGAAAGGGAAACAATCTCTAGAACCTCCCTATCAAAGGGAGGGAGTGCAGGATCAACTGCTGATGTTGACAATCACAGGAAATAGTCCTGAGAGCTCCCTAGAGAAAGAGGAATCAGAGGAGCCAGTCATGACCCCCACCATGACCAAACCAAGAAAGCAATCCTGTGAACTGTGAATCACTACCAAGATTCACACAAACCCTATCAACAACAACCACCCAGCCTCAAGGGAGATAATGCAATACCACTGCTCCCATCACATGCTCTAGATACACATGAGCCACTAACACCTCTGCAAACTTCAAGACAAGGCAACGATCACGGCATCTACATACCTGTCAGCAAGGGGACAGTAAGTATAGAAGGTTCAAAATTATGAGATGACAAAGAAATAAACTTCAGACAAAGGAAGAAGACAAAAACACACAAAAACAAAAAATGAAGAGGAGATAGATACTCTACTGAAAAAGAATTCAGAGTGATGATAGTAAAGATGATCTACGACCTTGGAAAAAAGATGGAGATACAGAGAAGTTATGATAAGTGTTTAACAAAGAGCTACAGGACCTAAAGAACAAGCAAACTAAGATGGATAGCATAATATCTGAAATGAAGAATACACGAGAAGGAATCAACAGCAGGATAACAGAGACAGAAAATCGAATAAGTGACGTAGAAGACAGAATGGTGGAGATCCCTGCCGCAGAAAAAAATAAAGAGAAAATGATGAAAAGAACTGAGGAGAGCCTAAGAGATCTATGGGACAATATTAAATGTACCAACATTTGCGTCATAGGGGTTCCAGAAGAAGAAGAGAGAAAAAAATGCCCAACAAAATTTCTGAAGAGATTATAGCTGAAAATTTCCCTAATATGGGAAAGGAGACACTCATTCAAGTTGAGAAAACACAGAGGATTCCACACAGGATGAACCCAAATAGAAACACAGCAAGACACATACTATTCAAATTGACAAAAATTAAATACAAAGAAAAAATATTAAAGCAACAAGGGAAGAGGAAAAAACACATATAAAGGAATCCCTATAAGGATAACAGCCAATCTTTCAGCAGAGACTCTGCAAGCTAGAAGGGAGTAGCAAGATATATTTAAGGTGATGAAGTGGAGGAACCTAGAACCAAGAATACTATAACCAGCAAGGATCTCATTAGAGGAGATTTGAAGGAGAGATCAAAAGATTTTTAGACAAACAAAATCTAAAAAAATTCTGAAACTCCAAACCAGATCTCCAGCAACTACCAAAGGAACTTCACTAAACAGAAAAGAAAAAGCCACAACTAGAAACCAGAAAATTTAAAAAGAGAAAAATCAGTGGCAAAGGAAAAGATAATATAAAGGAAGAAAATAACACTTCAGCAAAAAATGATATCAAAACTAGCGGACATGAGAAGAGGAGAAGAGAAATGCAGAACATCAAAAATACATTGGAAAATAGGAGAACCTCAAACCAGAATAATAAGTACAATAGATCACAGATAAAAAAAAAAAATCCAAACATGACACTAAAGAGAGTCATCAAACCACAAGAGAAGACAAAAGAAAGGAAAGGGAAAAAAAGGCCCAAAGTAACAATTCAAAGCAATTAACAAAATGGCAATAAATACTTACTTATCCATAATTACACTGAATGTAAATGAATTAAATGATCCAACCAAAAGACATAGACTGGCTAAATGGTTACAAAAACAAGACCTATATATATGCTGTTTACAAAAGACCCACTTCAGACCCAAGGACAGACACATAGAAACTGAAAGTGAGAGGATGGAAGAAGATATTACATGCAAATGGAAATCGAAGGAAAGCAGGAGTAGCAATACTCATATCAGACACAATAGACTTTAAAATAAAGAAAATCACAAGAGACAAAGACGAACACTACCTAATAATTAAAAGATCAATCCAAGAAGAAGAAGAAGTAACAATTTAAATATATATGCACCTAACATAGGAGCACCTCAATATATAAGGCAACTGGTGATAGCCATAACATGAGAAATCAACAGCAACACAATAATAGCAGGGGACTTTAACACCCCGCTTACATCAAGACACAAATCATCCAGACAGAGAATCAACAAGGAAACATAGGCCTTAAATGACACTCTAGACTGGATAGATTTAACTGATATTTATAGAACATTCCATCCCAAAGCAACGAAATATATAGTCTTCTCAAGTGCACATGGAACATTCTCCAGGTTAGAACACACTTTGTGCCACAGATCAAGCCTTGGTAAATTTTAAAAAGTTGAAATTATCCCATGCATTTTATCCAATCATAATTCTATGAGACTAGAAATCTACAAGAAAAAAATAGCAAAAAACACAAACTCCTTGAAGCTAAAAAATATGCTACTGATCCTAAAATACCTATATGGATCATTGAAGAAATCAAAGAGGAAATCAAAAGATACTTAGAGACAAAAGACATTGAAGATACAATAACCCAAACCTATGGGACACAGTAAAAGCAGTTCTGGGAGGAAAGGTTATAGCAATAAAATCTTACCTCAAGAAATAAGAAAAAGCTCACATAAACAACCTAACCTTGCACCTAAAACAATTAGAAAAGGAAGAAGAGACAAAGCCCAAAATTAGTAGAAGGAAAGATATCATAAAGATCAGAGCAGAAATAAATGAAATAGAGGCAAAGAAAACAATAGAGAAGATCAATGAAACCAAAATTTGATTCTTTGAAAATACCAACAAAATTGATAACCCTTTAACCAGACTAATCAAGAAAAGAAGGGAGAGAGCTAAAATCAATAAAATTAGAAATGAAAAAGGAGAAATTGCAACTGTCTACACAGAAATACAAAGGATCATATATACTACTATAATGAACTATATGCCAATAAACTGGACAAGCTAGAAGAAATGGGACAGATTCCTACAAAGGTACAACCTACTAAGGCTGAACCAGGAAGCAATTAAAAATATGAACAAATCAATTGCAAGTACCAAAATTGAATATGTGATTATAAACCTTCCAAAACACAAAAGTCCAGGAACTGATGGCTGCACAGGTGAATTCTATCAAGAATTCAGAGATAAGTTAACACCTATTCTTCTGAAATTCTTTCAAAAAATAGCAGAGGAAGATATACTCCCAAGCTCATTCTATGAGGCCACGATCACCCTGATACCAAAACCAAAAATACTACAAAAAAGAAAATTATAGACCAATATCACTAATGAACATAGATGCAAAAATCCTCAGCAAAATACTAGCAAACTGAATCCAAGTATATATTAAAAGGATACACCAATGAACAAGTAGGATGAAGGATTATTTGATATCTGCAAATCTATCAGTGTGATACACCACATCAACAAACTGAAGAATAAAAACCAAATGATCATCTCAATAGATGCAGAAAAGTCTTTTGACAATATTCAACACTTGTTTCTGATAAAAATGCTCCAGAGTGTGGGGATAGAGGGAACCTATCTAAAAATAATACAAAATATATATGAAAAACCCACAGCTAACATCATTCTCAATGGTGAAAAATTGAAAACATTCCCACGAAGATCAAGAACAAGACAAGGATGTCCATTTCACCATTATTATTCAACATAATTTTGGAAGTTCTAGACACAGCAATCAGAGAAGAAAAAGTAATAAAAGGAATCCAAATTGGAAAAGAAGTAAAACTACCACTGTTTGTAGATGATATGATGCTATACTTAGAAAAACCTGAAGACAGAATCAGAAAACTCTTAGAACTCATCAATGAATTTGGCAAAGCTGCAGGCTACAAAATTAATACACAGAAATCAATCGCATTTCTTTATACAAATAATGAAAGATCAGAAAGAGAAATCAGCAGTTCCCATTGTGGCTCAGTGGAAACAAATCTGACTAGCATCCATGATGACACAGGTTCAATCCCTGACCTTGCTCAGTGGGTTAAGTATCCAGCCTTACTTTGAGCTGTGGTGTAGTTTGCAGTTGCAGCTTGGATTTGGTGTTGCTGTGGCTATGGCATAGGCTGGTGGCTGCAGCTCGAATTCAACCCCTAGCCTGAGAACCTCCATATGCTGCAGGTACAGCCCTTAAAAAGATGAAAAGAAAGAAAGAAAGATAAATCAGAGAAAAAATGCCATGTACAATGACATCAAAATGAATAAAGTATCTAGAAAAAAAGACAAAAAGACATATACCTAAAGAGATAAAAGAACTATACTCTAAAAACTATAAAACATTGATGAAAGAAATCAAAGACAACATGAACAGATGGAAGGTTATACCATGCTCTTGGATCAATATTATCAAAATGACTATACTACTCAATGCAATCTACAGATTCAATGCATCCCTATCAAATTACCAAAGACATTCTTCACAGAACTAGAATATTTTAAAATTTGTATGGAATCATGAGACCCCCAAAAAGTCAAAGCAACATTGAAAAAGAAAAACAAGGGGAGAGCAAGGCTTAGGAACTTTCTGGGCTCTGTCACTCATTAGATGTGTGACTTTGAGGAAAGCCATTTTTCCTTCCTGAGCTTTAGTTTCTGGAGTTCCCATCATGGCTCAGTGCTTAATGAATCCAACTAGGAACCATGAGATTACTGGTTCAATCCCTGGCCTCACTCACTAGGTTAAGGATCTGGCATTGCCATGAGCTGTGGTGTAGGTTGCAGTCATGGCTCAGATCCCACTTTGCTGTGGCTCTGGCATAGGCCAGTGGTTACAGCTCCAATTGGATCCCTAGTTGGGATCCTCCATATTCCATGGGTGAAGCCCTAGAAAAGACAAAAGAAAAAGAAAGAAGGAAAGAAAGAAAGAAAGAAAGAAAGAAAGAAAGAAAGAAAGAAAGAAAGAAAGAAAGAAAGAAAGAAAGAAAGAAAGAAAGGAAGGAAGGAAGGAAGGAAGGAAGGAAGGAAGGAAGAAGGAAGGAAGGAAGAAAAGAAAGGAAGAATCAAGCTTCATGCCTTTAGACAATACTACAAAGGTACAGCCATCTGAACAATATGGTACTGGTACAAAAACAGAAATATAGTCAATGGAACAGAACAGAAAGGCTAGACATAAACCCAGGTAGCTATGGGCAACTAATCTATGACAAAGGAGGAAAGAACACACAGTGCCAGAAAGATAGCCACTTCAATAAATGGTGCTGTGGACCTGGAAAGCTACACTGAAAATAATGAAAGTAGAACACTATATACCACCATATCCAAAAATAAATTCAAAATAGATTAAAGACCTAAATATAAGGCCAGACACTATAAATCTCCTAGAGGAAAACATGCTCTTTGACATAAATCACAGCAATATCTTTTTTGATCCACCTCCTAGAATAATGACAAAACACAAATAAACCAATGGGACCTAACCAAACTTAAATGCTTTTGCACAGTAAAAGAAACCATTAAAAAACTGAAAAGACAATGCACAGAATCGGAGAAAATCTTTGCCAATGATGCAACAGACAAGGGCCTAATCTCCAAAATATACAAAAAACTCATGCAACTAAACAACAAAAACCAAAACCTAATTGAAAAATGGGCAGAAGACCTAAATAGACATTTTTCCAAAGAAGACATATGGATGGCCAACTGGCATATGACAAAATGCTCAATATCACTAATTATTAGAGAAATGCAAATCAAAACTACAATGAGGTACCACCTCACACCTGTCAGAATGGCCATGATTAATAAATCTACAAATAACAAATGCTGGAGAGGGTATGGAGAAAAATGTACCTTCCTCCACAGTTGGTGGGAATGTAAATTGGTACAACCATTATGGGAAACAGTATGGAGGTGTCTCAGAAAACTATAGAACTACCATATGAACTAGCAATCCCACTCCTGAGCATATATCTGGACAAAACTTCCATTGAAAAAGACACATGCACCCCTATATTCATAGCAACCCTTTTCACAATAGCCAAGACATGGAAACAACCTAAATGTCCATCAACAGATGAATGGATTAAGAAGATGTGGTACATATATACAATGGGATATTAGTCATAAAAAGACAAACTAATGCCATTTGCAGGAACATGGATGGATCTAGAGTCTCAATACTAAGTGAAGTAAGCCAGAAAGAAAAAAAACAATTACCATATGATATCACTCATTTGTGGAATCTAAAATATGGAACAGATGATCTTATCCAAAAATAACAAACAAACCAGCAAACAAATAAGAGAAAGAGATCATGGCCAAGAAGAGCAGACTTGGGTTCCAGGTGGGGGGGGAGGGGAGGGAGTGGGATGGATAGGCATTTGGGCAGTTTTGGGGATGCAAACTGTTATATTTGGCATGGAAGGGCAATGAGAATCTACTGTATAGCACAGGGAAATGTGTGTGATTGGGTCACTTTGTTGTACAACAGAACTTGATGAAACATTGTTAATCATCTATACTTTAATACTGAAGTAGATAAAAATAAAGCACATAAAAATATGACAAAAGAAGTAAAAAAGTACATAAAAATATGACCAAGAAAATTCAAGATGGGTTATTACATAGCTGAAAAAATAGAATTTAATAAAAAGCATAAAGCATAGGAATTATGATAAAAGGAACAATTGAACAGGAAGATATATCTATTATAAGCTCATACCCCTAAGAGTGCAGTCTATAAACTTTCACTAAACAGTGACAGAACTTTAGAGAAACAGCTAAATCAACAATTTAAATTTAGAATTTCACAAAAATAAACTCAAAATGGCTGAAAGACTTAAATATACGACAGGACACCATCAAACTCCTAGAAGAAAACATAGGCAAAACACTCTCGGACATCAACATCATGAGTATTTTCTCAGGTCAGTCTCCCAAAGCAACAGAAATTAGAGCAAAAATAAACCCATGGGACCTCATCAAACTGAAAAGCTTTTGCACAGCAAAGGAAACCCAAAAGAAAACAAAAAGACAACTCACAGAATGGGAGAAAACAGTTCCAAATGATGCAACCAACAAGGGCTTAATCTCTAGAATATATAAACAACTTATACAACCCAGCAGAAAAAAAGCCAATCAATCAATGGAAAAATGGGCAAAAGACCTGAATAGACATTTCTCCAAAGAAGATATACAGATGGCCAACAAACACATGAAAAAATGCTCAACATCGCAGGTTATAAGAGAAATGCAAATCAAAACTACCATGAGATATCACCTCACACCAGTCAGAATGGCCATCATTAATAAATCCACAAATAACAAGTGCTGGAGGGGATGTGGAGAAAAGGGAACCCTCCTGCACTGTTGGTGGGAATGTAAACTGGTACAGCCACTATGGAGAACAGTTTGGAGATACCTTAGAAGTCTATCCATAGAACTTCCATATGACCCCGCAATCCCACTCTTGGGCATCTATCCAGACAAAACTCTACTTAAAAGAGACACGTGCACCCGCATGTTCATTGCAGCACTATTCACAATAGCCAGGACATGGAAACAACCCAAATGTCCATCGACAGAGGATTGGATTCGGAAGAGGTGGTATATATACACAATGGAATACTACTCAGCCATAAAAAAGAATGACATAATGCCATTTGTAGCAACATGGATGGAACTAGAGAATCTCATACTGAGTGAAATGAGCCAGAAAGACAAAGACAAATACCATATGATATCACTCATAACTGGAATCTAATATCCAGCACAAATGAACATCTCCTCAGAAAAGAAAATCATGGACTTGGAGAAGAGACTTGTGGCTGCCTGATGGGAGGGGGAGGGAGTGGGAGGGATCGGGAGCTTGGGCTTATCAGACACAACTTAGAATAGATTTACAAGGAGATCCTGCTGAATAGCATTGAGAACTTTGTCTAGATACTCATGTTGCAACAGAAGAAAGGCTGGGGGAAAAATGTAATTGTAATGTATACATGTAAGGATAACCTGACCCCCTTTCTGTACAGTGGGAAAAAAATAATAATAAATAATTTAAAAAAATAAAAAATAAAAATAAATTTAGAATTTGACACATCTTTGTAGAAACCCTACAAATAAATCTCTTTTATATATACTCTGTGGGTGTGTTTGTATGTGTGTGTACACATATAACCTTCCCGAGATGAAAATATTTTCAAGCATACACAGAATATTTAAAATAATAGAATACATATTTTTGTCATATAAAAAGCCTCCATGAATCCCTAAAGATAAGTGTGATACCATTAAAATCAATAATAATGAAGGCATAGCTTAGTATCACAAGTTAGAAACTGATAATAACATATTCATAAATAACCTATGGCTTGAAAAGGGAATCAAAAAAATCAAGAAATATTTTTGCTGAGACCAGCTCAGTAGGTGAGGGCTGAAGAACGAGTGCTGTGAAATTTAAGAAAAAGTTAACATAAAATATGACACAGAGATATTTATCTTAATTAAAGGTGGGAACCAACCAGAGATTCGCAGTCTCAGGGACCAAGAGAGCTGCCTCAAGAAACCACACTGCTTTTATTGTGCTCTTTAGGATTACATCAAGTGAGGAGGTGGTTGTAGGTGCAGGTTTAGTTCTTTTATTATTTTTAAAAGTTCTTTTATTATTTTAAAAGTCACATAGCTGGTAGATGGTTAAGCTTTTATTCTGACCTTTAGGCATTTAACAATCATTAGCATTGAGGAAGCTTGGCCTTACCTGTCTATGGGTAGCATCTAGAGAATCATCATTGTGCTTCAGCAAAGGGCATGCCTATCTGTGGCAACAAGGAGTGCCTAAGTTTGCAACTCATTCTCCTTGCTGATGCATATTCTGCTAATGACCACTCATAAACCCCCTGAGACCATGAGGTTCTTCTTTCTCTTATTTAATCATGCTGTGCAAACGGCATGCCAGTCTGCACAGACCAAGGCATTATGTCCTCATTCAGCTGACCACATGAATATCTTATACCTTTTGGTCTTTGTTCTTAAGCTTAAGTTATTTACTGACACGGTGACTGTTTTTCAAGCAGGAATATGGGGTAAAGTAAAGCAGGACAAGATGGAATTTTCAGCATAGAAAATAGAAGCAAAGAGGCTGAGAAAATATTGTAGAAACACGTCTCCCGACATATTTTAAGCTGAGTGATAATGAAAACACTAATTGTCAAAATTTGTATCTCACAGCTAAGCAATTGTTAGAGAAAATATTGTACTGTAGGAGAAAATGTCCCAATAAAAATGTAGAAAGGAGAGACCCTGGCCATGATGACCAAGCAAAGTCTAGCCAACTGTCCCAACCACCCCTCCCCCACACATCTGCTTCTGTAAATTTGTTTCCGCATCTACTACCTTGCCTGATGTCACTCCGGTCCAAGTAGCCGAGCATGGACCCAGAAGAAGTAGCCCATAAAAGCCTTGTGAAACCCTTCTGGGCTCAGACTCTGGAGATCAATCTCCTCTGAGCCTCCCGGCATAATAAACCTGAGTTCTCCAACTCTCTGAGTGCTCGCTTGGTTTCTCGCTGGGTAAAAGAGCTGAGCCACTGCAGACACAGAGCTGCTGGAGCTGGTACACTACAGCCACAGGGCTGTTGCCAGAGCTGATACACTGCAGCGCAGGGGTGCTGGGTAGCTGCCGTAACATTTCTGTTTATATTTTATAAAGAAACAAAGATGGCTGTCACATCCCACTGCTGATAAGAGGTCAAGTTGACACCTTTCTCCTTATATTTCACTCTATCATCCTAATATTATACATAAGATAATGTTTATGAATCTTACTACTCCACACTAATTACCATGTCTTAGGTCAACATTTTTTTATAATATTTATCAAGAACATTATCTCCACCCATTCTTTTTTCCTCTTGAAATCTTTTTCTTCCCTTGGGGGGAAAAAAAATTCTGACCTTTTAAACAAACTGTCCCCCACTTCTTATCCCCTTTTTCCCCACTTGTTGAAAGGCCAAAGGGAATTTCTAATCTCAATCTACCCAATGTCCCTCTTGTATGGACTCTGTTTCAAACTGTGCCATATTCCTAGTAATACTTACTACTTTTTCAACAAGTCAAGGACAAACCCAGCACCTCTTCATACCAGTCTTCCAAATCCTGGCCACATTAACAAATCAATCTTATTGCTGGTTATGTCAACATTGTGCCTGTATACACAGCCCTGTCCAACAAGGATAAGCTTGGACAATGCTTAGTAAAAAATGAGCTTCTATGTAAATCAGATAGGACCAATGGTGTCTGATTTATACCTGTTAAAGGAGAACATTAATACTTTCCATCAGATAAATCAGCTTTATTGGACTACTCTATTCCCAGGATTTGGAGATTGGTTTTTAGCAGGATATGCACAAGTGTGCTTACATTTGTTCTCTTCTGCTTATTCATCCTTTTGTAATTAATATTCTCTTCTGCTGCAAATCTCATACCACTCAGCTATTAAGTTGTATCTTCTCTTCACAGTCATCAACTCTACTTTTAATATTTAAAATTTCCTATAAAATTTTATACAGGGGAAATGGAGGATCAGAGTATGCCACCCCAAAATATGCCACATTGGTATAATTATTTTGAGCTGAAGGGAAATGAAAATAGGAAGATACAGGAAAAATTCTCTTCCTACTGTCTTAAAACAGGTATAACGGTTTTTCTTGAATATGTATTATACTTCCAGATACTCCAATATAACTATATTATGGGTCAACTGCAGTCCAAAGGCCTAATCCAGTTTATTGACTGATTTTGTGATTGAAACTTATAGGAACAGAGCCACACACATTCATTGATTTTATATTAAAAAAGCAGAGCAGACAGAGTTGAGCAGTTTCAGTAAAGCCTCAAATATTTACTATCTGGCCTTTTAAGGAAAAGTTTCCCAATTTCTGTACTAGATCATCAGAATCTCTAAAGAAGAAACCCTATTGATGGTGTGGAAAGTAACATAATGTCTCTTCTATCAAAGGAAATCTTAGTTACTCCATTTTGCTCCAGTTTCATATGAATCAACCCTGTGACCCCCTTCCTCTTTACCTCTTTTCCCAGTAACAATTTGTTTCAAATTAGCCAACCAGGAAGAATGTGCACCCTGACCTAACCAATGGGAAGGGGACAGGTAAATCACCTTAATTAGGGATAAATAGGGGAGGGTCCTTTGTTCGGTGTGTGTGCTTTTTGGAGTACCGCACCCTTCTACAGAAGTAAAGAGCCTTGTTGAGATCTCCCCATGTTCATGCGTCTCATTTTTCAACACTGATGATCCAAGCCACGTCCCCAACAATGAGAAAGCTTATAAAATCTCTATCGATAATATTATTTGACCTCTTTCTATTCATTGGCAGAAAAATAATTTATTCAAACATAATGGAATGAAATTGAAAAATAAAATTTAACATACATCTTCAAAAGTTTCTAAACTACACATATATATATATATAACAAATAAGACAAACCTGCAAATAAACAATTGCTTGTACATAAGAACAATGTTTGTGTCAATGTAGTAAAAAAATAGCTTACCTTTGTGAGCTGATAACCAAAAAAACCATAGACTATATTGCAAGTTGGTCTAAACAATATTTTTTTTGCTCTAATGTCCTTATTAATTTCAAGTTTATAATCTATTCAAAAATTTGAAGTTTTATCAACTTTCATAGCCTTCTCAGGAATCTCTCAAGGGATTCTCTTAGCCTTTTTTTGGAGAACTGTGATTCCAATATCAAAGTTTTGTCTAATACCAATTTATTCTATTTCTCTTTTCTCATTTTGACCTTAATTAGATTGTTTGTTTTTAATTATCTCCTCTAAGCCACACACCAAAATTTACATTTTTTTTTTTGGTTTTAATCATGCATATTTTGATGTCTTCCTAAGCTTGTCTGAAAGTTCTTCTGAGGACCCATGCTTATCTTTTAACATATATTTAATAAAAATTGTGTGAGTTGAGTTTACTCTTCAAAATAAACATTATTATTTTGGCTTCTAGGAGTCTTAACATCCTTATCAAGGACATAAGGCCTAAATCTTAAGGTCTCTGTCAAATTTTTTAGCCTTAGTTCCTATCACTTTTATGTAGAATTTGTTATCAGACTCAATATATCTGTCCTTGGGGTGCTTAGCAAATGAACACAGAAAGCACTTTTAATTAAAACAGAAGAGATGGAGTGGGAAGTTGGGGTTAAGAAATGTAAGCTCTTATACATGGAGAGGATAAACAGGTCCTACTGTATAGCACAGAGAACTATAGTCAGTATTCTATGATAAACCATAATGGAAAAAATATTTTGTAAAAATAGTGCATGTATACGTATGACTGAATCACTTTGTGGTACAACAGAAATAAATACAACATTGTGAATCAAGTATACTTCAATTAAAAAAAAGAAAACATGAGTTCCTGTCATGGCTCAGTGTTTAATGAATCCAATTAGGAACCACAAGGTTGCAGCCTTGCTCATTTGGTTAAGGATCCAGCATCACAGCCGTGAGCTGTGATGTAGGTCACAGACGTGGCTTGGATCCTGTGTTGCTGTGGCTCTGGCATCGGCCAGCAGCTACAGCTCCAATTGGACCCCTAGCTTGGGAACCTCCATATGCCATGGGAGCAGCCCTAGAAAAGGTAAAAAGACAAAAAAAGAAAAAAGAAAACAATGAACATTTCTTACTTGTAATGGGCAAGGTGACAGAGAGCTAGCTTTCAAAGCACTGTCTATCCAAACATCAAAATCATGGAAGTTTTAAGCTAAGAGTTTATGCATATTCATGAAAGGGCAGGTGTAAACTTGCATGTAGAGGTGGAGTTCCAGATGTGTTGCACTGTGCGAAAATATGCTCAAACATGTGTTCAAAAATGGCAGCAATCCACACCCTGGGAGCAAAGATTTTTAGCCTTAAAATGAGGCAAATTTTACTTACTCTAGGTTGACAAAACCCAGGCACCCAGTTGATTGAAGTCACAAGGGTCAGCAAATTTCAGAATCATTATTCCTTAGTCTCCTATTAGATAGTTATAAAACAGGAGGAAAGAAGAAAGGACACAACCTTAAGAATGACATTGCCATTGAGGATATGACAAGAACTGGTTAGCACTAACTAGGGCCAAGATGGTGGATGATTTGAATTCCAGTAGAACTTGAGCCACATTAGATGATAGTTGTAATACATTAGTGTGCTAAATTACATGCCACAGGTACCATGGTAGTTTCAAGGCCAACCATAAAAGGCCAGAAAAGTGGGCAGTGGCCCAATTCCTGGAAATGCCCACTCCTTCCCCTAATATAGTTGGAATAATCCTCCTGCTAATTATCCTATGTAATTATCAAGGCCATTAAAAATTTACCACCCAATATTTTAGGCTGCTCATTTGCCTTTTGACATTGACCACTTTCTGTCTATGGGATGTGGATCTTCAAGGCTGCTCTCACCTGCTGAGATGGCCTACACTCTATCATCAATACATCTACTGCTTATCTATCACTTTGCTTCTTCCTGGATTCCTTCTGTACTAAGACATGAAGAAACTTAACTTCAGTAAGTCCTGAGACCAAGTGTGTGATTTTAATTAAAGGACAGTGGGTTCAAGTCCCAGTCTAGGTTTGGGCTGTGTTAGAGTCCCAGAGCATGGGTCTGAGTCCCAATCTGGGTTGTGTGGTTTCATTTGATTGCTCAAGGCAGTTTGTATCCTAGAAAACAACTCCAGAAGCACCTCAAGTGCTTCAGGATGATGCTTATTTTTGAATCAGAACTGAGAGAATTTATGACTGATTTATTATCTTAGCTATGGTTACTTCTCTTACCTGAACAGTTGTTTGTTGCTTCATTCTTTGTTCTTTTTAAAATCATTAATCATAGAAACCTATTCTTGTTCCAAATGAAGACCAAGGAGGCCACAGTTCACCTTTTTCCCAATCATCAGTAAAGGGAACACAAAAGGGTTCTGAAATTCATATTCCAGTTCTCAATATTTTTGCCCATCACATGTTACAATTTATCTAATTGTCAGATATTTGACTTCTTCAAAATGTCTCTGTTTTAAACCCATCCCTTCATTATTACTGTCTCACTAACAAACTTATATTCCAGACATTTGAAGTATTTGCAGGTTTTGGTCTCACAACAACTCTTTCATACTCTTTGACTGTTCTCTCTGCTATGAAAGTATTTCCTTTTCTACTTCTCTTACTCTTCCCCTTATCAAATTCCTAGCCTGAATTCTAACCTTTCTCCATGAAGCTCTCTTTGACCAGGCCCCCACTACCCACAAGTCAGAGTTGGACTGTACATCTTTGTGATGTTCACATATTTCATAGTAATAATTAATCCATATTTTACAAGATAATGATGTCTAATACTTAGTACTAATGCACCAGGCACTACTCTAATTTCTATGTAGTAATTCATTTATCTTCATAAATCCACAATGAACTAGATACCTTTATTTATTTACTTATTTTAATTTTATTTATTTATTTATTTTTTTAGGTAAGGAAACTGCAACACAGACAGCTTAATTAACTTTCCCAAGATCAAAGAACTAGTTAGTAGCAGAGCTCCAAATGGACCTAAGGAGCCTTAACTCAAAGTCCTTGTTTTTAATAATTTTCTACACTATTGTACTTGTCTATCTTCCCCTCCAAAAGATAAGGGTATCAGTTTTGTTACTTTTATCACAATCCACTATAGATACTGTGTAAATAATAAAAGACTAGTAAATATTTTTTGAACTAATCAATGGATGGGTGGATATTTGTGTGGTTTAAGGACATATCTGTCTTGAATCTTATACTATTATTATAAAAATAAATTATCTTCATGGATATCTCCCCTTAACTAATGGGGCCTGGTTTTGTTTTGAGAGACAGGAGAGTTTAACCAAAGAAAGCATGGCAATATAGGTGCACAAGAACTGTAAAAGATTCCATCATGCTCTTGTATATGGCTTTTGTGAATATGAACAGAAAATCTTCCAAATGCTAAATACCCCATTGATCCAACTTAAATTATTGCTTCATGGAAATGCATGCATCACACACACACATGAGTGTGCACACAGAGACTATTCATATTACCCTTGTTCCTCTGGGGTATATCATACTTTAGACAAGCAGTGGTCTGGCTAGAAGATGGAATTATTCTGAAATCCAATATGATTCTGGGCTCTGAAGTAATTATATTCCTTGCTTTTTCTAGATCCTAAGTCATTCACATTTATTTTCAATTTTGCTATTTCTTTCATCAGTTGATATAATAGTTGCCTTTGTTATGACTGAAAATATACTAGTGTCCCTAATGCTGACCATATTCCACTTCATCTCTCCCATCAACACTGCCACATAGAGTCTGGTCCCATTGTTGCTTTAATAATAGTTCATGATCATTTCTCCTTACTTATTTCACTACTACCACAATGATTATCCAAATTATAATTGTCCCTCAGTGATTAGAGATTGTGTGTTCTCTCAAAAGTGAACATGTGCTTCTAGTTTTACAAATACTTCTCAAGAGACTTTGAACAAGACACATTGGGATGGGACTTCAACAAGTGATTCTCAAAGTGATTCTGGTTCAAGTAGCCTGTGGGTCATACTTTGAGGAACATTTGAATAAAGCGTATTTGAAAAGCATTATCTGGAATAAGCTCCTTCTTTACTGTTTGGTCAAAGACTAAATTAGGTTTAGGAACAGAATTCCTGGCTCTTTTCTACATCCTGGGGAGTTTACTTCATACTCAAATTACCCACTTTATAATTTGGTAATACTATATGTCTCAAATTTATTTAAAAGACTTTGGTGTTTGATACTTATGTCCAGTTCAGTCCAACAAGCTCTTTGTCTAATCATATTTTAAAGACTGGAAGATATGATGCAGTGGCCCTGAAGAAGCTAGTACCATAAATCCAATTTCAATTCCTCCATAAATTTCTTAATGCTTAATAACATAACTGCTTTTGACTTGTGCACAATCTACAGTTCATGAGCTTGAGGGACAAAACCAAATACATATAAACTGTAAAACTCAGTAGTCAAATGGAAGAATTTGGACAGAGAAAATATAAATTCAAGGCAATAAGAACCTTAAAATTATTTAACTTTGATGACCATTTCCATTTTTATTACAGAATAGTGTTAAAGAACTTTTAATCTGTTTTATTTATGACTATTCTACCAAATTAGTGTTTCTATTTTGTTCACTGTATTTTTCTTTAGATTGATAAACACATTTTTTTTTTTATTTTTGGTCAACATTCCCTTTCATCTCCCTTCTTCCTTCTGAGTTCAACTTCCCTTTTCCTGAGGGATATGGGTCTATGGGTCTGTAGGTCATTAACTAATGATCTGTGAGTAGTAAACTATCTCAGTTTTTGTTTAGCTGGGTTTAGAGTTTAAGTTAAACTTATTTTCCCTGTAGGTATTATTTTATGTTTATCTGGACTCTACTTCCTCAGTTGAAAATTTTGTTCTCATTTTAGTTGTTTTGCCTGTGTGTATTCAGTGATCTCCAACCTGATATTTAAACTATGCCTCTGTTCCCATAAATCCTCCATACCAGATGAAATAGAAACCAGTACTTTGGGTAGATCCAAGACAAGTCAGTTCTTTGCAAAGAAACTCCATTCTTTTTCTTCACTCCTGAGGGAGTAAGCAGGAATTGGGGGACTTGCTCCCAACCAAGCTACATTATGCTTGGGACGGGATGGGTTGTGAACAAACAGTTGCTCTGTTTGTAATAACATGACCTCTCATTGCCCAAAACACCCTCTGGCATTCCACCAACTGTATTTAGAATGTAATTTGAAATTTTCTCATTTTTGATTCTGTTCAAAATATTGTACTATAATTGAGGAATATTAATATAAATTTCTCTATACATTCATTGGCAAAAATGTATTATATAGATCCATATATTCTCTGTGTCCAAAAAGTTTTAGTATTTAAAAAAAAAACTCTATACATTCTTTTAGGAATGTTAACCAGGGATAAATTCTGCAGACTATTAGTTCAGTATTTTTTGAAATCTTTTTCAGATTCTTATGGGAATATGGTATAATTGTATTTCACTTTTAGTTGATCTCTCTTTTCACTGTGACTGCTTTTAAGTTCTAATCTTTATGCTTGCACTTTTATAGTTTCACTAAAATAATTTTGAGTGAATTTTTTTATTTTTTTAGTGTACATTGATCTTCTTATTTCTAAGGATTTATTCATTTGTTTAACAAACACATATTACATACCTAATTCTTTCTAGGTTGAGTTCTACATGCTGGTGATACAGTAATAACCAAAACAGACAAAAACACATTTCTCTTTTGGAGTTTCAATTATTCATGTGTTTGATCATTTCTGGAAAATTTTCAATGATGATATTTTCAAATATGGACTCCCATTCATTGTCTCAGATCTGCCTTTTTGAGTCTCTGATTAAAAATATTTTAAATTCTCTTATTTTTTCACATGTATTATATTCTCTTTCATGTTTTGTCATTCTCTGACACTTGGTATTGCATTATGACTATGTCTTCAGATCTTGTTGTGGAAACCACAAAAACCGTGGCAACACAAGGAGACAAACAGCACTCGGAGATATGGAAAAGCAAGGTTTATTCAGCACCAGTGCGGGCTCAGAGGAGTCACCTCCAGAGTCTGAGCACCAGGTCTTTGTTCTCAGTAACTTTTATACACTACAAGGTCTTGATTTTCCCATGTAAGCATCCCGTACCTCCCCCATCCCCAAGCAGACAGTATTCTTCCCTAAGAAACTGAACAAGCAAGGTTACAGAAGCAGAACTGACAAGCAATGCCGGGTACCTGATTAGCAGGGCTGCTGGCTTGGACAGAGAGCACACAGTTGTTACATTATTACAAGAAGTGTGGCATAGTGATTAGCACAGCTGGAAAGGCTTGCAGCTGCCTTCTTAGCCAAGGGAGGGGGGTTGTTCTTTAGTTAAAACTCCATTTCAATCTAACTTATGATTCAGCAATATTTTATTCAACTATATTTAATCAACTTTTTAACAGATCCTTTCAGTTTGATATTTTTATTTATTTTATATTTTTATTTTAAATTTTATTATTTCACATATTGTTTTACTGAAATAAAATTTACATACAAAAAATGCATAGATCTTAATTGTTTATTTGTATAAACATTTACAGTTGACTTCATCTGTATAATTCCCTCCCAAAGTAAGTTGAAGAAAATTCCCATGTTTTGGAAAATTCCTTTATACTCCTTCCTGGCAGACATTGGCATGGATTAGTCTTATCTGTTTTTGTACTTTACATAAATATAATGGTACTGCGTGTATGTGGGGGAGGGTAGTTTGGGAGAAAAGAATGTACTTTTTTTTCTTTTTATTCCTGCACCTGTGGTATATGGGCATATGGAATTTCATGGGCTAGGGTTTGAATTGTAGCTATAGCTGCCAGCCTATGCCACAGACACATCAACACCAGTTCCTAGGCAAATATACAACCTATGCTGCAGCCTGTAATAACATCAGATCCTTAACCCTCTGCATGAGTCCAGGGATTGGACCCACATCCTTACACACACTATGTTGGGTTCTTAACCTGCTGAGCCACAGAGGACATGGAGGACAGACTTATTGTTGCCAAGAGGGAGGGGGAGGGAGTGGGATGGACTGGGAATTTGGGGTCAATAGATGCAAAGTATTGCCTTTGGAATGGATAAGCAATGACATCTTGCTCTATTAGCACTGGCAACTATATCTAGTCACTTATGATGGCGCATGATACTGTGAGAAAAAAAAAGAACGTATACATATTACGTGTAATTGGGTCACTTGCTGTATAACAGAAAATTGACAGAACACTGTAAACCAGCTATAATGGAAAAAATAAAAATCATTATAAAAATATAAAAACCACAAAGATTTGAAAAAAAAAAGTCAATGGATTAGGCTTTGAATCATATCTGAAAAATCCCTTCATGGCAACACCTAGATAAATCTTTGATGAAATAACTAGAAAAAGGTGTGTATATGCAAATAGATGGCAATGCCCTCCCTTCCACCCTTCAAATCTTATGAGAATATCTTTTGTAGTCTTTCCTAATGAAATCAAACTAGATTGTTGGAGCTGTAGTTCAGCTTAGCCAAGTTGACACATCAAAAAGCCTATGCAACTCCTTATCATTTGGTCTCTGAAGCTATGCCATTTCTTTTCTGCTGTAGTGTACTGGCCAAGTAAGTTGCAGGGCCAAACTATATAGAAGTGGAGGTATACTAGTTTTATCTAATGATAGAGAGGAGTGAAAAAGTACCTGTGGACTTTTTAATTACCATATTCTTTCTTCAGGTCATGAATTATTTATATCCACATCAAAAGGAGACTATCCTGGGAGGGACTGACATATATCAGTTAAAAATCCTTTAAAACTGTTAATATGCCTCCTATATGAGGGAGATTCCAGACAGTGAGTCTGAAATTGCTCTCTCTTTCCCTTGGACCTTCTGTACTGACTGCCACTAGTGGACAAAAAGCTTCAGTTCATGCCAATGGGCTTTCATGCTGAGCATGACTGTCCCTTCTTGACCACCTGTCTGACAGACTTTGGACTTGCTTAGCTAACTTCCACAGGCACATCAGATTCCTTGTAACAAATAAATACATATGCATATATGATCTTTTAGCAGTTCTATTTCTCTAGTTCCAACCTGACTGATAGAAAATTTGGGCAGCAATAGGTAGCTAATACAGATTTTTGTTTGTGTAGTGGAATGCTACCATAAGAAGTACCTAAAATTGTAAGAATATCTTTGAATAGTTCAATAGCCAGAGGCTGGGGGACTTTTTAAGAACACAATAAAGCCTAAATCATGATAAACAGACATTTAGAAATCTAGACTTGGAGAACAGTACTGGTAAGGACTCAGAAAAAAGAGAGGAACATAATATTAGAAAGTAGAGGAAGGCAAGGCTGGTGTTTTATAGTAGCAAGAGCTTAGCAGAATTGTGACTTTGAATTATGTGGAAAAACTTTTAAGTGGTAATTAGTTTTTGACTGAAAAAAAGTTGGAATTATATTTTATTTGGGGACCTTACTGAGGAATATAGCCTCAGAGACAGCCTCTCAGATAGTTTTAAGGAAGAATTCCATATGTGAGGGAGGAGCTAGGATATATGGGAGTTTCTGCTGGAAAAAAAAAGTAGTTGAACATCAAAATATTACTGCTAATCACAAAAAATAGGCATCTCAAGTTAATGATTTTAATGCTTTTCTACATATGGGAAGATGCAAGAGTCTGAAATCATTGAAAATAATCCTTAGATACGCATCTTAGCTATCCAGGGCCAGTATCCTTTTTCTCTTCATCCTGAATCCCCTCAAGGTGCACTGTTGGTAGGCAGCTGCACTGCCCAGTGGACTGATGGCAGACAACATTTGTTTTTTACAGGAATGACAGGCAACATTTTTTTGCCCACATAGTTAAGAAGAGGGTAAATTTACGGAGGGTAAATTTTCTCAGAAACAAAATCTATGAGCCTTATTTACACCTGGTTTAGATTTATATGATGAGTTTTTGAACTTTGACTTAGTGCAATGGTATGAAACTTTTGGTGCTCTTGGAATGAGGTGAATATATTTTGTATGTGAGAGACAGAAATCATTGGAGATCAGAGAGTGGGCTTTGGCAAGGCTATACTAAGAAAACCTCTAATGATTGATGCCTTATAAAATGCCCTTCCCTCAAGTGTGGCAAAACTTCTGACTTGCTTCTAGCCAATAGAATATGGCAAACATGATGTGGAAGTCACTGAGACATGACAATATTATATTATATCATATCATATCATATTATATATTATATTAATTATATTATTATATCATAGAGTGCCTTAGCTGAGTGAAAAAGAGATTCTCTCTCTGACTTGAAGTAGAGGAGTAATTTGGTACATAGCAACAGATTACTGATATTTTGATAAACATATAGATTTTTTTTAAGTTTCTACATTTATCCAGATATTTAATCTTTCTCTTGTTCTTCATTCCTTCCTGCAGTTCTGGAATTCCCTCTGTTTCCATCTGTATCTTCAGCCAAAAAAACTTCTTTTATTATTTCTTATAGGACAAATCTTGCTGCAGACAAATTGTTCTATATTTCATCTGACTCAAAATGTCTTTAACTTCTCTTTCATTAAAAAATTTATATTGAAGTATAATTTCATACAATAAAATACATATATTTAATTATACAGTTCAATTAATTTAACATGTGCATACAACCATTTAATGTATCACCATAAGCATGATATAATACATTTTCATCATGACCAAAGTTTTCCATTTGCCCCTTTCCATTAAATCTCTGCTTCCCATCCCAGGAAGCAGGTCTACCTTCTATCAATGGATTAGAATCATCTTTCTTAGAGTTGTTTTTTTTTTTTTCTATTTAAGGCCACATAGCATATGGAAATTCCCAGACTAGATGCCATATTGGACCTGCAGCTGAGAGCCTATGCCATAGCCACAGCAATGCAGGATCCAAGCAGCATCTGTGAACTACACCACAGCTTGCAGCAATGACAGATACTTAACCCACTGAGCAAGGCCTGGGATTGAAACCACATAACTCATGGATACTAGTTAGGTTCTTAACCCACTGAGCCAGAAAAGGAACTCCCATTCCTAGAGTTTTATATAAATTAAACCTTGCAGCATATTCCCTCTTGTGCTTGGTAAATTGTGATCCTGAGGGCCATAAATGTTGTATATATCAGAAGTTTGCTCATTATTACTGAGTAGCTTTCTTTTTTTGTGGATATTACATAATTTATCTATTCTCTTGTTGATGGATGTTTTGGTAGTTTCCAGTTTTTCCCTATTAGGACTAAAACTACTATTCACATTCATGAATAAGTCTACCATGGATTTATGTTTTATATATCTTGAGTAAATACCTAAGAATAGAGTTACTGAGTCATAGTTAGTGTATGTTTAAATTAAGAGATGAGTAGGATATTTCCCAAAATAGTTGTACTATATTCTATTCCCATAAGCATTATTATGAGAAACCTCTTAGCTTATCCTTGTTAACACAAAGTATTTTCTGGTATATTTTATTTTAATTTTTCTAATGGGTGTATAGTATCATGTCATTTTAGTTTTAATTTACATTTCCCTGATGACTAATAACATTAACCACTGTGGTAGGCAGAATAATATTCCAAAAATATCTACATCCTAATCCCTGGAGCTAGAATATTTACCCTACATTGCAAAAGGGACTGTACAGGTGTGATTACGGATTAAGGAACTTCAGGAGTTCCTCGGTGGCTTAGCAGTTAAGGATCTGGCATTGTCACTGCTGTGGTATGAGTTCAGTCCCTGGCCCAGGGATTTCTCCATGTCCCAGGCGCATCCCCCCCCCAAAAAAAAAGAAAAAGAAAGAATTAAAGACCTTGAGATGAGTTTATTTTTGATTAGCTGAGTGGGTCCAATCTAATTATATGAATCCTTAAAAATGGAGACTCTTTCCTAGCTGAGGTCAGGATCAGAGGGAGATAATGGCTACAGAAGGATGATTAAAGAGATAGGCTACTGACTTTGAAAATGGAAAAGGAGGCCATGCATCAAGGAATGTGGAAGTCTTTAGAAGCTGAAAAAAGAAGTCTAGGATGTAGTGCAGCCTTGTGTATATATATTAATTTTAGTCCAAGTAGACCCATGTAGATTTCTAACCTACATAACTATAAGATAATAAATTTCTATTGCTTTAAACTGCTAAATTTATGGACAATTAGTATATCAGTAATAGGAAATTAATGCAAGCATGTTTTATTATGATGCTTATTTGCCAACCATATATCTTCTTTGGTCAAGTGTCTATTTAAATATTTTATCCAAATATTAAGTTGTTTGAATTTTTATAACTGAGTTTTATAATTACTGGACACAAGTCCTTTGTTAAACACATTGCGTTTGTTTCCTATTGCTAAACAAATTATAACTTTCCAACTTATATCGACACAAATGTACTATCTCACAATGTCCACAGGCCAGGAATTTCTGAAGGGCTTAACTGGGTCTGATTTTCAAGCTATAATTAAAGGTGTTGGCTGGGACTGTGATTCTCATCAAAGGATCAATGTTATCTTCCATGCTCACTGGTTGTTGGAAAAAAATCATTTCCTTGTGGGTATATGACTGTAGTCCCTATTTTCTTGCTAGCTGTCTTCCAGAGACCATCCATAGCCTCCCCAGACAATTTAAAACATATATGTGTTCTTTCTTTCAGGCCAGCAAGAGAATGTCTGCTTCTGTTTTTTGTTTCTTTTAAAGGTTCACCCACTTTATTATATCAGACCTTCCCAGGATATCCTTCCCTTTGTTTAATTCAAAATGAACTGATTGGTAACCTAACTATAGAAATGATGCCCTTTCATATACATTTGTCTTCTCTACATATAAGGGAAGGTAATTATACAAGATGTGTACCACAGGGGGTGAGGATGGAAGGTGCAGCATCAGAGAATTCTGCCTATCCTACATAAATATTGCAAAGACTTCCTCTCCAGCTCTGACTTCTCTTTTCATTTTAAAATAGTTTCTTCAGAGTTCCCTTCGTGGCTCAGGGGAAATGAATTTGACTATTATCCATGAGGATGCAAGTTCGATTCCTGGCCTCACTCAGTGGGTTAAGGATCCAGCATGCTGTGAGCTGTGGTGTAGGTCACAGGTGCGGCTCAGATCTGACATTGCTGTGGCTGTGGCTGTGGCGTATGTCAGCAGCTACAGCTCTGATTCAGCCCCTAGCCTGAGAACTTCCATATGCCATGGGTATGGCCCTAAAGAGTATTAAAAAAAAAAAAGTTTCTTCAAAGAGCATTTTTTTCTTATTATTGAGGCATATTAATACATATTAATTTCAGATGTAAAATATAATGATTTATATTTGCATATATTGTTAAGTGATGACAACAAAACATCTAGTTAACATTCACCACCATTACAGGGCTTTTCTTTCCCATGATGAGAATTTTTAAGATATATTGGCGACTTTCAAAAATTTAATACAGTATTATTTACCATAGTCACCACATTGTACATTACATTCCCATGACTTTTTTATATTATAAATGGAAGTTCCTACAATTTGATTCCCTTGGACATATTTCTCCCAGCCCCCAACCTCCCCACCACCAGAAAACACCAATCTATTAATAGTATATATAAGTATTCTAAAAAAATGATTAGATTCCACATATAACTGAGATCATGACAATGTTTTTCTCAGTTTGACTTATTTAACTTAGGATAATGCCCTTGAGGTCCATTAACACTGTGAATTGCAAAATATCCTTCTCGTTTAAGGCTAAATAATGTTGCATTGTGTATGTATATTTGTGTGTGCATGCCATATTTTTTTATTCATTAATTTTCTTTTTTTGATATTTAATTTTATTTCTTTTTTGTTTTAATGATTTTTATTTTTTCCATTACAGCTGGTTTACAGTGTTCTGTCAGTTTTCAACTGAATAGCAAGGTGACCCAGTCACACATACATGTATACATTCTTTTTTCTCACATTATCCTGCTCCATCATAAGTGACTAGATACAGTTGCAAGTGCTATACAGGAGGATCTCATTGCTTATCCATTCCAAAGGCATTAGTTTGGATCTATTAACCCCAAATTCCCAGTCCACCCCACTCTCTCCTCCACCCCCTTAGTAACCACAAGTCTGTTCTCCATGTCCATGATTTTCTTTCCTGTGGAAAGTTTCATTTATGCCATATATTAGATTTCAGATATAAGTGATATCATATGGTATTTGTCTCTATCTTTCTGACTTACTTCATTTAGAATGAGAGTCTCTAGTTTATTCCATGTTGGTGCAAATAGCATTATTTTGTTCTTTTTATGGCTGAGTAGTATTCCATTGTGTATATATACATCTTCTTAATCCATTCATCAATTGATGGACATTTAGGTGGTTTCCATGTCTTGGCTATTCTGAATAGTGCTGCAATGAATATACGGGTGCATGTGTCTTTTTCAAAGAAAGTTTTGTCTGGATATATGCCCAAGAGTGGGATGGCTGGGTCATATGATAGTTCTCTATATAGTTTTCTAAGGTACCGCCATACTGTTTTCCATAGTGGTTGTACGAATTTACATTCCCACCAACAGTGCAGGAGGGTTCCCTTTTTTCCATAACCCCTCCAGCATTTGTTATTTGTGAACTTATTAATGATGACCATTCTGAATAGTGTGAAGTGGTACCTCATAGTGGTTTTGATGTGCATTTCTCTACTAATCAGGGATGTTGAGCATATTTTTATGTGCTTATTGGCCATCTGTATATCTCCTTTAGAGAAATGTCTATTCAGGTCTTTTGCCCATTTTTCAATTAGGTTGTTGGTTTCTTTTGCTGTTGAGTCGTATAAGTTGTTTGTATATTTTAGAGATTAAGCTCTTGTCAGTTGCATCATTTGAAACTATTTTCTCTCATTCTGTAAGTTGTCTTCTTCTTCTTTTTTTTCATGGTTTCCTTTGGTGTTCAAAAGCTTGTCAGTTTTATTAGGTCCCATTGCTTTATTTTTGCTTTTATGTCTGTTGCCTTGGGAGACTGGCCTGAGAAAACATTTGTAAGGTTGATGTCACAGAATGTTTTGCCTGTGTTCTCTTCCAGGAGTTTGATGGTGTCTTGTCTTATATTTAAGTCTTTCAGCCATTTTGAGTTTCTTTTTGTGCATAATGTGAGGATGTGTTACAGTTTCATTCATTTACATGTAGCTGTCTGGGTTTCCCAGCACCACTTGTTGAAAAGATGGTCTTTTTCCCATTTTATGGTCTTGCCTCCCTTGTCAAAGATTAATTGACCATAGGTGTCTGGGTTTATTTCTGGGTTCTCTATTCTGTTCCATTGGTTTGTATGTCTGTTTTGGTACCAGTACCACACTCTCTTGATGACCGTGGCTGTGGAATATTGCGTGAAGTCTGAGAGAGTTATGCCTCCTGCTCGGTTTTTGTCCCTCAGGATTTCTTTTGCAATTCTGGGTCTTTTGTGGTTCCATATAAATGTTTGGATTGTTTGTTCAAGTTCTGTGAAAAATGTCATGGGTAATTTGATAGGAATTGCATTGAATCTGTAGATAGCTTTGGGGAGTATGGCCATTTTTACAATATCAATTGTTCCAACCCAGGAGCATGGAATATCTTTCCATTTCTTTACATATTCTTTAATTTCCTTGATTAATGTTTTGTAGTTCTTGGCATATAAGTTTTACCTCCTTGGTCAGGTATATTCCCAGGTATTTGAATTTTTGGGGGGATATTTTAAAATGTGTTGTGTTTTTGTATTCCTTTTCTAATATATCATTGTTTATATACAGAAGTGTGACCTCTGAATGTTAATCTTATATCCTGCTACATTGCTGAATTTGTGGATCAGTTTGGGTAGTTTTCGGGTTGAGTCCTTAGGGTTTTCTATGTATAGTATCATGTCATCTGCATACAATGACAGTTTTACCTCTTCTCTTCCAATTTGAATACATTTTATTTCTTTTGTTTGTCTGATTGCTATGGCTAAGTCTTCCAATACTGTGTTGAATAGCAGTGGTGAGAGTGGACATCCTTGTCTTGTTCCAGATTTTAATGGGAAAGCTATCAGCTTTTCTCCATTGAGTATTATATTTGCTGTGGGTTTGTCATAAATGACTTTTATGATGTTAAGGTATGTTCCTTCTATACCCACTTTGGTAAGAGTTTTTATCATGAATGGATGTTGGACTTTGCCAAATGTTCTTTCTTGAGATGTTCATGTGTTTTTTCACTTTTCTTCTGTTAATGTGGTGTATGACGTTGATTGACTTGCATATGTTGAACCATCTTTGTGCACCTGGGGTGAATCCCACCTGGTCATGGCATATGATTTTTTTTATATGTTGTTGGATTCAGTTGGATAAAATTTTGTTGAGAATTTTTTCATCTATATTCATCAAAGATATTGGCCTATAGTTTTCTTTTTTGGTAGTATATTTGTCTGGTCTGGGGATTAGGGTGAAGGTGGCATCATAGAATGTCTTTGGGAGTGCTCCTTCTTCTTAAACCTTTTGAAAATGTTTAAGGAGGATGGGTATAAGTTCCTCTTTGTATGTTTGGTAGAATTCTCCTGTGAAGCCATCTGGCCCCAGACTTTTATTTGTAGGGAATATTTTTATGACATAGTCAATGTCATTTCTAGTGATCAGTGTGTTCAGTTGATCTATTTCTTCTTGATTCAGTGTTGGCAGGCTTTAAGTCTCTAAAAAGTTGTCCATTTCTTCTAGGTTGTCAAATATGTTGGCATACAATTGTTCATAGTATTCTCTCATGTTTTTTTGTATTCCTGCAGTATCTGTTTGACTTCTCCTTTTTCATTTCTTCTTTTGTTTATTTGGGTTCTTCCTCTCCTCTTTTTGGTGAGTCTGGCCAGAAGTTTGTCAATTTTGTTTACCTTTTCAAAGAAGCAGCTCTTGATTTTAATGATCATTTCTATTGTTTTTTGAATCTCTATTTTATTGATTTCCTCTCTGAGCTTTATGATTTCTTTCCTTCAGCTGACTTTATGTTTTATTTGTTCTTCTTTTTCTAATTCATTTAGGTGGTGGGTTAAGTTGTCAGTTTGAGAATTTTCTTCTTTTTTGAAGAAGGCCTGTATTGCTATCAATTTCCCTCTGACCACTGCTTTCATGGCATCCCATAGATTTTGAATGGTTGTGTCTTCATTATTATTTGTCTCAAGGTATTTTTTTAAATTTCCTTCTTGATTTCCTCATTGACCCATTGGTTATTTAGTAGCATGTTGTTTAGTCTCCATGTGGTTAGTTTTTTTCTCATTTCTTTTCCTGTGGTTGATTTCTAGTTTCATACCATTGTGGTCAGAGAAGATACTTGAAATAATTTCTATACTCTTAAATTTGTTGAGGTTAGCTTTTTATCCCAGTATGAGATTGATCCTTGAGAATGTGCCATCTACAATTGAGAAGAACGTATATTCTGATTTTTTTGTATGTAATGCCCTGAATATGTCAATGAAGGCTAACTTTTCTATTGTGTCAAGGATCTCCAATGCCTTAATGATTTTCTGTCTAGAGAATCTGTCCATGGATGTGAGTGATATGTTAAAATCTCCTACTATGATTGTATTCCCATCTATTTTCCCTTTTATGTCTGTTAGTATTTGTTGTAAGTATCTGGGTGCTCCTATATTTGGGGCATATATGTAGACAATTATAATATCCTCTTCTTGAATGGATCCTTTTACCTTTAAATAGTGTCCTTCTTTGTCTTTCCATGAGGCCTTCATTTTAAAGTCTATTTTGTCTGATATGAGTACTGCAACTCCTGCTTTCCTGTCTTGTCCATTGGTCTGAAATGTCTTTTCCCATGGCTTCACTTTTGCTCTAAGGTAAGTCTCTTGTTGACAGCAGATTGTAGGTTTTTGCTTTTTAAGCCAATCTGCCACTATGTGTATTTTGATTGGAGCATTTAGTCCATTGACATTTAAGGTAATTATTGATAGATATGTAATGATTAACATTTTAAATCTTGTTTTCCAGTTGATTCTGTTTCTCCTTGCTTCCTTTCTTTTTTTGGTTGGATGATTTCCATTTATTTTATCCCTGTCCACTTTTCTTTTTAGTTTTTGTGAATATATTGTTTGGTTTTGATTTGTGGTTGCCCTGTTTTTTTAAGTATGTTAACCCCTTCCTGTATCTGCTGCTTTTGCCTGATAGTCATATAGGCTCAAATTCATTATCAAAAAAATAAATAAATAAAGTCTCAATTTTCTTACTTTCCTTCCCCACATTCTATGATTTTGAAGTCCTTTTTTAACATTCTATTTGTCCTTTTGGTATTCCTTGTGTTTATCATCACTTTTACAGTAGTTTTTTGTTTTGTTTTGTTTTGTTTTGTTTTTCCACTTTTGGATCCATATGCTGGCTTATTTAAGTGATTGCTTGCCAATTGTGGTTTCCTCCATCCTATTTCTTCTTACTTCTTTTTTTTTTTTTTTTAAGATAAGCCCTTTCAGTATTTCTTTTAGAATGGGTTTAGTACTGCTTTAGTCTTTTAGCTTTTGTTTGTTGGAAAAATTCTTTATTTCCCCTTCTATTTTAAATGATATTCTTGCTGGCTAGAGTATTCTAGACTGCAAATTTTTTCCTTTCAGTACTTTGAATATATTGTGCCACTCTCTTCTGGCTTGTAGAATTTTTGTAGAGAAATCAGCTGATAGCCTTATGTGGGTTCCATTATAATTAATGCTTAGTTTTTCTCTGCTGCCTTTAGAATCCTCTCTTTGTCTTTAAATTTGCCGTTTTTATTATATGTCTTGGTGTGGGCCTATTTGGGTTCAACTTGTTTGGGTCTTTCTGTGCTTCCTGTACCTTTATATCATTTTCCTCTAGATTTGGAAAGTTTTCAGACATAATTACTTCAAATGTATTTTCAATACCTTCTTTTTCTTCTCCTTCTTAAATTCCTATTCTGCATAGATTGGCCTGCTTTATATTACCCCATAGATCTCTTATAGTGCTTTTGTGTTTTTTTCATTTGGTTTTCTGTCTGTTGTCCTGACTGGATGATTTCCATTATTCTGTCTTCCAAGTCACAAGTTCATTCCTCTGCATTATGCATTCTGATATTTAGTTCTTCACTCAGTTTGCATCTCTGCAAATGAATTTTCTAATTTTCCTATGTTCCTTCTCATATTTTCTAGTTCCTTTCTAAAGAAATTTTCATTACTTTCATATCCACTCTTAATTCCTTAATATCCAGCCTTAATTCCTTCAGTATGTTCACTATTTCCCTTTGGAACTCAATTTCTGTCAGACTGCAAAGGTCTGTTTCATTGTTTGCTGCTTCACATGAATTCTCCTGTTCTTTTAACTGGGAATCGTTTCTGAACTTCTTTATCTTGCTTATTTATTTATTTGTTTATTTTATCTACAGGTTTAGAGAAGCCAAACTATAGTCTTGGAGGGCTACTTCCATTCAAGTGCATCCCTTTATATTTTGTGGTGAGTTGCTATTTATTTTTTGGAATGGGAGTTTGGATATTTGCTGTCTCTTTCTTCGGTGTGAGCAGGCTGTTATCCCCAGGGTGCTGAGTGTGTTTTAAGGGGAAGAAGGCAATGGGTAGGCCTACTAATCAGATCCAGGTTGCTCATCTCTTAACAGCAGCAAGGACCTGCAGGAAGGTGGCACAGGCTATTCCTAGTTGCAGGGCTCTGGGAAGTGGCAATGAGCCTTAGACAGATTTGCTAGGTGCCCAGAGCATTTGGCAGTGGCAGTAGCAGGGTGAGTTCCAAGGGGAGTGAGAGCAACAACAGGTAGTATTTGTTTGCAATGCCCTCCTCTGAGGTGATTGGGGCCACAAGTCATACCTGTTCACAGACCCCTAGTGGTAGCAGGCCATGCCCACCTCTGGAGTCAGTCATAATTGTGTTGATTTGCCCCCCACCAACTGTAGACCATGCAAGAAGCACCCTGTCCTAATTAACCCCCCCACAGGAGGTACTGCAAAGGCTGCTCCTAATTGTAGGATCCTGGAATGTGACAGTTATCAAGCATGTGGGTATTGCCCAGAGCATTTGGCAATGGCAGCACCAGGGCAGGTATGCTACCAGAAGAGTGAGAGCATCAACAGGTGATGTTCAGTCACAATACCTTCTTCTGTGGTGGCCTCTGAGGTGGTTGGGACTGCAAGTGGTGCCTCTTCATGGACCCCTAGTGGTGGCAGGCCATGCCCACCTCTGGAGTCAGAGACAACTGACTTTGCCCCTGCCACCTGTGAACCATGCAAGAAGAACTCCATCCTGCTTAGCCCATGCAGGAGGTTCTGCACAGGATGTTCCTAGTTGCAGGATCTTGGGAAGGGACAGTGATCAAGTGTCTGGGCACTGTCCAGAGTGTTTGGCAGTGTCAGCACCAGGGTGGATGTGTTCCCAGGGGGATGAGAGCAACAATGGGTGGTGCTAGGTTGTAGTGTTGTTTTTTTTTTCCAACCCCTGATGTGACTGGGGCTGCAGGTGGAGCCCACTCACAGGCCCTCATTGGTGGCAGGCCATGCCTCTCTCTGGCCTCTGAGACAACCATTGAGGTGTGTCCCTGCCACTTGTAGATCACACAAGAGGCACCGTGTCACAATTAGCCCCAACTCCTTAGCCCACACAAGAGTTGCCTGGCCACCCTAGCCCACACAAGAAGCTCCCAGTCTCCTGTAGACTAAGCAAGTGGCTTATCACCATCTGTAGCCTGTGCCAGAGGTGCCCCACCCTCTGAAAACCCATGTGGATGTGCACAGAGATTCCTATGGCAATCCACCCCTCTTCCTCTCACCCTCCCCAACAATGGTGCCTTGCTTCTCCTATGGGCCCAGACCTCCTCCCAGTTTCTCTCATCTGTGGTGTTACAATCTCCAGCCCATAGCTCTCTGCTCTTCAGCCTGTGGTATGCTCCTTAGCTCCTCAGGCAGTCCCCACACAGCCAACCCTAGCCCTCTCCCCAGAACTGACCTCCAGATCCTGAGTCTCCGCACCCAGCCCCACCAGATCATCTCAGGCTGTGGTGTCTGGGGCTGTGGTGCAGATGATCTGTGAGGCTCTCACTCTACTTTGCCTTCCTCAGTCCAGCTGCTGCACTTTCCTCAGCAACTTTGAGGTCCCTCCATCTTGGCTGATCTCCAGGTTGGTTAGGTGGCTTCCCAGGTTGTGGGTTCCTTTTCTCTTTCACAGCTCCCTTTCAAGAATGCTAATCCCATCCTGTTTCATTTCTTTCTCTGTCTCTCTTTTTTTCTTTTATTCTATGCCATTATATCAAGAGTTTCTTGCCCTTTTTGGAGGTTTAAGTTCCTTTGCCTGCGTTCAGTAGATGTTCTGTGCAAATAGTTTTACATGTAGATTTTTTTTTTTAATGTGTTTGTGGGAGAAGATGAGTGCAAAGTCTTACTCCTCTGTCATCTTGATCCTTCCTATTCATTCATTTTCAATAGACACAAATCGTTTCCCTATCTTGGCTATTGTAAATAATGTGGCAATATTCATGTGAGTGCATATAGCCCATATAGCTTTTTGAGTTAGTGTTCATTTTTTTTTTTTTGGATAAATACTTGTATGTAAAATTGCTGGATAATATGATAGTTCCATTTTTATTTTATTTTATTTTATTTTATTTTATTTTATTTTATTTATTTTATTTTATTTTATTTTATTTTATTTTATTTTATTTTATTTTATTTTATTTTATTGTTTGGCTCTACCCATGGCATTTGGAAGTTGCTAGACCAGGGGTGAATCTGAGCCACAGCTGTGACCTATGCCACATTTAAGTAATGCAGATCCTTCACCCACTGTGCTGGGCTGGGGATCAAACGTGGGCCTCAGCAGCAACCTGAGCCACTGTAGAGACAATACCAGAGTCTTATCCCACTACACCACAGCAGGGAATTCCCATTTTTAATTTTTTGAGGAACCTCTACATTGTTTTCTATAATTGTTGCACCAATGTATATTCCTACCTTCAGTATACAATGGTTCCCTTTTCTCCAATACTGTTATTTCTTAACTTTGTGTTTTTTTTTTTTTTTTTTTTGGCTGCACTCACAGCATATGGAAGTTCCTGGGCCAGGGTTTGAACCCATGGTATCATGGTACAGCAGTGACCCAAGTTGTTGTAATGACAACACTGGATCCTTAACCTGATGCACAAAGAACACCTTGTCTTTTTGATTATAACCGTTCTAACGGATATGAGGTGGTATTGCACTGATTTTTTTTCTTCCAGTTTCACTGAAATATAACTGATGTACATTACTGAAATATAACTGACATATAAGTTTAAGGTGCACAGTGTAATGATTCGATTTATGTACACAATGGAATTTTTACCACAATAAGTTTAGTGAACATCCACTATCTCATATAAATACAAAATTAAAGAAATTTTTAAAAATTAAAAAATATTTTTGTGGTAATCTGTCGTTAGTGTGTAGAAATGCCACAGATTTCTGTATGATAATTTTATTTTCTACAACTTACTGAATTAATGAGTTCTAGTAGTTTTTTGTGGAATCATTAGGATTTTCTATATATAGCATTGTCATCTGCAAATAATGAGAGTTTTATTTATCTTCCAATTTGTATTCATTTTATTTCTTTTGCTTAGATTCACAGTCCTAGCTGTAGCTAGGACTTCCAATACTATGTTGAATAAAAGTGGTGAGAATGGGCTTCTTTGTTTTGGTCCTTATCTTTGAGGAAATGCTTTCATTTTTTTCACCATTGAGTGTGTGAACTGTGAGCTTGTCATATGATATGGCCCTTTTTTTTTTAAATGTTGAACTATTATACCTCTATACCTTCCTTGTTGAGAGTTTTAATCTTAAAATTGTGTTTTATTTCATCAAAGCATTTTTTCTGAATCTGAGCTAATCATATGATTTTTATTCTTCAGTTTTTTAATGTGGTGTATCACAGTGATTTGCAGATATTGACCTATCATCCTTGTACCTCTGAGATCATGGTATATGATCCTTTTAGTGTATTGTTGAGTTCAATTTGCTAATATTTTGTTGAGGATTTTCCCATTTGTGTTCATCAATGATAGTAGCCTGTAATTTCCTTTTTTGTGATATTTGTCTGCTTTTGCTATCAGAGTGACACTAACTTAATAGAATGAGTTTGAGAAAATTCTTTCCTCTGCAATTTTTTGGAATAGTTTGAGAAGAACAGCTGTTATCTCCTCTCTAAATGTTTAGTAGAATTCCCCTGTGAAACCATCTGGTCCTGGATTTTTGTTTGTTGGGATTTTTTAAATTACTGATTCAAATTCATTACTGGTAATTAGCCTGTTCATATTTTTTATTTCTCCCTGGTTCAGTATTAGGATACTTGACATTTGTAGAGATTTGTCTATTTATTCTATGTTGTTTATTTTATTGGCATATAAATGGTTATAGTGACCTACTATGGTCCTTTGAATTTCTTTGGTGTCATTTGAAACTTCTCCAATTTTCATTTCTGATTTTATTGATTTGGGCTCTTTTTTCTTGAACCTGGCTAAAGGTTTATCAATTTTATTTATCTTTTCAAAGAATGAGCTTTCAGTTTCATTGATCTTTTCCAGTGTTTTTCAGTTTCTTATTTATTTCTGGTCTAATCTTTACAATTATTTTCCATCTACTAACCTTGGGTTTTGCTGGTTCTTTTTATAATTCTTTTAGATGTATCTCATTGTGGTTTTAACTTGAATTGATTGATTATTAGTGATGTTGAACACATTTTCATGTACTGTTAGCAATCTGTATGTCTTCTTTGGAAAAATTCCTATTTGGATTCTTTTCTCATTTTCAATTTCTTTTTTTATTGCTATTGAGTTGTATGAGTTCTTTATGTATTTTGTATAATAATCCCTTATAAATATATTAATTTATTTTATTTTATTTTATTTATTTTTATTTTTATTTGTCTTTTCTAGGGCTGCACCCATGGCATATAGAGTTTCCCAGGTTAGGGGTCAAATTGGAACTGTTTTTGCCTGCCTATGCCACAGCCACAAAAACACAGGATCTGTGCTGTGTTTGTGACCTACACCACAGCTCACAGCAACACTGAATCCTTAATGCACTGAGCGAGGCCAGGGATCGAACCTGCAATGTCATGGTTCCTAGTTGGATTCATTAACCACTGAGCCACAATGGGAATGCCTAGATGTATAATTTTAAAATATTTTTTTTTCCATTCAGTAGTTTGTCTTTTCATTTTGTTGCTGGTTTCCTTTGCTCTCCAGAAGCTTTTAACTTACTGTAGCTCTATTAATCTATTTTTGCTTTTGATGCCTTTCCTTCTGGTGTTAGGTCCAAAAAAATCATTGCCAATACCAATGTCAAGAACCTATTGCCTAAGTTTTATTCTAAGAGGTTTAAGGTTTAGGGTTGATATTAAAATCTGAAATCCATCTTGAGTTAATTTTTGTGTATAGTGTTATATAGATAGATAGTTCATTTTTATTTTATTGCATGTGTCTGGTTTTCCAAACACGATTTGTTGAAGAAAATGTCCTTTACCCATTGTATATTCTTTCCTCCCTTGTCGTAAATTAATTGGCATATTTTCATGTTGTTGTTTCTGGCTTCTCTATTATGTTCCATTTATCTATGTATCTATTTTTATGCCAATATCATACCATTTTAATTAATATGGTTTTGAATATACAGATTTTTAACCTCCTTGGTTGAATTTATGCCAGGGTATTTTATTCCTTTCGGTGTAGTGTATAGAATCACAAAAGATTTACGTATACTGCTTTTGTATCCTAAAACTTTTTGAATTCATTTATTAGTATAATAGGTGTTTTTGGAGTCTTTAAGATTCTCTCTCTGTAATATCATGCGATCTCCAAATAGTGACAGTTTTAGTTCTTCCTTTCCAATTTGGATGCATTTTATTTCTTTTTCTTGCATAATTGCTCTATCTAAGACTTCCAATTTTACATTGAATAAATGTAGTAAGAGTATACCACTGGCACAGTGGTGCAAGTGTAGTGTCTGGTTCCTGACCTTAGAGGAAAATCTTTCAGTTTTTTAGCATTGAGTGTGTTAGCTGTGGGCTTGTTGTATATGGCTTTCATTATTATTATTTTATGTTCAGATATGTTCCTTCTATTACCACTTTGTTGAGTGTTTTTCATAAATGGATGTTTAATTTTGTCAAGTTCATTTCTACATCTTCTGAGATGATCATAAGATTTGTATCCTTCATTTTGTTAAAATGGTGTATACTGTTGATTGATGTAAGAATATTGAATCATCTATGTATACTTGAAGTAAATCTCACTTGATCATGGTGTATGATATTTTAGTTTATTGTTGAATTTGGTTTGCTAATATTTTTGAGGATTTTTGCATGTGTCTTCATCAGAATTTTTGACGTATAATTTCCTTTTCTTATGTTGTGCTTGTCTGGTGTTAACAGGGTAATGCTGGCTTCATAGAATTAGTTTGGAAATATTTCCTTCACTTCTATTTTTGGAAGAGTTTGAGAATGAATGGTATTAATCCTTGTTGAATGTTTGGTGGAATTCACCAGTGAGGCCATCTGGCCCCAGACATTTGTTTGTTGGGAGGTTTTTGGTTCAATCTTCTTACTAGTGATCTGTCTATTCAAATTTTTTATTTTATATTTCTTCATAATTTTGATTAGTTTCACACCATTAATTTATCCATTTCTTCTAAGTTGTCCAATTTGTTAGTGTATAATTGTTCATAGTAGCCTTTTTTGATTATATTTTTGTGATATCAGTTGAGGCATCTTCTCTTTCATTTCTGACTTTATTTTTTTGGGTCCTTTCTATTTTTCTTGGTGAGTCTAGCTAAGTTTTATCAATTTTGTTTATCTTTTTATGAAAGCAGCTCTTGGTTTCTTTGATCTTTTTTCTTTTTTTTTTTTTTGCATGTGTGTATGTGTGTGTGTGTGTGTATTTCATTTATTTCTTTCCTGACCTTTGTTATTTCTTTCATTGTATTAACTTTAGGCTTTCTTCTTCTTTTCCTACTTGCTCAGGGTATAAAGTTTTACTGTTTATCTGAGATTTTTCTTCTTTCTTGTGGTAGGCATTTGTAGCTATGAACTTTCCTCTTAGAATGGCTTTTTCTGGATCATATAAGTTTTGGTATGTTGCATGTCCAGTTTAATTTTTCATAAGAGCTTTTTTAAATTCTCTTTTGATTTCTTTGTTGACCTACTGGTTGTTCAGAAGCATGTAGGTTAATCTCCACATATTTGTAATTGATTTCTAGCTTCATACCATTGTGGTTGGAAGAGATTGTTGGTATATTTTCAATCTTCTTAAATTTTAAAAACTTGTTTTGTGACCTAATATATGATCTAACCAGGAGAATGTTTCATGTGCACCTGATAATATGTATTCCGTTACTTTTGGATGAAATGTTTTGTATACATATGTTAAGCCTATTCAGTCTAATGTGTTTTTTTTAAAACCAATGTTTCCTTTTTGGTTTTCTGTCTGGATGATCTATCCATTGATATAAGTAGGGTCTTAAACTCCTCCACTATTATCGTACTATTGTCTATTTCTCCTTTAAGTCTGTTAATATTTTCTTTACATATTTAAGTGCTTTTATGTTGAGAGCATAAATATTTACAAATGCTATGTCTTTTTGTTGTTTTGACCCCTTTAGGATTATGTAATGCCTTTCTTTGTCTCTTACGACTGTCTTTGTTTTAAAGTCTCTTTTGTCTGATATAACTACCCTATCTTTCTTTAGGTTTCTATTTTAATATAAAATATTTTTCCATCCCTTACATCTGGAGTGGTTCTTTTATAGACAACATATAGCTGGGTCTTTTTTATTTAATCTATTCAGCCACTCCTTGTTTCTTGATTGGAGAAATCAATATGCTTACATTTTAAAAAAATATGGAATGATATGTATTTATTGCTATTGTGTTTTTTCTGGCTGTTTTATATTTCCTTTGCTCCTTTCATCTTCTCTTTCTCACCTTCTTTGTGATCTAAAGACTTCCTTTAATGTATGCTTAGATTCCTTTCTCATTATCTTTTTGAATCTGCTATATATTTTTGCTTTATTATTACCATGAGGCTTACATAGAGCAGCTCATATTTATAACAGTCTATTTTAAGTTGATATCATCTTAATTTTGAATGCATTCTAAAGTTCTATATTTTTACTCTTGCCCCCTGCAATATTTTATGTCTTTGGTATAAAAGACACATTTTACATCATTTTTTGGAGGGGGAAATTCTTTAACTACTTATTGTAGTATCAATTATTTTTACTACTTTTTGCTTCTAACCTTCATAGTAGCTTTTTAAGTGATTAATCAACTACTTTTACCATGTATTTATCTTTACAAGTGAGGTTTATAATTTTATGTTTTCTTGTTACTAATTAATGCTTTTTTCCACTTAAAGAAGTCCCATTAACATATCTTGCAAGCCAGTTTACTGGTGATGAATTCCTTTAACTTTTGCTTGTCTGGAAAACTCTTTATCTCTCCTTCAATTTTAAATAAATTTGCTGAGTAGAGTATGCTGTGTTGGAAATTATTTTCTTGTAGCACTTTGAATATATTGTGCTACCTCCTTCTGGCCTGTAAAATTTCTCCTGGAAAATCCTCTCATTGTCTAATGAGGGGGCCCTGTACATGACGAGCTGTTTTTCTCTTGCTGTTTTTAAGACTCTTTTCTCTTCTTTAACTTTTGACATTTTAATTATAATGTATCTTTCTGTGGGTTTCTTTGGGTTTATGTATGTAAGTATATATGTATGTATGTATGTATGTATGTATGTAGGTATGTATGTATGTATTTTGATATCTCTGGGCTTTCTGGGTCTGTATGTTTCCTTCTTTATGTTAGGAAATTTTTCAGCCATTATTTCTTCAAATAAGTTTGCTGCCCCTTTCTTTCTCTCTTCTCATTATGTAACCCTTATAATATAATGTGAATTTTAGTCTGCTTGATAATTTATGTAGGTTCCTTAAGCTATATTCTATTTTTGTCATTCTTTTTCTAACTTTACTGCTGTGATTCCATTAGTCCCTTTGCCCTATCTTTAAGTTCACTGATCCTTTCTTCTACTTCATCTGGTCATCTATTGAACCCCTCTAGTGTATTTTCAGTTCAGTTCATCAGAGCCAGGTGATCAATGAAATATCCTCTGAGCAGCAATTGCAAAAAATCAGTGTAGCGGATATAAAAACTGGGGCACCATACACATTCAAAATCCCCTCTCTTGAGTAATCTCGTGCTCTGAAGCATGACAGAAGGGAAAGTGCAAAGAGTGCCCACTCTCCAAGGTCTCAGGAAAGCCCTTGGATATGTGTTTAATTAAAAGTCTTTACCTAGGGCTGCAGCTATGAAGATAAACCAATAAGCTTCTATTACAGAAAGACTGAACACCTGAGTTTGCTTCCTCTTGCTGTGTCCTGGTGGTTATAGCTGTTTAAGAACTCTTTCTCCATTGGTTACAGTCCTGTAAGACTTGCAAGCATAAGTCCCATTGACCACCAGAACCAGGTAATGTAGAAATATCCACTGGTAGCAGCTAGAATAATCAAGACAGAGAGATGGGTATAAGCTTCTTTTTGGAAGATACCATAGAACTGGAGTGATGTGGAATGAAAATGAAAAGATTGTCCTCATTAGACTCCATTCCCTGAAAGCACCTTCTTAAGCCCCTATAAGTTTACCAAATCAGAAGCCTTTCTCTCAGGTCAAAGCTCATAGATAAACAAATAAGCTTCATTATTAGAAAGATTTAGTGTTTCAGTCACTATCTTCAGTGCCCTGAGAGTGATAGTCTTGTAAGAACTGTCCCTCCAATTATTATATTCCCAGGAATATAAGCCCTCTTGGCCTCCAGATCCAAGTAATAAAACATCATCTTTAGGTGGAAGCCACAAAAACAAGGTCATCAGATGTAAAACCCAGGGCACCAAATCTGTGTAGAAGCTCATAGGTACTGGCACCATAAAATGTAGAAGTGGGAGAGCATGAAGATGGTTCCCACTGGCTGGAAAGAACAGTGAGGGAGTGCAAAAATGGCTTATACTGCAAAAAGAAAAAAAAAAGAAAAGAAAAAAGTGCAAGTAGAATATAAATTAAAAAAAAAGTGGTACCACCGGCTTTAACAAGGCAGAGGGAAAGCAGTAAAATGTGTCCCCAACAGCCTCTGTCATCAGAGAATATCCCAGAAGGCTCTGTTCATCAAAACAATGCTTTAAATTTAACAAATGAGTCTCTTTCAGATAATGTCTAGTACCTTTTAAAGTGTTGCTTCTGTGCTAGGCCCTGGATCATGCGATTCTGTGCACAAACCCTTCACAAGCCATTTCTCAGTTCACTACAGGCCCAAAGGTCTTATAGATTGGTCTTCAAAGCCAGCTGTTTGGAGTACTTGTCTCTCAGGTGCTGTTATTAAAAGTTAGGATATCCAATGTGTGGTTCAAACCCTTTGCTCCTCAGAAAGAAGTTCAAGGTTTTGAGTTCCTTCCCAATTGTTAGTTACAATGTCAGGGCTGGGGTTTATGATGAGGTTATGTCTCAGCCTTTCCTACCTAATTCAGTGTGTTTTCTCTCTCATTAGCCCAATGTAAAGGGGTCAATTCACCAGTTTTTAGGCTTTTATTTCAGAGGAAATTGTTCTATATATAGCTGTAGATTTGGTGTGTCTGTGGGAGGAGGTCATTCCAGGATCTTCTTACCTCACCATCTTGAACCAGAACTTTAGATTATATAGAGAAGACTTTCCTAGTTTTTGTAGAAGGCTTCTTTTTTTTTTAACACTTATGGTTTTGCTTTTGTATATAACTTGTAAAATCTTTATTTATCCAAATTCATAAATATTTGTCTTATTTTTCTAAAAATCTCAGTATTTTAATATTTTATTTAGATCTATGAATTATTTAAAGTTCTTTTTCCTTGCATGGTGTGAATTAAAGGTTGATGTAGAATAAATATATGGTTAATCAGTAATTCCAACACCACTTATTAAAAATATCATTTCCACATTAAATTACCTTTATTCCTCTAAAAAAATTAAATTGATCTTATTTGAATACTAAGCAAAAGAACCCAAGCTGAAAAGGCTACATACTGTATAGTTCCATATATGTGACATTCTCAAAAAGGAAAAACTAGGAAGATAGTGAAAAATCAGGTATAGCCAGGGGCTCAGGTGGTGGGAGGGAAGGAGGAATGAATAGGTCTAGGTTGAGCAAAGGGGAGTTTTAGGGCATTAAAAATATTCTTATGATCCTACAATGGTAAATGTATGTGTATTAACAATGTGTTTCTAATGCTTCGATATCTGGGACCTAGCTGACACTGGAAAGATTGGCTCTCCCAAGGCTAACCAATTCTCAGAGATAGAAAGTGATCCTCCTGTGAGCATATGTTTCACATGCAAACAAATCAATCCATAGCTCATACTCCAACTTCCTTATTTATCATGCTTTCATAGGGTTCTCACACTCTTGGCCACTACCTATTTGCCCTTATCACCACAGGGGCAAATACCAGACAATTAAAAACATCCTCTATACCACAAAGTTGGCTGAAATTATCCAAACCAGCCAATTCTAAAGTGTCTTACTTTGTCTCATCAGTTCCTTCCCATGGAAATTATAATAAAGGCTCTTGCCCATGTTTTTCCCTATTCCTTTTGCCTTCTGACTCACCCTGGTGCTTCTCTGTGTGACCTGTTTTGGTAATATGTGCCACTTCTGCTTGGGAACTATGAGTTACAAATTGTCTTTTCAATGAAAGTTGTCTCCTGGTCTACTGGCCTCACCATACCCAAATAAAAACAAAACATACATTTTAAAACACATATTGTACATTTGTCAAAACTCATATGTACAACATAGAGTGAACTCTAACGGAGAGACTTTAGTTAATAATATTTGTCAATAGTACTAGCTCATCAATAGTAATAAAGGTATTATAGTAATGCAACATGTAAATAATAGGGGAAAACATGTATGTTGGGGTGGTTGAGGGAATATATATAAAGTATATGGATATACTTTCCGCTCAATTTTTAGTAAACCTAAACTCAGAAATAAAATCCATTAATTGTAAAAAAAGAGTTTACTTCAATATTCTTGCATTGGTTCTATTGAAATATATGTCTACCTGCTATTTGACTTTAAGTCAATATTTTTCACTTCGTTTCCTAAAGTAAAAATGCCAAAGAAATAGTTGGCCTGTGACTTTCCTCATTTTTTTTAGCATTTTAAACTAAATGATAAAATGAAAGTAGAAAGAGCAGCAAACCAGTTGTACTTTAGTTCCAAATGTGCTGAATTTGGCCCAAATACTTTAGAGAAATAAAACTCGAGAAATAAATCCAGCAAGTTCAAGACAATTGGGATTACCAAAGGAAAAATGGACCAATTCTGCCTATACATTTGTGTGTCTTATTGAAAGAAACCAAATGTAATTATATGACTATGTATGTCTCTGTAGTTTTCCATTACTAACATACATCCCTATTATACCAGAAAATTCATCATCATAAGTACTTTCATTGGGTCAACCTGGTGCATGTAAATGTTTGGAAAACATGAATAAACTGGGATTTAAAAATTCTAAACATCTTATATAATATATTCCTCCATTTATGTTCTCTGTTAATTTCTTTTTCTATCCACTTCCTAGAACCTTCTTCCACAGTAATCATTGTTATTTCCTCACATAGATTTCTTTTTTAGAGAGAAGGGATTCTTCTTAGAATTTATAGAAACCAATGATTTCTGCCATGGTTCTTTCTGCTCATTTCATACTTCCAAGAAAATAGGGTTGAGGAAGAATTTAAAGAAAAAGAGATTTATTGTTTGCTGTTAAGAGTGCTCGACTTTGTATGTCTCCTCTTTCTGGCTATATAACTTCATATTGTAGTAATATTCCCTTATATATGGTTGTATTTCTTTGGAAAGTATTCAGGACTGTTCTAAGATATGTATTTTATCTACATGGTACAAGTGGTATAAAGAAGTTAACTAACATTTTACTAATATGGAGTATTCAGTGAAACTGAATATCTAGGTATCAAATTATTACACATTGTTGAGATGTAGCTCTAGTACAATGAGTATAGATAAATGGAAATATTTCAGAACCATGAAATGAAACAATTTATGACTTTGTAAGGAAGGTTTTTTAATTCTTGGATAATTAGCAATATGAATAAATTTAATTATTGGTAAATAAAATTGTTTCTGGAAATATGTAAATAAACATCCTTGATGAAGCACTATAATTAAAAAATATAGCATGACATTTGGCTAAGCTTATTTTAAGGACATAAAGCTTTATATAAAACATATAAATTGAAAAGCAAGAACAATTTTCAGGCATGGGGACAGGTTGGACATAATGTTTGATGATATGTTTTCCCATAGATTTCCTAACATAGAACTAATACTCACTATGTGGATAGGAGTATTTTCTTTACAAACTCAGCTCCTGTCCTAGGGTAGAATTGAAGTGTGGGACAGAAACCTTAACTCAAGAGCCAGCAATCTGTCTCAAAGAAACATTGGAAGAACATAATGCAATTTGATATTAGGAAATCTTGCTTTGCACTACTCATGTTAGTTGTACAAAAGAAGGCTGGATAAAGAACAGGGAGAAGACAAATTCATCCCACCCCTGATTTATACACATGGAGGATTCTTTCTACACTTCTCTAATACACTTTTTTAGTAATAGTGTTTTAGGGCAAAATCAGCCCATTCTTATAGCAGAGAAAACTTGTTTACCAATACCCATTCTTTTCTTCCTTTAACAAAGAAAACTCGCAACTTTTATTTTGACACATACTCAGGTGAAGAACATATTTCCTAGCTTCTTTTGTATTTTGGTGTTTTCAAGTGACAATGTTATGCTATTTCTGGGACATGCACTTAAAAAGAAATGGATTTGCCTCCCTTGACCCTTACATTTTCTGTAAGCTGGAGTGCAAGCATGACAGGAAGTCATGGATTCCACCTTGTGGTTTAACATGATTCCTTCAAGACTTCCTAAAATACACATGGGATATCTTCCACCTAAAAAAAATCTGCATGGTGAAAGAAATTTGTAAAATGTTGGATCAAAGTTAATATGAATACACATACAAACACACGTACACACATATATTTATAAAAAAAGCTTTCATCATGCTAATATGAATTGTAATTCTCTGATACAGGGATGTAGTATGCTGTGCATTTAAAATTTCATAAAACGTGGAACCATATTTTTAGAGAATTTTAAAATTTGGAGAAAACTAGCAAAATACTGCTCAAAAAAAGATATAGTAGAACCACTCCATTTGGCAGGCATATTGTCTGTCCATCACAGAACTGAAGAGAAAATTTCAATGGTATTCCAAGGAAAAAGAAAGATAGATATTCTCGAGTAGCTACAATAACGCTCTACCAAATAGTTAAATATTCAGTTTATTGGACTTAGGGGGAATAATATTTGTAATACACTGGACACCATACAAAAAAGTATATCTAAATCTATATCTATATATATACATACACACTCACACATAGTAGGTACATACTTTTGTATAAATATAAACACATGTATACACAAATATAGATATAGATAGTGTCTGCCTGTACTTATAAAACTTCTTTAAAGTAGGCCTTATTGAACCCATTTTATAGCTGAGAAAACTAATTCTCATTTAATGACATTAAAATGATATGGGTAACATCACTAGCAGGAATGAAAAGAGACAATATTATGCATATTATTAAAGTCCCTCTAGAAAACTCTTAAATATATCTGACCTACCTTCCACTGAGTGAATTATGTAAAATTGTGAACCCCTGGAACCTAGCAATAGATACCCTCTTGGATCACTACTATAATAGATAATAAAAGGGGATATAGAGGAAGGAAAATGAGGCAAAGCAGTTCTGATGGCAAAACACTATAGCAGATGGAGGTGGTGGTTAAGGTCTTGGTAAACAAGATCCCAGCCATTGGATCCTGGAAAACAAGGAAGTACATAAAACACAATTTTGCTTTAGATGAGTCCAAATAGTTGCCAGTCCCTATGTACAAACAAAATCCCAGCAAACTGTTAATCCCATTTTTGATTTTTCATACTTGCTTCTTTTTTAAGAATATTCATTTAGTTAAATAATAGACCATTTGGTGACTTTAAGATACCTAATTTGTTAATTAAGCATATTGATCTGTTTCCTGAGTTTATGGGTTTGTGAAAAATTGATTTGTGTGACACATACATGGGTCCTCTTGGCAGTTTAATTATTTTCTGTATGAAACCTATTGATGTACAATTAAAGAGTACTTCTTGGAGTATGTATTATGCAGTGATTACACTTTCAGTTAATATCTTGTAACTTGCATTATTCACTTGTAAAATGTACATGAATATTCAAATAAACACTCACATATACCCACACACGTTTCAGTTTAAATTAGTGCATCCATTCAAAAAGAACTCACTACCTTGTTATACATTATGAAGACAGAATTAAAGTCCAGTCTTTGTTCCCAAAGTATATCTGGGGAGTAATCATGTAAACTCATAACTATAGAATAAATAAAACCTTCTATAATAGAAATATATCACATGGTATGTGAGAGGGAACAATTGTTCCTCACTGGGAAGGATTTAGGAAAGAAGTAATATTTGAACTGGATGATTAGCATTTCAACAAAATTTAAAGGTCATCTAAATAGAGGAAAGAGTGTTGTAGGCCTATGTTTGTAAAACTACAAAAAATCTGATGAATCTTGTGATATAATTAAACTTTACATTCTTAAACATGAATAATTTTGGATCAAAAAATCTTTAGATCACAGTCATGAATGCTAATTTTTTCTTCATAATATTTTGACTCCTTGGTTAAAATATAGCACCATATAATGAAACAATAGAAGTGTCACACTTAGTTAATATATTGTGTTGCCCATTCATTATATTATACTATCCTTTGAATTTGAGATCTAGAAATAATGCCTTGTACATTTACAATTTGATTTAATCAATACAAATATTTATTGTGGTTCAGTTATGCATTCAGAACTGAGCAAGATATGATGAAGAATTTATAAAGAAAGAAAACTTAATACACTTTCTCAGCATTGATTATCTTACTATCTATTTGTTGGAAGCAAACTTAACATGTATGTAATAATCAGAGAATATAAAGCCCTAATCCAGTAGTTAACATTAATAGCTGCTACTTTCAAGACTTAGATTAAATTGCAAGATATTTTGGAGAAGAAACACCATGATATAATGGAAAGAACACTGGACCAAACATCAAAAACTCAGATCCAGCCTTAGTTTTTTTACTAAATTATTGTGTGACCTTGGAAATTTGCTTGGATGATCTTTAATTCTCTTCCAGATACAATATTCTAATACAGACAAAATTTTAGTTCAGTTGTATGTACCAATACTGATAAAATATTGATTTGTTTTAAAGTCAGTACTATAGGGTGCTAAACCATGGGTGCTCTTGGCCAACTGAGGAAATAAACTTAACAATCAGAGATTAGGAAGATGCATGTCATTTGTGTGGAACACAATGGAGTTTGTGTTATGACCAAAGGTAAGATAAGGTTATAAAATTGGTCTAGACCCAGAAAATACATACTAATATTAATACTAATCAGATAGGGCAGTATTTAGGTTGTATTTGGGGCAGAGATACCAGACACAGAGAGACAAACTAGAATGAAATTGTGCTAATCTAGGAAGGAGCTACTGAGATTCTGGACTAGAGCACAAGCAGGGGAAGTAGAAAAAAATAGGTGAATTTGAGATATCTTTTGGAGAAAATGGACAAGGCAAGACTTAAAGGTAAGTGAAAAATCAATAGTCATCTTGAGATTTCTAGTTTGAGATGTTAAGGAATAGAGGCATTGCTGACAAAATAGGATAATTAAACAACATGAAAGGAGACATAAAGTGTGCCTTCATACTTATGGGGTTTGAGGTAATGATATAAAAAACCAAAAAGGAGAAGCAGGCAGTTGAAAATATGGGCATGGTACAGAAATGAGAAAGAAATCAGGGCTAGAAATATAAATTGGAGATCCATAAAGTCATCAGAATAAAAATCATTATTGAGGTATAAATTGTTAAGTTCACCAATAATAACAGTAGCTAACATGTACTGAAGATACTGGTTTTAGCATCTCATGTGTATTAAAACTCACACATGAGTTTAAACTTCATTTAAACCTTACAGCTCATTTAAACCTCACAATGAACCTATAAGTTAGATATTATTATTACAAACCACTTTATAGAAGAGAAAACCGAGACAAAGAGAGGTTGATTAGCTTGTCCCAGGTCACAGCTGGGCCATATGATCCAGAGTCTATACTATTAAGTATGTGAGAGTGAATAAAGTTTGAAAAGAGGAGGAAGATTGAGAACTACCACAATTACAGAACAAGAGGAATGAATAATCCAAGGGAGTAGGAAGAGATTCGGAAAAGTGCCGTATCAAGAATTCTGCTATTAAGTTGTATGAGTTCCTTATATATTTTGTGCATATATATGATGGGGTAAAAGACCTGAATATATTATTTCTGAAAAAAAGAAAACATACACAGAGTCAACAGGTCTATGAAAAGGTACTCAACAGCAATAATTATCAGAGAACAGTATGTCAAAACCACAATGAGATATCACTTCACACTTGTTAGAATGACTATTATGAAAAAGACAAAAGATAACAAGTATTGATGAGGATGTGGACAACTGTTGGTAGGAATGTATATTAGAACAATTATTATAGAAAACAGCATAGAAGTTCCTCGAAAAATTAAAAATAGAGAATATCCTTCAGTAATTCTGCATATGAAGATATATCAAAAGTAAATTAAATCTGAGTCTTGAAACCGTAAGTGTCAGCATTATTTGTAATGACTAAGATATGGTAACAACCTAAGAAGCAGACGTTAAGAATAGTAGTTGTTTTTCTTTTCTGTGAAAAGGTTCATTTGTGCCATATATTAGATACCAGATATAAGTGATATCATATGGTATTTGTCTTTCTCTTTCTGACTTACTTCACTCAGTATGAGATTCTCTAGACCCTGCTGTGTAGCACTGGGAACTATGTCTAGTCACTTATGATGGAGCATGATAATGTGAGGAAAAAAAGAATGTATACATGTATGTGTAACCTGATCACCATACTGTACATTAGAAAAAAAAATAACGTATTGGGGAGTTACCGTCGTGGAGCAGTGGTTAACGAATCCAACTAGGAACCATGAGGTTGCGGGTTTGATCCCTGCCCTTGCTCAGTGGGTTAACGATCCAGCATTGCTGTGAGCTGTGGTGTAGGTTGCAGATGCGGCTCAGATCCTGTGTTGCTGTGGCTCTGGTGTAGTCCAGCGGCTTCAGCTCTGATTAGACCCCTAGCCTGGGAACCTCCATATGCTGTGGGAGCGGCCCAAGAAATGGCAAAAAGACAAAAAAGACAAAAAAAAATAATAATGTATTAGGGATATAAAAAATAAATATATAAATACAAAAAAAAGAATAGTAGTTGGAAGGAACGGTGGGGAGGGAGAACTGAGGACATGTTGGTCAAAAAATACAAACTTTTAGCTATGCAGGGCTAATAATATCTTGAAATCTAATGTACAGCATGGTAACTATAGCTAACAATAGTATATTGCATGCTTGCTTATTAAGAGGGAAGATCTTAAATGTTTTCACCACAGACATACACACAAAGAAAAATAATAACCATGTGTGGTGATGGATATATGTTAGCCTGATTTCAGTGGTCATTCCACAATATATTCATACAGCAAAACATCAAGTTGCATACCTTAAACATACACAATTCCTATTTGTCAATTATACCTCAATTAATTTGGGAGGAAAGGGATACTGCAGTTAATTGGGGATGGGGACAGAAATGTGCAAATCTGTATGTATGGTAAGTTGCATTTCCCAAAGTACTGATACAGATAAGAAGTACTAAAGAATAACAAAGATGGAGAAATTCTTTATGAGCTAAATTGTAAACAGAAAAGTATTAAGAGGGAGAATTAGATTGAGCCTTGTAAAATGAGTGTCTATCTGAGAGATGTCTAAATGATTGATGAAAAATGAAAAGACTATGAACTAAAGTACAAATGTAATATATCAGTTAACTATTGACATAACAATGGTGTTTAACAAAGCACTTCGAGAGTCAGTAGCCTAAAACAGCAATCATTTATTCTCACTCATGCATTTGTCGGTCAACTAGAAGTTGGCTGTTTTCCCCTAAGTTTGGCTGGCCTTGGCCATGAGCTGCATCTTCCTTATACCAGCAGGAGAACCAAAATATCAGGGTGACAGTAGAAACACAGGAGGAAATGCCTGACCTTGCAAGTACACTTCAAGCCTTTGCTCATATGATGTCTGCTTGTGTCAAATCTTCTAACATCACCTGGATAAAGCAGGTTAATGGCCAAGTTCAAAGTCAAATGGTGGATGAATTATAAGGAACTAGAAAATTATGTTAAAAGAGTATGGATTCAAGACAGCTGAAGATTAAAGACAATAACTCAATCTACTACAATAAGAATGCACAAGCCATTTGTAGGCCTGTGATTTTCAGACCACTTTGAATGATTCAAAAGATTCTTAGAAAAATCATTTAGAATGATAAATTGGGGCCACACAGTGGAAATCAATGGATGTCAGGCTGAGCAATTTGTGTCTTATGGAGAACCATAAAATTTGTGTCTTATGGAGAACAATATTTGTGTCTTATGGAGAACCAGTTAAGATTGATGAGCATTGTAAGGGCTTTACGAGAGTGATATTTTATGAAGATTGTCCTAGAAGTGTTATTTAAACATGATGAGAATGGAGAAAGACTATGGTATGGGAAACCAGATAGGGAACAGAAACTCTAATCATAAGAAAGCTGAAATGGTTATACTGATATCTAAGAAAGTAGAATTCAGGACAATGTATACTAAAACAGAGAAAGAGAAATATTTCACCATAGCAAAAGAGTCAATTCATCAAGACATCCTTAACATATATTTAACATGTGCAATTAACAAATAACAGTTTCAAATATGAAATAAAGTATAATTGAAGTAATGGGAGAAATAAACTTAATTATATTTGAATATTCCCACATTCTTATTCCAGGAATTGATAGAACAGGTAAATAGAAAATCATGATGTAGAAGACTTGAACTACACTGTCAGCCATTTTAAACTAATTTCCATAGATATAATAATAAATCCAACAAAAGAAAATCATTTTTTTCAAGAACAAATGGAAAATCCACTAAGGTATACAATATCATTTGACAAAAACAAGCCTCATTTTAAGAAGTTGAAATCATGTAGGCTATGTTCTCTGGCCAAAATTCAACTAAATTAGAAATCGAAATGGATAAGCAATGAGATCCTGCTGTATAGCACTGGGAATTATATCTAGTCACTTGTGAGGGAGCATGATGGAGGATACACGAGGAAAAGAATGTATATATATACATATATATATATATATATATATATATATATATATATACATATGTGACTGGGTCACTTTGCTGTACAGTAGAAAATTGACAAAACACTTTAAACCAACTATAGTGGAAAAAATAAAAATCATTTAAGAAATGAAAAATGAAATCACAAAAAAAGGTATATGGGAAATATTAATATTTTGAAATTAAGCAACATACTTGCAAATAACCCATGTATCAAAGATGAAATTAAAAGAAAATTTAGAAATTTTTTTGACCTAAATGATATTGAAAATTACATATCAAAATGTGCAGGATGCAGCTGGAGGAATAATTACAGGAAAATATATAGCTCTACATGCTTACATTAGAAACAATATTTAAAAAAATAAATGATTTGTAGATACTTGCTTGTGAATAAGATATGGTAAAAGGTAACAGATTTGTTCTCCCAACTAAAACAACAACAAAAAGTCAGCCCAAAATATATGATTTGTGCTTGTTTCCATCTGCCTGACTGAAAAACCTCACTATTCACAGGGAATTGGGTATGGGCCGGCCTACCCAAATACTAATAGGAAATAAGTGCAGGAAATGTATTCAATTCCACTGATCATCACAGGAAGGTAAATTAAAACCACAATATTTAGAATGCTTAAAATAAAAAAGAATGACAACATTAAATGTTGGCAAATATGCAGAACAACTAGAGCTATCATAGATTGAAGATGGGAGTGTAAATTGTTTAACTATTTTGAAAAGTCAGCTGTCAATTTCTCCTAAAGTTGGACATAATGCTACCTTATGACTCAGAAGTTCTTCCAGGTATTTACTCAAGAGAAATTTAAAAAAATATATGTACACAACAACACTTGTACAAGACTGTTTATAGCAACTTTATTCCTTAATAGCCCCCAATAAGAGACAACTCAAATAACCATCAACAGAGGAATAAATTTAAAAACTGTGGCCAATGCATACAATGAAATGCCCCTCAGTAATGAAAAGCAATAAATTATTGTTACATACAAAATACAGGTGACTGAGAAACATCAGGCTGAAAAAACAAAAAAAAATCAAAATTGGAGTTTTCTGGGAGTGGGACTGAGTTTGGAAAGGGTGAAAATAATCTTTCTTGGGTGATGGAAATGTTCAATGATAATTATTCAACTGTAAAAATCATACTATACCTGCAAGATATATCCTTTTCTCACATATGTAAACTATACTTCAATTAAAAAATACTTTATTTTCTTTTTTTGGCCCCACCCATGGCATGCAGAAGTACCAGGAACACAGATTGAACCCATGCCACAGCAGTAACCCAAGCTACTGCAGTGACAATGCCAGGTCCTTAACCTGCTGAGCCACAAGGGAATTCCAAAAAATACTTTTCAAATGATTGACAAAATCTCTTTCAGAAAGGTGGTATTTGAAAAATTGACAGGGAGTCTTTTCTTTTTGTGAAAAGAAAGTCAGAATTAAGTATAACAAAGTTGGAATATTCAGGAGTGTCAAATACCTCACCATTGACATCACCAAATGAACACCTTAGAATAACTGGCTTTCTGAGGGTAGAATTTTTATCTGTCCTATTTTATTTAACTTTGGTGCAGGACTTGATGTATAGTCATTGCTCAGTAAATATATATTGAGTGAATTAATGCCATTGAAGTTGAAGCAGATAGCATATGAAGAAAAGTCACTGGATTTCCAAAAGCCAGTAACCAGTATATTTTGAAAGAACAATTTAAATAGAATGATGGACTTGAAATAAATCTATTCTTTAATAAACAAATATTGTATATTGAATCTACATAGGAAAGATGTGTAACATTTGAATTTCAAGTAACATGGAGAGAAATGTTCCATATTTTACTAAGATGTTCACCTGGTAAATCAAGTTAAACTTGACATTGAGTAAAAGAAAAATAATTATGTCACCTATATGAAGTTATAGAATGAATGAAATGTATATGTTCATACATATAAATTACTATAGTAGATTGTATGTGCAGTTTGGACTGCAATTTTGACAGTTGTAAATCTCTGGTTACAAAACTGGTCCCACTGAAGAGACCTTGTAGAGATCCTTTAATGCTAAATTGATTCTGGAGCAAGAATGCGTAGTACCAAATTTAAGAACAGTCCCATCTGAAAGAAGAGGCAGTTGTGAGTTATCTTGATGTCCATTTTACAAACATAAGAAATAATGTTACTTAAAAACTATGTACTTGTTAAGATTTTACAATTCCAACTGGCCACTTATAAGTAAAGAATAAAAGATAAAATGTAAATGAAGTATAAGTAATTCAACTACTTGGTGCTTGCAGATCTAAAAAAAATTGGTGGGAGAGATGGTTAAAATCAAGGTTTGATACAACTGCTGATTTCAATTATATATGATATAATTGGAACACATTGAGTTATTAATGCATTTCTTTAAGAATAAAAGAATTAATCTCTGAACTCTACCGAGGGAGAAGAAAAAACTGGCTGCTACGAAATAGGAAGAAACAGTCTTGTCACCATTGTTTTGGAAACAGCATTTCCCACCCAACAAAAAGTGATGACTTTGGGAAATTATCATTGGTTTAAACTCTGCAATATATGCAAAACTGATCATAAAAAATCAGTAGGATGGTAGGGATTGAGAAAGTTGTTTCTCAAGACTTTGTACAGTTTTTGTGGGCCTGGATTAAGAAATCATGAAAAAGTAAATAAAGAGGAATTGGAATATTGTTACTATGAGTCTAGCACACTACAATTTATTTACATTTTGCAGTGATTTTGACAATATTAAGATTAAATATATTCATTTCCCTTAGGAAGAATACAGATATGGTCTCCAAATATTTTTGGAATACAAGAAAAAGAATTAACTCTCTGCAAAAGGCCTTTTTCTTGATTTGAAGAATAATTTGCTGATTGTCATTTGTATTTTATGATCCCTAAGCATAATTATAAGATAGGTACTCTGTATGCATATAGCTCTTGATATACCTTTGTTGTATGCAAGGATGGTGTTTATTCACACACATCAGAAATCCACCATAAAGTTTATTTCTGATGGGATGAAACTTGAAATAATTGCTTTCATTTCTTTCAAAAATTGCTGGAAAAGTCCAGGTTCATCTCACCATTTACTGTTTTAAAGCAGTGACAAGAAAAATGGTATGTTCCTGGAGAGAAATATATCATCAATGATAAATAATCCCAAACTCAGTCAAGCAAGTAATGCATTACAGGTCAAAAACTACACCCCTGACAAAACTGGACATGCAGGTAATACACCACATGTCATATTTGAAGGAAGGAATGCTTTTTCTACTACTATATTCTCAACAAATTGTAGTACTTGCTGACATAGAGATATGAAGGATTTGCAGAGATAGAGGAATGCATTTACAGGTAATATGAAATGTAGCACAACAAAAAAGGAATGCAATTAGCATTCCAAACTCATGAGGAACATTAGCCAAACAATAAATCATGGTGAATTTAATTATAAATGATAGTAAATGTTCACCATAACCGAAGATTACATCCTATGGACAGAAAAGACTCCAAATTCAATGTCAATAAACTTGCATTTGATATTGGTTGAAAGGACAGGGAGAGGAGATTCTTCATTTTTTATTTAAACTCATTCCATTTCTCCTCTATCTATTTGACTATAGATGAATTCATTATGGATATAATAATATACTCCTATTCTCACTCCACTCAACCAATATAGCTGCAAAAGTAATGGTGAGGATGTTACTTTTAGTATTTAATTGTTCAAACAAATAGAGCTAAGGTACTGAATAAAAAGATCTAGATATAGAGGTTATCTATAACAATTCTCTTTCCAACCAAAAACTCATGGTATTTCACTGAATAGATTGGTGAACAAGATGATTCTATTTTTTTTCCATGCAAAGCCTAGAATACAGCCGTATGGAATAATTTCACAGATTTGAGGCATACCAGATGTTTCTGCTAATCTGTTTTGGCAGAATCACCTTGTAAATCACTAGTCATATTTCCACATTTTTAGAAACCATATGATTGATATGTTTTATCATCTAAAAAATCTGGAAATAAATGGGAAAGATGGCTTCTGCAGAATTTATGCACTTTCCTGCAGAAAATTCCTAGAACCACCTGCAAAACTGAGAGAGGCTTAGAATTAAGTGTTAAATTATGCTTGCCTGTTATTGCTGAAAAAAGCAAAATGTAGAAGCAACAGGAATGCAGAACTTTTATAACTAACCCATAGACAGTTTTTGCCCCTAAACATGGTTTTAAATATACAACATAACTAATGTCATCCTAAAAACAGGACTATGGAATTAATACTAAGTTACAAAAGAGGGATCTTAAGCATAGATAGCTTAAAGCCATGATTAGAATCTAGAAAAACCTGGTTCCAGTATCTGTATTCTTAACCTTTATACTACACTATTAGAAGTTAAAATACTGAAGAAGTTAAAGTACAGGAGAAATAAAATACAGGAGACAGTAAGAGAAATGTCAGTAGAGACTGATTAACCACTCTAAGAGCAGTTAACACCACATGGTGCAAAAGCCACTAGGGTTTCACTGTATTACCTCCTGGAAATAATGAGGCAACAACAGTGGTTTGTTGGGCTCCAAGTACACTACAGATGCTTTCACAAAGCGATTTATTTCATGAAATCTGTACAGTCCCACAAAGTGGGTTAAGACCTTGCCAGTAATGCAAATAAATGAATTTGAATCTGGGACCATCTGACATCAAAAGACATTATAACTTCTAATAGATAATGCTGATCAGTGAAATAAATGCTTTTCACTGTTTTCTCTCTCCATGAATGGCCATGGGTGCTCAAAAGAAAATGAAATTTGTTACTGTGTTAATGAAGATAGGATATGCATAAAAGCAGTTTATATAGCTTTTCCTAATACCCCAGAACCTGATTTGACCTAATTTAATTCAACAAGTATTTACCGATGTCATATAATTAAGATACCAAATTAAAATTTTCAGCGTAAATAAAAACTGGACAGTCTATCTTCAGAAAGCTTATAATTTATTGAAGGAGTTAAGACAACTGTGCAAAAAAAAAAGCTACATAAGAGGATAGATATTTTCAAAATAAAGTGAAAAATGTCATGAGGATACATCTGGATTTAGAATGACAGAATGAAGAAATTTCTCTATTCTCTGATAATCACTCCCAAATAAGAAAAAAAAAATGAGAAAATGAAAACACAGACTCCATATTTGATGAAATCCGGATCAAACTCCATCAAACCCCGACATATGAAGGTGGAAAGTAGAAGAGAGATTGTAATTGACTCAGCAATGCTAATAAAAATCCACATACTTGTCTTCTGGATGAAAAACAGATCCAGAGATGGGAAGAGAAAGCGGTCAGTCTAGGCTAAGAGCTTTTATTTGTATTTTTGCCTCTGGCCTTGAAATCCTAAAGGTGAACCTGAGTTGAATTACATGGAATATTATTGTATTTGGGACAAGTTTAAAGGTGTAGAAAGACTGAATAATAGTTACAAAAAACACTAATCAAGTGAAATATGATATATTATTTGAAGAAGTAAACATTCACTTAGTAGCAAAAATATAAGTGAAATGTTTATATTGGACTCAATTCACACATTTGGTGACTTTCTTCTGTGACTAGGGAATAAGAAGAGGAAAAAAAAAAACAAATGTAAATTGAGGATTAGCCAAAATACACTCTAAAATATTATAGCTTAAAAGAGCACATTTGTAGCTTATGCAGTTTCTTTCTTATTTTTTTTTTTACTATTTATGTGGAATATGTAAACTGAATATAATTGATTTTTATTAATGCACTCATATTCTTAACAATGTATTTTGAATGTTTTCTCATATTGTTAAATACTCTTCTTTTTTTTTCTTTTTAGGGCCACACCTGCAATATATGGAAGTTCCCAGGTTAGCAGTTGAATAGGAGCTACAGCTGCTGGCCTATGCCACGGCAACAGCAACTCGGGATCCAAGCTGCATTTGTTAGCTACACCTTGACTCACAGCATGTTAAATATTCTTATGTGTTAAGGTATAATTTATGTAAAAACCCATATAACTGATGTGTTATGAGTTTTGACAATTGTATACACCTATGTAAGAGCTAACCACAAGAAGTTATAGCACAGTTTCATGGCCCCAGAAAGTTCCCTCCAGTCACTTTCCACTTCACTCACCTCGTCCTCACCTGAGCAACCATTTCCTAATTTTTTTTGTGTGTTTTTAGAGCTGCATCCATGGCATATGGAAGTTCCCAGGCTAGGGGTCAAATTGGAGCTGTAGCCACTGGCCTACTCCACAGACATAGCAACACCACGTCTGAGCCGCATCTGTGATCTACACCACAGCTCACAACAACACCAGATCTCTAACCCACTAACCAAGGCCAGGGATCAAACATATGTCCTCATGGATACTAGTAAGATTCGTTTCCGCTGAGCCATGACAGGAACTCCAACCATTTTCTAATTTTTATGACCACAGTTCAGCTATGCCTGTTCTTGTATTTAATATAAACTGAATCATACAATGTGTACTCTTGAGTCTGGCATCTTTTACTCAATATCAGTTTTCTAAGACTCACCCATACTCTTTCATGTAACTGTAATTTTTTTTTCTCCTTTTTATTACTGAATAGTATTCTTTTGTATGACTACATCCAGTTTGATCTCCCACATTTTTTTTTGGACATATGCACACAATTCTTTTTTGTTTTTTCTTTTTAAGGCCACTTCCTAGTCTAGGGGGTTGAATCATAGCTGCAGCTGCTGGCCTATGCTACAGCTTGCTGCAGTGCTGGATCCTTAACCCACTGAGTGAGGCCAGGGATCAAACCTGCATCCTCATGGGTACTAGTTGGACTCTTAACCAGCTGAGCCACAATGGGAACTCCCACGTAATTCTTATTTCTATCTTATAAACTTTAAGAGCAGAAAGTGTCAGCATTGTCTATCCCAGCACATAACACCTCATGCCTACTTTCATATTGACTATTATGTTTTTCTTTTTCCAGAGTATGAAAATATGACTAATTAGGAAGTCTACATATTTGCTGCTAAAACGATTAAAATAAAATTTGTGCTATGAATACAGTTAAATCAACATAAACCCAAATGTTCCATGATAATCTCCTGTATTAAATTTAATTTTGCTTGCTTTGAAACTAGACCAAAAACTATATATGAAAATAAGTTTTTATATATATTTTACTGTTTAAAAATTTTAGCTTAATATTATCATTTGGTGAAATTGACTACTTTTTGTTTAGTGCACATTTCTATGAATTTTAAGACATGTAGAGGTTTATGTAACTGGCACCACAATCAGATTAGAGAACATTTACCTCTATCATCCCGCAAATTTGTATCTTGCTACCTCTTTATAGCCTACTCTTCCTCCACCTCTAACCCATGAAAGCACTAATCTGTTCTTCATCACTCTAATTTTGTCATTTCAAGTATGTTATATAAGTGGAAACCTACAGTTCATAACCTTTGAAAACTAGTTTTTTCACTCAGCATAATGCCTTTGAGATTCATCCAAGTCATTCTGTGTATTATTGGTTTGTTCCTTTGTATTGAGTAGTGTTCAATTGTATGATTGTAACAAACTTTATCCATTCACTTGTTGAAGGACATTGGGGCTGTTCCCAGCTTTTGGCTGTTTGAATAAAGCTACTATAAAATATACTAGGAACTTTGGACAATTCTTTACCTTGTCTGAATATCAGTTCCCTCATCTATAAAATAGAGATAATATTAGTAATCACCTCTCAAGTTCCCATCATGGCACAGCAGAAATAAATCCAACTAGGAACCATGAGGTTGCGGGTTCAATCCCTGGCCTTGCCCAGTGGGTTAAGGATCCTGTGTTGATGTGAGCTGTGGTGTAGGTCACAGATGTGGCTCAGATCTGGTATTGCTATGGCTGTGGCATAGGCCAGCAGCTGTAGCTCTGATTTGACCCTGAGCCTGGGAACCTCCATATATTGCAGGTGCAGCCCTAAAAAGCAATAAATAAATAATCAAATTATAGTGAATATAAAGCATACTATGAATTTTAAAAATTCAAGTAATTACTAATAAAAATATATGACAATGCAAAATTGAACTGCAAATCAGGTGTCCCTTATTTTCTACTTTTGCAGCTGACTTTTTAAAATGACTATTGCAAAACATTACATATATCCTTATTTATTTCATTTCATTAGTTTCTGTCTCTCAGTAGATAAGTTCCAGTTTTTTCATCCTGCAGCATTAGTTACCAATCCATAAGTTGAGTCATCTAAAAAGTTGATAAATATTCATTTAGTACTTTCAATATGTTACACAAGGCACAAAATTAATGAGCACTATGGAAAAGAATGGATAAATTTGAGAGAAATTGCAAATAAGTAAAAGGACTTGGAAAGTTTTTGCATATAAGGGGTGACAATCAAAAAGGAATAAAATGAGGTTTTGAGTCTAATCAATTGAAAAATCATAGATATAGATAGGTCAGAAATGAGGGGTTGATAAAGAGAAGGTAACCAGAGGTGATCACATTAGGTGTAAAAACCACTAATTCACAAAGGTAGTCAGCAAGAGAGAGTATAAAAGGAAATAAAAAAGAACAAGAAGCCAGTTAATAAGATGGCATTATTAAGTTCTAATGTATCAATAATTACCTATAAATGTAAATTATTTTAATTCCTCAATCAAAAGGCACAGAGTGGCTGAATGGATTTAAAAAAAAAAAAAAAAGACCCAAATGTATGCTGCCTACAAAAGACTTACCTCAGCTTTAAGGACTCACACAGATTCAAAGTAAGAGGTGGTAAATAATGATATTCCATGCAAGTAGAAATCCAAAAGAAGCTATACTTATGTCAGCCAAAATGGAATTTAATGCAAAAATGGTAAAAAGATCATTATATAATGATAAGGCATCAACTCATTAAGAAGGAATAATAATCACAAATGTATATGCACCCAGCATCAGAGCAACTAAATATATTAAGCAAATACTAGCAAATCCGAAGGGAGAGATAGATGACAACACAACAATCATAGGACACTTTAATACCCATTTTCAGCAATAGATAAGTCATCCAGACAGAAAGTCAACATGGAAATGTTGGACTTGAACCATACTTTCAGATAAAATGGACCTAATAACTATATAGAGGGCACTTCAACCAACAGCAGCAGAATATATATTCCTCTTAGAGGGAATGTAAATTGGTGCAGCCACTGTGGTAAACAGTATGAAAGGTCCTAAAAAATTAAAAATAGACATACCATACAATCTGGCAATCCCACTTCTGGATATATATCCAAAAAATTGAAAACAGGATATCAAAAATGTATCTGCACCTCCATGATTATTGCAGCATTATTCACAGTAGCCCAGATATGGAGATAACCAAAGCATCCATCAATAGATGAAAGGATAAAAAAATGTGGTATGTGTGTGAATAACTGGGATATCATTCAGCTATAAGAAAAAAGAACATCCTGTATTTTGCAATTACACGGATAGATCTTGAGGATGTTACACTGAGATGTCACAGAAAGAAAAATGCTGTATGCTCTTATTTATATGTGGAATCCAAAAAATCCAAACTCATATAAGCAGAGAGTAAAATAGTAGTTACCAGGGGCTGGGGAGTTGGGCAATTGGGGAGAAGTGGGACAAAGGGTACAAACTTGCATTTAGAAAATGAATAAATTCTGGAGATGTAATACAGAGTATTGTGATTATAATTAACAATACTGTATCATATGCTATCAAATTACTGAGACTAGATTTTAAATACTCATACCATAAAAAAGAAATGATAATTATGTGACATGATGGAAATATTAGCTAACACTACAATTGTATTCATATTGCAATATATAAATGTATCAAATCAACTCATTGTACACCTTAATCTTAGACAATGTTATATATTAATTATATCTTAATTAAAAATTTTTCTAATGAGGATCAAGTTGTCAGATTTATCAAATAAAATGCATGATGACCAGTTAAATTAGAGTCAGATAAACTGATTTTTAGAATGGGGCATATATTTACTAATTTGTATGAAATATATTTATACTAAAAATTATTCATGAGTTATAAAACTCAAATATAACTAAGCACTTTTTGTTTAACCTGGAAACCCTGGAGTATTACGAAATTTGTTCAGCCCTGGGTGTCTCCAAAAGTTTAAGCAATATTAGATTATCTTACTAATCTAAGATAAAGTAAGAACTGGAAGAGAAACAGAGTAGAAGAAAGGGTAAAAATAAGCAATTGATTTGAAAAAAATGTAAAATATGAAAAAAATAAAGGCTGAGATAAATAAAATGACATATGTGGTTGGTATACATCATCATTAACCTGGAAGAGGACCTTATGGGATTCACTCAACAAATGTTTGTTAAGCAGTCTTAAGATGGCTAGTACCTGGTTAGTTCTCAGGGAGACTTTACAAGGGTGAGATACTTGTCATGGAGAATTATTTACAAGTTATAGACTGCAGATATCAAACTAAATAAATATATACAGTATTTGCCTCAGTTTACCTATGGAATAAATATACTGATCAATGTTAAAGATGAAAATACTGAATAGCTGAGACACGCCTAAACACATATAGTGCCCCAACTCATACATAGTGAAACTAGACCATAGGTTTCCTGATTGTAACTTTTTTTAACCTAGACTTTGACACTTCAGTAATTGATGGAGGGAAAAAAAAAATCAAAGAACAGAAGGAGAGAATTTGATATCTCCATCACGTAGATGAGATATAACATGATCTTCAGAGTTTAATTTCTGGTGGCAGGATATAAATAGTCTGAGAAAAACAATTGAGCCAGGATAATGATTATCCGGTAAGCTTCACCAAATAGAAATCATGCTTCAATTCAATTTTTTATCCTCAGAACTGAGTATAAAACCTTGCACTTACTAGTTGCTCAATACATACTCACTGAAATAAAACAAGTAATATTTTCCTTATTTATAGTAGATACTATGGAGAAAACCATAATTCAAAAACTACATGCATGCCAATGTTCATTGCAGTACTCTTTACAGTAGCAAAGACAAGGAAGCAACCTAAATGCCCATCAACAGAGGAATGGATAAAGATGTGATATATATACCAAATGGAATTTACTCAATGGAATTACTCCGCCAAAAAAAAGAATGAAATAATGACATTTGCAGCAACATGGATGGACCTAGAGATTATCACACTAAAAGAAGTAAAAGACAAATATCATATATCATTTATATGTGGTATCTAAAAAAAGATGTTATAAAAGAACTTTTTTATTTTTTTAATTTTTATTTATTTATTTATTGCTTTTTGGGACCACACATGTGGCATATGGAAGTTCCCAGGCTAAGGGGTTGAATCAGAGCTACAGCTGATGGCCTACACTATAGCCACAACCACAGCAATGCATAATCTGAGCCGTGTCTGTGACCTACACCACAGGTCATAGCAACATCAGATCCTTAGCCCACTGAGCAAGGCCAGGGATCTAACTTGCATCCTCATGGATACTGGTTGGATTCCTTTCCCCTGTGCTACAATGGGAACTCCCAAAAGAGCTTGTTTATAAACCAGAAACAGACTCAGATTTAGAAATCAAACTTGTGTTATCAAAGGGGAAACATGGGAGGGAAGGCTAAATTAAGAAGTTGTAATTAACACATACGCACTACTATATATAAAATAGATGACAATGGCCTACTATATAGCACAGGCACAGGGAATTATACTCAATATTTTATAACCTATATGGGAAAAGAATCTCAAAAAGAGTGCATATATGTATATGTATAGCTGATTCACTTTGCTGTCCACCTGAAACTAACACAAAACTGTAAATCAACTCTACCCCAATAAAATTTTAAAAAATTAAAATAAAAAGGGCATGAAAAAAGTTCCCATCAACATAATCAGACATTTTGCAGTACTAACAACTAGCTCAATAAAAAACAAAAAAATCTCTGAAAGATAAATTTAAATTTAAATATATTTATATGTGTATCAGCTATGAAAGATTCATGGTCCTCAGACCAAAAGGCAGACATTTAACAATTAAATAGGACTTCTGAAGCTATTTTGAGTAAATGTATTATTTTGAAAATAAACACATCTAAAAGATTTTAAAAAAATCAAATCCAAAAGAAGGTATACAAACTGTTGAGACATCAAGCATATACCTTCTTTCTTATTTTATCTATGAGATACATAAGGCTTTATCCAAAACTGGAGGGATAAAGTATGCTTTGGCTGGAAAGGGTGACAGTTCCATTTACAATAATGAACAGCTGTTTGAAAATTTAAGTATGTCCTTATTATGTCTGAAGCCAAAGAAAGACCTGAAGGCAGTCTGAATCCTCATTTGTCAGACTCAAGAGGTAATTCCATTAATGACTTTAAGTCCAATCTTTATACCATGTGTTTTAAGGATCACTTGGTCCGACAATTTCCTAAGGACAACAGAGAAAAAAATGGCTAAGTGCAAGTGAAAATGACATTAGCATCAACCCTCCTCTACAGTGAATCTAGCAGTATCTTTTCCTGGTGGACCATTTCTTTTGTGAGCACTGGCTAATCAACAACTACCTCAAAAGTGTAGTCTTGATTAGCACCGAATTCTAGTCTACAAAAGGTAAAAAAGGTAACAGTAACCATTGGAAAATTTCTTGCCATTTTTGTAACATAGCATTTGGTTTATTTCAGCTTCTAACCTGAAAAGTTTTGATGATGTAGGAAGTATGAGAAAACTTGAATCATTTCTTACAGGCCTGTAGCTGCGGCAGAAACCTAGAAGAATCTTGGACAAGAATACAGCAGATGTTGCTTTTGCAAAGACCATGATAATCTCATTTACTTGAAAAACATAATTACAGTTCCAAAGATCAAATATTGATTATTTTACTTCACAGATGTATTACGTATATGGCATTGAAGACACAGTTGCATCTAGTTACTAAAATCCCTCCCTTATTGCACATAGAAGAAGGAAACACACATCTTTGGGAACACTCTTTGTTGCTAATGTTATTAATATGGGACAGGCTATTCAACAAATGACCATCAAGAAACTCCACTCCTAGCAGGGAACTAATTAATAGAATGATGTTTCAATACTGGGCAACACTATTTGTTAGAAACAGCTGTTCAGTATGGAATTTCTCATGTGGAAGTTAAGACTATTCTACACTATACACAAAAGATTCCACCAATTAGGGCTTCTTCACTGCCACACAAGCAAAATGAGAAACAGATTTAGAATGTAGTTATTTAAATGTGTGCATGAAGACTGCCAGATTTCAAATCCCAGCCTTACTATTTAATGGCTGCATAAGTTTGCACCTCTCATTGTCTCAATTTCTTCATTGTAAGTGGAAATAATATTAAATCTATTTCATAGATCTATAGTGAGAACTAAGTGAGATAATTTACGTGAAATTCTCAGCACAGTGAAGCTCAATTCATGTTAGCTTTCATCATTATTGTTATTATCACTATAAAACACCTATGTGCCACACGTCATGCTAAGCATTTTACATTTCTTAATTTTTTCAATACTCACAAACACCTCATCAGAACAATATTATTCATTGTTTTGCCAAATAAGTCCTTTGCTCTCAAGCCAAAAATATCGACTTTGTTTCACACACACACCTGCAAAATATGGAAACAGGATGATTCCAGTGATCAACATAGCAGACATACCATGCTGCTTCTGCTGGGATGAATCAAATATAACCTTTTTTTTTTTCATATTTTGATCACACTGCTCAAGAGAGACTTCAATTTAGTTAAGCTTGGATTTTTAACCACAATTTGCCTAAGGAAGGGATGGGAGCCCTGATCAACATTCCCATAAAGGAGTTCCCATTGTGTCTCAGGGGTTAAAAACTCAACATAGTGTCCATGAGGATATGGATTTGATCCCTGGCCTCGCTCAGTGGGTTATGAATCTGGTGCTGCCACAACCTGTGGTGTAGGTCACAAATGTGGCTCTGATCTGGTGTTGCTGTGGCTGTAGCGAAGGCCTCAGCTGAAGCTCCAATTCAACCCCAGCCCTGGGAACTTCCATATGCCACAGGTGTGACCATAAAAAGAAAAAAGAAGAAGAAAAAAAATTCCTATTAAAAACTAACCACAATGGGGAACAAGTAATTAAAGGAAGTCATGGGGATATTACTTGAAGAAGACAAAGGATGATAGATAGCCACTGAGAGAAAGTTTTTAGGAACCATATTCCAAAAGAATTTTGTGTTTTCACCTTTAAGGAGTGCCAAGATCAGCTCAGCAGGATGGGTCTGAAGAATGGGTGCTGTGAAACTAAAGGAAAAAAGTTAACATAAAACAACACACAGAGACATTTATCTTAAGTAAAGGTAGGAACCGGGGGACTCAAGGTCTCAGGGACCAAGAGCCCTGCCTCAAGAAACCACACAGCTTTTATTGTGTTTTTCAGGATTATGTCAAGTGAGAAGGGGGTTGTAGGTGCAGGATATAGGTTTTTTTTTTTTTTTAAGTTATTTTAAAAGTCACATAGCCGGTTGCTGATTAAGCTATTATTCTGACCTTTAGGCATTTAACAATCATTAGCATTTGAGGAAGCTTGGCCTCAGCTATCTATGCATAGCATCTAGAGAATCACCATTGTGCTTCTGCAGATGGTGTGCCTATCTGCAGCAACCCAGAGTGCCTAGGTTTGCACCTTGGTTCTCCTTGCTAATGCATATCCTGCTAATGACCCCTCATAAACCCCTTGGGGCCATTGGGCTCCTCTTTTATTCTTAAGAGGACATATCATGCTGTGCAAATTGCTTGCCAATATGCACAGGTCTGGAGTGCCTAGACCAATGCATTAAGTCCTCATTCAGATGACCCTATGAATAATTTATGCCTTTAGGTCTTTGTTCTTAAGCTTAAGTCATTTACCAGCACTGTGACTATTTTCCAAGCAGGAAGATGGGGTAAAGTGAAGCAGGACAAGGTGGAGTTTTCAGCAAAGGGGCTAAGAAAATATTGTAGAAACATGTCTCACGACAAAGGAGCGAATAAAGTGTTGAATAAAAGAAGATGCCACAATTGACAGTGTGGAAGTCCAGGCTAGTCAGTAGTGTCAGTGATATGTGAGAATCCACTGTGAGAGATTTCTCTTGGAAATTCTGAATTTTCTGAAATTCTGATAAATTCCTTTAACATTTCTTCTGGAGAATGAAAAATCTCCAGTGAAGATTTTATAAATTTGCCTTTAGTTTGCGTGAATAGAGGTATATTGTTATAGACTTCTCACAATATCTTAGAGGCTGTGCAAACAAAAATCTTGATAGGAACAATTTTTTTTTATTGGCGTATACTTGATTTACAATGTTGTGTTTGATAGGACCAATTTTTTATGTAGATTATAGATGAGGTTTCTTACCCTTTAAAACATTAATTTTCCTAGTACTTTCAAATGGCATTTAATTGTTCCTGTAACTAATCATGAACCTAAGATGAAAGCTATCAAATTGCCAATTTCTTAAAATACCAAAATCCAAAATCACTAGTGGAAGTGATAGTAACAGAAATTGTCTAAATATACAAACACCTAATAATAAGTTTCTAACTTTATTGAAGATATCTATTGATAAACATCAAAATATTACATATAAAATTATGCACATGATTTAGTCAATTTGCATGAAATACTGCCCACTCCCTTTGAGAGGAGATAGAGACTAGGCCAACTGAACAATAAAACTTTCATAAAATAACCAGAACTTCAGTAGGAACTGGTTTGGGGCATTTTTTTTCTTATTATTTTTTTTCTTTTTCTGGTAAAGCAATTGAAGCAAGTTTTCTTTCAAAGCCATATTTTTTGGCTATTGAAATGCTTTGCAGTATCATTTTTTATTGTGGGTTTTGCTCATTGCTTGGCATTTCATTCCAGTCTTTTAGAATGTGTTGTGGCACCCATCTTAAGTTAACAGTACATCTAGTATAATAGGGAAGTCTTATGACAACATTTAGTTTCCACAAACTCAAAGACTGCTGTAACTGTATCTTTTGCACCTGCTTGGAGAGAAATGAAAGGTAACTTTATTCAGCTCTGAGGAAGGGACAAGTTCCTCTAAAGGAAAGTTTCATCTATTTCAATAGCACTTACTCTAAATAGTCATAAAGGAGGAATGATTTTACAGTCATATAATATAGTGTCACTTTAAGCCAGACACAAATGTTTTAAATTAAAGTGGTCCATTTATAGAAGCACAAAACTAAAGAAAGCTTTTAAATGATAGGGTGACAGACAATGTACTTATCAATGAGCCCACTTCAAAAACCTTAGGTGCACTCCCACTATAAAAGACAAACCTTTTACAATGTATACACATCATAATATTTCTAAAAATGTGGGGTTCAAAACTGCTAGCACTTAAGACCACTTGCTTCCAGAAATAAAGCCTTGGTTGTTCAATAAACCTCCTCTGAGCACTGTATTTCAGTCCTGCTCATAATTTGGATTTAAAAACATCAAAATGGGAAAAATCATGAAATAGTACCATTATCAGCATAGTGAAATTGTCCAGTAAAAAAAGATCCATTTACATTTGTATTAAGTGAGGAGGTCAGGCATCCTCCATAGTCAATAATATTTATCAAACTGGCCTTGTCAGAAATTTCTACCATTAGCCAATTCCTTATGTTAAAGCATTATTATCTGAGAGGAAGCAGAACATTCAGCCGTTAAATGTAAACCTTAGACTGGTTAGATTTAAAGAAATTATACACAACTCAGGTGTATTTTCTTTTTATTAAGATACTATTAATATAAAATGAAACTGACCATTTTAAAGTGAATAATTTAATGACATGTAGTACATTTACAGTGTTGTGCAACTACAACCTCTACCTAGTTCCAAATATTTTCATCACCCCAGATTAACATCCCACACACATTAAACAGTTCCCTATTCTCCCTTTCTCTAACCTCAGGAGCCACCAACTTGATTTTGATATCCATGGATTTACCTAGTCTTGGTATTTCATATAAATTGAATTGTGCATTATGTAACCTTTTGCTTTTGGCCTCTTTCACTTAGGATAAATATTTTCAAGGTTATGGAATGTAACAGTACTTCTTTCTTTTTAAGATTGAATATTTTATATTTTATGTATATATCACAATTTCTTTTTCCATTCAACCATTTATGGACATTTGAGTTGCTTCAAACTTTTGTCTGTTGTGAATAATGCTATTGTGATCATTTGTGTACAAGTATTTTTTGAGTACATTTTTTTTTGTCTTTTTGCTATTTCTTTGGGCCGCTCCCATGGCATATGGAGGTTCCCAGGCTAGGGGTCCAATCGGAGCTGTAGCCACTGGCCTACGCCAGAGCCACAGCAACGCGGGATCCGAGCCGCGTCTGCAACCTACACCACAGCTCATGGCAACGCCGGATCGTTAACCCACTGAGCAAGGGCAGGGATCGAACCTGCAACCTCATGGTTCCTAGTCAGATTCGTTAACCACTGTGCCACGACGGGAACTCCCTTGAGTACATATTTTCAATTCTTTTGAATATACACCTAGAAGGAGAATTGCTGAGTCATATGGTATTTATATTTTAATTTTTGAGAATCTCCAAACTTCACCATAGCAACTAAACAATTTTACAGTATAATTGGCAATGTAAGAGGTAGTTGCAGTTTGTCTAAATCATTGGCAACATTAGTAATTTTTGCATTAAAAAATATATTACAGCCATCCTAGTGGGAGTGGTGTTTCACTCTGGTTTTGATTTCCATTTACCTAATGACTAATGATGTTGAATATCTTTTCATGTATTTGTTTGTCATTTGCATATCTTTGGAAAAATATCTATCAAGCCCTTAAATGGTTATCTTATGTTGTTTGGTTTTTGTTTTATTGAACTATGAGTTTAAATTGAGTTGTTCAACATTTGTAATTGAGTTATAAGAATTCTTTATATATTCTAGATACTAGACTCTTATTAGATACAAGATTTGCAAATAATTTCTCCCCTTCTTTTAGGTTGTCTTTCACTTTCTTGATAATATCCTCTGATGCACAAAATGTTTTTAATTTTGAGGAAGTCTAATTTACTTATTTTTTATTTTGTTGTGTTTTTGGCGTCATGTCTAAGAATTAATTGTCATATCCAAGGTAATGAAAAGCATGAAAACCTCTATTTTCTTTGAAAGGTTTTAGAGTATTAGCTTCTATATTTAGGTCTTTGATCAATTTTGAGTTATTTTTGTTTATGAGAGATGTCACTCCAACTTCATTATTTTGCATGTGAATATCAGGTTGTTTGAGCAACATTTGTTAAAGAGACAGTTCTTTCTTCACTGAATGATCTTGGCAGGAATGTTGAAAATCAATTTATCAGGTATATATGAGATTATTTCTGGCTTCCCAATCTTATTGTATTGGTCCCTATGTCTGTCTTTAGGCCAGTACCATACTGTTTTGATTACTGCCGCTTTGTAGTCAGTTCTGAAATCAGGAAGTGTGGGTTCTCCAACTTTGTTCTTTTTCATGATTTTTCTTTTTTTTGGATTTGAGATCCCTTCTAATTACATATGGTTTTGATGAATGGCTTTTCCATTTCTTTTTTCTTTTCTTTTTTTTTGTCTTTTTGCCATTTTTAGGGCTGCTCCTGCAGCATATAGAAGTTACCAGGCTAGGGGTCTAATCAGAGCTGTAGCTGCCAGCACACACCAGAGCCACAGCAATGTGGGATCCAAGCCACATCTGCAACCTACACCACGGCTCACCACAATGTTGGATCCTTAACCCACTGAGCAAGGCCAGGGATCAAACCTGTAACCTCATGGTTCCTAGTTGGATTTGTTAACCACTGAGCCATGATGGGAACTCCAGCTTTTCCATTTCTGAAAAAAAAGTATTTTAAAACTTTGTTGGGGATTGTATTGAATCCTTACCTCATTTTGGGTAGTATTACCATCTGAATACCATTAAATCTTCTACTCCATTAACACAGGATGTTTTTCCATTTATTTTTCTCTTTAATTTCTTAAGCAAAGTTTTGGAATTTTCCATGTTCAAGGCTCTCACCTCCTCAGTTGAATTTATTCCTAGTTATTTTATTTCATACATGTATTATAAATGGAATTATTTTCTTAATTTCTTTTTCAGAGTGTTCATTGCTTATTGGCATATAAAAAGAGAAATGATATTTATATGTTGACCTTTTATCCAGGAACTTTTCTGAATTCATTATTAACTCTAGTGACTTTGTAGATCTTATGAGATTTTCAATATATGGGATCACATTATCTGTGAGTCAGTTAAGTTTTGATAGGAGCCTGAAAAGTAAAACAAGGAAGAAAATGTCTACAAAATAGAGGTACAGAGATGTTAGCCTTATGTGGGATGCCACAATTAGAATAGAATAAGGAGATTAAGAAGGCAGAAATAAAACATTAGACATCTAAAAAGTGTACAGAAAACAAAGAGTAAAAAAAAAAGAAGACTAAAGTAATTTGAAAAGTCTGTTTTTTATACTTCACAATCTATTCAATATCCAGCTTTATTCACAGCAGAAAAGAAAGACCTCATTTAATCAAAATTATTGTAAGGATGATGCTTAGAAAAATGTTTTTATTGTAACAAAGACTTCATTTTCTGAGGGTCAACCAAGTCAAATTCTTAAATTTTGCCTGCATATATTTTATAGCCTTAAACATATAGATTACTATGTTTTATTTCAGTTGCTATTTCAATTCAGTCTTTCCAAGCTGCCTCATGGAAAGCAATATGGAATTAAAATGTGCCTACATTTTGAAGAATTTTGTGATAGATAGTATTTTAAAACTTTCCCACCAATTCAATTTCAAAAGTTTCAACTGTTTCTATTTTGATACTCATGAAAATAAATCCAAGGCTATAATCCTCAGTTTCAGAAGTGCTTTTATTTTTTTAGTCATGTCTGAAAAATGAAGAGCAGGAAATGATCCAAGCATAGGTCATTCTAATCTACCACTCAATTTCAACCTCATCATAAAAGAATGTTGGTAGATGAAATAAATTGCCATTTTGATCATTGGATTTTCACCTGCCAGACTGATTATATTGATTTTCCTTTTTAATCCTGTTCTTTAATGTACTTAGTTAGTACATCAAGTACTGCTTGAATTAGAAGTATAGTTTCTTTCTGGACATCTTAATCTCAGTCTTAACCCACATCTAATCTATCACCAAGTCCTGCAATTTCCACTTTCAAAATATACTCCATAAGTCCATTTCTTTATCTTCTACAGTCACCAGCCTAGGACAGGCCACCCTCATCTCTCGGCTAGATTTTTAAATAGCCTCAAATTTGATCTTTCTGCATCCAAATCCCCTTGTCTTCCAATTCCATTCTCAATGCAACCATTAGAGTAATCTTTCAAAAATGTAAATCAGATAATTCCACTGTCCCATTTAATCCACCAATACCTTTCCCCTTCACACTTAGAATTTAACATCCAAACATCTTACTACAGTTTATAAACTCTGCATGATCTGAACCTTCACTGACTTTATCATATTTTCTCCTACTACTTCCTCCCTCACACTAAATGAATAGGTAAACTTGTTCAACCCATCTGTTAAGGTCTCAGCTCTAATGCAACTTCCTAAAGCAGAACTTCCTTGACAACCTGATCAAAATTGGTCTCCTAATACATTTCTCCGCCATGTGATTCTTTTTTTAAATATTATCCTGTTCTTTTCCATAGAAGTTTTATCACAATATTTATTTATTTATAAATACTAGATTGTATGTGCTATGAAAGCAAAACCCTCTATTGATTAATCATCACTCTACAATCTGTAAACAGGTATATTTTAAATTGCCCACTGTATAAATAACTTTTATTTTGTTAATGAAAAAGTGTCATCTTAACTTTATTTCCTCCCATTTAATTCCTATTTTCTTCCATAAATATTATCCTTTCTCTTCAATGTTTAATATCATCTACTCAACTGTTCCTTTCCCCTCTGTAGTGCATAGGCTTAGATTACCTTTAGCAACACAAAATTGAAATCTTATCCCTTCTTGTCAAGACATGCCTCTATTTCTCAGCCTCTGCTTTATCTGCTCTTCTCAGCTAGATACTTTCAATCTGTAAGCTTGATATCAGTGACCTTAGCTTAGCTTCTGGTAATGCAAGTAGTAATAGCTATTCATAAATATGTTGCTTCCCCTCTCCCACATGTTACTCCCAAACAACCTGGAAACAGGCTCATTGATGGATACTCTTGGATTCATTGATTGCCCTGAATTCACAGTTAGATTGTCCATCCTCATGTTAATTCATTCAATAGATCTCGGTCTCTGCCTTGGCCTATGTTTGTTAATTCTCACAGATGATATTTTTTTTCTGTCAACTTCTTATTCTAGTACTGGGGTCCTGACACATCTTTTGTTAACTGACTAGTCTCCTTGCTATTCCCACTTACTTGTACCCTAGCTTTACTAGAACTAGAGACTTATACATTTGCTCAAAGGCCTAGGGAATGAAGATATTTTGGTCCTTTACTTTTCATGAAAAAATATTCTGGATAAGAACTGGCCACTCCTTAATAGTCCTACATTTGAGATACTTGGTTTGAGTGATTTCCTCAGGACCAATTTCAAATATCATTATTGAGACTTCAGTGGGTGGCACAATTAATCTCACCACCAAGCCCATTAATCCTGTTATAAAGTTCTTCCTGTCTCTGGCTTGTTGTTCACCCAAAGTTCTTTAAAATAATATGTAGTCATCCCCTCTACTTTGGTGACATCAATCCATTCAAAGTATTTGTAATCTGATTCCTTCCTCCATCTCAATACTAAAACTATTCTCTGGAATGATCTCTAAATGATAAAACCAAATAATTAGTTCTCATTAAAATTGATTTCCCTGCAGTAGTGGACTAACCAAACCATTTTTATTGAAGTGCCCGTAAACTTTATTTGTGACCATTCCTTACTATTTTTTCTTCTCACCTTTTCAACTGAGCTTTTGTTGCTTTTCTAATAACTCATTTTTTCTCCTGCTCCCTAAATCATTATTTTATCACAGTTTCCTTAGAAATTTATCTTAATTATCCCATTTATGTGAGGTCAATGTATTTAGTTAAAACCTTGCTGGGACATTTTTCTAATATTTCTCTTTGATAGCTGATTATTCATATTTTGATGTTCCACCAAGACCTCATTCTCAATTTCAAAGAGCTTAATCCATAATCTTATGCCCCAAATCTCAATTCTGTTAATGGTTACCATTCCGTTTTTCAGTTTTGAAACTTTAGAAGTATTTTTATATCTTTCTTCATTACTCCAAACATCCAACTATTCAATAAGCATTATTACAATGTTTCTCATATAATACTCTAAATCCAGAGTACATTCCAGAAACCTGGTTCAATCTTTCATAATACATGCGTTGTCTACATAAATATCTACTAATAGTTTCCTTCATTTCAATAATATTTGCTCTAGGGCAGTCATCTCCCAATTACTCAAAATAGCCCACAAGATTTCTAGAGAGAAAATCAGAGATTTGATTTATATTAATTGATATCTTAAAAATAAGAAAGAAATTTATTTTGTATCAATATTTAACATCTGTATTGACACAGGCCTCCAAGTCAATTCATATGTACATGTTTATTTGACAATGCCAGGAGACATGTTATATCAAAGGAGAAGAAGTACCACAATTTAGAGAGGTTGATGCCTTCACTCTTCATTTTTCTTCAGCTTTTATTGGATATTGTGGTATACTCATTCCAGTTCAGTGGATTTAAATATTATATCATCTATTTTTAATGATATGAATAATCAAACATTGGCCAAGGGCCTAAAAATGTTGGGAGGTTGAAATTGAAGATTGAAAATTATATTAATATTGCAAATACAATGGATAATATAAAAATGCAGCAGACACTTCTACAAGCAGCAGTACTGCAGTCTCATTAAAAGGTAAAAATGACAATAATTGGACAAATATAAGAAGTAATAGAAAATTTGCTAATGTAGCAAAAATATTTAAATATATATTTATGTCCATTACTGTTAATGATGAACCTTTCCCTAGATGTGTATGTGCTTTGAGATAGTGGTTAGTGCTAATACAAAGAATCACAGTTAAGAAATAAATGTTATAGAAGTATTTATATTATTTAAATTTCATCCTTCTTAAATTTTTATTTTTGAGTTGCTTTATAATATGCCTAAGTAGTACAACAGGAAATGCATATACTTTATAACCAAATAATTATCTGTATTTCAGAAAGAACATAATCAAATAGTTTTTACTGATAAGAATACATGACCAGCCAATCAATCAATGGAAAAATGGGCAAAAGACCTGAATAGACATTTCTCCAAAGAAGATATACAGATGGCCAGCAAACACATGAAAAAATGCTCAACATCGCTGGTTATAAGAGAAATGCAAATCAAAACTTCCATGAGATATCACCTCACACCAGTCAGAATGGCCATCATTAATAAATTCACAAATAACAAGTGCTGGAGGGGCTGTGGAGAAAAGGGAACCCTCCTGCACTGTTGGTGGGAATGTAAACTGGTACAGCCACTATGGAGAACAGTTTGGAGATACCTTAGAAGTCTATCCATAGAACTTCCATATGACCCCGCAATCCCACTCTTGGGCATCTATCCAGACAAAACTCTACTTAAAAGAGACACGTGCACCCGCATGTTCATTGCAGCACTATTCACAATAGCCAGGACATGGAAACAACCCAAATGTCCATCGACAGATGATTGGATTCGGAAGAAGTGGTATATATACACAATGGAATACGACTTGGCCATAAAAAAGAACGACACGATGCCATTTGCAGCAACATGGATGGAACTAGAGACTCTCATCCTGAGTGAAATGAGCCAGAAAGACAAAGACAAACACCATATGATATCACTCATAACTGGAATCTAATATCCAGCACAAATGAACATCTCCTCAGAAAAGAAAATCATGGACTTGGAGAAGAGACTTGTGGCTGCCTGATGGGAGGGGGAGGGAGTAGGAGGGATCGGGAGCTTGGGCTTATCAGACACAACTTAGAATAGATTTACAAGGAGATCCTGCTGAATAGCATTGAGAACTTTGTCTAGATACTCATGTTGCAACAGAAGAAAGGCTGGGGGAAAAATGTAATTGTAATGTATACATGTAAGGACAACCTGACGCCCTTGCTGTACAGTGGGAAAATAAACAAAAAAATTAAAAAAAAAAAGAATACATGACCAAAAAAAAAAAAATAGATACCACTGTTCTAGTGTATCTTTCATATCATGAATTGATTATTCTTTCTGAAACACTATTTAAGTCCTTCTATTTCCATGTTAAAAGTGTCCAAAATTTTCCCATTTTTTATCACATAAAGTATAACACTTGAGAAAGGCTTCTAGTGTCTAGTTCCAGTTAATATTTCAACTTTTTAAACATTTTCTATCAATAGATAATTTGATGCATGTTAGAAGCCACCGAACATAGTGTCCATCAGGATGTGGGTTTGATCCCTGGCCTCGCTCAGTGTGTTAAGGATCTGGTGTTCTTGCAAGCTGTGACACAGGTTGCAGATTTGGCCTGGATCTGGCATTGCCTTGGCTGTGCCATATACTGGCAGCTGCAGCTCAGATTCGACCCCTGAGCAGGAACTTCCATATACTGCAGCTGTGGCTGTAAAAAGAAAAAAAAAAAAAAGAAAGAAATCACAAACTATGAAGCCAAATCTGCCCCCATAGACCTTGATAATTTGATACATTATTGAGTTACACAGGATTGTTTAAAAATTATTTTATTTCATTGCCTAAAGTCATATTGTTCAGAAACACCTGAATTTTTGGCTTGTTTTAAATATCAAAAATGTGCCAATAGTGGGCTTTTATTCGTGAATTGCAGCAGGAAGCTGAAGCTGAGTAGCAGATGTTCCCTTTGAACAAAACATGTAATCTCTAAGACATCAAATTTGCAATGTCTCTCCTTTATCTCCGTAACTCTAAGGCCAAGTATCAATTGATATTTCTTATCATGTTTTTGCTATGGTAAAATAAATATTGGCAAAGATTGTAATGTTTTAAGAGAATAGGAAGAGAGTAAGTACATATACATATGGATGAGAAGAATTTTCTCAGTAATCTAGGCATTTTTATATCTTAACCTCTATTCTAGATTAAGAGACAGCTCAACATTCTAGAAATAAAGTTTAGACTTCTCATTCTTGTGTTTTTATTCATGCTGATTTCTCTACCCAGGGAAATTTCTTCTTTATCTTTAATAGTTATGTAATGTTTCTGTTTTTTCACTATAGATATTTGGACCCTCCATGTGAGCTTTCAGTTCTATAACAATTAAAACTTTGCAAGGTATTAGTTGTGAGACATTGAACGCCCCACAGAAGGTATAGAATGGTCCCAAGTAGTCCCCACCCTTAAAGAAGAAAACAGGAGATCATCGGCTAGGACAGAACTCTGGTCAAAAGCATAGAAGGGTCAGAGATGCCTGAGGCAGAGTTGCTATCTGAAAACTGATCTCTAGGCTGCATGGTAAAAGATAATCTTGGACTTAAACTCTAAGGTGAGACCCTATAGGGAAGGCTTATTGGTTCTAGTTCAATGGTCTATATAACTTCTAGAAATAGAGTAAGAAGCAAATCATTTCTAGAGGAATGGTTCCCCATCTCCATTTAGAACTACAATTTACAAGTAGTAAAGTCTTATCAATTAAATATAATGCATTAAAAAAAACAAACCACTATTACAGAAAGTAAGTAGAGGGAAAAGAGAAACTAACAGATTTAGAGCCCTAATGACTTCAATTATTGGATTGTAGATACAGAATATAGATCAGCTATGCATATAATGGTTAAAAAAATAAAGAAAATAATCACAAAAGTCACCAATCAACTCTAAAGTATGAGATGGACATACAACTTCAAAGCACAAATGGAACTTCTATATATGAAAGACAATATAATACTCAAAAAAAAAATACATCATCTGACAGGAGAAAGTGTAGGCTAGATAACTAAAAACAATTAAGTGGAAGATGTACCAGTAGAAGTTACCCAAATAACAGCTCAGAAAAATAAGGATATGGCAAATTTTTTATAAAAAATGTGAAAATATTTGGAGATTTGAATTTAAATATCTTGCATAAGTCTAATAAAAATCACAAAATGAGAGATATGGATAATTACAGGAGAGGCAAGATTTAAGGAGATAATGGCTAAATTTCCAGAACTGATGAAAACAAGAATCCATAAGTCCAGAAATCACATCATATCCAAGCATCCAGAAAGGACAGAACATCTAAAAAGGAACAGTAATTATAATTGCAACAACATCTTGAAATATTCAAGCTAGAATATAGCTAAATCATATCTTCAAAGTTCTGAGAAAGAATAACTCAATCTAGACCATATTAGATTTCCAGTAATTGCTCTAAATGATTTTTTTCTTCCTATAACTATTTTTTTGTATAGCCCTCTCATACATTAACTCTAGAGTTGATCTTGTGAACTGTTTTGACCAATAAGACATTGTCAAATCTAAGGATTAAAAGCCATTGGTAATTGAAGCTTTGACTTTTGCTTCTGGGAACTCAACATCTAATCATATGAGGAAGTCTAGGATAGCCTACTAAAAGATCAAACTATGTGGACTCATTCCAAGTAAGGTCCTCCTAGACCTATTGTGGCAAAATAATACCCTTCCACCTCCACCAATGATATTCACATCCTAAACTATGGAATATGTGAATATGCTACCTTACAAAGGAAAAAGGACTTTGCATACAGATATGATTAAGATAAAGGCCTTGAGATGGAGATATTATCCTGGTTTATCTGAGTGGATCTAATGTCATTACAAGTTTCCTTAAAAGAGTCAAAGAAAGAAATGAGAAAAGAAAAGAAGAGATTAGATAGATAGGTAGATAGAAAGAGAGAGAGAGAGACATTTGAAGATCCTATACTGCTATAATACTGGCTTTGAAGACAGAAGAAGGGGCCACAAGTCAAGGAAAGCAAGCAGCCTCCAGAAGCTAGAAAAGGCAAGGAAATAGATTTTTCCCTAGAGCCTCCAGAAGGCTCTGCTAACACATTGATTTTAGCCCAGTAGGATCCACTTTGGACTTCTGAGCTCCAAACCTGTGAGGTAATAAATTTGGGTTATTTAAAATTACTAAGTTTGAGGGTGTTCCCATTGTGGCACAGCAGAAATGCATCTGACTAGTATCCATGAGGATGTGGGTTCAATCCCTGGTCTCACTCACTGGGTCAGGGATCTGGTATTGCTGCAAGCTGTGATGCCACTGGTGTGGCCCTAAAAAACCAAAAAAAAAGAAAAAAAAGAAAAAAAGAAACTACTAACATGTATTAATTTTTACAGTAACAATGAGAGACTAATACATAAGTGTTTCTCAAACAAGGGTAATTTTCCTTCCCAGGGGACATTTGCCTGCAGACACTTTTGGTTGTCACAACTTTGGGAGTTCCATTGTCATCTAAAAAATAGAGGCAATATATACTTCTCAACATCTTATAATACATATGAAAGTCCCTCCAGACACAGAACTATCCTATTCAAAAAGTCAATACTGTTGTGGTTTGTTAACCCTACCCTAGACCAACAAGCTCATACTGATCAATAAGCTAAATGTAGCTATATAAATGAGCCCCAGATAGAATTAACAGAAGAAACTTCTGGCTGAACACAGCCCAAATTTGAGACTTAGAAACAACTCCAAATAAAATAAATGGTGTTTTGCTATATAGCAGTAGATAACTTATACACACACCCAGGAAATCAATATATTAAATATATGGGTAGAAAAAAACACTTTTAGATGAACAAAAAAGTGAGCTTACCAACAAGAGACCTGTACTAAATTAACTACTTAAGAATGAGCAAATGACGTCAGAAGAATAGTCTGAGGTTCATAATAGTGATCAAATAAATAAAATGATAAACAGGTATATAAATCCAAAGGTTATAAATTAATAAAAATAATTTATAAAATAATAAAAAAAAGTATCATGTGAATCAGGATCACAGATATTTGAGGATAAAGTATTCTAAGTTCTTTGTACTGTTCAGAAAGTGAGATAAAGTAAATATACCTTTTTATATCTATTTTGTTCTACAATGCTAAGAGGAAAATTTATGGCTATAAATATTTACAACAAAAAGGAAGATAGGTCTCAGATGAGCAAACTTACTTTACATTTTAACGAAAGAGAAAAGAACAAAATTAACCCAAAGCCAGCAGAGGGGAAAATATGAAAGATACTGGCAGAAATAAACAAAATAGACAATGGAAAAACGAGAAAAATAAACGAGAATTCTAACACGTATTTAAAGAATAATTACCACCATTCCTACTTAAACTCTTCCCAAAAAATGAGGAGAAGGGAACAAGTCCAAAATTATCCTAATAGTCCAACATTACCCTGATACCAAAGCAAAAGACACTGCAAGAAAAGGAAATTGTAGGTCAATATCTCTGTGATATGATATTAGAAAAGTCCTTAATAAAATACTAGCAATCAGAATTCAACAGTAAGTTAAAAAGAATATCCACTGTGCCCAAGTGGGATTTTGTCCAGGAATGCAAAGGTGGCCCAATATAAGTAAATCAAACAATACACTAGTTATCAGAATAAAGAGGAAAAAAAAAAAACCCATGTGATCGTGTCAATTGATGCAGAAATAGCATTTGACAAAACTCTATACATTTGCATTATAAAACAAAAAACAACATACAAGGAATAGAAAGTATTACAACATAATAAAGGCCGTATATAAAAAGTCCACATTTCTCATAATACTGAAGATGAAATACTGAAATCTTGCTTCTAAGATCAGGAACAAAACAAGGATGGCTGCTTTTGCCACTTCTGTTCAATAGTACAGTAATCTCAGAGTGAGCAATTTGGAAAAAACAAAAAACAAATGAAAGACATCAAAAATGGAAACAAATAAGTGAAATTATCTCTGCAGAGATATGATCTTATATTCAGATTCCTAAAGATGTCACAGAAAAACTATTAGAAGTGATAAATTCAGCAAAGTTTCAGGATACGAAATCAACAGACAAAAATCAATTTCATTCTTATGCACTAAAAATTTACAATAAAAAAAGAAATTAAGAGAGCAATTCACTTCTCAGTAGCATAAAAAAAGCATCAAAAAGTATGTACTAGCATAAAGACAGATGTATAGATTGGTGGAATAGAATACTGAGCACAGAAATAAAACATCACTTATAAGGTCAAATAGTTTTCAGAAAAAGTGCCAAGATGATTCAGAGGGGGAAAGAATAGTAATTTCCACAAATGGATATTACATGCAAAGTATGAATTTATACTTGTACATTATACCTAAGAGAAAAATTAACTCAAACTGGATCAAAGACTTAAACATAAGAGCTAAATCTATAAAATTCTAAAAAGACAACTCTATTAGTTGCTAGGGCTGCCATAAAAAAATACCATTGACTGGATGGCTGTTATGACAGAAATTAATTTTCTTATAGTTCTGGAGGCCAGAAGCCCAAGATCAAGGTGTTAGCAGGTTTGGTTTTTACTGAGGTCTCTTTCCGTTGTTTGAAGATGGCTGCCACTTTGTTATGTCCTGATATTGTCAGTCCTCTGATTTGTTCTATTCTGTATGCAAGCACAACACTGGTATCGCTCTTGGAATACCCTAATCTCTTCTTGTAAGGATACAAGTAAAATTGGATTAGGGCCAAGCCTTAAGGCTGAATTTTACTTAGTTACTTCTTTAAAGTCTGTCTCCAAATGCAGTCACATTCTAAAAGTGCAAGAGTTTAGGGCTTCAAGATATGACTTCTAGGGGTAAAAAAAAAGTTCATAACAAAAACATTGAGGAAAATATTCATAGCATTGGATTTGGCAATGATTTTTTTGGATGAAACATCAAAAGCATATGCAATAAAAGAAAAAATATGTAAATTGGACCACATCAAAATGTCTATCAAAGGACTCAATCAACAAAGTGAAAAAACAACCCAGGAATAGGAGATAGTGTTTGTAAATGATGTATTTGATAAGCTCTTACTATCTTGAACATATAAAAAACTCCTACAAGTCAACAATGTCAAAAACAAAACAACTCAGTTAAAAAATGAACAAGGTATTTGAACAGAGAGTTTTCCAAGGAAGATACACAAATTCCCAATACACACAGGAAAGGATGTTCAACAGGAGTAACTGTTAGGGAAATGCAAACCAAAACCACAGTAAGATATCACCTCCTACATATTAGAATGATTACTATAAAAAAAAACACAAGGGTTGGAGAGGATGTAGGGAAATTGGAACACATGTGCTGTTAATGGGAACGTAAAGTGGTGCAATCATTTTGGAAAACAATATGCTATGGAATGAATATTTGGGTCCCCATAAAATTTACATGTTAAAACCCTAATTCATGGTGTAATGGTATCCAGAGATGGAGTATTTGAGAGATAATTAGGTCATGAGGGTGAAGCCCTCATAATAGAATCAGTGCCCTTATAAGAAGAGATAAGATAGAGCTTGTTTCCCTCCTTCTCTCTCTGCTATGTGAAGATACAAGAAGACATTCCTTAGCAAACCAGAAATAGGACCCCTCTAGAAATTGAATTGGCTGGCACCTTATCTTGGACTTCCCAGCTTTCGTAAATATGAGAAATAAATATTTGGGTTTTTAGCCATCCAGTCTATAGAATTTTTGTAGAGCAACCCAAGCTAAGTAAGGCATGGTTGTTCCTCAAAAAATTAAAGATAGAATTATCATACAATCTAGCAATTCCATTTCTGGGTATATACTCAAAAGAGTTGAAAGCAAGGTCTTAAAGAAGATGTTTGTATAGCCATAACATTGGTAGCATCATTCACAATAACCAAATGTGGAAGTAATCCAAGTGTCCATATATGAATGAATGGGCAGATGAATGAGATATGACATATAAATTCAATTACAAATTGGATATATGTATAAAAGAAAAAAGATCTAAATAAATGAAAATATATTCATTGTTCATGGACAAGGAAACTCAATTTTATCAAGACATCAATTATTACTGCTTCAACTATAGGTTCAATTCAATCCCAGTCAAAAACCCAGCTATTTATTGTGTTGATATCCACAAACTGATTCCAAAGTTTATATAGAAAGGCAAAAGACCCAGAATGGCCAACACAGTATTGAGGAAGAACAAAATCAGAGGAATGAAATTACACAACTTCAGGACTTACTATAAAGCTATAGTAATCAAGACAATGTGGTATTGGTGAAAGAACAGACCAATAGATCAATGGAACAGAATAGACAATCCAGAAATAGAGCAACACAAATATAATCAACTGACTTTTGACAAAGTTGCAAAGGCAATAAAATGAAGAAAAGATTGTCTTTTCAACAAATGGTGTTAGAACAACTGGACACCCACCTGCAAGAAAAATAATAATTATAAAAATTTACTCAAAATAGATAATAGGCCTAAATGCCAAGTGCAAAATTATAAAACTCCTCAAAGGTAACATAGGAGATAATTTAGATGACCTTGAGTTTGCCAATGACTTTTTAGATACAAAACCAACACAGTTCATTAAAAGAAATAACTGAAAAGCTGGACTTCATTAAAATTAAAAACTTCTGTTCTGTGAAAGAAATTGTCAAGAGAATGAGAAAACAAGTCACAGTCTTGTCTTCGCACATCCAATAAGACAAGTATTTTAGTACTTTAATAATTTATTGCTTAGTTCAATTCTATGTTTCTGACTTTAATAGATTTCTCATTAAAATTAGTTTGGAGTATGGAAAACAAAAAAATTAATAAATTATAATTATTACTACTTAGTGAATATTAAGTATTTCATTGTATTCTAAGTAAATGTCACAAATAATATAAATGCCATTTGAAAATGAATTCATCAAATCTTTCTAGATTTGGAAGATATATCATCCTTAGTAGTGATTCTGCCAGTTAACAAGGTACTGAGGGGCAGATTCACTAGTCATATGACACTGAAAACCTACCTACCACTCAAATATGACTATCTTTGGAGTCCATAGTTGATTCCAGAGATTATACAGAAAGATAGGAGAGGAGCAGTGCTGAAGCAAGAGGAGCTGGTGTGGGCACTCATCATAGTTCAGGGCATGAGCTGCTTGCTGCAGCTGCTCAGCTGTCGTCAGAGATTGGGGCTCCTTCTAAACATTAATTACTTTAAATTACTTCCTATTTATTTATTTATTTATTTTGACAGAAGAAATAATTTTTCCTTCATTAAAACATAGAAGTTGTTTTTTTTTAAAATATTGGAACCCGTAAATAAAGATTTGTGATAGTTATTAAGAAGTCTAACTAACAAATTCTGCTGCAAGGAGCCAGGAAGCTGTCACAGGCAATTCTCAGATGCCTGCGTCATGGTTGGAGAACAGTGTTTCTTTTCACACCCCTCCCTCAGTATTACATCACCAAAAGCAGCCCCTACAGGTCAGTTTCCCAGTATGAGGCAAGCAGTCCTTGCCACAAATGGGATTTAGCAACCTCACAATCTAGGTGAGCACATTAAAAAAAAAAAAAAAAAGAGGAGGAGTTCCCGTCGTGTTGCAGTGGAAATGAATCTGACTAGGAACCATGAGGTTGCAGGTTGGATCCTTGGCCTCTCTCAGTGGGTTAAGGATCCAGCATTGCCATGAGCTGTGGTGTAAGGTCATAGACGTGGCTAGGATCCTGCGTTGCTGTGGCTGTTGTGTAGGTGGCTGGCTACAGCTCTGAACAATTTCCTAGCATGGGAACCTCAATATGCCACAGGTGCGGCCCAAAAAAAAAAAAAAAAAGGTGGCAGAAAATTCATAGAGACTTTGTCCACCTTGAACTCCTCAAGAAGTTCTTTTATCTTATCGGGACATATTGCCTATCCTCATCTTCCTATTTGGCATTAGCATTTATAGTTCTGGTAGATTATCTCAAACTTTTGAAGACAAGCTGTTATATATGTGGTAATGACATATTTTTTAAAAAGATATGAAACCAAAACATCAATAAGGAAAATCTGAAGTACATTTGATGTAACTGCTTCTAATTGAGAACCACCAGGGTTCAGGGTTCAGAGTGAGCTGGTAAATGTTGATACAACTATGCCAGTTGTTCTTGACCACTATCTCTTCTGAATGACTGGACATCTGTTCTTACTAGTTGGTGTGCCTGTCATACCTTTTGATAAATATATAGTATATCATCCTTATATATATGCAAACTGAAAGAAGAACACTTAACTTCATTTTTTTTCATTGTATTTTGGATCAGAAAGTGTTTCAAAGGCTGCATTTTTGCTTTTCTGCACAAAATCTGGGAATCCAGAAGATACTTGATCACATATTCATTTGATAAGGGTCTCCTGTTATCTGGAGTTGCTAGCATCCTGCTATAGTATGACATAGTTAGCTAGCTTCTGAAGGATTGAAATGTAACTGAAATACAAGGTTTTCATTCTTTCACTATATGAATCGGTCTTATAATAATAATTTCTCCTTTTTCAGCAACTGTTGCAGGTATAAAGCTTAGGAGATTGAAGTATCAAAGTCACATCTTCTGTTTCTAATACCATTTGATAGACAGCTTTCTGAAAATCTGTCAGAGAACAATACACCATCCAGTCTTCCTTCTTAGGCAATTGATCCTGGATTAGCATATGAGAAACCATCCAGACATCTTACTTTGCAAGCTTTTGCATAGCCCTTCACCAGTACGTTACAATGTTCTGTCAATTTCTGCAAAAAATTTCTTATTGTAAATCAACTATAATAAAAATATTTTAAAATTTCTGCTATAGAGCAAAATGACCCAGTTATACATATATATATATAATACATACATATATGTACATTCTTTTTCTCACATATCCTGCATCATGTTTCATCACAAGTGACTTGATATAGTTCCCTGTGCCATACAGCAGGACCTCACTGCTAATCCATTCCAAATGCAATAGTTTACATCTACTAAGCCCAAACTCCCAGATCATCCCACTCCCTCCCCCTCCCCCTTGGCAACCATAAGTCTATTCCCTATGTCCATGAGTTTGTTTCTGTTCTATAGATAGGTTCATTTGTGCCATACATTAGATTCCAGATATAAGTGATATCATACAGTATTTGTCTTTCTATTTCTGACTTACTTCGCTTAGTATGAGAAACTCTATTTCAATCTATGTTGCTGCAAATGGCATTAGTTTGTGTTCATTCTTTTTTATTGTGCCAGGGGTAGGGTTTATGTTGAAAGTGTTCCTTGGTCTTTCCTAACCATTTTGATAGGTGTGTTCTCTGGTTTTCCTGGTGTGTAGTAGTTGTTCAGCTTGCTTCAGGATTTCTTTTAGTGGTAATTGTTCTGTGTGTAGCTATACATTCACTGTGGCCATGGGAGGAGGTGAGTTCAAGAGCCTCCTATGTTGCCATCTACCTCTACTCCCCTCCTATAGCCTTTTTTGATTTAAATTCCATATTGTTTAATATTTGTTTAGCCCCCCTTCCTCTTTTCCTTACTATTTGCATGGAATATATTTTTCCATCATTTCACTTTCAATCTATTTGTGTATTTGGAACTAAAGTGAGTCTTTTGTGGATTTTGTAGAATTGGTTCAGTTGTTTTAATCCATGTTGTCAATCTTCATCTTTTGACTGGAAATTTTAATCCATTTACCTGAAAGTATTTACTAATAAGGAGGGATTTCTGCAGTTTTTCTATTTTTTAGTATGTGCTTGTAGCTTTTTTGTGCCTCATTTTCTGCATTATTGTCTTTCACTGTTAGTTGATATTTTTCTTTTTGTAGTCAACATTTAAATTCCCTTCCCATTTCTTTTTTGTGTATTCTATAGATGTTTTCTTTTTGGTTAGCATGGGGATAATATTTTACATCCTTAAATTATAAAACTATAATTTATTTTTTTAGTAGCTTAACTTCAATTATATGCAAAAACACTGCTTCTACCCATATTGCTCCATCTCCACTCCCTTTCAGTTATTAATGACATAAAAATATATCTTTATACATTATGTGTCTTAAAGTAAACTAATAATTACTTTTATACATTAGTCTCCTAAGTAGAAAACAAAAAGTGGGAGTTACAAAGCAAAGTACAATAACTTTAGCTTTTATAATTTTCTATGTCTTTACCAGATGTCTTCATGTCTTCATATGTCTAATCCCCTGTTATTTCAATCTGAAGGACTCCCCTTAGCATTTCTTGCAGGGTTGGTCCAATGGTAATGAACTCCTTCAGCTTTCGTTTATCTGAAATATCTTAACTATTGTCTCATTTTTGAAGGATAATTTTACCGGATAAAAAAATTCTTGGTTGAATTTTTTTGCCTCAGTTTTCATATGTTTCAGTTCTAAAATTACCATCTGGTTCTTCTTTATAACTTCTATTTCTTTCCTGAAACTTTCAATTTTTTATTTGTTTTGAGCATATTTGTAATTGCTTGTTGATACATTTTTTGATGACTGCTTTAAAATATTTGTCAGATAATTCTAACATGTCTTTCATCTCGGTATTCACGTTTTGATTATTTTTCCATTTAAGTTGAGATTTTTCTGGTTCTTGTTATATTGTGTGAATTTCAAATGAAGCTTGAATATTTGGGGTATCATGTTATGAGATTCTAGATCTTATTTTAACTTTGTTTTACCTAGGTTTCTCTACACACGCCAACTGAAGAATAGCAGGGGAGCTAGCCCTTGGAAGTAGAAGTCCAGTTTCCTTACCTGGTTTCCATTGACAGCCAAAGGGGCAAAGGTCTCCCTGTTATAGCTGTGTAGGATTTGGTATTCTGGCTACCCTCATATGTTCCCCTGATATATCTCTCCATGTGAAGGGCAGGATTGTCTTGTTACCACTCCCCAGATGGCTTCTACTGACACAGGTGAGAGGGTGGCCTTGTTAATTTTGGGCCAGTATAAATATCCTGACTCTCTAATAAGACATCACTCTGACACCACTCCAGTACAGAGGGGTAGGAGTGTCTTTTTTTTCTGCGTCTATTGGCATTTCTGAGTTCCAGGTTTCTTAAACTCTAAATCTTGGATATAAGAGATAAAAAGAAATCTAAGAACTGACCACCATGTCTTTCTTTGGGTTTTAAGATCCCCAACCAGTCTGTCCGTCTCTATTTTTTATTTGTTTTGTATAAATTCTTAGTATATTTGTGCTTACTGAAAGACTAAGGAAAAGAAGGTCTAGTGTATTGTCCTAGAAGCATTTTTTTAATCTATCAAGATCTTCATACATTATTTGTCCTCCTTTTCTCTTAATCTGTTAAATGACCTTTATTGATTTTTTAAATGTTAATTTTTTGTATTCTTTGAATAAACCCTATGTGGTTTTATATTAGTATCATTTTAATATATTTTGTATTCAATATTCTAATATTTTGTTGCAGATATTTTAATCTCTATTTTTAGAAGAGATTGATTTACATTTCTCCATTTTTGGAAATCTTCTTGGCATGTTTTAGTATCTAGGATACTTTGACCTCTTAAAAATTAGTAAAAACAAGCTCTTTTTTTAATATTTTGTGGAAGAATTTATGTATGAGTACTGTAATTTCATTCTTAATTTTATGATATAGCAATTTGGACCTGAAGTTTACTGTGTAAGAAAGTTTTTAATAATGGAAACAATATTTACTTCTAGGGACTTTTAGATCATGTTTTTATGAGTTTTAATAAGTTTTATTTTTTAAAACTGTTCATAATATCTTATTGAAATTTGTAGGGTCTTTTGTTATGTCTCATTTCATTTATTATGTTTGTAATTAGTAACTCTTTTAGAAAGAAATTTATGATGTTTAATTTTGTATGCCTTTTGTTAGTGTTCTTTTACTTTCTGTTATGTACTGCTTCTTTTTATCCCTGCCTCAAATTCATTTGTTGAAGTATTAACCCTCAATTTGGCTGTATTTGGGGATGGGGCTTCCAAGAAACTAATTAAGATTAAATAATATAAGAGTGGGGCCTAGATACAATAGGATTATTGCCCTTGTAAGAAGAGGTCCCAGAGAGCTTTCTCTCTCTGAACCAAGCACAAAGAGGTGATGCGAGTACACAATGAGAAGGCAGCTGTCAAGAAACCAGAAAGAGCCCTCACAAGAGGTTAAAAATCTTCTGGACCTTGATCTTGGACTTTATAGCCTTCAGTACTGTAAGAAAATTAATTCCTGTTGTTCAAGCCATGCAGTCTGTGATATTTTGTTAGGGAAGCATGGACAGACTAAGACACTGTCATAAAATTACTAAAAAGTAGCAGCTTAAAACAATACAAATCTATTTTTTCACACTTCTTTAAATCAGAAGTCTGGGTGGACTTTACTGTTTTGTTTTCTTTTACTCTTGGTATCACATAGCTAAAATTAGGGATAGAGGTTCTTTGTTTTACACCAGTAGCAATAAAAAAATAATCTAATATATTTTCTCAGTTCCAAGAGGGTATTATACTGTAAAAAAAAAATCTAAAAATGTGAGAACAGCTTCATAAAAGGTTTGAGTAGAGCCTGGATGATTTTTAAGGACTTTATAAAAAATGTCTAAATTCCTTTGAGCAGATTGTTTGTCAAACTGTTCTCCAAATTGGTTCTACCATTATACATTCCTACCCAAAATATATGAACATTGTAATTAGCCTTCTATGTTTTTCACGATGTTTTTAAAATATGGCTCCTTGTTTTCTGAAACCTGGTGGATCTCATTGGCTCCCTCACTTTGAGGCTTTGTCTTAGAAGGGAAATTTTGTTGGTTAGTTCATATGGCCCTCCTGCTCCATGATCTAACTATAATTTCTTTGTGCTTACCTCTGAATGTCCTATATAATGAAATTCCTATACATGCTAAAAAGTAAAAACAAGACAAAATAAAAACTGTTTGTAGACACTAATCATTTATCAATTCTATAAGGGGAACTAAGGTATGTTTCTGACATATTATAATTGGGCATTATAAAAACACCAAATAAATATATATTAAATTATATACCTGAAAAAAAGTGTTTATTATCCATGTGACAATAAACATGCAACATTTATGCTACCTTTTCTAAAAAGGAAATCCTTTATTTATTACATTTTAATAAACTATAAATCTCGTTAAATCATCATGTAAACATGAGAAGACATTTTTCAGGGCTTTGTCTTTTGACATATTATAGCACATTTGCTTAAATCTCTTAGGAACAATTTTCCTTTGATATTGACCCTATAAAATATGTGATATAGGCACTTTAAAGTAACACACAAAAGAGAAAAGGAGAATGTTCAGCAAAATTTCTGAACATTTGCCCTGAAGTTGTTAAAATATTAATAAACACATTAAATCTATAACAATTAGGTAGGGAGTTTTTTTTTCCATTTGGAAAGTTTTATTTAGACAGATTCAGAGGCATACAACATTAATGTTTGTGGCTGTGGAAGCAGTTAAGGATTTTATTATAGAGATTACTTCCCATAATCAGCTGTATGCATCCTCCAAATAATGAGCAACTACACTTTTCCATTAGGTCAGTCAAAATTAAGAGACATTTCTGAATTTTATCTTATAAATAATAATTTCTATATGTTATCCCAGACCCACTGTTTAAACATAGAAAAATATATGACTTATCATTAATGTTATTCACTAAAGAATGTTATCAGCCACTTTCAACTCCTGGAGATAAGGAAAACTCTACTGATTGGATTCATTCTTATTTTCTAAAATGTGTGCCAAAACTCTCTAATTTCAGTAGCAGAGAATAGTCTAGAAAATGATTATTCTTTTCCAAATAAGTCTATCCTTTTATCACATTGAAAACATCATTTCAAACATTTGGGACACTCTCTTAAATTGATAGCTAACATTTATTATAAACACATCATATTTATCTTCAAAAATTAAAACTCCTTTAGGTCAGGAACCATGTTTTTTACTAGTTTTTCTTATTCAGCACATGGAAAAACATTGTTTATTAGTTCCTCCCCCCCAAAAGTGTTGGACTTGCTATATGCTAAAGACAAGGAAATTATCCTATTTTTGTAAAAGCATACTCTGCCATGAGAGCATAGTCACATGTGTCCTAAAGGTACAGTACAACTGATGAAATAATTTTAAAAATTGTCTCCATATCATATAAGTATGAGGGTAATTTAAATCTGATTGTTGAATCTAAAAAGAGATACCTCTTGTATGGCAATAATGGTGAATCAACACTTAACTACTGCCAGGGAAAATGATAGGTATTTTTCAAGTATATTTTGAGGCACACATAATTATCCCCACTTTATTTTATTTATTTATTTATTTATTTTTTCTTTTTAGGGCCGAACCTGTGGCATATGGAAGTTTCCAGGCTAGGGGTTGAATCAGAGCTGTAGCTGCCAGTCTATGCCACAGCTACAGCAATGCCAGAGCTGTGTCTGTGACCTACACCACATCTTAACAGATTGAACCTGCATCCTCATGGATACTAGTCAGATTCATTCCACTGAACCACCACAGGAACTCCTATCTTCACATTACAAGTTAAAAAATCAGGCAGAGACGTTATGAAACTTTTAAAAATCTTTCAGCCAGTCAGTGGCAGAAATTGACTTCAAATCTAGATAATTTTCTGGCTTCAATGTGAACTCTTTTAATCTCCATACTGTACTGCCATCTCACTGAATGAGATGAACTCAGGCCATACAATTGGACTGATTATGAAGAACTGGAGTCTTACACAATAGCAAAATAACCTGATTCCTCAAGTACCAAATTTACTCAATATTCTGTCACATATCTAGTAGAAGAACCTATTTTATAACTCTCTATCAAAGAGTGACTATAATTTAGTATGTTACTAAAACAATACCTGGTACTAATTTAGTACCTTACTAAAATAATATCTTTTTCAATAGGCAAAGGAATGCAATTCGTCAAAACTCTATGGTCCAAGGACCAACTTTAACCCTAAGAAAGTATAACTCAGTATCAATTGCCTATGTTCCACTTTGCCACATTCCTCTGATTCTTACTTGAGATTCCATCTGTAGAAACTTGACATCTGTTTCCTTGTAGCTACAAAGAAAATGTATCCACATGTTCATATAAACAATTTGGAGTGGGAATAACTTATCACAGTGAGCACAAGCTGTGACTTCAGCCATGGCATCCATAAGAATGTGTGAAATAAAAATAACTCTCTGATTTCCCAATAGAATTTGACAATTTTATTGCTATCATTTATTTTCAAAATTTTTCATATAGATTAACTTAAATCATATTCTTGACAAAGAATCACTGATGCTGACAAATCAGTACCAAAGAACATGAGAATCATTTCAAATTTAAGGCATTAAAAAATTAAAATTCATAGTACAGTGAGGACTAAGTAAATGCAAATAAAATATATTGTGCAAAGAGCTAAGTAGGATTATCCTTTGGTTTAGGCCATATAGCAACTATATGCTTATCTTACTTATCTATATTAATTCCATGAAATCTTTCATTTGATGAAAGAAACAGGTGTGTGTGGGATTCACAAATGACACTAATATCAGGAGTAGAAACTTAAAATTCTGCTACCATGAGAAGTAACTGAAAATAGTCTTTATTATTTAATAATCTTTATTTTAACTTAAAAGGAACAATCTGAGTCCTCTTAAATATGTCTAGGTAGCTTCCATATGACATGTATTACTGATAATTAAAAATCTCCACTAGAAGTTTCAGGATTAACTAAGCACCAAAGGGCAATGGAAGAAAAATCCCTTCCCCGGTTTTAGGGAGGGAATTGAGGTGGGAGTGGCATGTGTACCAGAGAAAACATCAGGAATTCTGATACATTTTGAGGTTGCTATTTAGATCCATTAGGGGAATAAGTATAACATAAGTGCACTGATGTATAATACAGTTACACAAGACTTGAAAGAAATCATGTTCTGGGACAGATTTCTTAAATATCATCATGACTGCCAGCAGAAGTGCTACAGTTCTTTAAGCTATGATTCCACACTGCCAGATATGCCATTATTATAACATTGATCTCATAATATTAGTATGTTGGATAGGGTAGGAGAAGTTTATTAAAATTATAAAAGCTAGTTGATACTTCCTCAGGTTTAAAATACAGTCTATTGTTACTGGTTTAGCACAAATGCAAGAACACTTTATTGGACAGATGCTATAATAAGAATTTGTGGCTATTTAGCCTGCAGAGTCGTACAAAGCCTATGAAGTATAAGGATCTAGAGTATTTTCAATACAGAAATAACCCCCATGGCCACAGAGTCATCAAAGTCTTCAACCATATTAGGATACTTACAGTAACTGGTGAGCAGAGGGGAATTTCACTGGGCACACAAGCTGGGTGGTGGTGAGGCTGAATGGTATAGAGCAGGAAAAGGGGAATAGGGAGAAGATAGAATAAGGAGTGAGTCATGTGAATGATAGGTGTATATAAGAAATGTGGGGCCATTTTCATGAAAGTCCAAATTTGAATAGAATAAAAAATATACAGAGAAAATGTCTGCCACGTGGTATAAAACTCCTTAAAGAAACTTTAAAGATCAACATATTTTCTAAGGTTGTTGGACAGAGGCATTTATAAGTTTTTGTATAAGGGAGAGCATGCTTGGAAGTGGGACCAAGCAGATGGACAGACGGAGCCTGCTTCATTGGTACATGGGAGAGAGCACACATTAAAAAAAATGCCAGTCCTTGGCGACTTTCCTCATATACATCATGTCTTGACTTAATGGTATTTTACCTAAGGTTTATAAGCAAAATCTTAAGAGTCACTTAACATATTTTAAAATTGTTAAAAATGCTATATAATTTACTCAGTGAGAGGGAACATGTCCCACTTCCTCCCAGCTAACCATAAGCTCCCACTGTTCTGCAAGTTCTAGCTGTACACACAGCCCAGAATTGTTCTCTTAGATAATTAAACAGGGTGAAATGACAGGTGGGACTTGGATGGACTTTGAACTTACAGCTGGAACTCTAGGACTCTATACCAGCTGAATAATGTACATAAGTAATTTACTTAACCTTCCAATAATGTGACCCCCCAACAATCTTAGCTGTTAAATATTTTGAATCTCATATAACATCATTGTAGGAGGTTTTTGCTCAAGTATTACATCTCTATTCCCAAACCACCACATGCACACTCACACACATGCACATACACATGCATGCACATACTGAGTACTGTGCTAAGAGGTTTGTGTTTAACTTTCCAAGCTGAGATTGACAAAAATCATCTACAGAATTGCATCCTATTAATGGCTGAATTACAACACAAGTTTAACTCCCAGCCTCACAAGGCATCTGCTCTTAAAGTGAAATAATTGATTGGGAAGGAATAGAATTCAGATAGTTGGAATGTGATGTGTATTAAGACCCCAATGAAGCTAGGGACATTGAGCCCCTAAATCCTGATAAGTCTTCTTTGCCAGTAGAGTCAGTCTTTCCAGCCTCAGTAAAAAAGGCCTCTCCACCTCTAGTGGAAAGAGCCTCCCCAGCATTTTCTAAGGAGATTAACCATGCATTGCCTGAGGATTCTAAAGTTCTCACCTGAGATAGTTGCCATGCAAGACAATGCTGATTCTCCTTAGAACCTACTGCCACCATCGCTCTTTGCTTCTAGGTCTATAACTATATTCAGGCCTCAAGGACCCATAAAGGGCAGGTATGAAGTATGATCCATGATGGGATGCATGACCCTTCAAAATAACTACTTGATTTTTCTAATTTTAACAAACATAAATCCAGAGAACTTATATGGAAATAGATACTAAGAGTTGACATAATTTTGGAAGGAACATAATCGTGGAAGGAAGACTGAATTTATGGAAATGGATTCACTAGGAAGAGATACTACATTTAATATTGTAGCTTGGGGAGTTAGAGTGGGCCCTATTAGTTTGGCTATTTAGCTAAAACATGGGCTAAAACCTGGTTGGAACAGTGAATTGGAAATGCCACACCACCCTTAGTTTAATGTAGAAGAAGGGATTCAGAAGCTTAGGGAGATTAGAATGTTAGAGTGGATTTGTCATTTAAAACTTATTCACCTCTCTGGAAAGATCCAGAAGAAATACAATTCATCATCACTGCGAAAAACAAATTTATGTCATGAGCTTTGACAGCCTTGAAGAGCTTCATAATCATTCTTCTCTGTAGGCCAGAACTTACAGTGAGAATTTTGGTCCCTGAATTGGGAAACTTAAATGCAATAGGAGTGATAGACTTGTGGGTTGGCAGAGGCTTAAGTGGAAGCACTCGACTTCTAAAGTCAAGGTGGGCATGGTTACCAGAATGGGCAGCAGATTTAAAGCATCAATTAGAATAGTCCTATTCATGCAGACATACATACATTCATGTATGGTATTGGCTAATTGGTAATGGTGTCCTAAAAGTAAAATAGATAGATAGAATGCCTACTAAATTCTTACTTGACCTGTATACAGAAAACTTCTAGATTGAGCAAACAAAATCTAACTTGAATCATAGAGAGTCATGGCCCATCAATTAATTCTCAGACTTGAGCTAGTTTACATACCTAAAAACCTTTGAATGAAGTGGGAGGCAGATCCCCTTGAGGATGGACCTAGGTAGACTGCCAACACTGTTACACTTTATCCCAGCATTTCTCCAAAGGACTGGCAGTCTTTTACCAGGATAACTGTGAATTGGGAGGAAAAATAATCAGAACTTAGATGCTGACTCTGACCTGACATTGATTCCAGGAAGTCAATATCACTGTGGTCCACCAGTCAGAGTAGAAGCTCATGTAGGTCAGGGGATCAATGGAGTTTTAGCTCAGGTCAATCCCATGGTAGGCCAAATGAGTTTCCTGACCAAACTTGTAATTATCTCCCCAGTTCCAGAATTCATCATTGGAATAGGCTTAGCTAACACTTGGCAGAATCCCCGCAATGGTTCCCTGACCTATGAAATGAGGGCTACAATGGTGTAAAAGGCCAACTGGAAGCCACTAGAACTGCTTCTACCTAGAAAATAGTAAACCAAAATCAAAACCACATTTGTGGAGGAATTTCAGAGATTAGTGTCACTGTCAAGAACTTGAAGGATACAGGGTTGGTGATTCCCACCACATCCCCATTCAATTTGCCTATTTAGCCTGTAGAGATGACAGATAAATCTTAGAAAAAGACAGTGAATTATCATAAGTTTAACCAGCTAGTAATTCCCATTGCAGCTGCTGTACCAGATGTGGTTTCATTGCCTGAATAGATTAACACATCCCCTCATAACTGATATGCAGCTGTTGATTTGTTAAAGGCTTTTTCTCCATATCTATTAATAAAGACGACCAGATGCAATTTTCTTTCAGCTGGCAAGGCCAGAAATATATATTTACTGCCCTATTTTAGAGGTATATCAACTCTCTGGTCCTATATCACTATTTAGTTCATATGGATCTTAGTCTCCTTTCCCTTCTGTAAGTTATCACATTGTTCCATTACATATAAAATTATGCTGATTGAACATAGTAAACACGAAGCAACGACCTACTTATTAGCAAGAGATTTGCGATGGAGAGGATTAAGACAGCAGAATAGAAGGAGTGGAGCTCAACTTCTCTCCTAAAAACAACAAAATTCACAACTAAAGTCTGAGCAATCTCCATCCAAATGGCCTGGAAACCTTAAAAAAGATACCCTACTCCAGAAGAAAAAGAGGAGGCCACATCAAGAGGTAGAAGGGGTGATTTCATGATATAAACAACCCCATACCTCCTGGGTGGGAAGCTCCACAGACTGAAAACTAACTGGTTCACAGAGACTCACCTACAGGAGTGATAGTGCAGAACCCCACATCAAATCCTCACGTGTGGGGATCTGGCACTGGGAGAAAGAGCCCCTGGAGCATCTGGCATTGAAGGCCAGTGGGGCTTGTGCACAACAGCTCCACAGGACTGGGGGAAACAGAGACCCCATTCTTAAAAGGTGCACATGGACTTTCACGTGCACTGGGTCCCAGGGCAAAACAAGGTCTCCATAGGAATGTGGGTCAAACCTGACTGCAGTTCTTGGAGGTCATCCTGAGAAAACAGGGGTGAATGTGGCTTGTTGTGAGGGAAGGACATTGAAGGCAAAGCTCTCAGGAATATTCAGCAGCTGCCTTTCTCTGGAGGTGGCCATTTTGGGAAAATCTGGCCCACCCGTCAGTCAGCCTGAGAAGCCCCAGGGCAAACAACAATCCAGGTGGGATCACAGCCATACCCATGAGTAAACAGGCTGCCTAAAGACCCCTCAGGCACACAGCTGCCTCTAATCCCATCCAGAGACTAAGCCCCACCCACCAGAGGGATTAGAATCAGCTCCATCTACCAGTGGGCAGGCATCATCCCCTCCTATCAGGAAGCCTACAGCAAGCCCCCAGACCAAATTCAGCCATAAGGGGGGCAGACACATGAAGTAAGAGAGGCTACAACTCTATTATCAATAAAAAGGTCACCACACCAAAAACCTATAAAAATGAAAAGACGGAGAACTATAACTCAGATGAGGGAGAAAGGAAAAACCCCCAAAAAACAGCTAAGCGAGGAGGAGATTCTTAGCCTCCAGGAAAAAGACTTTAGACTGTTGATGCTGAAGATGATGCAAGACATTGGAAATAAACTGGAGGCAAAGATGGATAACTTACAAGAAACACTGACCAAAGGGATACAAGATATAAAACTGAAACAAGAAGAGATGCAAAATACAATAACTGAAATAAAAAACTCACTAGAAGCAGCTAACAGCAGACTACAGGAGGCAGAAGAACGAATAAGCAAGGCGGAGGACAGATGAGTGGAAAGTACGGATGTGGGACGGAAAAGAGAAAAAAGATTGAAAACAAATGAAGAGAGTCTCAGAGAACTCTGGGACAATGCTAAACACACCAACATCCATGTTATAGGGGTGCCAGAAGGAGAAGAGAGAGAGAAGGGGACAGAAAAAATATTCCAAGAGATAATAGCCAAAAACTTCCCTCACATGGGGAAGGAATCACTCACTCAAATCCAGGAAGCACAAATAGCATATAAAATAAACCCAAGGAGGAACACCCCGAGACACATATTAATCAAACTGACCAAAATTAAAGACAAAGAGAACACCTTGAAAGCAGCTAGGGAAAAGAAACAAGTAACATACAAGGGAACCCCAATAAGGTTATCAGCAGATTTTTCAGCAGAAACTCTGCAGGCCAGAAGGGAGTGGCATGATATACTTAACGTGATGAACAGAAAAAACCTCCAACCAAGATTACTTCACTCAGATTTGAAGGAGAAATCAAAAGCTTCACAGATAAGCAAAAGTTGAGAGAATTCAGCAACACTAAACCAGCCTTACCACAAATACTAAAGGAACTTCTCTAGGCAGAAAAGAAAAGACAGCAACAGGAAACAAAAATTCCACACATGACAAGGCTCACCAGTAAAGGTATATATATAGTAAAGATATGAAATCATCCATGCACAATTATACCACCAAAATCAGAAATCATGAGAAGAGGAGGGTGCAAATGCAGGACACTGGAGGTGAACTTGCAATTAAGAGAACAACAACTTAAAACAATCTCATATACACATAAACTCATATCAAACCAAAAATCTACAATTGATACACAAACAAGGAATCTCTGGAGAAGAAATATATCTCATAGTAAATAAGTGCATAATCCACCATGAAGGGGGTCATTTGACATCATTCTTGGAATGCTGAAGTCTCCTTAGGTCTGATTCTGATTTCCTCTCCATCAAAGAATTTATGATAATTAATTAAATAATGCAACTGTACAATTAAATAATATGGTTCTACAATTGTATTATTAATAACCATTTCTCTCCATTGTACAATGTAAGGTCTATAATGTCTTGTTTATCACATCACCTAGAATGGTGTAATGCTTATATTGAAGACTCAATAAGATGTAACAAATTGTGAGGACATATCTATATAATTACACTGTTTTTTAACCAATTTATGCATTTTATATTTTACTTATTTTCAGAGGGTGTATTATTTTTGTTATTCTTACCAGTTAAGTTATTCTTTTTATTATGCTATATAAAATATTTAATGGTATATACGGCTTTCTTCTTTATAAATTTTAGTTGCATAATGTAACAATTTTAATATAATGCTAATTTTTAAAGAAAAATTGAAATGTAATAGATAATACTAAATAGTAAGGATAAAAGCCATACAAAATGGGATAAATTGTAGAATAAATTTCCTATTTGTCTCAGCATATTTTCCATTCCACTTCTCCAGAGGAAGTCACTTAATCTGTTTCTTAAGATCCATGATACAATAATCTGTGTGAATGTAATTGTGTTTAAAATACATACAAATTGTATATATTTTATTCTGTAAAAAATAAAAATAAAATTTCAGAATAAAAAAAAGAGATTTGCTTGTCAGAGGATGGGAAATTAAGAAAAATCTTAGAGGTTGTCTATTTCAGTGAAATTTCTAAGAGTCTCATGTTGTGGGGTATGTTGAACTGTCTCTTTAAAGATGATGAATGAGGAACTCCTGCTGTGGTGCAGTGGGTTAAAAATTCGATTTCAGCAGCTTGGGTCAGGGCTGAGGCATGGCTTTGATTCCAGCCTAACACAGTGGTTTAAAGGATCTAGCTTGCCGCAGCTATGGCATTAGCTGCAGCTGTGGCTATAATTCAATCCCTGTTTAGAGATTTTGAGACACCCCTATAGGTTAATCTTAGTGTAGGCCCTTAGGATTTTGTAGCAAAGTTGTGCCATCCTCCCATCCTCTTCAGGTAAGCATTCTTCTTTTGAGAATTTTTGTGTATGTACCTGCTACTGGGCCTTAATAGAGGCTGAATGCAATCATGGGCCACCAAGTTACCATGTGATCTGAGCTTTCCATCATGAATTGGGTGCTATTTGATTCACCAAGTTGTACAATTGTGCATGCACAGGAGTACTCTGTTATCAAATGGAAATGGTTTATAAGTAATTGGGCCAGAGCAAGTCCTGAGGTTATAAATTACATGAAGAAGTGGCTCAGATGCCCATGGTCCCCACTCCTGCTACACTGCTATCTCTCTCCCAGTCTATACCTCTGGCCTCATGGGAAGGTCACTACCAACAGTTGACAGAGGAAGAAAAGACTCAGGACTGGTTTACAGAGGGTTGTGCATGAAATTTAGGTATTATCCCCAAGTGGACAGCTACCGTATTACAGCTCCTTTCTGGGACATCCTTGAAGGATAGTGGTAAATAAAAATTATGCTAGTGGACAGATATTCGAGTAGTGTTCACTTTCCTTGGAAGGATACATGGCTATATATGCAATTATATACTGATTTCTGGGTTATGGCCAATGGTTTGGCTGGAAGGTCTGGGACTTGGAAGGAGCATGATTGGAAAATTGATGACAAAGAAATTTGACAAAGAGGTATGTATATAGATGTCTCTGAATAGACAAAAAATGTGAAGATAATTTTGTCCCTTGTGAATGCTTATCACAAGGTGATCTCACTAGAGACAGATTTTAATAATCAAGTGAATAGGACAACATATTTTGTGGGTATCAGTCAGCTTTTTTCCCCAGATACTGCTGTCATCACCCAATAGGATCATGAACAAATTGGCTGTTATGGAAGAAATGGAAGGTATGCATGTGCTCAGCAACATGAACTTCAACTCAGCAAGGATGACCTGTGTATAGCCACTGCCGAGTCCCCAATCTGTCAGTAGCAGAGACCAACAATGAATCTCCTGTATGACAGAAACCTTGAGAGTAATCAGCCAGCCAGTTACCTGGGCCAGGTTGATTACATTGGACCACTTCCATTATGAAAGGGGCAATGTTTTGTTCTTATTGGAATAGATACTCTGAATACAGATTTGCCTTCCATGCATGCAATACCTTTGTCAAAACTACCATATGAGGATTTACAGAATGTCTTGTCCACTATCAGGGCATTCTACACAACATTGCTTCTGATCAAGGAACTCACTTCACAGTAAGTAAAGTGTGACAATGGGTCCATGCTCATGGAATTCACTGGTCTTACCATGTTCTTCACTTATCCTGAGGAAGATAGCCTGATAGAGTGGTGGAATAGCCTTTTGAAGACTGAGTGACAGTGCCAGCTAAGTGGAAATACCTTGAAGGGCTGGAGAAAGATTCTCTAGAAGGCTGAATGTGCTACAAATTGCATCCAATATATGGTGTTTCTCTCACAGCCAGGTTTCACAGGTCCAGGAATAAAGGAGTGGAACTGACACTAGACACTACTACCCTATTGACCTACTGGCAAACTTTTTGCTTCCTCTGCCTGTCTCCTTCTGCTTTTCAGGAATAGTGGTTTTAGTTCCAAAGAGAGAAATGCTTTCAGCATGAAGTACATCAATGACTCCATTGAACTAAAAGTTAAAACTGACTCTAAGCCACTCTGGGATTCTTATTGCTCTGAAAGAACAGGTAAAGTACAGCATTATAGTGTTGGCTAGAGTGATTGATCCTGATTACCAAAGGGATATTGGACTACTACTTCGAGTGGAGGTAAATTGTGTTTCCAATACAGGGGCTCTCACCACATCTCTTAGCATTACTGTGCTCTTTGATTAAGATAAATTCAGAACTACAGCAATCCAATCTAGGCAGGATTACTAATGGCTCAGACCCTTCAGGAATAAAGTTTGGCTCACCCACCAGGTGAAGAACCACAACCAGCTGAAGTGCTTGCTGAAGGCAAGGGGAATACATACGGATAGTGGGAAAAGATAGTTATAAATACCAGTTATAATCACAAGACCAGTGACAGAAATGAACACTGTGATTGTCATGAATATTTTCTCCTTATTTTGTTATGAATATCTTTGTGTGTGTATGTGTATATATATGTAAAGTCTTTGTTACTTCTCTGTTATTTACTTATGTATCATAAAATATATAGAATTGAAATCATATTTAAGTGTTGTTAATCTTACATCATATTATAGATGTCAAGGACTTTACCTTCTTTTCTGAGAAAGGGGTTAGTGCATTCTTGGTCATAAAGCATAGTTGTATCATGTTAAGCAGAATTATAACATTGTTATTGTCCCTTTTTTGACATTAACTATAGATTAAAAAGACAAATATTGGTGCCAAGTCAACAAGGGTTGTCTTGTGATGTTCAAGTTTATATGTCAACATTACTTGGCCACAGCCTCGCCAGAAATTTGATCAAACATTTTGGGTATGCTTGTGAAGGCATTTCTGAATCCAATCAGTTGAAGACCTCAATAAAACTAAAATCCTGACTTTATTTTGAGTAAGAGGATACTCCTTTTGCCTGACTGCCTTCAAGCTGTGACATGGTTTTTATTCAGCCTTCAGACCAGAACTAAAACATCAGTTCTTCCTAGGTCTCAAAACTTTCTGGTTTTTGGACTGAAAGTATGCCATTGGCTTCCCTGGTTTTCAAGCCTCTGGACTTGAACTGGAACTACACCATTGACTCTTGTGGGTCTCCAGCTTGCCTGCTGAAGATTTGGGGACTATCATGCTTACATTTTATATATATATATATATCCATTATATCTATTTACCTATATCTATCTCTCTACCTACCTACATACCTACCTATCAATCTTATTTGTTTTGTTTCTTTGGAGAACCCTGACTAATACAAGGACAATTGTTATTTTGTGACTATCCATTATCTATTTATCTTATTTTTCTAATGAAATCTAAATTTTTCTTTCAAAAACCACCCTTACCCTTCTCTCATTTGTATGGTTGTAGTCAAGATAACACCATCTCCCACTGTAGATTAGTGCACTAACTCATGCTTAGCTAATCAGACGCTCGTAGTAATTGGTTCAGGAATGAGAACTCAACCCAGTTGAGACTGGTTATAGTCATGCCTGGGACTTTTTTTAGAAACAGTGAAAAAAAAGTGGCTCTCTTTCCACTGAGATGCTAATTTCTTTTTTTCTTTTTTTTATTTATTATTATTATTTTTTTAAATTTTCCCACTGTACAGCAAGGGGATCAAGTTATCCTTACATGTATACATTACAATTACATTTTTTTTCCCACCCTTTGTTCTGTTGCAACATGAGTATCTAGACAAAGTTCTCAATGCTATTCAGCAGGATCTCCTTGTAAATCTATTCTAAGTTGTGTCTGATAAGCCCAAGCTCCCAATCAGTCCCACTCCCTCCCCCTCCCATCAGGCAGCCACAGGCCATATATGACAAACCCACAGCAAACATCATTCTCAATGGTGAAAAGCTGAAAGAAATTCCTGCTGAGATCAGGAACAACACAAGGTTGTCCATTCTCACCACTACTCCTCAACATAGTTCTGGAAGTCATAGCCACAGCAATCAGAGAAGTAAAAGAAATAAAAGGAATCCAAATGGGAAAGGAAGAAGGAAAACTATCACTATTTGCAGATGACATGATCCTATACCTAGAGAATCCTAAAGACTCTACCAGAAAACTGTTAGAGCTCATCCATGAAATTGGCAAAGTCGGAGGATACAAAATAAATACACAGAAATCAATGGCATTTCTATACACTAGCAATGAAAGAGCAGAAAAGGAAATTAGGGAAGCAATCCTGTTTACCATCATATCCGAAAGAATAAAATACCCAGGAGTAAACCTACCTAAAGAGACAAAAGACCTGTACTCTGAAAACTCTAAGACACTGATGAAAGAAATCAAAGATGACACAAATAGATGGAAAGATATACTATGCTCGTGGATTGGAAGAGTTAATATTATCAAAATGATGATACTACCTAAGGCAATCTACAGATTCAATGAAATCCCTATCAAAGTACCAAGGACATTTTTCACAGAACTCAATCAAAATATCTTAAGGTTTGTTTGGAAGCACAAAAGACCCAGAATAGCCAAAGCCATACTGAAAAATAAAAATGGAGCTGGAGGAATCAGGCTCCTGGACTTCAGACTATAATACAAAGCAGCAATCCTCAAAACCATAGGGTACTGGCACAAAGACAGGCATATAGATCAGTGGAACAGGAGAGAAGGCCCAGCATTAAACCCACTCTCCTACAGCCAACTATCTATGACAAAGGTGGCAAGAATATACAATGGAGAAAGGACAGCTTGTTCAAGTAGTGGTGCTGGGAAAACTGGACAGCCACATGGAAAAGAATGAAATTAGAACACTCCCTAACACTATACACAAAAATAAACTCCAAATGGATTAAAGACCTAGATATAAGACCAGACACTATAAACCTCTTAGAGGAAAACATAGGCCAAACACACTCTGACATAAACCAAGCAACATCTCAGATCCACCAATCAGAGTATTGACAACAAAAACAAAAGTAAACAAATGGTACCTAATCAAACTTAAAAGTTTCTGCACAGCAAAGGAAACCTGAAACAACACGAAAAGACAAAAGGACAACCCACAGAATGGGAGTGAATCAACTGACAAGGGATTAATCTCCAAAATTTACAAACAACTTCTGCAGCTCCATACCAAAAAAACAAACAACCCCATCAAAAAATGGGCAGAAGATCTAAACAGACAGTTCTCCAAAGAAGACATACAGATGGCCAAAAAAACACATGAAAAGATGTTCAACATCACTCATGATTAGAGAGATGCCAATCAAAACCACTCTGAGGTACCACCTTGTACCAGCCAGAAAGGCCATCATCCAAAAGTCTACAAACAATAAGTGCTGGAGACGGTGTGGAGAAAAAGGAACCCTAGTACACTGTTGGTGGGATTGTAAATTGGTGCAATCACTGTGGAAAGCAGTATGGAGATTCCTCAGAAAACTAAACATAGAACTACCATTTGATCCAGCAATCCCACTCCTGGGCATCTATCCAAAGAAAACCATAACTCACAAAGACACATGTACTCCAGTGTTCATTGCAGCACTCTTTTCAATAGCCAAGACATGGAAACAACCTAAATGTCCATTGACAGAGGAGTGGATCAAGAAGAAGTGGTACATATACACAATGGAATATGACTCAGCCATTAAAAGGAATGAAATACTGGCATTTTTTGCAACATGGATGGACCTAGAAACTATCATGCTAAGTGAAGTAAGCCATACAATGAGACACCAACATCAAATGCTTTCACTGACATGTGGAATTTGAAAAAAGGACAGACTGACCTTCTTTGCACAAGAGATGCTGACTCACAGACATTGAAAAACTTATGGTCTCCAAAGGATACAGTTTGGGGTGTGGGGGGATGTGCTTGTGTTGTGGGATGGAAATCCTGTGAAATCAGATTGTTATGATCATTGCACAACTACAGATGTGGTAAATTCATTTGAGTAATAAAAAAGAATTCACACAGTAGAGAGATTAATAAATGGAACATGGTACAAAGAACAGACAAATAGAGCTCCCTTATTTTGTAGTTGTATTTTCTAGTTGCAGGCAATGCATTCTTCCTCAGAAGAGCTCAAGTTATTGGCATTAATATGAGGAAAAATATGGAAAATTTGGGATAGGGCTTCCATTGAAAACCAAAAGATGAGCAGAAGTGTTGTCAGATTTAACAGACTGAACTATAACATTGTCCCTATGTTATGGACTGTCAAGGCTTTTGGGAACCCCTGTAGCAGTTGCCCATGGATTTTCAGTTTGGTGTTCTTCCATTAAAGGGACACAGCTATTCTTTTGCTTCTTGATGTTTTCTTTGTTTCTTATTTTCCTCCTTCTCTGCATTGGCTATCTTAATATCTGTTCAGCATATTTTCTCTCTTCCCTGATGTTAACCAGATATACTATGCATAACTCACCATATTTCATAATTCTAAATTTATCTTATATAATTTTTAAAAATTTTGTGTGTAACATGATCATCCTAAAACAATCTCCTACTTACACAAATTTTCCGCTTACTTATAATTTTGACCAACCCATGAACTTTAGTTGAATGATTTTTTTTCATGGTCCTTCTTGCCTCTTCATCCCCCTGTACATGCTTTTAGCCTCAGCTCTCTCTATTGACTGTGCCATCATCCTGGGAGTTCTGGTTTATATTTTTTAAAAAAGAGAATGTTACTGGTCTGGTTTATCCAGACTAGTCGTGTTTTGTCACCTCATAGGCTTCTGGTAAAGTTTAGAGAATGACTTGTAAAAATCAAATGACTACTCATAATCTAATACCTAATAACTAAGTGATAGTTTTGGAGAAGTATAAAGTGGACATCATGTGACCTGAACATAATAAAGAAAAAACTGGGGGGTCACCTCCCCTAGCAGGGGAAAGACTAAGACCTAGTAGGTACTGTGATTGACTAACCGAGGGCACTTATGATTTAAATAAATTAACACAGATAACCCAACTTTATTTCTGAAATGACTTTCAGTTATTTCTATTTTCATTCTAATCAATAGTGTCTTAGTTTACACCTTCTTATCATCTCTTATCTGGGCCTTCTCTAACTTGTATATTGCCTCTGGTCTCTTCTCCATTCCAAACTATCTTACACATTGATTTAGGGCTTTCCTTTCTAAAATCCTTGTTAAATTACATAAGTGTCTTGTACAATACATTTAATGACAATAAAAGCTAGTATTTTAAAGTGCTATATATACCCTATTCACTTAATATGCAGAGTTTTTTTTATCCTTTTAAAGTAATAGATTACTATTATTATCCTCACCTACATATAAATATATTGATGCTCAGAAATGTTAATATGCTCAAGAAAATGAAGTTAATTAATAGTGAAACTAGGATATAAGCTTGTTTTTATTAATCACAGTATCATTTCAATATTTATAATTTATACTCTGTCTTACAGAAATCCTCAACAGCTGCAGAAATAAGTTCAAAATCCTTATATACTCATTCATAGTTCTTCATAACTTTCCTCAGCTGACATTGAGAGGTTCGTTTTTTTCCTTTTTCCTCATGTGCCTGCCCTTCATTTAACAATACTGAACTTCTTGCAGTTTCCTAAATATGTTGCTTTAAAAAGTATTCCTGTTCATTACCTATATCTTGGGCTGAATATGTTTAAATGACACAATTCTGAGTTCCTTCTAGCATGAATTTTAGTACTAGTTAAAAAATAAATATCCAGAACTCTCTTATGCCTGGAATATGGAGGCTGTGATAGACATGATTCTAACTCACCCTTTCAGCCCTAAGATTCCCATACTCTGGTTATTCAATTAAATATTAACCTAGATATGACTGTGTACAGCTGTACTTAAAATCTCAAGTCAGTTGATTTTAATAAACAGAGGTTATCTGGGATACCTGAACCAAACAAGTCCTTTATTTATTTATTAGGGCCACACTCACAGTATATGTAAGTTCCCAGGCTAGGGATTTAATCAAAGCCACAGCTGCTGGCCTATGCCCCAGCCATGGCAACACAAGAACTGAGCCACATCTGTGACCTATGCTCAACTTGTGGCAATGCTGGATCCTTAGCCCACTGATCCAGGCCAGGGATCAAACCCACATCCTCATGGTGATAATGTTGGGTCCTTAACCCACAGAGCCACAAAGGGAACTCCTGATCAAGTTCTTTAAAAGCAGAACATTTTCTCCAGCTGATGGCAGAATGACTTCACAGTTTTCAAGCAGGAGGATTTAATGAGCCTGATGTTGCTGGCTTAGAAGATGAAGGGGACAATATTGAAGGATCAGAGGTTGGTTTCTAGGACAAAGATTGACCCCAGGCTAACAGCCTTTAAGGAAGTGGGAACCTCAGTCCTAAAACTCCATGGAGTTAAGTTTTGCCAACAAGTTGAATGAGCTATAGGCAGATATTTTCTCTGACCATCTAGATCATAACTCAGCATTAATAACACTTTGATTCCAATCTTGTTATCACAAGCGGAGCAGAGAACCCAATGGTGCCATGTCAGACTTCTGAACTAGATAATTGTGAGCTAAAAAATAATGGATGCTGTTTTAAACTGCTAAGTTTGTGGTAACGTGCTATGCAGCAATAGAAAACAACTACAAAGCTGAATTGAGTTTTGCTAATGAGTTGTATTCACATAAGATTTAGAAGGCAGAAATCAGGCATAGGCCCTCTAAAATGGCTTTTCAGTTTTCTGGTTGGCAAAATTGACTGTAGAGATGTCATTGCTCAATTTCCAGTTTCATTTAAGTGTCATTTAGCACAATAATAATGGCTAGGCTCAATATTTCTAAATCATCATTAGCATTGAGACAAATAGTGGCTGTCATAATTTCTAGATTCTATATTTCAGTGTCCAGACAGATGCAGCATTTGTAGCAAGAATCATAGTTTCCTGAACAGTCTTCCTTATCCCTGGATCATAGCTACAATGGAGTTACATTAAAGTTCATAACTTAGGGAATCACCTCCTGATTCTCCACCTTCCTATTTATGATAAAAAAAAGTATTAGTGCTTCTAATATGTCTGTTCCGAGGAGTACGAGGTGCCATTACTGATGGTCCAGTCTTGAGCTTCAACCTCCAAATCTTGCAATAACCTTATAAATACTTAATTTACTATATTAAGCCCCTTTTTACTTAAAATATTTGGGACAGTTTCTATTACCTAATACAAGCCCTAACAGATAAACTGTTTCGTACTAGAAGTAATTGCAAGCAATAAAACTTCAAGATTGGGAATTTGGGATTGGTTATCTGACCTGATTGGTTATAAAAGCAGTGATAATTGTGTTACTATTAGAGAATTCATCACTGTTAGTTCATAGCAAACAGTGGCAAATCATTATGTAAATTTTCACTGGTGACTGTAATAAGGAGGTATTATGATACACTGTTATTGTTGGAATGAGGGATATAAGGTTTGTAGATTGTATGTCTATTTCTGACTGCACCTGAGGGCTTAAGGAAATAAAATGGCAAGCTCAGGCTTTTATATTCTTGGTTTGGGAATTCTACTTTCAGCTAAAATCTCCATAGGGGCCTGAGATACCATAGGATAAAGGATTCCCACTGGCTACTAGCAGAAGCCTACATAAATTCTATTTATAGAACAGCTCCCTTATGTTATAGCCACAAGGTAAGTTCAGATTAACAGTAAGCATGGGTATACAACAAACTCACTTTAAAGACACATACAGATAAAGAGTAAATGGATGAAGAAAATAATACTATGGTAACATTTATCAAATAAAGTGGAATAGATAAATTCATTTTTGACAGAATATTTCACAGGAAGGAGTTATTAGGGATAAAGAAGGGCATTAAATAATAATTAAGGAGTTGATTGTCCAAGAAGACATAACAACACTTAATGTGTTTGCACCTGTGTTAGAGCTCCCCAAAGAAACAAGTTTGAGGTTAGTAGATACAAGCTATTACATTTAGAATGGACAAGCAATGAGATCCTACTTTATAGTGCAGGGAACTATATGTAGTCCCTTGGGATAGACCATGATGGAAGATAATTTAAGAAAGGAAATGTATATATATGTATGACTGAGTCACTTTGCTCTACAGCAGAAAGTGGCACAACTTTGTAAATCAACTAAATTTCAATAAAAGTTTAAAAAATGAAAAAAAATAGAATAAAATAGTGGTGTAATTCCAGTCTGAGTTTAAAAGCTTTAGAACTAAGGGAGCTGATCTTATAAATCCCAGTCCAAGAGCAGAAAAAAAAACAAAGACAAAAACAAAAAACCCATAGTCTTAAATCAAACAGGTAGGCAGAAAGAACAAGAAATGAATTCTTCCTTCTTCCTTTTGCTTTATTCAGGCCCTCAATGTATTGAATGATGCCCACTCACATTGTGAAGGGCATTCTACTTTATTGAGTCCACCATATAAATGCTACTCTCATGTGGAAAAAACCTTTGCAGACACACTCACAAATAATATTTAATCTGAGGACTCCTTGGCCCAGTTACTGATTGTCAATTTGGCAGCCATATGCATCTCCTTAAACCATATTTAATCTCCAAATAAAGACAGCAATGAGGTCATAATGCCACCTAACATGATACAACTATTCTTCTGTCCCCATAAAATGAAAAACTGTCTTTGAGTGATATTTATTCTTCTCCTTGATATCTTGTAACAAAAATATTATAATGTAAAATTAAAAATATTTAAACATTATCATACATAATCAATATGTCTTGTTACATAACACGGGATTAAGAAAAGGAAGAAAACAAAGATAATTGTTATACAAGCATATTAATAACAAAAGAATGCCAAGCACCCTTTTGACAAAAACAGAATGAAATTAGAAATTAATAACAAAAAGAAAATTGGAAAAGTAAAAATTAAGCAACACAGACCTGAGCAAAAAAAGGGTCAAAGAAGAAATCGAAGGGATATCATAAAATATTACAAAAAAATTAAAACACTGCAAAATTTATGAGATGCTGTAAAAGCAGTACTAGGAGGAAAGTTTATAGTTATAAATGCCTACACTAAAAGAGAAAAATATGAAACAAAGTTAATTCTTCAAGTAGCTAGTAAAAGAAGAATATATTAAGCCCAAAATTAGCAGAAAGAAGGAATAATAAAGACTATAGTAGAAGTAAATTAAATAGAGAACAGGAAAAAAATAGACAAAAGCCAATGAGCCAAAAGTCGATTTTTAGAAAAGTAAATTAAAATTGACCAATATTCAGCTAGAATAGCTGAGGGAAAAGAAGAGGAAAACTCAAATAAAATCAAGAATGAAAGAAGAGACATCAAATCGATACCACAGAAATATCAAGTATTGTAAATAATTATAAACCAACAAATGAGTAACCTGGAAGAAATGGATAAATTATTTGCAGTATATAGCCTACTAAAACTGGATCATGAAAAATAAAAAAAAAATCTTAATGACAAATAACAAGACATTGAATTAGTAATCCAAACCTCCCAACAAAGAAAATCCAAGACCAGAGAGCTTTACCTGTGAATGCTAACAAACATTTAAAGAGGAATTATTGGGAGTTCCCATTGGCTCAGCAGAAACAAATCTGACTAGCATCCATGAGAATGCAGGTTTGATCCCTGACCTTGCTCAGTGGGTTAGATGTTCTGGCACTGCCCTAAGCTGTGGTATAGGTTGCAGGCACGGCTTGGATCTGGCGTTGCAGTGGCTGTGGTATAGGCCAGCGGCTAGAGCTCCAAGTTGACCCTTAGCCTGGGAACCTCCATAAGCCATGAGCACAGCCCTAAAAAGACAAAGAAAAGAGAGAGAGAATTATTGAAAATCCTTCTCAAACCATTCAAAAAAATGATGAGGAGGAAACACATCGAAACATTATATGAGGCTGTCGCGAGACATGTTTTTCCAATCTTCTTGCTTGATCATCCACTGTTGTGAGACATGTTTTTCCAATCTTCTTGCTTGATTATCCACCCATAGCCCCTTCTCATGTGATCTCATCAAAAGAGTAAAATAAAAGCGGTGTGGTTTCTTGAGGCAGGGCTCTTGGTCCTAGAGACCTTGAGTCCCCCGGGTTCCCACTTTACTATCTCTGTGTTTTGTTTTGTGTTGGCTCTTTCCTTAAGTTCCACAGCACCCATTATTCAGCCTCATCCTGCTGAGCTGGTCTCAGCACGTGGCTATCATTACCCTGATACAAAACCAGATAAAGAAAATGACCGACCAATATTGTTGATGAGTATATATGTGAAAGTCCTCAACAAAATATTAGCAAGCCAATTTCAATAGCACATTAGAAAGATAATAAAACATAATCAAGTGTGATTCATCTCTAGGGTGCAAAGGTGGTTCAATATATGCAAATCAATCAATATGATAGCATGACTATTTCAATGAATACAGGAAAATATTAGATAAAATTTAACACATATGTTAAAATCTTTTAACAGACTAGGTATAGAAGATCTGTATCTCAACCAAATAAAGGACATATATAACAAACCCACAGTTAACATCATATCAAATGGTGAATAACTGAACCATTTCCTCTAAGATCTGGAATAAGACATAGATGTATAGTCTCACCACCTTTATTCAAAATAGTGCTGGAAGTCATAGAGCATTTAAGCAAGAAAAATAAGTAAAAGACCTCCAGATTGGAATGGAAGAAGTAAAATTATCTCTGTTTAGAGATGACATGATCTTATATATAGAAAATTCTATAGGTTTCACAAAAAACATCTCTAGAATTAATGAATTGTGTAGTTTCAGGATAAACCAAATCAATACAAAAAAATTAGTTGCATTTCTACAGAGTAACAGTGAAGTATCCAAAAAAGAAATTAAGAAAACCATCTCACTTATAATAACACCAAAAAGAATAAAACACTTATGAATAAACTTAACTAAGGAAGTGCAAAACTTGTACACTGAAAACTACAGAACATTGATAAAAGAAATTAAAGAAGGCATAAATAAATGGAAAGATATCCCATGTTCATAGATTGAAAGACTCAATATTTCCATACTAGCCAATGTGAACTACAGAGTCAATGCTATCCCCAACAAATTTCCAGTGGTATTTTTATAGAAATACAAAAAAAAAATTACTAAAATCCATATGTAACTGTAAAAGACTGTTACTAGCCAAAGCAATCTGAGAAAGAAAAAACCCTGGAGAGATCAAACTTCCTGATTTGAAAATATAACACAAATATTGACATAATCAAAATTACAGAATAAGAGTTTTCTTTGACCACCCCAACATCAATAATTTTGAAATCACCCATATGCCTTTGTGGAAGTCTGAGAGGCCAGCAGAGAAGCTCTAGCACATGGCTGAAAAAAAAATCTGCTCCTTATGGCGCAGTGGGTTAAGGATCTGGCATTTTCACTGCAGTGGCTTATGTTTGATCCCTGGCCCAGGAAATTTCACGTGCTGTGAGCATGCCCCCCCCCCCCCCACACAAAAATCTGAGATTGAACATATTGACGAGAGTAAACGGAATAGTTTCATTTTACCCATGTCACACTCTTCCCCAAGCTGATAAAGCTCAGTGCAAAAAGAAATTTTGGCCTGTGATTTCCAACATTGGGGATAGAAAAATGTGTGAGTGAATGTCCAGCTTCCCCAGCCATTGAGAACTTTGATAGCTTACTTTCAACAGTGGCTAGATTGTCCACATAGAAAATCAATAGGGAAAAATGAACCTGTAAAAACACTATAGATCAAATTAACTAACAGAGATAAACAGAAGCAAAATATGCATCCTTCTCAAGTATACATAGAATATTCTCCAGGAAAATTATATGTGAGTTCACAAAACAAATTATAGGAATTTTAAGAAGATGAAATCATACCAAGTATCTTTCCAACTGCAATGGTATGAAACTAGAAATCAATGGCATAAGAAAAACTGAAAAATTCATAATTGTGTGGAAATTAAATGATACAATCCTGAAAAACTAATGGGTCAAAAAAATCAAAAGGGAAATCAAGAAATATCTTGAAATGGATAAAGCTATAAACACAACACACCAAAATTTGAGATGCAGCAAAAGCAATTCTAAGTGGGAAGTTTACAGTGATAAATGTGTAACATTAAGAAAAGAAAGATCTGAAATAATCAAACTAACTTTTGAAACCATCTGGTCCTGGGCCTTTCTTTTTTGGGAGGTTTTTGATTACTGGCTTAATCTCCTTACTCATTATTATTTTGTTCTGATTTTCTATTTCTCTGTGATTCGGTTTTGTTCAGTTTTACGTTTCTAGGAATTTATCCATTTCTTCAAGTTCATCCAATTTGTTGGTGTATAACTAACTGCTCATACTAGTCTCTTCTGATCCCATGCACTTCTGCAGTATCAGTTGTATTCTCTCCTCTTTCATGTCTGATTTTATTTATTTGAGTCTTTTCTTGGTCTGGTCAAAGGTTTGTCAGTTTTGTCTATCTTTTCAAAAAAACAGCTCTTGTTTCATTTGTCTTTTTAATATTTTTTGTTCATTTCTATTTTATTTTTCTTCATCTTTGTTATTTCCTTTCTTCTGCTAAATTGGACTAAGTTTCTTCTTATTTTTCTAGTTCCTTGAGGTGTTAAGTTAGTTAACTCCAAAGTTACAGTAATGAAGTTAGTGTCATACTTATATAAGACTATATACATAAAGATCAATTGAATAGAATTAAGAGATCAGAAATAAATCCACATATACATGATTAATTGATTTATAGTAAGGTGCCAAGACCATTCAATGTGGAAAAAAGTGTGCAATAAATGGTGCTGGTAAAAAAATGGATGTCTAAATGCAAAAGAATGAAATTGAATCCTTACTTTACACCACATACAAAAAAACCCCACAAAACCTCAAGGCGTTCCATTGTTTCTCAGAGAGTTTAGAACACAACTAGTATCCATGAGGATGTGGGTTCAATCCTTGGCCTCACACAATGGGTTTAAGGACCCAGAATTGCTGTGAACTGTAGTGTAGATCACAGATGTGGCTCAGATCTGCCATTGCTATGGCTGTGACATAGGTCAGCAGCTGCAGCTCTGATTAGAACCTTAGCCTGGGAACTTCTATATGCTGCAGGTGCAACCCTAAAAAAAAAAAAAAATAAAATAAAATAATTTAAAAATTAAAAGAAACAAAAAAAACTCAAAATGAATTAAAGACCTAATTGTAAGAGCTGGACACTAAATTCTTAGAGGAAATCACAGGGAGCAAGTCATGATGACTTTTTATTTAGCAATGCTTTCTTAAATATGACATTTAGAACAGAAGTAATAAAAGAAAAATAAATAAATTGTCTTCACTAAAATTAAGAACTTTTAGAACAAATCATACTATCAAGAGAGGGGAAAAACCCAAACAATGGGAGAAAATATTTATAAATAATATATCTGATAATGAATTAATATCCAGAATATATAGAAACTAAACACAAAAACAAAAAAGTAAATTAAAGAATGAGCAAAGGACTTCAGCAGACATTTTTCTAAAGAATATATACAAAAGACTTATAAGTACAACTCAACAGCAAAAAAATCCAACAACCCAATTAAAAAAATGAGCAGAAGATCTGAATAATCATTTTTCCAAAGAACATATACAGATGGCCAACAGGCACATGAAAAAAGTTCTCTACATAATTAATTTTTAGGGAAATGCAAAACAAAATTACAATGAAGCACCATCTCACACCAGTCAGAATGGACATCATTAACAAGACAACAAATAACAAATGCAGGAGAGGGTGTGAAGAAAAGGGTACCCTCCTTCACTGTTGGTGGAAATGTGTAAATTGGTACAACAACTATGGAAAACAGTATGGAGGTACCTCAGAAAACTAAATATAGAACTACCATATGACCAAACAATCCCACTCTTGGGCATATATCCAGACAAAACTTGAAAAAGATACATTCACCCCCAATGTTCATTGCAGCACTATTTACAATAGCCAAGACATGGAAACAACCCAAATGTCCATCTACAGATGAATGGATTAAGAGGATGTGGTACATATATACAATGTAATATTACTCAGCCATAAATAGAACAAAATAATGCCATTTGCAGCAACATGAATGGAACTAGCGACTCTCATACTAAGACAAATAAGTCAGAAATAGAAAGACAAATACCATATGACATTGGTTATATCTGGAATCTAATATATAACACAAATGAAACTACCTACAGAAAAGAAACAAATTCATGGACTTGGGAACAGACTTGTGGTTGCCAAGGGGGAGAGGGAGAGTGTGGGGTGGATGGGAAGTTTGGGGTTAATAAATGCAAACTATTGCATTTGGAGTGGATAAGCATTGAGATCCTGCTGCATAGCACTATATCTAATCACTTGTGATGGAACATGATGGAGGATAATGTGAGAAAAAGAATGTGTGTGTGTGTGTGTGTGTGTGTATAAATATATATATGACTGGGTCACTTTGCTGTACTGCAGAAATTTACAGAACATTGTAAATCAACTATAATTGAAAAAATAAAAATCTTAAAAAGTAAAATAAAATAAAATTAGAATAAAAGACTTATAAGCACATGAAAATATACTTAATATTATTAGTCATTAGGGAATACAAACAAAAGCTGCAATGCACTATAGCAATCAGATAAAAGAAATAAAAGGAATCCAAATTGGCAAGGAAGAAGTAAAACCATCACTGTTTGCAAACAGCATGCTATTATACATAGAAAATATTACTATTTTCTATGCCACCAAAAAACTCCTAGACACATATTTAGCAATATTCCAGAAATACCCTCAAATATGTAACTCCAATGTCATTTCTTTATTATATATAACAGATTTGATTTTTTCTGGCAGAAAAAAGAAATTAACCCTTTTTCAAAATTGGGTTAAAACCTGTAAACTCATTTCACTCCAATAACTTACATGGTCTCTTTAGGCAATTCAGTCAGTCTCTGTTTATAATACTCAAATACCTGTTTTAATTTTTAGTGTTCTACCTTCTTCCTTTTGCTCTTTTCTCATACAGCTGTTTGAGAAGGAAGTTAGACAGGGCACTAAAATTTTATACGATTTCTTGCACCTTTAAGGAGCCCTTTGGATACACATTGGCCTCTCTGGATCTTTCTTTATCTGAGATGCTTCCTAGATTTGTGAGTGCTGAAATGAAACTGGTCTAATCCACCTTACCAGGGGTTATGTGCTGCACCTACTTGTGAAGCTCATATTCTTGGACATTGACCCTTGATCTCTAAGCCTCTCTTCATTGCAATCCCAAGTGCCCAAAGTGCTCCATTAACCTTAAGTAACACCCTTGATGGGTCACAGTGGAACATCTGTTCAAGCTACAGGGAACTGGGGATTTTGCCACAGACTTAGCAAACTGTTTGCCTAATAATTACACCTCAATATTTCAGGTTAAAATTTGTGTCGATACTAGGGGAATGTGGAGATTATTCTAGAGGTTTGTAGTCTCTTCCCAGTGTGCCAGTAGTTCTAATCTTTTCATCCCATCTGATTTTTCCATCCCTATCTATTTGTCCTAGTAGGAGTAAAGAAAATCCTAGCATCTGATCTCCTATTTCTCCTTTCTCAGTTTTCTTCCCCAAAATTTACTGGAACCTGAATGAGCTGGCTTTCTTCTTATTCTTTTTTTTTTTTTTTCATCTTGAGCTACTGTTACATAAAACTCTATAGTCAAGTCAACTGTCTGCCTCTTGATTTCTTAAATGGGAGCTAAAGTTGTTTAAACAATCCTTTCATCCTTACTGATCTTCAACAACCCTTATCTTGCTACATAATTTGAGAATGTCAATTTTGACATTCTGGTTGATCAAAGAAATTGATTATGTTGTTTAAGGAAATTTCCTTCCGGAAAGACTAGGAGTTGGAAGGCTGAAAATTGACAGTGTTCAAGGGAAGAAAGATTGAATTTAATTAGTTTAATTTTTCTAAAATACAATTCAGAGGATACTGAGAAATACTCCTGCATGAAAAAAAATGGGCAGATATGAACAGTGCCAAATCACACAGATTTATATGATTCAAAGAAAAAAGTACATTATGAGTGATTTCAGTTTTTGTTACTTGTTATAAATCACATCATATTAAACTATGATTACTTTATTGATATATTTTTCAATGATGGGGAAGGCAGATGAATAAGACAAGCACATAGGATTAACTGATCTCAGGACCTGAAGTAATCTCACTTTTAGCATAAGGCAGATGGTTCAGGTCATTCCAAATCATTGAGTGTTGTTTATTATTTGTGCCCTAATGAGACCTGGGTGACTCAGGAGTCGTAGTAGGATACTGATGTAAAGTGGGTAGGGATAGGTAGAGTTTTATTATGGAAAGAGAAGAAATGAAAATTAAATATGGAAAGAATGAATTTAGAAGAAAAATGGGAAGATGTAGCATTTTAGAAAAACAGTAGAGAACTGAAAACAAAGATCATATCATTCTACCAGGTACCAGATGAAATTCTAACTTATAAACACACCAATCAATTTAGCTGAATTCTCGGCACCAATTTTTCTGATTCAATGATATCCAAAATGATATGTAAACACTTAGTTTTCTATTCAATAGCTTACCAGTTGGCTAAATTTTCCAAAGTTAAGTCTTCTGTTTTGTTCATTTTTCTGCTAGTGCCTTCTATTTTCACACCCATTCTAAGTATTTTGAATTATTGTCTTACCATGGGTTTTCTGTACAGCACGATATTTCTGATTTTAAATCATCACCTTCAATTTGAACTGGTAATTCCAACATCACTTTATTTGGCCTTCTCACTAATAAATTGATCCCATCCACCTGTCAGATCTGGCACAATAGCAAAACGATGATGAGCCAAAAATTCAACCTGATTACTATGGATCTAATTACTGGCATTATACAGCCTAAAAAGATATAGCAATTAAGATAATGTGGCATTTTGTATAAGAATAGATCAGTGAAATAGAATAAAGGATCTAGAGTCCAGAAAAAGACCCATAGAAAGTCATCTGATTTACTTCAAAGATAATACATTAGAATAATGGGGTATGAATCTTCCTTTCAACAGATTGAGCCACCTGAGTATTAAAAAATGGCAGCCTTTTTTTGATCAGAATGAGAGGACAGATATGATAAAGTCAGCTGTGGTTAGAAGGAAATATTTTCTCTTCTAATGTTATACAATAACTGTAACATGCCCTAAGGATCACTTCTTTGAGACACTACTACTTTCTCACTATTGACAGCCCGAGGCCAGATTTTCTATTTTTTGTTAGTAGAGAAACCCAAATGCTAATCTTTTCTCACCTCTTGCCAGTAACAAAATCCTTATTAAACTGTGCTGCTTCTAATCTAACCTCAGATACAGCAGCCACTCTAAAACTGATACATGCTTCCTTTAGACTGAACTCAGAATCCTTCAGCAGTAAACCAAACTCTACAAAAAAAAAAAAAAAACACTTTCCTCTACCATCTTGTTAAATGACATTCTACAGGTTTTCTAAAATGCCCTTCCTTTGTGGTGAGTCAATAAACCTGACTTTGTCAGGCTATTGGCTTGTTTCTACTGATCTTTAACAGGACTTTGTAAGCTCTAAATGTGAAATGTAGAACTAAAAATCATTTAGAATATAACATGGAAAAATATCTTAATGTATTTATAAAATGGAAAAATGGCACTAGTCGTAAAGGAAATCATTAACAGTCTGAAGTACATTAAAATGAACTTATTTTAATCAAAACATGCCATTAAGAGAAAGAAAAATACAAGCCAGAGTATGACTGAATATTTGAAATACATTTAATTAATAATATATGTTATAGACAAAGGTGCTTGTGTCAATAATACATAAAAATTTTCTAGAAATTAATGACAGACATACAACCTAATAGGAAAATGGGAAATAGACTTATGGAGGCTAATTGTAAAGAGAATATTTACATTTTAAAACTGTTCATGTCATGAGGTTGCAGGTTTGATCCCTGGCCTTGCAGAATGGGTTAAGGATCTCGTGTTGCTGTGAGCTGCGGTGTAGGTTACAGACATGGCTCAGATCTGGTATCACTGTGGCTCTGACGTGGGCCAACAGCTACAGCTTCGATTCAGCCCATAGCCTGGGAACCTCTATATGCCATAGGTGCAGCCCTAAAAGTAATAATAATAATAAAAATAATAAAACTGTTTATAAGCTTCTATTAAAACTGACTATATGCATAACCTTTGAACAGCAGCTCCACTCCTGAGTATATGACCAACAGAAATGAATGCATATAAGGACCAGATGGAAAATGCAAATATGTCCATAGCACAATTGTTAATAATATCTAGAAACTAGATAGGACCCTAATGTCCATTAAGAGTGGAATGAGCCAACAAGAAGTTTTACTGGCAGGAGATAGATACAATGGAATACAATGAAGAATTTAAAAAGGACAAAATGTCCCCAAATGCAACAACATGGATGAACTTCACAAATATAATGGCAAACCAAAAAAGTGAGTAATAAGAAAATACATACTTTATGATTCAATTGATAAAAATTACAAAAAGATGCAAAATAAGACTTCAGTGTTAAAAAGAAGATGGGAATAATGATAGGTATGAGACATAAAGAAGGCTCAGATACTGGAAGTAATCCAATGTTTATTGGCTTAGTCAATTCATTCACCTGCACAATTATAATTTAGTAAACTTACTATATATATGTTATTCTTTGTTCTGATACCTGTTTTAAAAAGAAGGGCAGTTAGGCACAGAGAGGAGGCAATTTACAACTCCAGTCAGGAAACAGTGAAGACAATAATGAGTCTGTAAAATTGAGAGAGAGAGAGATTCTCAGTTCCCAAGATGCATCTCACGATTTCTTTCACTGTCAGTTGTACAAAACAAGACTGAAATGAGAGGGTTTATCTGGGAAGTGACAGGAGAATTGAGGTTTTTCTGGGTGATTTCTCAGTCATTATTGGGTTACTAGGACATTTGGAGTGAATTGGCAGAGCATGAAAAGAATAAATTGCACAGAATTTCCCATGGTTTGAACCTAATCTGGTATGCTTGAGTTGGGGTTTCTGCAAGGACAAACCACCCGAAAAGAGTAGTTGACATCAAGTCTCTGATTGATTTGAATATGTGAATCCCTACCCCACAGCAGAAAAATTTGCAGACAATGATCAGATCAGGAGAGGGATGGGGCCTGTGTCAAATGTGAAAAAAAAATGTGTGGAAACTAAGTACCTCTATTGTTCTGCTAGGGCTGCCAAAACAATATTACAAACTTGGTAGTTTAAACAACAAAGTTTACATTTTTCCTCTTTCTTTTTTTTGGGGTGTGTGGGGGGTGTGCAAACCCTTGGCAATATGGAAGTTACTGGGCCAGGGATTGAACACAGGCCACAACTGCAACCTATACCACAGTTGCAGTGATGTTGGATACTTAACATACTGCACTGGGCCAGGAATCAAACCTGCACCTCCACAGAGACCTGCACCCTGCAGGTGGATCTTTAACCCTCTGTGCCATAGTGGAAACTCCATACATTCATTTTCTGAAAAAAAGTCTGAGCTAAAGTTGTTGGCAGGGTTGTTTATATATGAAGGCTTTCTTCTTTGCATATAGATGGCTTTCTTTTCCATGTGTCCAGAGTTGATATTCCCTCTGTGTGAGGCTGTGTCCTAATTTCCTTTTCTTATAAAGACACCAGTCTTATTGGATTAAAGCCCAACCCAATGTCATCATTTAACATGAATGACCTCTTTAAAGTCTCTGTCTCCAAAGAGTCTCATTCTGAAATATAGTGTTAGGACTTTTTGTTCCTTAATTTATTTTTTATTTTTAGGGCCATACTTGTGGAAGTTCCCAGGATAGTGGTCAAATCGGAGCTAAAGCTGCTGGCTATGCCACAGTCACAGCAATGCAGGATCCAAGCCATACCTGCAAACTACACCACAGCTCACAGCAGTGCTGGATACTTAACCCACTGAGTGAGGCCAGGGATCAAACCTGCATCTTCATGGAAACTAGTTGGAGCAGTTATCATTGAGCCACAATGGGAACTCCCAGTATTAGGACTTCAACATACAAATTTGAGGGGAAAGGACACAATTTAGTATGTAACACTATGTTTGTTCATTAAATAATTAATGTAAAAATCCTTATAATTATTTAAAAATTAACTTTAACATTAATCAAGTGTAGTTATGCCCATAAAAATGTCAACCATCATGTTAAAACAAAGGAACTGACACAAACCTAAGTGAGTACAGACATTTGAAACCTGTTTAGTTACTCTTATGGACTAAATTATGTCCCATCGAAAATCATATGTTAAAATTCTAAACCCAATATGACTGTATTTGGAGACAATGCCTTTAAAAAGGCGATTAAGAGGTTGACAAAGATAACATCTAATTTGGAATAATGCAAGTTTGCTTCAAAACTCCCCCACTCTGGGCAAGTCTTTCCATGTGCAGAGAAGGGAAAACATACACTTAACGGGAACAAAGCCACCATGGGCCTGAACCCCAGGGCTTCTGCTCCAGAAACTTGGGATCAGACCCCTCCCCCAATAGACTGGTGATGGCCACTGAGCAGAGGGTAAGTCCTGCCTCACCCCCAGAGTCAGCTCTAGCCTTTCCATCTCCAGGCCCATACACTGCCAAGGTGACAGCTGGCAGCATATCCTGGGGAAATATGTGACTTGCACCCATGTCAAATCCATCTATCTCACAAAAACATTGGGCACACACAGTCTGTATAAAAATGCTCTCACATAAGAATACCTCCTCAAGAATACAATAGGTAACTGTTTCTCCTAAATTCATAGGGGCAGAGAAAGGAAAAGAAAGCAAAGTAAGCAAAGAAAGCAAAATAAAAAGGTAGAGCAACTACTCTCGATTGAAAGAACAAGAGAAAAATCCCTGAGAAAAAATAATGAAACAGAAAGAAATAATTTACCAAATGAAGGATTCAAAGTATTGGTAATAGGAGTTCTTTCTGTGGCACAACAGCAGATTCTCTGGAGCACTGGGATGCAGGTTCAATCCCTAGTCCAGCACAGTGGGTTAAGGGTTTGGTGTTGCTACAACTGTGACATAAGTCACAACTGGAGCTTGGATCTTATTCCTGGCCTGAGAACTCCATATGATACAGGGTGGGAAAAAAGAAAACAACAACAACAACAACATAGTGATAATAAAAATGTTAATTGAATTAGCAAAAAGAATTGATATAAATAATGAAAACTTCGACAACAGTAGAAAATATAAAGAAGATCCATTCAGAAATGAAGAATTTAATAGCTGGAATAAAAAAATACACTAGAAGGAATGAATAATATACTAAGTGACACAGAAGAATGCATAAGTGATCTGAAAGATAGGATAATTGAAATTAACTAATCAAAATATCAAAAAGAGAGACAAATTTTAGAAACTGAAAGCAATTTAATAAATCTCTAGAATAACATTAATCATATCAACATTCACATTATAGTGGCCCAAGGAGAAAAAGAGAGAGTGAAGGGAATTGAAAAAAATATTTGAGGAAATTCTGAACTTCCTCAAACGTGAAGAACAAAACATATATCTAGATACAGGAAGCAAAGAAGGTCCCAGTCAAGGTGAAACAAACAGACTTATACCAAGACATACCATAATGAAAATGGCAAAATTTATATATAAAGAGAATTCTAAAGGTGTCAAGAGAACAGTCAGTTACAAGGGAATTCTCATAAGGCTTTCAGCTCTCTTGTCTTGGGAAATTTTGCAGGCAAGAATGAAGTGGCATGATATAGTCAAAGTGCTGAAAAAGAAAAGCCTATAGCTCAGCATACTCTACCTAGAAAGTTTATCAACTAGAGCAGAAGGAAAAATAAAGAAATTCTCAGACAAGTGAAAAATAATAATTTATTAATATTAAACTTACCCCTAAAAAAGGTTGAATGGCATTCTCTAAGTGGAGAAGGAAGAATCTATAGGAAAGGCAAATATATAGTAAGAACTGAGGATCATCCACTTAAATAAGTCAGTATAAAGATTAAAAGACAAAAAATTATAGGAAAATTATAACTACAATAATGATCTAAAGAATAAACATGAAGATGTAAAACATGACATCAAAAACAAGAATCATGGGGAAGGGTTGTAAAAAGTATAGATCTTCAAGAATATATTTGAGTCTAAATGATTATTGGTTTAAAACAAATAGGTATAGGTCTATATATATGAACCCCATGCTAACTCAAAATCAAAACTTTTCAATAGATATGAAAAAACTAAAAAGAAAGGAACATAAGCATACTAGTAAAGAAAAACATCAACCCAAAATAGAATAAACATAAAGAAAGAGAACTGAATGGAAAACTACAAAAACAACTGTAAATCAAGTAACAAAATACATACTTATTAATAATTACATTGACAATAATGTCAATGGCCTAAATTCTCCAATCAAAAAAAATAGGGTAGCTGATTAGATAAATCAACAAGCCCCTTCTATATGCTGCTTAGAAGAGACTGACTTCAGAGCTAAGCAAACATACAGAATGAAAGTGCAGGGATAGAAACATATTTCTTGCAGAGAGAAGTGACAAGAAAGTGAGGGTAGCAATACTCACATCAAATAAAATAGACTTTAAAACAAAGACTATAATGAAAGACATAGAAGGGCATTATATAATGCTAAAGGGATCAACAACACAAGAGGGGGAAAGTTTTGCACATTAACATATATTCACCAAACAGAGGAGCACCTACATATATACAACAGATATGAACAGACATAAAAGGAGGTATAGAAAATAATACGGTAATAGTAGGAGACTTTAACACTACACTTACATCAATGTATGTCACTTATAGACATAAAATTGATGACAACAGTGCTCTCAAATCACACAATAGATTAGTTGGATTTATAGATATCTGTAGGACATTACATCCAAAACCAGCAGAATCTAGCTTCTTTTCAAGTGCACATTGAATGTTTTCCAGGATTGGTCACATGCTAGGCCACAAAACAAGTTGCAACAAATTTAAGGGAATAGAAATGATATCAAACAATTTTTTGACCAGAACAATGTGAAAAATAAATTACAGGAAGGACAATGGGAAAATAACAAACATGTGGAAACTAAACTGCATGCTACTAAAAAACCAATGGGTCAATGAAAGAAATCAATGATGAAATAAGAAAATACAAATGAAGACAATTGAAAATGGAAAAACAATACTCCAAAATCTACAGGAGGATGGATAAAAATCTATGGGAGGATGGAGCAAAAACTAGAAGGAAATTTAGGGCAATACAGGCCTACTCAAGAAACAAGGAAAATCTTGATTAAACAACCTAAAGTACCACCAAAAGGAAATAGAAAAGGAGAGCAAAGCCCAAAGTCAGCAGAAGGAAGGAAATAAAAAAGATCAGAGAGGAAATAAACAAAATAGAGATTAAAAATAACAATATCAATAAAACCAATAGCTAATTTTCCGAAAAGATAAACTAAATTGATATACTTTTAGCCAGGCTCATGAAGAATAAAAGAGAATATAAATAAACAAAATAAGAAATGAAATAAGAGAAATTAAAAACTGATACCACAGAGATACAAAAAATCATAAGAGAGGGGTTCCTATTGTAGCAAAGCAGAAACAAATCCAACTAGTAACCATGAGGTTGCAGGTTCAATCCCTGGCCTCACTCAGTGGGTTAAGGATCTGGTGTTTTGTGAACTGTGATGTAGATCACAGACACAGATCAGATCCTGCGTTCCTGTGGCTGTGGTGTAGGCTGGCAGCTGTGGCTCCAATTTGACCACTAACCTGAAAAAAAATCATGAGAGAATATTACAAACAGTTATATGCAAACGAATCGGAACCTAGAAGAAATTGACAAATTACTAGAAACATACAATCCTCTATAAAAGTGAATCAAGAAGAAAGAATTTGAAGAGACCAAACACTAGTAATTTAAGAAATGCCTAACATGCAAAGTTCATGATCAGAGAGCTTCATAGGGGAATTCTACCAATCATATGAAGAACTAGGACATATCCCTTTCAAATTATTCAAAAAAAAATTAAACAAGAGGAACACTTCCAAATTCATTCTATCAGGCCACCATTATTACCCTGATACCAAAACCAGACAAAGACACTATAAAAAAATAAAATTACAAGCCAATACCATTGATGAGTATAGATGCAAAAGTCTTCAAAATATATTAGCAAACAAAATCGAACAATATATAGAAAGGATAATACTTCATAATCAAGTTCCAGTAATGCAAGTTTCAATATTCACAAATAAATCAATATGAAGCATCACATTAACAAAAGGGAGGACAAAAATCACATGTTCATCTCAATAGATGCAGAAAAAGCATTTGACAAAATTCAACATCCATTCATAATAAAAATTCTCATCAAAGTGAGTATAGAAGCAACATATCTCAATATAATAAAGGCCATTTATGAAACTGCTAATATCATATTCAATGGTGACAAGATGAAAGCACTTCCTCTAAGTTTAGGAACAAGACAAAGATTCCTACTCTTGCCACTACTATATAACATAAAATTCAAAGTTCTAGCCACAGTAGTAAGATAAGAAAAGGAAAAAAAAGACATCCAAATTGGAAGGGGAAAAGTAAAACTGTCACTGTTTGCAGACAAGATACTTTATATAGAAAATCTTAAGGTCTCCACACAAAAACTATTGGAGCTAAAAAATAAATTCAGCAAATTTGCAGGATGAAAGGTTAATATATGGAAATCTATGATTTTCCTATACATTAATATTGAACTATCAGAAAGAGATAATAAAATGTCCTGTTTGTAATCACATCAAAACGAATAAAATATCTAGGAATAAGCTTAACAAATGTGGTGAAAAATATGTACATACTCGTTAAACTATAAAACATTGGAGCACCTGTCATGGCTTAGCAGTAATGAACCTAATTTGTATCCATGAGGATGTGGGTTTTATCCCTGGGTCTGCTCAGTGGGTTAAGGATCTGGCATTGCTGTGAGCTGTGGTGTAGGTCACAAATGTGGCTTGGATCCTGCATGCTGTGGCTGTGGCTGTGGCATAGACTGGCAACCTTAGCTCTGGTTCAGCCCCTAGCCTGGGAACTTCCATATGCTGTGGGTGCACCTCTAAAAAAGAAAAAAACAAAAATAAACTATAAAACATTGATAAAGAAAAATGAAGATAATACAAAAATGGAAAAATATCCTGTGTTTTTCCATTGGATTGGAAGAAGTAATATTATCAAAATGATGTAATACTGAAGGAAATCTACAGACTTAACATAATCCTTATCAAAATACACATGAACTAGAACAAATAATCCTAAAATTCATGTGGAACCACAGAAGACCCAAATAACAATGCCAATCTTGAGAAAGAACACAGCTGGATGTATCACCCTCTTAGTTTTCATATTGTACTACAAAGTTACAGTAATTAAAACAGCATGGTAATGGCACAAAAAAGACACATAGGTCAATGAATAATAGAAAGCCCAGAAATTAACCCATGCACCTATGGCCAATTAATCTATGATAAAGGAGGCAGGAATATACCAATGGAAAGAAGATAGTCTCTTCAATAAATAGTGGTGGGAAAACTACAGCTACATGTAAAAGGATGAAATTAGAACACTCTCTAACACCATACATAAAATAAACTCAAAATTGATTAAAGACCTTAACGTGTGATGTTAAACCATAAAACTCCTAGAAGAGAACATAGAACACTTACATAAATTATAGTAATATTTATTTGGATTTGTCCCTAGGGCAAAAGAAATAAAAGCAAAAATAAATAAATGGGACCTATTTAAACTTAAAAGCTTCTGCACAGCAAAGAATACCATCAGCAAAATGAAAAGACAACCTATGGAATAGGGGAAAATATCTGCCAATGATATTACCAACAAGAGTTTAATATCCAAAATATATAAACAGCTCATACAACTCAATATCAAAAAACAAACACAGTTGAAAAGTGGGCAAAAGACCTGATTACACATTTTCCAAAAAAGACATAAAGATGGCTAACAGGTACATGAAAAGATGCTCAAAATCATTATTTATTAGAAAAATGCAAATTAAAACACTAATGAGCTATCATCTCACATCAGTCAGAATGGCTATTTTCAAGAAATTTCCAAATAATAAGTGTTGATGAAGATATGAAAAAAATAACTCTCAAGAACTGTTGGTGGGAATGCCAATCAGTGCAGTTACTATGGAAAACAGTATAGAGGTTCTTCAAAAAGCTAAAAATAGAAATACCATATGATCAGAGTTCCCATCCTGGTGCAGCGGAAATGAATCTGACCAGGAACCATGAGGTTGTAGGTTCGATTCCTGGCCTCGCTCAGTAGGTTGAGGATCTCGTGTTGCCATGAGCTGTGATGTAGTTCGCAGATGTGGCTAGGATCTGGCATTGCTGTAGCTCTGGCGTAGGCCAGTAGCTGTAGCTCCAATTGGACCCCTAGCCTGGGAACCTCCATATGCCACAGGTGCGGCCCTAAAAAAAGACAAAAGACAAAAAGACCAAAAAAAAAAATGCCGTATCATCTAGAAATTCCACTCCTGGTTATATAGCCAGAAGAAAAATTAAAGCTCTAATTTCAAAAGACACATGCATCCTCAATGTTCATGGCAGCAAAATATAGAAGCAATGCAAGGGTCTGTCCATTAGCAGATGATTTGATAAAAATATGGTGTACACACACACACAGACACACACACACACACACACACACACACACACACACACACACACACAGGAACATTACATAGCCCTAAAAAAGAATTAAATTCTGCCATTGACAGCAATGTGGATGGACTTAGGGAATAACATACTTAGTGAAGTGAGTCAGGTAGAGAAAGATTAATACTGTATACCACTCATATGTAGAATCTAAAAATTAAAAGAAACAAATTTATACAGCAAAGAAACAGACTCATAGATATAGAAGAAAAAACTAGTGGACATCATTAGTAGGGAGAGGAAATGAGGGAGGAGCAAGATAGGGGTATGGGGTTAAAAGACTCAAACTACTATGCATAAAGCAAATAAGTAACCAAGATATGTTGTATAGCACAGGGAATTTTAGCTATTATCTTATTATAACATTTAATGGAAAATTTTCTGTAAAAATACTGAATCACTATGCTGCACATCTAAAATTAATATAATATTTAAATCAACTATAATTCAATTGAAAAAAGAAGAATTTAAGGTTAGATGAGAGTATAAGGATGAGACCCTAATGCAATAGGACTGATGTCCTTATAAGAAGAGGCATAGAAGTTTATACACACAAAAGGCCATTTGAGGACATAGTGTGAAGATGGTCATTGCAAAGCAAAGGAAAGAGCACACATGAAAAAATGACTCTACCAACAATGTTATCTTGGACTTAAAGTCTTTAGAACTGTGAGAAACTAATTTTCTGTTGTTTAAAGCACCCAATATTTTGTTGTGGCAAACCTAGAGGACTAATTCAATTAGCCAAATATATTCAATTTACATTTCACAGGGGATCATGAAAAGCAAATGCTTAAATAAGAAACAAAATTGGAAAGTAAGTTCTAGGGATATCAGAGTTTTCCAGCTCATAATTGGATATTGTTGCCGTGACTTTTTCGATCAAAGTGGCTATACTTGGGTTAAAACACCTGCAAATTCTCTCTCTGGACAAACCCACAACAAATCATTGAAATTCAGCCCTCTGTTTAGTTCAAGGGAGTGAATCTCAACCTCATGAACAATGAGTTGCTGCACTTTATACCTCTTTCAGTAAGAAATATACACAATTTTTGTTGGATTTTAAAAAATTTAGGCAATATAGTGTGTATTTGCATTTACTTCAACCTGTTTATCTATCGAGTGACCAATAATGCCGTCCTCTTTGATGAAAGCCCAGAAAGAAAACCTCCCTACAGTGACAAGTTTTAAAGTGAGAAACTTCTGCCACTCAGGCTTTAGCATCCACTCAACAGATCCAACTTTTCTTTAAACATCACAGTGCTTCCTGACATACTCCCTATAACCCACTCACTGAGAAAAAAAAATTAATTGAGCCTACTTAGCAGATTGTTCTACATGATATGTTGTCATCAGCAGAATGTAGCACTGAAGAAGATAATGGAAGGAACCAAGCCACTTCTCCCACCTCTACCCCACTCCCACCTCACCCCCAACCGAGAGGGCAGAATTTTAGCAGTATTTTAAGTATTTTATTCTACATAAAAGTTGGACAAAGACATGGATATACACTGATTCATAAGTTGTAGTTAATGATTTTGCTGTATTAGGGATTCGAAGATTCTAACAGAGAAGGTTTCATTTATCCTATGATGTTTTTGCAGAAAACTGAAAGCAGTAAGTGTGTCAATCAAGTGGCTATTTGATGAAAGAACATACCAAAGTCAATGTGTATAATTCATAAGATGTTTCCTTAAGGAGGGCTCCCTTCCAATGAGGTAAATGGGGGACTGAAATCTAGCCTGTACTTTCCTCACTAAGCCAATCTTCTGATAAAGAGCTGCATAATCCTGAAGGAAGCACGACTTTCTAATTTGTCTTCCTTTTTGTAATTTTTTCATCCAGAAGGGGAACTGCTTTGAAATAGGTTTCTATAGAAACACAATGAGAAAAGGATTTGAGTGCAAATAGTTTATTTAGAAGATGATTTAAATAACAGCAGCAGGGAGGGGGAAAAGTAAGACAGAAGAAAAGTAAACCGCTAAAGTTAACATTACCAAACCTGTCATTGGTGTGGTAATTGCAGTTTAATCCCACTGAGGATCTCTGAGACAGTGAGGAATGCACTTCTTAGTTATACCAATTGAGGAGTGAGAGACCTGGAATATTTATCCACTAACTTCCATTTCCATATTGAAGAATTGCTTTTAAATAACTAAGATAAACACAGATCCCTTGCTCACCTGCATATACATGCACTATGAGTATGAAATAAATCTTTTCCATTTTAGGAATTTAAAATGTGCACGTGGTTATATTAACTAATTGTCATTGATATAGTATTTTAATGTGTAATTAAAGCACATATTATTTGTACACACTACTATTGACAGATATTTATATACTTTCCAGATTTGGGCCAATATGAAAAGTGCTGTAACTTGCAGTTAGATGCTAAGATTTTGCCTTCATTCATGATGATTTGCAGTCTATTATGTACCTAATGTATACTTTAGAAAATAATGTTTTCATTCACTATTTGGTATGATTTTTCAAGCTTATGACTAATGTCTTCAATTCTAATAAAATATGACTACTATCTCTTCAAAAATGTTGTTATGTCATTTCCTCCATTCTCTATATTATGAATGTCTTTCAGCCATAAAATTGATCTCAAACTATTCTCTGTTTCTTAGTTTATTTTTCATAGTTTAAATAAATGTATTGTTCTATAATGTATTCTTTTCTAATTCTTCAGTACTGTCTTCTAATCCTTTATTCATCTGAGTTCTAAATATATCAGCTCTAATTTTATTTTGTTTTTTAACTAAAATGTTTATTACCATAGATAGCTATTTTTGATTTATAACCTTTCTTTTTTGTTTAATGATTTATTGATATTTTTTGAATATCAACTTTTCCATTTTCCATGATAGATAATAAATATATTCATTTTAAAGTCATTTTCAGATTGTTTTATTTCTGTTTACTCAGAAGTAAATTCTTCTGATTCTGGTTTGTTTTCTATTACACATGCTGTTAGTTTCACTTTTATGTGTTGATATTTTAGGGCTTTTTTTTCCTTTTAACAGTTGTACCTGTGGCATATGGAAGTTCCTAGGCTAGGGGTTGAATTGGAGCTGCAGCTATTGGCCTATGCCACAGCCATGGCAATGCAAGATTCAAGCCACATCAGCAACCTATGCTGCAACGTATAGCAACACTGGATCCTTAACCCACTGAGCAAGGCCATGGATCCACATCCTCACAGACACTACGTCTGTCAGGTTCTTAACCCATTAAGACACAATGGGAACTCCCTGGGTATTGACTTTTTTTTAAAAAAAGAGTCATTTTGAGTGGGAATTTCTTCTTGTCTCATAGTTTTATAGTTGATTATATCTAGTCTATGAGGGTATAGCATAAGAAATAAGTTATATATTGACAGAAATTTTTTTCCTGACAAAGAACATAAACACTAAGCCCAGGACAACAGGTACATTGTCCTGATTCCAGGCTCTCTGCTTTCGCCTACATCCTTAGAAAAGAAGTTTAATATTATCTGAAGATATAGAGAGTGGTAGCAGATTTTTAAATTTATTCATGCTCTACTTGGCCCAAAGTGTCATACAATGAGCTTACTATATGGGTATGATTTTATTTGAATTAACACATGGGAATTTAGTTTTCAGATTTTTCTTTCTTCTATTCTTCTGTCCAGGTGACCTGAAGTATCAGCCTCTATTATCCTGTGTCTGTTGGAGGGGGGTGAGGGAAGGTTGTTATTATTTCTCTTCAATAGGCATCTTAAATTAATATTGAATATTGCTAGGTTTTTGATATGATAAAAATCCATTCTCTATCATATTTATGGAGTGTAAATATAAGGACTTGAAAGAGAACTAGTATCATCTAGGCTTAAATCATTACTCTATGTTTAATCTTTAGTTCTCTTCAATGTTTGAATTACGGAAGTTGAAACAATCTCTACCTACCGTACAGTGTATGTATCTAGTTTTATAAAGCAACTATTCAAAACAAATTTGTTATAACATTTTTTCCTGAATCTTGCAATCTTGCACTGATAGCTATTTCGGTAACATGTTGTTACCAAAAGGTGAATATCAATTGTGAGTATATACATTTATGCACATATAAAAGATGAACTGTTTGGACTTATCTTTTGCAGATTTCAAAGGAAAGTTCTCTTCCCTCCTTTCTAAGACACACACACACACATACATACACACACTCCTACTTTTCATGTGGCTAACTGTCCTGTCACCATCAGTATATGTGCTCACTAGGCTATGAGGGAATCAATATGTTTTTGGAAGACCATACTTATTTTATGCTGACTTCCTCCACTTAGCATCATAGGATTTGTTTAGAATGCTCTATAGAAATAGAATTTATGTGCTCTGATTCACATCAACATGAGTTCCATATTTTTCTTTTTTTAATTGGAAATACTTTTTGTTAAATACTTCTAGTTTTGTACCATGCAAAAAGAAAAGAGTATACCAGAGCAAGATAAAATTGTATATCAGAGCAAGATAAATAGCAAGATATATATATATAAAAATCTTAGTAATCAGATGTTGTCTTTGCAGTCAGCATGTGGCATGAACAATAAGAAAGAGCAACTTTAAATATACAGTTATTTAGTAGAGCAAGATATGAAAAATGTATGAAAAACTTGCTTAAAAATTTAAGTGACAGAAACCCTATATTAGGCCATTTTGTTAGTTATAAAGAATGCAAAATGATGAAACTATTAATCTGTGTTACTATGATAATTATCAGTGGCTGCTTTTAAAATAGTGGAAGAATTGTCAACATTGGCCTATGTATTTGAATGGCAATAATTGACTGGGGCCGAGTAGCAGTTGTACTGTCAGGGCAAAACATGTGCTCTCTAGCTTATCATAATCTTCCCTACTCCGTGCAATTTTGTCAACGAGGGTAAGATTTTAAATTACCTTTTGACATATTACCTTGATTCAAGTAGGGTAATAATATGCTACTCATGAGTTAAGTAAACATTTCAAGGATGAAATAGTTATCAGGAAAATAACCAATCCAAAGTCTCCATAAGGACAAAATAATGTACAAAAGTAGTAGCTAATTTTTAAGGTAGTAATATATTTTACAAAAATATAAAATTTTTAAAAATAATCTTTCCATTCATAATTTGTGATTAAGTTTAATAATCATGTGATCTATTCATTTATGAATCTTCAGAGGTCAGTGACAATTTCAAATAATGTTTCTAGGTTATAGAATCATTAAGGATATATTGTGCTCATAAAGGACTTGCACCCTTCCATTGGGGTAATAATTATAGGAATGTTCAGCTATTTGTCTATTGAGTGGACTGGCCAGTCCAGTTTGGGTTCCTCTTTGTCCCTCAAGCAAAGACTTTTCAATAATTTCTACCTCTTTTGATCCATATGTAAATCATTTTTCTCAGATAAGAGGCATGATGAATCCTACATTATGCAGGAGATAAGTTTTAGAATATTTTGAGTTGTTAATAACTCACCCATGTTCCTTAACATTGGTGATCTCTTTTAATGATACTGGAGAGGATAGCCAGGATAGTAGTAAAATAAAAATTGGCCACTTACTAATAGCATAGATGGTGAAACTCATGGTTAAAATGATTATCCATGGAGTTTAAATTGTGTGCTCTCCCTGGACATAATTACTGTAGGTAATCAAAATCCTGCTGTGTGACTTCCTTAGCCTAAGTACTATATACAACTTTTTAATCATGTTGTCAACATCAATTTATTTCTTTCTCTTAGAAAAAAAGCATATATAAATCTTTGTTATAATGTAATAACCCACTTTGGTTGTCTCAGTGTGTTTTTAAGATGTAAATTTTTTTCAGATGATTTCTGAAGCTAGGTAACTCAAAAGTAGATTTTTATAATACCCTGTCAAAATTACTTAACGTCTACTTTAGATCAGAACATACTGCATCTTATTTGTAGAAAAAAATATTTTTGAAATAACAAAATATTAGATCTGTGTATCTAAAAGGATAGCTTGAGCACGTTTTTTTTAACTTTAAAAGTATATGTGAGAACTTACAAAAAAGCTACCTTTCTTCTAAAGTTTGAGTACTATTTGGCTATGTAGTCTTTTACAAATTACAAAGTGTCCTTGGATCAGCAAGATTTAATGTCAGCTTCCTTGTACTACACTCACTTTAAGGGATAGAATCTCCTCAAAATATAGACCTTGGGAATGCTATTCAATCATGTTCCCTAAAATATAGCTATCAATTGATAAACTCAGATGTCACTCATAACATCAGCATTTTGAATACCCTCAAATGGTGCTTATTTCTGTTTAAAACATCCTAAAAGGAGACACTTCCTGTCAGTTAAATAAACATACCACTAGACTGGAAGTGGAATAGTCCACATGGGCTCAGTTAATCCATTTTAAAATTTTTGTTGAGCTTTACCTTTTTCTAGACTAAGCAAAGTAGGTAGTGGGCTTTATAACTAGACAACTGGAAAAATCCATTCTTCATTATGTATATACATCAAATTTATATTTTAACAAAACAGCACTAAAGTACTGAGACATGACTAAGAGGTTGGTAGATAAGGAATAGAATTCCTGAAGTATGAGTAAAAGAAAGAAAAAAAGGAAAATAATTTCCTTAGATGCATATTTAGATATGTTCAGATAATTGAGGTTAATGAAAATCAATAATCATAAAATTTCAGAAATACAATTATATTTACAATGCAAAAGTACATGAGGCTATTAGATAAGGACAGCTAGAATTTCTTAAATGGCAACTTCCGTTCTTCTAGTACACATTTTCTGTCTATATAATGTGCCAGAGAACCAGGGTTACAGAAAAGAAAATTTATAATCCTATGCATTAGTCAAAATGTACATCTACATCTCATGGTAACAAACAATCCCACTTAAATACAAGAGGTATAAAAATGAATCCTCTGTGTTCCCATAAACTGAGGAAAATTGAATATAGGCATATCTTGTTTTATTGTGCCTCATTTTATTGCACTTTACAGATATTGCATTTGTTTTTACAAATTAAATTTGTAGCAATCCCACATCAAGTAACTCTATCAATGCCATTTTCTCAACAAAGTATACTCTCTTCATGTCTCTGTGTCACATTTTGGTAATTATCACCATATTTTGAACTTTTTCATTATTATTACATTTGTTATGGTGAACTGCAAGGAGTGATCCTTGATGTTTCTATTGCAAAAAGATTGCAAGTTGCTGAAGGCTCACATGATGGTTAACATATTTTAGCAATGAGGTATTTTTAAATTAGGGTATGTACATTGCTTTCTTAGCCATAGTACTATTGCACACTCTTGCACACCTTAATAGCAATAAGTATTTCCACTGAGAAAGAATGGAAAATAGTGAAATAAATACAAGGGTCATCAATACACAGAAATTCTGATATAGGATAGAGCTGACTTGGGGTTGAAGAATATGCCTTAGTTAAGCTCAACTTCTGCTCTTTTGTCAGTCATTCTCCATAGTGCTGGCCTTAAACTCTGAAATATTCCCCATTTGCAATTTCCTTCTTGGTTCTATGTGAAATGAGTGCTGGGGAATATGTTCTTCCCAGCCTTCTTTCTAAATATAGATGGTTCAAAGTACATTTTAAAACTCAAAAAATAGATATTTTAGTGCTAATTTCTGACATCTTTAGTACTATAACTTCCTAAAAAATTAGTGATGTTTTCTGGTCTGTATAGGAAGAATCAACATCACACATGTCAAGCCACATGTAAAAGAATGAAATTAGAACACTTCCTAACACCAGAAACAAAAATAAATGGATTAAAAACCTAAATATAAGACAAGATACTATAAAACACTTAGAGGAAAACATAGGCCAAAGACTCTCCAACATAAACCACAGCAACATCTTCTCAGATGCACCTCCTAGAGAATGACAATAAAAACAAAAAATAAACAAATGGGACTTAATTAAAGGTAAAAGTTTCTGCATAGCAAAGGAAACCCTAAACAAAATAAAAGGACAAACCACAGAATGGGAGAAAATATTTGCAAATGAAGTGACTGACAAGGAATTAATCTCCAAAATTTATAAACACCTTCTGCAGCTCCATACAAAAAAACAAACAACCCCATCCAAAAATGGGCAGAAGATCTAAACAGACAGTTCTCCAAGGAAGACATACCGATGGCTAAAAAAACACATGAAAAGATATTCAACATCACTATTTATTAGAGAAATGTAAATCAAAATCACTATTAGGTACCACCGTACACTGGCCAGAATGGTGTCAAAATGTCTACAAACAAAAAAATGTTGGAGAGGATGTGGAGAAAAGGGAACCCTATTACACTATTGCTGAGAATGTAAATTTGTGCAACCTCTGTGGAAAACAGTGTGGAGATTCCTCAGAAAACTACAAAAAGTATTACCACTTGCTCTAGCAATCCCACTCCTGGTCATCTATCCAGAGAAAACCATGACTCGAAAAGATACATGTACTCTAATGTTCATTGCAGCACTTATACGATATCCAAGACATGGAAACAACCTAAATGTCCATTGACAGAGGAGTGGATAAATAAGTGGTACATATACACAATGGAATATTACTCAGCCATTAAAAGGAAACAAGTAATGACATTTGCAGCAATATGGATGGACCTAGAAATTATCATGCTAAGTGAAGTTAGTCAGACAGTGAGACACCAACATCAAATGCTATCACTTACATGTGGAATCTGAAAAAAGGACACAATGAACTTCTTTGCAGAACAGATATTGACTCACAGACTTTGAAAAATTTGTGGTTTCCAAAGGAGACATTTTGGAGGGTGGGGGAATGCACTGGGGGTTTGGGGTGGAAATGCTATAAAATTAGGCTTTGATGATTTGCACAAATATAAATGCAATAAAATTCATTGAGTAATATAAAAAAATCATACATGTCAATTTTCATTAGTTATTTACATTAAAGTATCCCAATGAAAGTACCATTAGGTATTGTTCTGAAACTAGAGTTCATTTGGTCAAACCAAAAAGTAAAAATCACCTGGAAAACCTAGACAAGAAGAATTGTTGACAGGAGAGCAAATTTTACCAAAAGTAAAGTTACCATGTTTCATTAAATAAGTGTGACATTGGCATATAAATAGATACTTTTATCAATGGAAGAAATTTCTTACGAAATAAAAAATGGAAATGATGTGACCTAAAACAAATAGATTGCCATGTTTTTCTTCAGTAAAAATTGGCTTATAAGCATGCAGCAGAGAATTGCAATGCAGAGTCTGCCACCATGGCAAGCCATGGGCAAGATCCTGAATTGTAAGTGAAGGAGAAAGCTTTTATAGAGAGTAAAAGGAAGCAAGGAGGGCTATAGGAAACCAAGAGCCCATAGCTTTTCATTGGCTGAAAATTATCAATACTACTCATTGTATAAAGCATTTTAATGTTTTTTTTTTCATTATGTGTAGCTAAAATTATGTTAGCTGATATAGAAGGCTTAATTCTGGGTGAAATTCCTGCCCTGACTTATTTCAGTGATTTAGTTATAATAAATTAAATCTTAGAAGAAATTGGGAAAGATTGTTGGCATATTGATTTTGTAAGATGCTTTAACTTTTGGGGGGGGGTAAATGGGTAGAACTCATTTTAAAGATGAGAAAACTGAGGCTCAGAGAAGTTAGGTTACTTGTCTCTCGTTACACAATTATTAGGTAAGATTATGGGATTGGGAGCAGGATTTCTGGCAATTAGTCCAGCACCTATTACATTTTACTGTATTTGATTCAGGTGGTCATTAACACATACTTATTAAATACCTATTTTATGCTAGCACAGGCCTAAGTGCTTAAGAAACAACAATAAAAGAGAGAGGATTTATACCCTCAAGGAGACCAGAGTCTAGAGGAAAAGATAATTAGTAGAAAATTGAAATGCTGTGTCACATGTGCATTAAAAACAATAGTATAAAGAAAACAAGAAGAGCATATAAGCATGACTGGGTTAGGATGGGGATGTGAATGTGAAGAAATCAGGAAAGGCTTCCTCAAGAACCTGACACTTCAATTGAGTCTTGAGTAACCAGTAAAAATAATCTGAGTGGGAAAACAGAAGAATAATCGTTGAAGGAAAATATCACTGGCAAAAACATATAGACAAGAAAGACATATACACAGGAAAATTCAAATTGTTATGGGTATGTAGCCAGAGATGAGAGTGGTGGAAAACAATTTAAAAAAAAAGTGATGAACATTGATTTAAGGCAGTTACAATGAAGATGGCAAAAATGAGGTCTGAGGAATTTTTATGAATTAGATTTCACAGGATTTCATGGCAGAATGGATGCAGGTGATGAGGAAAATGGAAGCATCTAGAATGAATCACAGGGTCTTGGAAACATGAGTGGATTGTTCCACTCATGTTTTTGCCACTATTGATATGAGGAGCTATGGTGATAAAATGCCAAGTTCACTTTTTAATTTAACAGCTTGAAAATTATTCTCTTTTAGAAATAGACTTTATTTCTTAGGACAATTTTGGATTCATAGTGAAATTGGGCATAAATTATAAAGATTTTTCATAACCCTCTGCTTCCACACAGAACAACTTCTGCAATTATCAACATCCTTCACCAGAGTGGTACCTTTGTTACAATTGATGAACCTACAGTTTATGTTAGGATTCATTCTTGAAATTGTAAATTCTATGGGTTTGGACAAGTATAATAATGTTTCCACTATTATGGTATCATACAGATTAGTCCCACTGCTCTAAAAATCCTCTGTGTTTTATCTATTCTTCCTTTTTCACCTCCAAACCGCTTATTTTTTTAAAGTATTGCCTTAGTTTTGCCTTTTCAAAATGTCATATCATTGGAATTATGTAGTATATAACCCTTGCAGATTTACTTATTTCACCTAGCATTTTGCAAATATTTTCTCCGTCTGTAACATATATTTTTATTCTCCTGACAGTGTCATTGCAAAGCAGGAATTTGTATTTTTAATGAATTCCTTCTTATTGATTCTTTCTTTCAAGGATCATGCCTTTGGTGTTTCTTCTAAAAAATCATTGCCAACCTCGAGGTCATCGAGTTTTTTTTTCTTATGTTCACTTTTCAGAGTTTTATAATTTTTCATTTAAATTTAGGTCTGGGATCCATCCTAGGTTAATTTTTTGTGAGGGGTGGAAGATCTGTGCTTAGATTCTTTTTTTTTTTTTTTTGAAATTTCTATGTCAAATTGTTCTAGTACAAAACTTTTAAAAAGCTATTTTTTTTCCTCCATTGTATACCCTTGGCTCTTTTGTCAAAAGTAAGTTGATTATATTTATGTGGGTCTATTTCTGAGCTCTCTATTATATTCCATTGATCTCTTTGTCACTTCTTAAACCTGAACCACACTATATTTATTATTATTATTATTTTTAATAGTTATTTCCCAATACAATTTTTTTCCTACTGTACAACATGGTGACCCAATTATACATACATATACACATTCTGTTTTCGCACATTATAATGCTCTATCATAAGTGACTAGATATAGTTCCCAGTGCTACACAGCAGGATATCACTGCTAATCCATTACAAAGGCAATAGTTTGTATCTATTAACCACAAGCTCCCCAACCACCCCATTCCCTCCCACTCTGCCTTGGCAACCACAAGTCTATTCTCCTAGTCCATGATTTTCTTTTCTGTGGAAAGGTTCATTCGTGCCTTATATTAGATTCCAGACAGAAGCAATATCATATGGTATTTGTCTTTCCCTTTCTGACTGACTTCACTCAGTATGAGAGTCTCCAGTTCCATCCGTGTTGCTGCAAGTGGCATTATTTTGTTCATTTTTATGGCTGAGTAGTATTCCATTGTGTGTATATATATCTTCCTAATCCAATCATCTGTGAATGGACATTTGGGTTGTTTCCATGTCTTGGCTATTGTGAATAGTGCTGCAATGAACATGCCAGTGCATGTGTCTTTTTTAAGGAACGTTTTGTCCGGATATATGCCCAAGAGTGGAATTTCTGGGTCATATGGTAGTTCTAGGTATAGATTTCTAAGGTATCTCCACCAGCTTGCATTCCCACCAACAGTGCAGGGGGGTTCCCTTTTCTCCACACTCCCTCCAGCTTTTGTTACATCTGGAATTACGAATGATGGCCATTCTGACTGGTGTGAGGTGGTATCTCATGGTAGTTTGGATTTGCATTTCTCTAATAATCAGGGGTGTTGAGCATTTTTTCATGTGCTTGTTGGCCATCTGTATATCTTCCTTGGAAAAATGTCTATTCAGGTCTTTTGCCCATTTTTCCATGGATTGATTGGGTTTTTTGCTGTTGAGTTGTATAAGTTGCTTGTATATTCTAGAGATTAAGCCCTTGTCAGTTGCATCATTTGAAAATATTTCTCCCATTCTGTAAGTTGTCTTTTTGTTTTCTTTTTGGTTTCCTTTGCTGTGCAAAATCTTGTCAGCTTGATTAGGTCCCATTGGTGTATTTTTGCTTTTATTTCTGTTGCTTTGGGAGGCTGACCTGAGAAAATATTTTTAAGGTTGATGTCAGAGAATGTTTTTCCTATGTTCTCTTCCAGGAGTTTGATGGTGTCTTGTGTTCTATTTAAGTCTTTCAGCCATTTAGAGTTTATTTTAATGCATGGCATGAGGGTGTGCTTTAGTTTCATTGCTTTGCATGCAGCTGTCCAGGTTTCCCAACAATACTTGCTGAAAAGATTGTCTATTTTCCATTTTATGTTCTTGCCTCCTTTGTCCAAAATTAATTGACCATAGGTATCTGTGTCTATTTCTGGGTTCTCTATTCTGTTCCATTGGTCTGTATGTCTGTTTTAGTATCAGTACCACACTGTCTTGATGACTGTACCTTTGTAATATTGCCTGTAGTCTGGGAGAGCCATGCCTCCTGCTTGGTTTTTGTTCCTCAGAACTGCTTTGGCATATAAATGTTTGGATTGTTTGTTCTATATCTGTGAAAAATGTCATGGGTAATTTGATAGGGATTGCATTGAATCTGTAGATTGCTTTGGGTAGTATGGCCATTTTTACAATATTAATTGTTCCGACCCAACAGCATGGAATATCCATTTCTTTCTTTACATCTTCTTTAATTTCCTTGATTAATGTTTTATTATATAAGCATATAAGTCCTTTACCTCCTTGGTCAGGAGTATTCCCAGGTATTTGATTTTTTGGGGTGCAATTTTAAAAGGTGTATTTTTATATTGATTTTCTAATATTTCATTGTTAGTATACAGGAATGTAACTGATTTCTGAATGAAAATTTTATATGCTGCTAGTTTGCTGAATTTATTGTTCAGTTCAAGTAGTTTTTGGGTTGTGTCTTTAGGGTTTTCTATATATATTAAGAATCATGTCATCTGCATAGAGTGACCGTTTTACATCTTCTCTTCCTATTTGGATGACTTTTATTTATTTATTTATTTTGTTTGTTTGTTTGTTTGTCTGATTGCTGTGGCTAGGACTTCCAGTACTGTGTTGAATAACAGCGGTGAGAGTGGGCATCCTTGTCTTGTTCCAGATTTTAGTGGGAAGGCTTTCAGCTTTTCTCCATTGAGTATTATATTTGCTGTGGGTTTGTCATAAAAATGGTTTTGATTATGTTAAGGTATGTTCCCTCCATACCCACTTTGGTAACAGTTTTTATCATGAATAGATGTTGGACTTTGTCTAATGCTTTCTCTGCATCTATTGAGGTGATCATGTGGTTTTTTACTTTTCTTTTGTTAATGTGGTATATGACGTTGATTGATTTGCATATGTTGAACCATCCTTGTGCACCTGGGGTGAATCCCACCTGGTCGTGGTGTATGATCTTTTTTATATGTTGTTGGATTCAGTTGGCTAAAATTTTGTTGAGAATTTCTGCGTGTATATTCATCAAAGATATTGGCCTATAATTTTCTTTTTTGATAGTATCTTTGGCTTTGATATTAGAGTGATGGTGGCTTCTTAGAATGTCTTTGGGTTTATTCCTTCTTCCTCAATCTTTTGCAAAAGTTTAAGGAGGATGGGTATAAGTTCCTCTTTGTTTGTTTGGTATATTTTGCCTGTAAAGCCATCTGGCCCTGGACTCTTATTTGTAGGGAGTATTTTTATGATATATTCAATTTCATTTATAGGGATCAGTCTGTTCAGTTGATCTATTTCTTCTTGATTCAGTTTTGGCAGGCTGTAGGTCTCTAGAAAGTTGTCCATTTCTTCTAGGTTGTCAAATTTGTTGGCATACAATTGTTCATAGTATTCTCTCATGATTTTTTGTATTTCTGTAGTATCAGTTGCGACTTCTCCTTTTTCATTTCTTCTTTTGTTTATTTGGGTTTTTTCTCTCCTCTTCCTGGTGAGTCTAGCCAGAGGTTTGTCAATTTTGCATACCTTTACAAAGAACCAGCTCTTGGTTTTATTGATTGTCTTTTTAATCTCTGTTTTATTGATTTCCTCTTTGATCTTTATGATTTCCTTCCTTCAGCTGACTTTAGGTTTTGTTTGTTCTTCTTTTTCTACTTCATTTAATTGGTGGGTTAAGTTGTCAGTTTGAGATTTTTCTTCTTTTTGGAGGAAGGCCTGTATTGCTATCAATTTCCCTCTGACCACTGCTTTCATGGCATCCCATATATTTTGAATGGATATGTCTTCCTTATCATTTGTCTCAAGGTATTTTTTAATTTCCTTCTTGATTTCCTCATTGACCCATTGGTTTTTTAGTAGCATGTTGTTTAGTCCCCATGTAGTAAGTTTTTTTCTCATTTCTTTTCCTGTGGTTGATTTCTAGTTTCATACCATTGTGGTCAGAGAAGATACTTGAAATAACTTCTATACTCTTAAATTTGTTGAGGTTAGCTTTTTGTCCCCGTATGAGATTGATCCTTGAGAATGTTCCATCTACACTTGAGAAGAATGTATATTCTGATTTTTTTTTTTGGGGGGGGATGTAATGTCCTGAAAATGTCAATGAAGTCTAACTTTTCTATTGTGTCCTTTAGGATCTCCATTGCCTTATTGATTTTCTGTCTAGAGGATCTGTCCATGGATATAAGTGGGGTGTTAATGTCTCCTAGTATGACTGTATTCCCATCAATTTCTCCTTTTATGTCTGTTAATATTCATTGTAGGTATCTGGGTGCTCCTATATTAGAGACATATATATTAACGATTGTATTATCCTCTTCTTGAATGGATCCTTTAACCATTAAATCGTGCCCTACTTTGTCTTTCTTTACAGCCTTCATTTTAAAGTCTGCTTTGTCTGATATGAGTATTGCAACTCCTGCTTTCCTGTCCCCTCACTTTCAATCTATATGTGTCCTTTGCCCTGAGGTGAGTTTCTTGTAGGCAGCAAATCGAAAGTTTTTGCTTTTTATTCAATCTGCCACTATCTGTCTCTTGATTGGAGGATTCAGTCCATTGACATTTAAGGTGATTATTGATAGATACATATTTATTGCCATTTTAAAACTTGTTTTCCAGTTGATTCTGTGTTTCTCTTATCTTCTTTTCTTTTTTTAGTTGGATGGTTTCCATTTATTTTATGCTTGAGTAATTTTTGTTTCAGTTTTTGTGAATGTATTGTTTGGTTTTGATTTGTGGTTGCCCTGTTTTTAAAGCACATTAAGCCCTTCCTATATCTGCTTGCTTCTGCCTGATAGTCATATAGACTCAGACACATCATTAAAATAAAAAACAAGAGTCTATATTTTCTTACTTTTCTTCCCCACATTGTATGATTTGATGTCTTTTTTTTTTTAACATCTTCATGTTTAGATCTGTATGCTGCCTTATTTAAGTGACTGCTTCGCAATTGTGGTTTCCTCCATGCTAATTCTTCTTTTCTCTCTCTCTTTTTTAATTTAGAGAAGCTCTTTCAGTATTTCTGAAGAATTGGTTTAGTATTTCTGTACTCTTTCAGCTTTTGTTTGCTGGAGAAATTCTTTCCTTCCCCTTCTATTTTAAGTGATATTCTTGCTGAATAGAGTATTCCAGGTTGCAATTTTTTCCCTTTCAGCACTTTAAATATATTTTGCCATTCCATTCTGGCCTGTAGTGTTTTTGCAGAGAAATTAGATGATAGCCTTATGGGGGTTCCCTTGTAAATAACGCTTTGCTTTTCTCTTGCTGCCTTTAGACTCCTATCTTTATCTTTAACTTTTGCCATTTTTATTGTAACATGTCTTGTTGTGGGCTTGTTTGGCTTCAACATGTTCAAGGGCCTCTGTGCTTCCTGTATCTTGATATCAGTGTGCTTTAGATTTGGAAAGTTTTCAGCCATAATTTCTTCAAATATGTTTTCAATTCCCTTTTCTTTTTCTTCCTTCTGGAATGCCTATTATGCATAGATTGGCCCACTTTATATTATCCCATAGGTCTCTTATATTGCTTTCATGTTTTTTCATTTGGTTTTCTGTCTGCTGTCCTGACTAGGTGATTTCCATTATACTATTTTCCAAGTCACTAATTTGTTCCTCTGCATTATTCATTCTGCTCTTTTTTGCCTTTAGCTCAGTTTGTATCTCTGCAAATGAATTTTCTAGTTTTTCTTGGCTCCTCATATTTTATAGTTCCTTCCTAAATGAATCTGTATTATTGTTCATATCCTCTCTTAATTCCTTCAGTATTTTCACTATCTCCCTTTTGAATTCAATGTCTTTCAGACTGAAGGGGTCTGTTTCATTGTTGACTGCTTAGGGTGAATTCTCCTGTTGCTTTAACTGGGAATGGTTTCTGTGCTTCTTCATCTTGCTTGTGTTTTTCTTTTTCTGTGAGTTAGGGGAGGCCAAATTGTAGTCTTATAAGGCTACTTCTATGCAAGGATACCACTTTGTTTTTTTTGGGGGGGTACTATTTATTTTTGGTGTGTGAGTTTGAATATTTGCTGTTTCTTTCTTCGGTGTGAGCAGGCTGTTGGTCCCAGGCTTCTCAATGTGTTTTCAGGGAGAGGGAGGCAATGGGTAGTGCCAGCAGTCAGTGTCTGGTCATTGGGCTCTCAACTGCAGCAAGGACCTGCAGGAAGGTGGCACAGGCTACTCCTAGTTGCAGGGCCCTGGGAAGTGGTAATAAGCTCTAGGCAGATCTTCAAGGTGACCAGAGCATTTGGCAGTAGCAACAGCAGGGTGCATGAGTTCCAGGGGGAGTGAGAGCAGCCACAGCTTGTGTTTCATTGCAATGCCCTCCTCTGAGGTGATTGGAAGCACAGGTTGTGCCTGTTCGGCGACCCCTAATGGGAGCAGGCCATGACCATCTCTAGAGTCAGTAATGACTGTCTTGTTTTGCCCCCACCACCTGTAGACCATGCATGAAGCAACCCATCTCACTTAGCCCACAAAGGAGGTGCTGTATAGGTTTCTGCCAGTTTCATGATCCTGGGAAGTGACAGAGATCAGGTGTACTGTCCGGAACGTTTGGCAGTGGCAGCAACAGGGTGGGTGTGTTCCCGGTGGTGGTGTTTGGTCACAGTGCCTTCCTCTGTGGTGCCCTTCAGGTGAATGGGGCTGCAAGTGGTGTGTGTTCTTAGATCCCTAATGGTGGCGAGCCACTCCCACCTCTGGAGGCAGGGATAACTGCAGTGGTTTGCCTCCACCTCCTATAGACCATGCCAGAAGCACCTCATCCTGCTTAGCCCCCACAGGAGGTGCTGCACAAGCCACTCCTAGTTGCAGGGTCCTGGGAAGTGTTTGGGCATTGCCCAGAGTGTTTGGCAGTGGCAGCAGCAGGGCATGTGTGTTCCCAGGGGAGCAAGAGCACTAACAGGTGTTGTTTCATAGCAGTGTCCTTCTCTGTGGTGCCCTTTGGGTGGTTGGGGCTTCAAATGACTTTTGTTCAGGGGTCCCCAGTGGCGGTGGGCCATGCTCACTTCTGGAAACAGGAATAACTGTGGCGTTTTGCCCCCACCACCTGCAGACCATGCAAGAAGCACCCTGTCCCACTTAGCTCATGCAGGAGGTGCTGCACCAGCTGCTTCTAGTTGTAGGGTCTTGGGAAGTGACAGTGACCATGTGTCTGGGTGCCACTCAGAGCATTTGGAAGTGGTAGCTGCAGGGCAGGTGTTTTTCCATGGGAGTGAGAGCAAAAGCATATGATTCTTGGTTGCAGTGCCCTCTTTCTTTTTTGCCAACCCCTGAGGTGACTGGGGTTGCAGGTGGAGCCCACTCCCAGCCCCCCATGGTGGCAAGCCATGCCTCCCTCTTGCCTCTGAGATGACTGCTGCAGTCTGTCCCTGCCACCTATAGGTCATGCAAGAGGTACCACATCCACTTAGTCCCCTTATGCCCTTAGCCCAGACAATAGGTGTCTGGCCACAAGTAGCCTACTCAAGAACACTTAATGTCCCCTAAATGAGCAAGAGGCTTCTTGCTGCCCATAGCCTCTGCAGAGCTGCCCTCCCTCTAGGCCCATGGGCATGCGCATGCTTTGGGGCAGGGAGTTTCCTATGGCAGCCCTCCCCTCCTTCTATCCCCTCCCCAACAATGGTGCCTTGCCTGTCCTGTGGGTCCAGACCTTCTCTGAGATTCCCTCTGCTGTGGCATTCCCCTCCTTAGCCCATGGCACACTGCTCCTTAGCCCTTCATGCCATTCCCTGTTCTCTCCCCAGGACTGACCTCCAAAGCCTGAGTTTTAGTGCCCAGCCCCCACCAGAGTGTCTCAGGCTGTGGTGTCTGGGCCAGTGCTTCAGATGATCTGTGCAGCTCTCACTCTGCTTTGCTGTTCTCAGTCCACCTGCTGCATTTTTCTCAGTGACTTTGAGGTCTTGCCAACTCAGCTGATCTTTCATCAATTAGGTGGCTTCCCAGTAGGTGGGTTCCTTTTCTCCTTCATGGCTCCCTCTTGGGAATGCTAGTCCTGTCCTGATTCCTTTTCTCTCTCTCTCTCTTTTCTTTTGTTCTACCCAGTTATGTCAAGAGTTTCTTACCCTTTTTGGAGGTTTAATTTCTTCTGCCAGCATTCAGTTGATGTTCTGTGAAAGTCGTTTTACATGTAGATGTATTTTTTTGATGTGTTTGTGGGAGAAGGTGAGTGCGACATCTTACTCCTCTGCCATTTGCTCCCAACCTCTCAATAATCATTTTGAATGTTAATGATTCAAATATACCAATTAAAAGACAGAGACTGTCAAAGTGATCAAAAAATAAAACCCAACTGTTTTAGTCAGTTTGGGCTGTTATTAACAGAAATGCCACAGGCTGGGCAAGTTAAACAACAAACGTCTATAACTCAGTTCTGGAGTCTGGGAAATTCAATATCAAGATGTTGGAAGATATTATGTTTGTTGAGGACCTGCTTCCTGGATTTCAGAGGTTCATATTCTCATTGTATCTGTACATGACAGAGAGTTAAGACAGGAAACAAGCTCTCTCAGGTCTCTTCATTTATAACCCCATTTTTGAGGGCTCCACCTTCATGATGTCATCTGATCCTAATTATCTTCTGAAAAGTCTACTGTCCAATACCATTACATTGGGGTGGTATGATTTTATCATATGGATTTTTTGGGGATATAATAATTCAGTCAATAGTATCAAATATATGTTATTTATAAGAGACACACTTTAAATATAAATGCATGTATAAATTTAAAGTAAATCCATGAGAAAGTTATACCATGCTAACACCAATCTAAATAAAGCAGGAGTATCTATATTATATATGTTTTCTTTTTTCTTTTTTTAGAATTTTTAATGATTTTTATTTTTTTTTCATTATAGCTGGTTTACAGTGTTCTGTCAATTTTCTACTGCACAGCATGGTGACCCAGTTACACATACAAGTATACATTGTTTTTCCTCACATTATCATGCTCCAATATATTATATATATTTTAACATTTGAAAATCAATGAATAGAATTCATTGCATTAAGAGGCTAAAGAAGAAAAATAACATGATCATATCAATATATGCAGAAAAAGCATTTAACATAACACAATACCCATCCATGATACAAATTTTCAGTTCACTAGGAATAGAGGGTAATTCCTCAATTTTCTTTAGAATGTTTACAAAAACCTACAGCTAACATTACACCTATTGGTGAGGAAATTGACAACCTTCTGATAATAGAAATAAGGCAATGATGTCCCCACTCACCACTGCTTTTCACTATCATACTGGAAGTCTAGCCAATGTAATAAGACAAGAAATAGAAATAAAGCATATACTGATAAGGGAGAAAGAAAAATATTGTATTTATTTGCAAATGACATGGATGTCTATGCAGAAAATCCAAAAGAATTGACAAAAGAACTCCAAGAACTAATAGTAATTACACAATGTTTTCAAGAAATAAGGTTAATACACAAAATCAATTGCTTTCCTATACCCCAGCAATGAATATGTGGAATTTAAAATAAAAAAATAAATAAAACCCACAATCTCATTCACATTGGCATCTAAAAAAAAGAAAAAAAATTAGTGTTATGAACTGAATTTATGTCCCTCTAAAATTCATATCTTGAAGGCTTTAACCCAAAATGATTTTATCTGGAGGTAATCAGGATTAGATAAGTTCATGAGTGTGTGGTCCTCATGATGGGATTAGTGCCATAAGAGACTATATAATTTTCTCTCTCTCTCAGCCATATGATGGACACAGAAAAAAGATATCTATCTGCAAGCCAGGAAGATGACCCAACCAGACACTAAATCTTTGAGGTCTGATGTTGCTTTGGAAGAATTGTTAAAGATGATTATGGTAAGAACTCAGAAAGAAAAGGGAAAAGCTGTAGAGAAAGCATCCATCTTCTTAGAGAATACATAAATAATTACATAGAGAGTATTGGTAGAAATATATTTGAGTAAGTTCATTCTAATGAGGTCCCAGTTAGAAATGAGAAATATGTGATTGAATAATGGAGACAATGCAATTTTTATAAATTAATAAATAACTTGGCTGAATTGTTTCTTGTGTTTTGTAAAAGGTAGAACTTGAGAGTGAATGAATTGGATATTTAGCTGAAGAGATTTCTAAGCAATATGTTAAAGAAGTATCTTGGATCCTCCTCACTGCTTAGAGTAAACTATGAGAAGAGATAAATGAATCAAAGAAATAATTGTTAAACAAAAAATGAGCTGAACTTAAAGATTTGGAAAGTTGTCTGTCCATATTGAAAAAAAATATAAAGTGTGTTTGTTAAGAAGGAAACTACAAGGATGGGGCTGAGCCTTTCAAAGGAATTTAATATGGATGTGAGCTATGGATCTAAACAGCTACTCAAGCAGGAACAGCATCAGTTTAAGCTAAAGGGGATGTAGATGAAACAGAATGAAGGAAGGCTGTTGAACCTCCTAAATTCTACAGGACAGGATGATAAAGCTATTTGGCTGTGAACATGTGCTATTCTTTAAAAAAAAAAAAGGACTGGTTTCTGAATGTTAATTTTATATCCTGCTACTTTTCTGAATTTGTTGATCAGTTTTTTGGGTTGAATCCTTAGGGTACAGTACAGTAGAAAAAAATAATGTATTGGGAAAATAAAAAAATAATAATAATAAAATAAATTTAAAAAGGGAAATGGTGGCCACAAAAGCAATTCAGAGATCATTAGGACCACCACCTCAATTTTAAAAGTCTATACAGCATCCCCCTGAAACCATGAGGGCAGGCCACCTAATGCTCTAAGAGTGAGCCACTCAGTAGAGCCTTGTATGTGGGACCCCCACTCTGCAGAATCTGCCATGGCTTTCCTCAGGAGACCTACACAGGCCACAGTTCTGCCATGCAGAAGAGGAGATGCACACTACCCAAACATGGGAGCAACACTGACACTCAAGTGGGGAGGAAGGCAGAATATCAAACCAAAAAAATATTGATTACTCACTCCTTAAGATCTAATGGGATTTGTCCTGCTGGGTTTTGATTTGCTTGGAACACATTATCTCTACCTTCTCTCTTACTTTCTCTTTTGGAATGGGTAAGTCAATCCTATGCATGTTCCATCATCGTATTTTAGAAACACATAATTTGTTTTCTTTCAGGGTTTCACTTCTGGAGAGTGATTTCACCTCCAGATGAATAACATCTTGAATTTCACCCATATCTAATTTACTTTTCATTTAGATAAGACTTTGAACTTCAGATTTGAGGCTAGAATGAATTTAGATTTTGGGGACTATTGGGACGGAATATATGTATTCTGTGTATGAGAAGGAAATAAATTTGGGGGGGCCAGGGGAGAAATGGTATGGAATAAATGTTTCCTGCCAAGATTCATATACTGAGGCTCCAAGAACCGATGTGATGCCTTTAAAAGGTAGAGCTTTGAGAGGTAATTAGGTTTTGAGGAGGTCATGAGTGTGTCCTCATGATGGAATTAGTGCTCTTATAGGAAGAGACCAGAAATTTTGATCTCTCTCTATTCACAATTTGAGGACACAGCAAGAAAATGGCCATCTGTGAGCCAGGAAGAGCACTCTCACCAGACACTGAATATGCCAGCACTTTTGGCTTTGACTTCCCTGCCTCTAGAACTTGGAGAAATAGTGTTTGTTATTTATGCCACTCAGTTTATGGTATTTAGTTTTAGCGGTCCCAACTGAGCAAAAAACTCATGTAAATCTAACAAAATATGTGCAAGCTTTATATGAGGAAAACTACAAGACTCTGAAGAAAGAAATCAAAGAAGAGCTAAGTTAAAAATAGAGATATTATATATTCATGAATAGGAAGACTCAATATAGTCAAGATGTTAGTTATTTCAAACTTGATATATAGATTCAGTAAAAGCCCACTCAAAATTGCAGCAAGGTGTTTTGTGGATATGACAAACTGATGCTAAAATTTTCAGTAAGAGACAAAAGATCCAGAATAGCCAATATCAAAAGGAGGAGAATGAAGTTGGAAGACTGACACTACTCAACTTTAAGATTTACTGTAAAGTTACAGTAATCCAGAGAGTATGATATTAGCATAAGAAAAGGCAGACTGATCAATGGAATGTAATAGAGAGCCAAAAAACAGACTCATAAATATAGTCAACTGATCTTTGACAAAGGAGTAAAAATAATACAAGGGACAAATATAATTTTTCAACCAGTGCTGCTGGAACAATTGGATGTCATCATGCAAAGAAAGGAATCTAGACACAGAATTTACACTTTTCACAAAAATTAACTAAAGATAGGAGTTCCCATCATGGTGCAGCAGAAATAAATCTGACTAGGAAACATGAGGTTGCAGGTTTGATCCCTGGCCTCACTCAGTTGGTTAAGTATCTGGTGTTGCTGTGAGCTGTGGTATAGGTTGCAGATGTGGTTTGGATCTGGCATTGCTGTGGCTGTGGCATAGGCCAGCAGCTGTAGCTCCAATTGGACCCCTAGCCTGGGATCCTCCATATGCAGCAGGTGCAGCCCTAAAAAAGCAAAAATATATATATATATATATGAAAAATTAACTAAAGATAGATCACAGATGTAAATGTAAAACGCGAAACTATAAGACTCCTAGAAAATAACATAAGAGAAAACCCACATGACCTTGAGTTTAGTGATGACTTTTTAGATACAGCATCAAAGGCACAATCTATGAAAGAAAGCAATGATAAGCTGGACTTTGTTAAAAACAAAAATTTGCTCTCTGCAAAAGTACACTGTCAAGAGAATGAAAAGACAATCATGAATAAAACTTACAAATATCTGCACAGGGAGAAAATATTTGCAAAAATGTATCACATAAATTATTGTTATCCAAACTACTCAAAGAACTGTTAAAACTTAATAAAAAAAACGTACCACTTAATTAACCAGTGGCCCAAAACTTTAAAAGACATCCCATCAAAGAAGATATATAGATGATAAATAAGGATATTAAAAATTACTTCATGTCATTTGTCATCTGGTAAATGCAAATTAAAATAATAGTAAGATACCACTACACACCTATTAGTATGGCCAATATCCAGAACACTGACAAATTCAAATTCTGGTGAGAGTGTAAAGCAAGAGGTACTCTCATTCATTCCTGATGGGAATGCAAAATGATACAGACACATTGGAAAACAGTTTGTTTCTTACAAAACTAAACATACTCTTACCATATGGTCTAACAATCATGCTCTTTGATATTCACCCAAAGGAGTTAAAAACTTATGTCTACAGAAGTATCTGCACAGATGTTTTTCAGTTTTATTCATGACTTCCAAAACTTGGAATCAACCACAATGTCCTTCTGTAGGTGAACACACTCTGGTACCTCCAGACAATGGAATATTATTCAGCTCTAAAAAGAAATGATCTATCAATCAAAAAAGACCTGGAGGACACTTAAATGCATATTACTAAGTGGAAGAAGTCATTCTGAAAAGTCTACGTATTGTATAATTCGAACTACATGACACTCTGGCAAAAGCAAATCTAAGGAGAGAGTAAAAAGTTCAATAGTTGCCAGGAGTAATTGGGGAGAGAGGGATGAAGAGGAAAAGTACAGAGGAGTTTTAGAGCAACTAACCTATTCTTATATTATAATGGTGAATATATATCATTATACATTTGTCCTAACTCCTAAAATACACAGTAAGTGTGAATGCTGGTGTAAACTATGTACATTGTTTGATAATCATGTGTCAATGTAGGTTCATTGATTATAACAAGTGTACCACTCTAGGAATGTTAATAATGGTAGAAGGTATACATGTTTTGGGGCAGGGAGTATGTGTGAAATTTCAGTACCTTCCTATCAATTTTGCTGTAACCTAAAACTTCTCTAAAAAATAAAAACCATTTTTTTAAAAAATGGAGGGAGATCGTCTGCCAAACATATCACAGAACAAATCAATAGAATTTGCTAACCTGGAGACAAAAACAGGATTTCTGCCTTAGACCTTCCAACTGCATTGTGTAATGTTGCATTTTTTAATAAACTTGGCACCTCAACTATTTACTTTTCAAGTAATACAAAGGAAAGATATAAACAAATGAAATGTATTTCTTCTACAGAAGACACAAATACCAAGTATCTAATTTTAAATATGATAAAACCAAGAAAGATTACTTTTTTCCAATGATGTTTGTGTTTAGGCAGCTTTTCTTTTTTTTTTTTTTCAGGGAAAGAATAAGTAAGTAAATATTTTATTTAATACATTTTATTCTGGGTTACAATTATAATTTTGATTTATATAGAATTACTCAAGAGGCAATTTGTATGCAAAGTGAAATATGAAGAATCAGAAGATTTTCTTCCTCAAACTTTCTGTATTTATCAAAAGTATATCTCAATTATCATTAGATAAATGAAAGTAATACAAAATTGCAGATTTAAAAAATGTAAAAATCATTTCAATTTATTTTTAATAATGATTGTTTCAGTCGTAGGTCAATGGAGAAAGAGTAAAGCATATATAAAAGAATTGAATATTTTAAATTTTCTGTTGTAATTGATTTTTTAATGTTATGTAAACACCAATCAACACTACAAATTGATCTTTGATCTTCCTTTTATCTTTAAAAAATAGTTTTTTTGTAGCTTATCACAGGCTAGGGTATTATCCCAATTTTAAAAACAGAAACCTTTAGGAAAATTTTTTTTTTTTCTGTAATATGTGCCTGTGTAACAATGAAATTGCCAGGGTCATTTTAGTCATTATACATGAAAATGTACCCAATAAGATTTTGACCAAAAGAAGATGAAGATTGTTTGGCTATAGATATCCATTACAACTGAGATGAAGAAAACACAAGAATGAAAATTGCATTTAGATTGTATTCAGAATGTGATTTTTTTAAAATTTTACAGCTTTCTACAATAAAATTCTGATGTATATTAAGAATATTTTCTTTCTTATCCCAGGTTTTGTTGTTAATATATGACTCAGAATTGTGAAATTATATTTTTGGTTTGTTTCTTTTTTTTGAGTGGGCTGTTGGGTTAGACTGAATTATATTTAAATCCCAGCTTCACCACTTTCTAAGACTTTGGGGATATTATTTAAATATTCTCAAATAATTTAAGCAATATATTTAAACATTTGAAAGTTTGGTTCCCTCACTTTGAATTGTAGAATCTAATTTGTAGAGTAGTTGTGAAGATAAAATGATGTAAATAAAATTTTTTCACATTTTTAAATATGACACAGTCATAATGGTGTACCATCAATGTCTTTAAATTTCTTTTTGGCTGAAACTTTCATAAAAGATATTGAAGGAAATGAATTCATCTAAAGATTTTTTTTTCTCTTGAGGAACACTACATTTCCTAGATAGTTATAATATTTAATCCATTCTCAATGATTTTTTTTCACAAAATGTATAACATTTGATAGAAAATTAATTTAAGACCTATATAGTCCCCAACACACCTAGCAACCTAAAATTTCCATGTTTACATTCTTGGAGTATGTGTTATTTATAATATTTTCTTTTGGAACCTAGAAAAATAGATATACACTTTCCAATAATGCCAAATTTAGGCTATTGTCTTGGCAGATTTCAGCAAATAGTACACAGTTCATAATTTAAACAGGCATAATGGAAAAGAGAAAACAAACACTCTCCCCTTCTAAACAATAAGATTATAAACAAAAAAAAAGAAAATAGTACAGATACAACAATAATGACAGAATACTCACTTCCTGTATCAAAAGAACATTGGGATAAATCACAAATCTAGTAATATAGTGATACCTAGAAGAGCTCCTTTTAGAAAAATATTAAATAGAATAAAAGATGGGTTTGTGATATGATTTTAAGTAGCAAGGAAAACATAAGTTAAAGTGATTATGTCTAAAGGAGGATGTAAATAATGAAACCCCATTCAAGAGGAGTAATTTAATGGTACAAAGATAAAAGCTATAGTAAAGAATTTTGAAAATTTGAGTATATATCTCAACAATACAGCAACAAAATACACACAAGCAAAATTTGATAAAAATGTATGGAGAAAACAATGGAAAGAAAATTTCAGTCAGATATTGTCACAAGACATGTTTCCTTGAAAACTCCATCTTGTCCTTCTTTACTTTATCCCATCTTCCTGCTTTGAAAAACAGTCACAGTACTGGTAAGTGATTTAAGCTTAAGAACAAAGACCTAAAGGCATAAGTGACTTATGTGCCTAGAGGTCAGAGTAAGAGCTTAACCCTTTACCACCTAAGTGGCTTTTTAAATAGTAAAAAGAACTTATATAATAGTAAACAAACCCTGTATCATCCACCCATAGCCACTCCTCACTTGTTCTCATCTAAAGAGTACAATAAAAGCAGTGTGGTTTCTTGAGGCAGGGCTCTTGGTCCCTGAGACCTTGAGTCTCCCTGCTCCCACCTCTACTTAAGATAAATGTCTCTGTGTCTTGTTTTATGATAACTTTTTTTCCTTAAGTTCCACAGCACCTGTTCTTTAGCCCCATCCTGCTGAGATGGCCCCAGCAAGTGGTGCCAAACGTGGGAACCAGGGGACTCAAGGTCTCAGGGACCAAGAGCCCTGCCTCAAGAAACCACACTGCTTTTATTGTGCTCTTTAGATGAGATCAAGTGAGGAGTGGCTATGGGTGGATGATACAGGGTTTGTTTACTATTATATAAGTTCTTTTACTATTTAAAAAGCCACTTAGGTGGTAAAGGGTTAAGCTCTTACTCTGCCCTCTAGGCACATAACAGTTCTTAAGCTTAAGTCACTTATGCCTTTAGGTCTTTGTTCTTAAGCTTAAATCACTTACCAGTACTGTGACTGTTTTTCAAAGCAGGAAGATGGGATAAAGTAAAGAAGGACAAGATGGAGTTTTCAAGGAAACATGTCTTGTGACAAGATATATTTATATAGCACTAATGAGCTAAAATATATTAAAATAAAGAGTATGACTAATAAATAACAGATTTGTGTTGCAAAGTAAACAGAAAATGACTTATATTTCCTATGAAACACATCTATATATTTTATTGAAATGATGCTATAAACAGTCATTAGATTTTTTTAATGAGGACTTTACATACAATCTTTTTAGATTGAAAACAATAAACAAAAAAATAAAATTATTTAAATATTTGGGTTTTTTATTTATTCTTTTAATATTGACAAACTCAGGAAGGAAATCATAATATATCAACAAAACACATTTGTAAATAAGAAAATTGAAAACAGGAGTTCCCGTCGTGGTGCAGTGGTTAACAAATCCGACTAGGAACCATGAGGTTGTGGGTTCAGTCCCTGCTCTTGCTCAGTGGGTTAATGATCCGGCGTTGCCGTGAGCTGCGGTGTAGGTTGCAGATACGGCTCGGATCCCGCATTGCTGTGGCTCTGGTGTAGGCCGGTGGCTACAGCTCCGATTGGACCCCTAGCCTGGGAACCTCCATATGCCATGGGAGCGGCCCAAGAAATAGCAAAAAGACAAAAATAAAATAAAATAAAACAAAGGATTCAATTTAAAAAAAAAAAGAAAATTGAAAACAGAGACTAGTTGGTTAATCCAATGCACATTTGTTTACCAATCTTTTGGTATACTGCCAATGCTTAATTTTTTGTCATAATTTTATGTATGGAGCTGTATTCTGGGCCCCCCTCACATCACCTCTCTTATCTAAAGCTTATCCATAATGCAACTTCTACAATTTCCTGTTTCATGTTTTTTAACTGGAGCAATAATTTGTATATACTTGTGAATCAATCTGAAGGTGGAAACTTTTTCTTTCTTTTCTGAAAAGCTTTGTTATGCTCAGAGGGGAGTGGGATCAGTCCTTCTTGACTGCTGCTTTCCTCATGGCTACAACAACATTTCTCATTTCCTGTCTTCCTCTTGGTATAGATGCGTGTCCCCAAATTTTCTTGATAAACTTGAGGGCCCACTTGTCCTTGGAGGCCTTGAGGAGCTTCATGGTCTGTCACTCACAAGGAGTAAAGCTGCACACCTCCAGATCATGTACCACAAGAACTTGGTGTATTTGATGAGGTGCCCAAAGAGGCAGCTGTGCCTTGGTTTGCTCATGTTCTTGATCATCCCGTGGCCCTTCTTAAGACCCACAGCCATGGGGTAGCACAGACCCTTGGCTGCTGCTCTGCAACGGCTGCCACCATAGAAGGGCAAAAAATTCTTTTCTTTTTTCTTTTTATGGCTGCACCTGTGGCATATGGAAGTTTCCAGTCTAGGGGTCAAATAGGTGCTGCAGCTTGAATGCCTATGTCACAGCCACAATACAACTAATCTGTGCCACATCTGCAACACTGAATCCTTAGCCTACTGAGCTAGGCCAGGGATTGAAACTGCCCTAAGGGAGACAACATCAGGTTCTTAACCCACAGAGCCACAATGGGAACTTCACTGCAGAAACTTTTTAAATTGCTATAATTCAATCTCCAACCTTTTAACTTTGAGTTAACTGCACTTAACTATATAGTAGTTATTTTTAGCATCTCTCTGGTATTAAGTCTTTCCAGAGCATTCAACTTAGTTTCTATAGAAACACTTTTATTGCACTCATATTTCCCAATATTTTATGATATTATTTATGTATACAACTTCAATAAAAAATATGGGTAGTATTAGCAAGTTTGGCAATAAACACAACTCACTCTATATAAACATAATTTGCCAATATTCTCCCATCCACTTCTATAGAACTTTTAGAAGAACCCAGAAAACACTGATTACTCATCCTAAATCATAGGAAGAGTATTTGGGATTCTGTTAGGTTGCTGTTATCACCTTCCACTTAGACTCTCTCTTCACTCATGTCAGTAGCCAACATGTACCAGTTAGGTATCTATTTAGTCCCCAATGTTTATTGTAGAACAATTTACAATAGCCAATACATGGAAGCAACCCAAGTGTCCACCACCAGATTAATGGATAAAGAAGATGTGTGTGTATAATATTATATAATGGAATATTACTCAGTTATTAAAAAAATGAAATTTTGCCACTTGCAACAATGTGGATGGACCTAGAGAATATCATGCCTAGTGAAATAAGCCATGCAAAAACAAATAGTATATGATATCCCTTATATGTGGAATCTAATAAAAATGATACAAAATAACTTATTTATAAAACAGAAAAAAACTCATAAAATCATGGACGTGGAGAATAGACTTGGAGTTTCCAAGGGGGAAGGGGAGGGAGTGGGAGGGACTGGGAGCTTGGGGTAAATAGATGCAGAATGTTGCCTTTGGGATGGATTAGCAATGGGATCCTGCTGTGTAGCACTGGGAACTCTGTCTAGTCACTTATGATGGAATATGTAATGTGAGAAAAAAGAATGTATACATGTAAGTGTAACTGGGTCACCATGCTGTACAGCAGAAAAAAATATAAAAATAAATGATAAAAAAGATTTTGAAATCAAAATTGTGGTTACCATAGAGAAAACTGTGGTGGGGGGAGGGGAGGGATAAATTAGAAGGATGGGAATAATATATGTACACTATTGTATATAAAATAGATAATTAATATGTACCTACTCTATAGCAGGGAAACCTACTCAATAGTTTGAAATAACCTATACGAGAAAAAAGAATGGATATGTGTATATGTATAACTAATTCACTTTGCTGTACACCTGAAACTAATAAAATGTTGTAAGTCTACTATACTCTAATAAACTTTTTTTTAAAAAGAATCCGTTTAGCTACAAACAACAGAGAGCCACACTAATTGTGGCTCAAGTAAGAAGAGATTTTCTTTGTTTTTGTTTGTTTGTTTTTAATGAAGTATAGTAGATTGACAATGTTGTGTTAGTTTCAGGTATACAACAAAGTGATACATCTGTTATACATATACATATATCTATTATTTTTCAGATTATTTTCTTTTAGAGGTTATTACAGATTATCAAGTAGATTTCCCTGTGCTATACAGTGGATCCTTGTTGGTTATCTATTTTATACATAGCAGTGTGTATATGTTAATCCAAAACTGCTAATTTATCCCTCCTCTGTTTTCCCTTTGATAACCATAAGGTTTTTCTTATGTAATAAGAAGTTTGGAAGTCCAGAACCCTTGCAATTCAGAAACAATGTTGTAAAGGACCCAGTCTCTCTACTTCATGCTTTACTATCCTCATCATGTGATTTTTTTGTCTTTATGTTTTCAAGGTAACTAAGGCACCTCCAAAAAGAAGAAAGGTGAAGGGCAAAGGGCAAAATTTCAATGAAACAGCTGAGAGATTGAATATACAAGTGGAGAATGGTCAGATCACATATAAAAATAGGATTCTGGCCCCAAATCTCTAACAACATGCTTGGGATGCCAATTCATTATCTATAGTATCCATTCCAGGAAATCAATCTATTATCTTTAGCAACAAATCTAGGAAGCCAAACAATAACCCCTGAAATAATAGGTCCCAAATCATCAAGGCTCAATTAATGACTAACAACTATTCTAAGTTGTGCTCCCTTTTCCAAACTAGGACCAATTGGAGGAAGTTAAATATGTACCCTTAACTAATCAAATAGGATGTCCCATTTCTAGTTAGTCCTATCCCAACAGCCCCCAAAAGAGCATACCTGAAGCCTTCCCATTTTACCACTATAAAGCTTTGCACTCCTCTGCTTATCTTTGAGCTTCTGCTAAATGCAATGAAGTTGCCTGACTTGCTATATAGCAAGCTCTGAATGAATAGCCTTTGCTTTTTCTCATTTGGGTGGTCTTTACTTCCACATAGCCATTGATCCTGTCCCTTTCAAAAGAATTCCAAGAGACATTTCTAAGCTTCTTACTCTTACATTTTACTGACCAGAAACTGGACAAATGACCAATTTATCTGCAAAAGAAAGGATTTGAAAAGGTGGATATTTTAGTTTTCTAGTCATTAAAATAAGGTAAAATTGAGTTGTATACGGCTTTGAGTAGTCATTCTGCAGTATCTGCCACACTACTCAACATTTATAATCTATGTGGAACAAAGAAGAACTTTACAAGATTTTCATTCTCCTGGATCACATACTGAAATATTTGTTTTTCTTGGGAATATTTTTAATCCAGAGTTTCAGGCCAGGTTATTTTTTAGTGTCCAATGATAAGATTTCTTTTAAATCATAATCATAATAACATTATCACATATAAAACAAATAATAAAAATCACTATCCTGTCTGTTTAAATTCATCCACTGATTCACACTTTACAGATTATTCATATAGGATTCCAAACAAATGTTATACATTTAAATTATACATTATCTCCCTAATGTTTGTCTCTTTTTTTCATCTTTTTAAATTTATACTTTCCTCTTTCTTCTTCTTTTAAAAACTGGATTAATTATATTAAAGCTCCTAAAGCATATTAATGATTCTATAAAGTGTTGACCCTACAATGATCTGTTGATTCTGTTTACTAAAAAAATACACAACCTGAAAGTTGAGAGTCAAGTTTTATTTGGGGCAAAATTAGGACTTAAGCCCTATAGACAGCATCTCACTTACCTCTGAGAAACCACTCCCCTCCAAGGTGATGAGTTAGGAGCTAGGATATATAGGCAGGGAGCAGGAACAAAAGAGGCCTGGGCTCACTAAATCATTCCTTTGATATGCACCTCCACTATCAGGGCCAGTATCCTGAGTTTTCATAGCCTTCAGGACTCACTGGAGACATTCTTTATCCTTAACTACAGACCTGAATGAAATACTACCCAAGGAGGAAAAGGGGGAATATCAGGATGTGATAAATGTGAGGGGAGGTGCATGCAACATTCACACATTTTACAATGCATACATACATTTTACAAACGTTTGTTGCTGATCTCCTTAATGCTACCACCAGTCACAAGGAGCAGGCATCACCATGAAGGATTTTAGTGTTTTTCTAGATATGAGGAGATGCAAGAATTGGGCACATAAAATCTTCTCCTAAAAATATCTGACTATCTGAAGGCCTATTCTTCCAGTTTTCCTAGAGCACAGAGTGCCTCACTCCTGTTCTCCATCCTGAGCTCCACTCAGGGGGTGCTGTGGGTTGGTAGCTGCAGTGGCTCATGTTTTACTCCATGTAGAGGCTTATGCCAAGCACCAAACTTCAGTTCACAATTCTCAGGAAGCAGGTAACCACTAGTTAATATGTGTTTCTCTAGTCAATAAGGCCACCAAAAGGCAAAAGAAGTTGACTATGTAGTGTTGCCCAAGTTGCCAAGTCAGCAAACCAAACTATAAATGCTCTGCTTGACCAAAAATGCAGTTGACCAGAAATGAGATACAGCTGGCCCTTGAACAATGTGGGTTTGAACTGTAAGTCCTCATATATGAGGATTTTTTTCAATGAATATGTTCTACAGTATTACATGATTTGAGGTTGTTTGAATCTGTAGAGTGGAACCATGGATATGTTTGGGTTTTTTTTTTCTTTTTTCTTCTTGTTTAATGAGCTATTTTATTTCATTTTATTTTGTTTTTTGTGATTTTTATTTTTTCCATTATAATTGATTTACCTTGTTTTTTTCTTTTTAAGAAAATCTTTAAATATACTTTAATGAATACAATATAAATCCTTTCCATTTAGTGGACTACACACAGATTTTCAACTGTGTGGTTGTTGGCATTAACACCTGCCTTGTTCAAGGGTCAACAGTATATCCAATTAGCCAATCTCAAAATTCCAGGCCAAGTCTGGGCTCATACTTGTTTCTTTATTCCTTGATCTCTCTAAACAAACCAGATATATGACCCTAGCCAAACATACCCCTGTTTCCATGTTATCACTTCTAATGCTGTTAGAAAACTCTTGCCCAAAATCCCTTGGGAAGATTGTGCCACTGCTTGTAAGGCACTGTACTCCCCTGATCCTTAGACTGTTTTCCTTTGAATAAAAGACATTTAGCTTGTTACTAAATTGCTTTCATTTTTTATTTGTTGAGTCCTCATTGTCCTTGATGTTGTGAGATTATGCAGAAATCAGAGGGACTTCAGCAGAAAACTAGTAGCCTGTCTGCTTCTCAATTGCCAGCCCAAGAGGATACATTTTAGAGTATTTCTTCCTTCCCATTTTTTACAAAAACTAGTGGTTAGAATACTCCAACAACCATATCTAAATGGTGATGAGGTAACAATTTAAATAATTCACTTAAATGGTTCAAACTACCAGAAATAGGGATCAGTGAGAATACACAATACATTCAAGTACATCAAGAAAACTTGCTGAGGGAGATAGATGAAGACAGAAATAGAAAAATAATAAAGGACACTTGAAGAGCTACAATCATAATTTCCCAAGTAAAGAATTCAGTAAACAAATAAAATATGATGGTCAGTGCCTAGACTCCATAATTGGAATAATTATTTTAAGGTTTAAATCAACAATATTGAGATATAATTTACAAGAAAAAAACCACAGATCTTAAGAGTTCACTTCAGTTTTTTTTGGTAATTGTATATAAACCTACAATCACTACCCAAATCAGGCTACAGACTATTTCTATCTAACTTAAAATGTTCAGCTCTGCCTTTTTGTACTCATTCCTCTCAACTCTTGGTCCCATTTTCTTTCAATATAGATTAGCTTTGCCCATTTAAGAATTTCATATCAATTACATATAGCTTGCATTGTTTTGTGTCTTCTTCTGGTTTTGTCTGCACACTGTTTTCCAGATTCATCTTTTTTTTTTTCTGCCACACCCATGGCACATGAAGCTCTGAGGCCAGGCATAGGGCATGTGCCACAGCTTTAACCCAAGCCACAGCAGTGACAACTCTGAGTCCTTAACAAGCTGAGCTACCAGGGAAACCCCATCCATGTTATTGCAGGTATGAGTTGTTCTTTTGTTTTTCAAGTACATTCAACTGAATGGATATATTGCAATTTGTTGATCTCTTCTGTTGATTAGGTTTGGACTTGTTTTTTGTTGTTGGCTATTATAAAAACAGCTGTTATGAATATTTTCTAAAACTATTTGGGTGGATGTATTTCTCCATTTCTCTTGTGTAAATACCTAGGAGTGGAAATGCTAGCTGGTACAGCTAGTGTGGTCCTAGCTTTGTAAGAAACTGCCAAGCTGTTTTCCAAGTTGATTGTACAACTTTTTTATTACCACAACATGTGAGAATTCCAGTAGCTCCACAACCTAACAAATGCCTGATAAAATTATTATCATTATTACTGGTCTAGTGAGCATGTGATAGTATCTTATTGTCATTTTAACTTGAATTTCTCTTTTTAATATTTATATTACCTTTTCATGTGTTTATTGACCACTTGCATATCCTCTTCTATGACACATTTAAATATTTCAACCATTTTTAATTGAGTAGTATGTCTTTCATTGTAAGAGTTCTTCATATATTCTGTGAATATTTTCTTCCAATCCATTGCTTTGGTTTTCATTTTAATAGTCTAATGAAGAACAAAACTTGTTACTTTTTATGAAGTACAATTTATACATTTTTACTTTTAATTAATTTTTACTTTTTGCATCCTATCTAGGAAATCATTGCCTGTACCAGGATCGTGAAAACATCTTCTATTTTCATATTGTTTCTGAAAGAACAGATCTTGGAAGCATCTTCAGCTACTCAGATATCTATTGTATATTGATTTTGCATGTTAATATTTTATCCTCCTATCTCATTCAAATTCTTTATATTTTGAGGGATTTTTTTAAAAAAACATTGATTCTCTCGTGTTTTACAAATGTAGTATAAAATCAGTACATATAGAGATACTTTAAATTCTTCCTTTCTAATTCTTAAGCCTCCATTGTTTTCTTTTATCTAGTTGCATTTCCTAGTACCTCAAACACAATGATAAATAGTATTGATGAAAATGAGCTTTTTTACCTTGTTTATATACAAGAGTGAAAATGACTTTGGTGTTTTGCATTAATTAAGACACTCATTTAAGAGAGAAAAAAATATACATTACCATGTTAAAAAAAATCTATTGATTTTTTTTTTAACCAAGGGTTTTCATCAGTAATCACAGTTAGAATTTAGGAGTTCTGTTTCCAGTGACAACTGAGGGGGAAAAAAAAAAAGGAGTTTACCTTACCAGTTCATACAACAGAAACATACAGTAAATTAAAAATTCTGCATAGACATTGGGCAATGAGCAGTGCCAGACTGTGATCCCCAGGAAAAGACAAACAGATGAGATCAGGCTTATCATTGACCCAGTTTCCAAGTTGAATCACATTGATAGCAGTCCTATAGAAAGCACACTGATGGTCCTGATTTGAAGAGATGTAGTTGAGAAATCTAGGAAAGAAAACAGCAATGACAAGGAAGACTACCAATGGAGCTACACGAAAAAGGAATTCTGGAGGGTTGCAGAGGCTTATTTGAGCGTGCAGTTTATCACTCACTAGTGCAAAACGAGTTTCTAAACTACTAGAGGACAGAGAGAGAACCACTAGAAATTAGCAATGAGAAAAAATCCTAAAGCACACATAAAACTGGCACTAGTTTATGCTCCCCAAAGAAAGGAGAAACCTCTTCATACACACATTGGATAGAGTTATCCAAAGAATATTGCATCAGCTATGATGTCAAACTAGCCCTAGACTAAAGACTGTTCTGGCTTCACATAATAAAGCTTACAAGAGAACCTCACAAAAATTAAACTGTTGTCAAATAATTTTTTTTCTCAAAACAAAGCTAAAAATTATTTAACTGGATTTTAAAATAAAGCATAAGTGCTAAACAATATGAAATTCACAATGCTTGGTATCTGATAGGAAAATTTCCAGGCACAGAAAGAAGCAGGAAAATGACTCATAATTTTGAGAAAAGTCAATAATAAGAACAGACCTAAAAAAAAGATGATAAAATTGATACAGGGGAACATTTAATATGTATTATGAAAATATTTCCTATCTTTAAGATGTTAGTTAGAATGAACAAGCATGTAAAAGATGTGGAAAATTTAAAAAAAAGACAAAATTAACTTCTGGAAATAAAAAACTAAACTTTGAATATGAAAAATATACTGGTTGAGATTAAAGGTAGATTAGAAAAAGCAAAGGAAGAGATTAGTGAAATTGAAGGCATATCAATAAAGCTACCCAAAATGAACACAGAGGGGAAAAACAGAAATACTTGTGTAATTTGAATTTCAGCAAAGAAGAAGAAAAAAAACAAAAATCTTTCAAGAAATAATCATGAAAAATTTTCCAAATTTGATGACAATTTTGAGCCAGGGTTTAATAGCTTTAGTAGGAGTACTATTAAATTTTTTGGTAAGATAATCCTTTGGTGAGGGGGACTATCCTTTGCATTTTAAGAGTATTTAACAACATTCCACTAGATATCTGTAGTGTAACTGAGCAGGACCCCATGGGACACCAAATTCTCTCTGTATCCCCCATTTCTTGGTTTAGGAAATGGGTCTCATTCAAGCTCCGTGGCCTTCTCTGAGTTCCAGCAGGCAGGTTCAGAAAGTTGCTGATCAGGGAAGGAAGGGGATGCAAAGACAAGAGAGGAAGAGTCAAGAAACAGTCTTGGGGCAGAGTCCTGGTTCCCCCTCAAGGAATACACATAATGATATAGGCATCTTATACACTTAAGAGAAAAGTTACATTCCTTGTACTTCTTTAGAAATTAATAATTTACAATTGAACATCTTAGAGTCCTTCCTTGTCCTTCTCCCTGGCTTAATTTAAGTACCCTAAACACAATTGCTCCTAAGCTAAAGATTAAGCACCCTGGATTTCCCATATGGTGCAGCAGAAATGAATCTAATAACCATGAGGTTATAGTTTTGATCCCTAGCCTTGCTCAGTAGATTAAGGATCTGGCATTTCCCTGAGCTGTGGTGTAAGTCACAGATGTGGCTCAGATCTGGCATTGCTGTGGCTCTGGTGTAGGCTGGCAGCTGTAGCTTCAATTAGACTCCTAGCCTGGGGAACCTCCATATGCTTCAGGTGTGGCCCTACAAAGCAAAAAAAAAAAAAATTTAAGCACCCTGAGGAAAATTGCCCTTTGTGTTAAAGATTATTAGCACATGATGTTTTCTAGGAACTTTCCCAGTTTGTTCTAATCACTGATCAATAGGCTCTTTTCACAAGTAGGCAATAACCCAGAAGACTACCATCATGATCATGCCAAGATCTCCTGACTCCAGCTTCGAAGACTAAGATTCCCCCAAAGAAAGAAGAATGTATGTTCACCCAAATCCTGATTCCTATCTGAAAACCATTTTTTCTCCTTTTACTTTAAAACTACCCCCAGTTCTTCCCAATAAGGGGCATAGTCTTTAAGACATTAACCTGCTGTGGCCTCCTTTGCCTGGCAAAGCAATAAAAGCTATGATTTTCTCCTTCACCCAAAACTCTCTCTCCACATTTCACTTTGTCACCAGTGGACAGAAGCTGAGTTTTGTCAGCAGTAGAATCCCCAATAATGTAACAACCAAAAATGTCTACAGACACTGCCAAATGAACTCCATCAGGTAAAGTTATCTCTGACTTAGATAGCCAGAATATATAAGGGGCAACAAATACACACACACACACACACACACATACATGTACACACACACACACACAATCTGCACTCGATGGAGAATAATGCAGAACTCAACCTTCTGCCTCTATCCACTGAGAGTCTGCTCCCCCAAACCTTTGCCATTTTTCCCTTTAAAAAACTGTCATGGCTGAGCAGCATCTTGAGAGGTGGTCTCTGAACATGAGTCCACCATTTCCCCAGATTGTTGGCTTTTCTGATTAAAGCATCTTTCCCTTCTACTGACACTTGCATCTCAAATTATTGGCTTATGAGCACAGAGCAGCTGAAATCGGGTTTGGTTACAGTAGTATACATGGGAAACCCCAAGCAATCTACTAAAAACCTCCTAAAACTTATTAGTGAGATTAGCAAATTTGCAAGATAGAAAATCAAATTTTTAAAATAAATTGCATTTCTGTGTACTAACAATGAACATTTGGAAACTAACATTAAAACCAAAATATTATTTATAATCACTGTAAAGAAAATTCAATGCTTAGGTAGATACTGCAAAAAAAAAAAATACATGGGTTTTGAAAATTTAAAAAAAAAATGATGAAAGTAATCAAAGATAGATTAACCAAAGGCAAAGATATACCATATATGTAAATTGGAAGACTCAATATAGTCACAGTGTTAATTGTCCCCAAATGGATCTATATAGGTTTAATGCAATTCTTATCAAAATCAGAGCAAGGATTTTGAAGACAGAAACAAGCTTATTCTAAAATAATCATGAAAAGAAAACTAAAGTGGGAGGTATTGTCCACTCAATATTAAGGCCTATTATGTAGTTACAGTGATCAAGACAGTGTAGGATTTGTATGGAGGGATAGACACAAGGATAATGAAATAGATCCATTCAAATATGCCCAACCAACTGTTGACAAGAATGAAAAAAATAATTCAACAAGGAAATATAACCTTTTCTACAAATGATCATGGAGCAATTAGACATCCATACACACACACAAAAAAAATTTTTAAGAATTCAAAATGGATTATTACAGACAAATGTAAAATGTAAAACTAAAATGTAAGAAAAGTAGTAACTGAAGATCTTCATGATTTAGAGCTAGGCAAAAGGTTTTTAGACTTGACACCAAGAGCATGATCTATAAAAAGATAAGTTGACTTATTGAACCTCATTTAAAAAACTTTAAAAACATGTATTTAAAGATATTTTATTAGAAACATATTTTTTTCTTTGTGAAAACCCATGTGAAGAGGATAAAAAGAAAAGTCATGGGTTTGGGGAAAACATTTGTAATCCACATAACCTACAGAGGACTAGAATCTTGATTTCATAAAGAATTCTTTGGTATATGTGTTGCCAAAGCAAGAACTAGATTACATAAAGAATTCTCGAAACTAAGCATTTATAAGAACTGTATTAAAAATGAGCAAAATACTTGAATATTTCACTAAAAAGTATATGTATATATAAAATAAGTACATTAAAATGTGTTGCACCATATTAGCCATGATGGAAATCCAAGTCAAAAACTACCATGAAATATCACTACACATTTATTAGAATAGCTAAAATAAAAATACTGACAACACCAATTTCTGACACAACCAGATCAAGAGAAACAGAAGCACTCATACATTGAAATTCTCCATTCTAGGAAAGATTGGCCATTTCTAATAAAAGTAAGCATGCAATTACCATATGATCTAGATATTCCACTCTTGGTCCTTTATCCAAAGAAACAACTACACATATTCACACAAAAGTATGTACATAAATGTTCGTAGCAGCCATATTTGTTAGAGTCAAAATTTTCAGATGTCTTTCAGCTGGCGAATGGTTAAACAAAATGTGGCATATGCATAACATGGAAAACTACCTCAGCAATTAAACTATTGATACAAACAAAAACTATTCAGAAATTTAAACAAGTAAACATACTGATTTGACTTAGTTGAATCTCCTTGGAGTTATATGGAGCTAAAAAAAAAAAAAATCAATCCCAAAGGGTTACATACCATATGGTTTAATTTATGTACATTTTTAAAATGTTTTAGAAATGGAGGAAAAATAGAGATTTCCAGGGATTAGAGACAGGAAGGAGGGGAAAGGAGGTGGGTGCAGTTAAAGAAAGGCAATGTTAAGGATTCTTTTTAATCAAAAGGTGCATTATCTTGACTGTGCTGGCAGATTCATGAGCTTTGAGGAGTGATAAACTGTTGTAGAACTAAATGCAAATGTACATGCACACACTTCACAAATAAGTACAAGTAAACCTGGTGAACTCTGAACAAGATCATTGAGTTTTACCAGTATCAATATTCTGGCTGTGATATTATTGTATTATTTTCAAACATTTCTATTGGGAAAACCAGGTAAAATATACACAGTAGATTACTCTATTGTTTCTTATAACTGTATGTGAATCTATAATTATCTCAATACATATTTCTTTTCTTTCTTCTTTGAAGAATGTAATTCTTAATTTCTAGTTTTAGTGTTAATGGTAGAAGGTTAAAAAAAATTATACAGAAGGTAAATCATCTAGGGAAATAATGAAAAATTCATTCTGCTGTATGTATGTAAAGCATTGCATCCTCTTGCAACACAGAATGAGTGCTCAATAAGTGTTATCTACAATGACCTACCTCAGTGAGGGATGAATTATTCCTAGTAGTCTAATTTGGAACTGTAAACATATTTTTCCATAGAAGCTTTGTTAAACATAATATAATGTTCTGAGCTACAATCTATTTAGAACAATGCTTAAGGGACTTCAGAAGTTAAATAAGATTTTATGGGAGTGACATAGATATCTATTCACCCTACTAAATATACCCTAGGAAAAAAAGCATAACTTCCAAACACATTAAATACAAATGAATTTTATTATCTTCTCATAAATTGTCAACTTTTATTCTATACACAGGGATTTTTAAAGTATTTTATTATAGAGCAAATATATGTTTTATATCAAAATATATTTAAACATTTTTCAAGATTTATCAGTACTGCAGCCATTACTTACATTGTTAAGAAGAAAATTGACCTATTTTTAAAGAATGCACTGATTATTTTTATATGTATAATTTTTAGCAAATTTTCTTTCCATAGATCTCTATTTTATTTTTTATTTATTGTGCTCTTTTCCTTTTTTCAACAACTTCCAATAGAGACTGTAATGTCTAGATCTGAAAAAAAAATTAGAATTTTAGAAAAATATGTAAAAAATGGTTGAGATGAACATACAGACATCAAAATAATTTTGGGGAATATTGTGATGAAAGTCCAATTTAGATTTAAAGTAAGGAATGTCTTCAAATTGCTTGTGATTATTTCTCTTTAGGGACGCATAAAGGAGAACAAATCAAGTTTTTTTATGATCTCAAATATTATGACAAAGCAAAATAAACACTGTATACTAGTCCTTGCTTATATGGCCTAAAGAATATTTTGGTTACTCATATTAAAATTTCTCTCATTAAGCAACATAAAAGAGTTGAATCTCTGACACTTGGGCATCTGCTTCTAATTAGGGCAATTTAAATTTAAATATTCTGATTAAAAGTTGGTTCTTGATTCTGATATAACAGTGTTGGGAATTATGGATCAAAAAGAAGCAGACACTACTTCTAGTAAGAGAAATGGAAGAAGAGAGGGCAGGTAGCCTATAAACACTATTTTAAGACCCATATCCTGCTGGAGTACAAGATACCTGGAGACCTAACTGAAATTCACAACCTTTCCCTTTTGCATAAGAAACTAAAGATGTGGGCCCAGCTGCAGTCAAGATGTGTTCCAAGATGACTTAATATTATAGCGACAGAGACTAGACATTTCAATTCAGTGGGAGAATGGATAGGATATCTGTGAATCTAGAATCCTTTCTAGGTTTGAAGGTGGGAAAATAAGGGGAAGATTATTTTGGCACAACATAGTTTTTCCTTGCCTAAATAACGTAGACTATTTTATTTTAGATTCTGGCATGCATGCTAGTTTTGAAGACCTCATTTAGATGAGTTAGGCATGACTATTTACTTTGTCCCTTAATACTTCTATGTTCCTTAATACTTCTAAATGACTGTAAAGCCAACTAAGATAGCTAGTAATCAATATTCTGTATAATCCCTGTTAGATCAGGAATGATTCATATGCATATCTCTGTTTTGACTGAGTAGATAAATTGTCTTTGACTAAAATGTAGTGTTTATTATATCTACTAGGAAAAACATCCTAATATGTTAATTAAAAAAAAACACAAGAAACACAGTACAGATGGATCAGAGAATTCAAGAGAAATTTGAAATTCAGTTTCCCTGATATTGTGCCATTAACATATGTTGAGTAGAATAATTTTTATCATAGCAACTGATTTAAATTTTGACACTATCAAAACCCACCAGTTTAATGTACTAAACCAAGTTGATTCTTTATACATTCTTCCTTTTCTCAAGGTAGAGTTTGGTTTTATGAAACAAAGAATTATAATGCATTTACAGGTTTTCTCTCTCCAATTCCCTTATTCATATCAAACTCACCCCTCTCTCAGGAAAATTCCTGTGTTTGCCTAAATTGTTAAGTTTTGGGACAATATGTGCAAACAGGATAATGGGTGAAGAAAACTCCTGAGTGAAATCCAGAGATACTACAATGGCTTATAAAATAATATAGTGAGGGACAATTGAGAGAAATAAATTGAAATTTTAAAATCTATAGTAATTCTTGGGAAAGTTGAGATCATAATGGATTTAGAGTTTGGACAATAGCATTGTGAGAGTTAGACATTGTGATGAGAGATGGATAATTTTAGCACTTCTAGATGTGTCATGTATATGCATTCCTCTGAAATTACTTAATGATGATTTAAATTGTTTTTCAGGACTTTGTAGTGGTTGTCATTGGGTTTCTGTCTAACGTCACATGATAGGGCTGATCACAGTGACACGCAGATTTGAATGATGTATATTTTAATTTATGCTATAATTTCTAATAATTGTTCTAAGTACAGAAGCCATATCTGATCATTCTACTAAAGGAAAATAATACAGATATATTGAAAGTCAAAGCTGAAGGAATTATGTTCTCTTGTACAATTCTGGTAGGTATAAAATATAAAACTATGTTAGCCTCTTAACATGATGAAAATGGTTAAGTAAATTGTACTAAACAATACTTAAAATGATTAAATCATGGCTTGACATGGATAAATCTACAAAATATGATAACCAAAAACATGCTGCAGAAAATTATGCCTTATAGGATAACTATGGTGGAAAGAAGCCACTGAGATTACCTCTAATTCCCATTTCCTGATATTTTATGTCCTTCTGTAATCCTCTAATCATAAGTGTGGGCTTGTAGGAGAGACCTGGCCATGATGACTGGGCAAAGTCCAGCCAACTACCCCTAACCATTCCCCCCCATACATCTGCTTCTGTAAACTTGTTTCCACATCTACTACCTTGCCTGACCTCACTCCAGTCCTACCAGCCAAGCATGGACCCAGAAGAGGTAGCCCATAAATGCCTTGTGAAACCCTTCTTTGGGGCTCAGACTCTGGAGAGTGATCTCCCCTTAGCCCGCTGGCCTAATAAACCTGAGTTCTCCAACTCTCTGCTCACTTGGTTTCTTGCCAGGTAAAAGAGCTGATACACTGCAGCCACAGAGCTTCTGGAGCTGGTACACTACAGCCACAGGGCTGTCACTAGAGTTGACACATTGTGGTGCAGGGCTGCTGGGCAGCTGCCATAACAGTATTACTTTCTTAATTTTCTTTAGTTGTGTGTTTGTGTTGTCTTATAATTCACTGAGCTTCTTTCAGATGATTATTTTGAATTCTTTGTCAAATGAATCATAGATCTCCATTTCTTTAGGGTCAATTACTAGATGATTGTTGTTCCTTCATTGTATCTTTTTTTCCTGGTTCTTTGTATTCCTTGTAGGTTTGCTTTTATGTCTGTGCATTCAAAGAAACATCGGCATCTTCCAATCTTTACAGACTGGCTTTGACAAGAAAAGACCTTCACTAATCAGCCAAGCTAGAGTTTCTGGGAGCCTCTCAAACCTTTTGTATGAATGTATCTTCCCTAAACTTGGGCATGTAGATTGTGAATTAGAGTTATTTACTGCTTTCTTTCTTTTTTTCTTTTTCTTTTTTCTTTCTTTTTTTGGGGGATCAAGAATTTGTGATCTCTTTCTCTCTCTGATGTCTAACCACTAGGACTGGGACATTAGAGGCATGCTCTACTCCTTTCTCTCCTTCCCTTTGAAAAAGTCTTAAGATCTTTCCCTTCTCCCAATTGTGCAGAGCAATAATGAGAACACCAAGACACTGTTCACTTTTTCTTCTTTCTAGTTGCCTTCATAAAACTAGGTTGTTTTCATCAAGGTCCTTGTTGAGGTGTGGCAGAAACCAGCATCTTTGGCAGACTAGCAAAATGCCAGGATGTTGGAGATATTCTCCACTCCTCTCTTTCTCTCCAAGGGGAGAAGTTTCAGGTTCTGCACTTGATTGCAACCTCAAAGAGCAGTATTAGCCATAGCAGGCTGTCTTCCCCATTTTCTTTTTTCTTAACCACTCCCTGGCTTTTGAACTCCGCCAGTTTTATCAGCACTACATATGAGGCAAGGCAGAAACCAACTTCTCCAGCAATGCATGTAAACACCAAGATGTTTGAGGCATGTTCCATTCTCTTTCCCCTGAAGAGAAAGAAGTTTCAGGTCAAAGTTATTTCTAGGTGCTGAGCTGTGCCAACTTGGTGGAGGGACTGGCTCAGGTTAAATAAAATTGCTCTTCTTTCTCTTTTCTATGTGACTGTTCTTTGTCTTGTGCTCATCTGGAGTACTGCAACTTTCTAACTGAATTACAGACTTTTCATAAAGGTATTTTGATCTATATATTATTTTAAAATTGATGTTTCTGTCAGGGAATGAGGGCTGGGATTTCCTATCTTACCATCTTGCTAACATCACTTCCTTTCCATTTTATTTGATGACTTATATTCCAGTTTTCCTCAAAAGTAAGAATTTATTCCAAAGGTAAGAATCAAGAACAAAAAACTATTTAGATGCTCTGTATAGGTTGATGTGGCTTTCTTACTGATGAGCTTAGTAGAGCTTTCTTTGATTGGACTGAGATTTGGCCATTATATTGGTGGTTTCCCAAATGCTAGAACTCAGAAAGTTTCACTCTGGGAGGTTCAATTTATTTTTGATTAGAAAAATCAATTTTATCAGTAGACTTTGGGAAGTGGCCCGTTTTTTTTCTAGGAGAGAGGAACCAAATGGAAAATTTACTCTTCAGTATTCAGTCTTTCAGTCAATTTCTTATTTTCTGCACAATATTTTTTCTAAAACTCTCTTACCTAGTAGAAAATGTAACAATAGGTACTGCAGAACTCCAAAGAGGCTGAGTACTTGTAAAGAGCACACATGATGTCATGGAAACTTGTCTACCTGACAGATAAATGAAAGCTTCTGCCTACAGGTACTCCAATAACTTATTCAACTACAGATGTGAGCCTGGGCACTTCAAGATATTTTCTAATTTTGAATAGCATCATACAATTTTTTGTAGGTTTGTAGGATTGGTTGCAAAAGAAATGGTTTACAAATTTAAAAGAAAGAATGAAAACAGAGACAGAAAATCCTTACAGAAGTGGAATTCCTATTGTGCAAGGAATAGTTATTATCATGTCCTATAAGGTATAGTTAGGAGAACTTTTAAAGGATAGCAGAACCATTTTGTGTAAATGTAGATGAGTGAATTATAGTTATAATAGCACCAGCTACTATTATTGGTTGTCAAGTAATATGATTTGCATTCTTCAAATAATTTAATGTACACAGTGACTCTCTATTTTACTATAACACAAAAAGCTTAGAATCCTGTGTTATTTTTGTCTTCAGTATAGTGGAATTCAACTAATTTTGTAACTAATAGATTAAGCAATTAAGTAACAACAACATAAACTCCATTAAAATACATTTAAAATATCCATTCCATAGACTGAAGGCCTGAGGCAAAAAAAAAAAAAAGAAAAAGACTAGACATCATAAAAATAGGTTACCTCTAATCCTAGACTCTTATAGTCTCATGTAGTTCTGTTCTCTCATAGGTGTGACAGAATAAATTAAAGCATTGTTGTTAATTTGTAGCATTTTGAGAAAGCCATTTTTCAAGTAGCCATTGAAAACCACCAAGAAGTTATAAATATCACTTAAGATAGAAAGCTATCACATTGTCATGGCAATCTTGATTGATGTTTGGCTAAAGGTATGGAATGGGATGCTTTAGAATCTGACCTCCTGAGGTTCATTCTAGCACAATAACTTTTTCATGTCAAGATAAGTGAATTTTTACTCTGCATTTGATGCAAATTTTCCAATTTATAAGACATTCTTTTCATTTTAATTCATAAAGAATGCATGATTAAATATTTCATGTAAGAATCTAACTGGTACCTTGTAAAAGTATAGGTTAATGTCGAGTGATCCCTTTTGTTACATTTTGAGTAGAATATTCAAAATATTCAATTTGAGTACAATTTGTATAATTTTAAGTTCTTTGAATAATTCAAATACATTCATTTATTTTTGATTACAGAATCAAGATCTGAAAAAGAATATATTTTACTTTATGACAAGTAGCATTAATAATGTATTACTTCACTCATAAATCTTTCTTTTGAGAAAGCAGTGGGAAACATTCAGAGAAAGTAATTCTAAAAATCATAGATGTTCTAATACAGGTAGCCACTGTATGATGTGAAGAGCAATCTTGGTGGATTTGATAAGCGAGGTTAGCATTCTGACAAGCACAGCCATAGAAAAATACCCCTTTTCCCTGATTTTAGAATGAACTCTTTTCCCTGAGATTATCTAGGTAACCATATCTGGGTAAAATATCTTTGAGATTATGGTTTATCCTCATAGTACTCTCAGATATGATTCACGGTTACTCTATCTTCCTAATCTTTTTCCCATAATTGTACTTCTATGACTGACCAGTCATACTAAGTGAAGAATAGCCAATTTTGGGCACTTAGACACTTTGGTAAACAACTACAGGGCCTTTGTAATGAACAGATATATGTTGAATTCCATCACTAAGACATAGACTTTCAAAGAGTCATGTGTGCCATAAACCCCTTCCCAATACATTGCCAAATATCTGTCAAAGTATACATTTTTTTTTGGTCTTTTTGTCTTTTTAGGGCTGCACCCACAGCACATGGAGGTTCCCAGACTAGGAGTCAAATCAGAACTCTAGAGGCCAGTCAATGCCAGAGTCACAGCAATGCTGGGTAGGAGCTGCATCTATGACCTACACCACAGCTCATGGCAACTCTGGATCCTTAATGCACTGAGCAAGGCCAGGGATAGAACCTGTGTCCTCATGGATGCTAGTCAGGTTCGCTAACCACTGAGCCATGACGGGAACTCATACATTTCATTTTTGTTATAACTAAGAATACATACTTTCTAGCAAAACCTGTCAGAATCCTGAGCTGTGCTGTTGTGAGATGCAACAAAAGAAGGAAAATGTATGGCAAACATCAAGCTCTTTTAGATACAAAAATCTTTCATTCCGTGGAAAGCTAGTGAAATTTGCCTCATGAGTGTATAAGAGGGTAAGTTCAAATCAGTAAAAAGCTTTAATGATTTAACTAAAGGAACAGATTAGCGAATAGAGTGATACATATTGATGATATTGTAGACTTTCTGAGTCTATATTTTACTGTAGTAATGACTATTTTAAATACTGTTTATTTATTTAATGATTGTTTTGATATTTTTCTTTTCTTTTTTTTCCTGTCTATTCTCTTTTTAGGGCTGCACCTGTGGCATATGGATGTTCCCAGGCTAGGGATCTAATTGGAGTTGTAGCCTCTGGCCTACATCATAGCCACAGCAATGCCAGATCCAAGCCATCTGAGCCGCGCCTGCAACTACACCACAGCTCATGGCAATGCCAGATCCTTAAACCACTAAGCGAGGCTAGGGACTGAACCCACCACCTCATGGTTCCTAGTCAGATTCATTTACACTGCACCACGATGGGAACTCCGTGATATTTTTATTTTCTAAAATTCTGTCACCCAAACTCCTAACATTTTAAATGTATTGTGAAGCTCCAGATCAACACTGAACACAGATTTGAAGCTCTTTTTTCTATCAAATATTGAATATTAATACAGGGATATTGAAATTTTCTACATTATTATAAAAGTTTCTAATTTTGTTAAGGTCTGCTTCATATATCGAGGAGCTCTGATGTTTGGTATGTGTATCACTGTATTTTCTTATTGAATTGACCCTTTTATCATTATGTAATGTCCTGTGTCTTTTGTTATAGTTTTTTACTTAGAGTCTATTTTTTTCTGATGCTATTTTAGCCACTCCAGCTCTCTTTTGCTTATAATTTGCATAGAATATCTTTCTCCATTCTTTCATTTTCAACCTACATGTGTGGTTGTAGGTAAAGTAATTATTTTCTAGATAGCATACAGTTGGATCTTATTCATTTGTTTATTTTTAAATACATTCCTACAAACTATTTTTTTTTAATTGGAAAGTTTAAGCCATTTACATTTGAAGTAATTTCTGAAAGGATTCACCATTGTCACTTCATTATTTGCTTCTTTTTGTCCTTCATTTCCTCCCTTAATGCTTCCTTTCTGTGTAGTGGGTATTTTTTTAGTCAGATAATTTTTATTCTCTTTTCTTTTTTGTGTAGTCAATAGATATTTTCTTTGTGATTACCATGAGGATTACATAAAACATCCCTAAATTATAACAGTCTAGCTTATTCTGATGACAACTTAAATTCAATCATACAAAAATTTTACTCCTTTATATCTCTGTCAATCTTTATTTTATTCGGGTCATAAAATTGCATCTTTATTTTTTCATTGACATAGACTTATAATTATTTTTATTTTTATCTTTAAATCCTATAAAATAATTAAAAGTGAGATTCCAACCAGAATTTTAATAATGCTTGTTTTATTTGTTTGTGTTCAAGTTACTACCTAGTGCCAATTTTTTTTTAACTTGAAGAACTCATATTAGCATTTCTTGAAGAACTCCTAGTCTTTGCTGAGTGGTTCTGTCCAGAGGAGGAACTTCATTAATCAGCCTAGAGTTAGGACTTATAGTGTTAGATCCAGTTCTGGTATGAGTCCTTCACTGGGCCTGTGCATGTGCTTTTCACCCAATTCCTCCATATACATAGATACTTTTAAACATCTGAGTTTTCCTAAGAGTCCCACTCATATATATTCTCAGATCCTTAGATATTATATTGTAATTTTTTTAACCTATAGTCTCTTGCTCTCAGATGCCTGTGGGTCTGTAGTCTCCCTGTAGCTTCTCTTACACAGTGGTGCCTGTCACTACTTTTATTGACCTCCAAACTAATATCCAAATTTTACCATTCAAGCTAGTATTCTGATCAGGTGAGACAGAAATCAGTTTCTTAGGCAGCTCCAAGACAAATCATAAAACTGGAAATAATTTTTAGTATTTTCAGGCTTTCCAAAGAGAAGCAACTGGACAGCTTCTTCTTGACTATGCTTCATTGGGGAGAGGATAGGGCAAAGACAAGCAAAAGTCCACATTTCCTACTGTTTTAGGTGTGCCTTTTTCTTGGCCTGGGGCTCACTTTGCTGCTACAGTTTCTTAACTGGTTTCTATCATTCCCATGAAGCTACTTCGGTTTACATGTTGTTTATTTAATGTTCTAATGGGGGGAATAAGAACGTGGAGCTTCCCAGTTCAACATCTTGCTGATGTCCCAAATAATACATTTTTATTTAACTGTTTTTCCAAGCAGTCTACTCACTTTAGGTAGTCTGGCTTGTCTACTCTTATTTGTCAAACCTTGTTCATTTGTGACTTTTCTCCTTTTTGAGCCTATATCTTAGTTGGAACATTTTCTCCATAACTTTATACTAAGCTACATACTATATTTTCAGGGACTGCAGCCATCTCCAATGCCATTAAATTCTCTAAACAACCAGCATTTCTTGTGTAGGTTTTTTTGTGTGTGTTTGTTTGTTTTCTTTAAATTTTATTCAAAATATCTTATTACATTATAGTGTATGTACAATCATCAATTTTAATGATGACAAATTTTCCTATTGGTAGATATTTAAATTTTTAGAATTTTTTTCCTGTTTTATTGAAATTTAATTGACATATAACATTGTGTATGTTTAAGGTATAAAGTGATGATTTGATACACCTATATATTGTGGAATGATTACCACAATACAATTACTTAACACATCCATTGCCTCACTTAATTATCTCTTTTGTGTATCTGTGGTAAGAATATTTAAGATCTACTCTCTTCATAACATATATATGTAGAACAGTACTGTTAACTACACTCTACATGCTATAATGTAAGGACTTATTTGCCTTTTAACTGGAAATTTGTTCCCTTGATCAAAGTCTCCCTTTTTCTCCCATCCCCTAGTCCCAGGCAGTGACTTCTCTTCCATCTGTTGATATGAGCTCATTTTTTAAATATTCCATATATGTGATATCATGCAGTACTTGTCTTTCTTTGTCTTATTTCACTTAGCATACTGCTCTCAAAATCTTGACATTCTAAATCAACTATACTTCTTAAAGGATTTTTTTAAAGAAAAACAATCTCCAAACATTAAAAAAAATAGCATTTTTCCTACTACAATACTTCTGTAACCCACACCTTCAAATTGATGTGTACCACAGAGGTCCAGTGAAACTTGCACCTAGCCTTAGACTAAGCAGTTGCCTTTTTCCTACTGAGTCACAACATCAAGAACATATGCTGATTAACTCTCAAGGATGTCTTAATATTTCTCATTAATTTTCCCATTGTTCCTAAAGAAAGTAAACAATATCGTACCCTGCGTATTTGCATCTTTTTTGATTAGAAAATAAAAGAAAAATTTAAAAAAAGTATTGTAATTTCAAAAAAAAAAAATCCATCCCAGAGCTAAGTCTTGATTGAACATGGTATATGATTCTTTTAATTTGCTGCAAATTCAGTTTGCTAGTAGTCTGTTGAGAATTTTTGTATCCATATTCACCAGGGATACTTTGCCTGGGTTATTAAAAAAGATTGTTATTTTTTTTTTATGCTTCCACTCTAGGCTTCCTAGAATCTGTTCTCCTGCACCAATATGTTTACCAATGGGATTTATTTATTCTTTATCTGTTTCCTATCTGACCTTTCCACTCTATGGTGCAAACTGTGAGTGAATTATTTACTGCTATATTCCAAACATCTAGAATAGTAATAGTTACCACATAGTCATTATTTAAAATGCCTAGAAATTGTTTATCTCTATGATTTCCTTATAAGTTAGGAACTATTACTTTTCTTTAATGATTGAAGACCATGTACACAGACGATATAACTTACCTCATTTATATGACTTGTAAATAGTAGAGGCAGATTGGAAATCTAAAGTCTTATTTGTAGACATATGGTTTTCACCACTATGCTGTATTTTCAGGTACAGATTGCTCAATTCATATTTATTAAATGAAAGAACAAATCAATGAATGTCTACCAGAAAGGTCTGCAAACCACAGTCCATAGGCCAAATCTAAGAACATTGCCTATTTTTGTAAATAAAGTATTTTGGAACACAGCCATGTCCATTTTAAAGATTAAATAAAATAATATAGGTGTCATGTATTAAATACAGTATCAAGCATGTAGTAGGCTCTCAATAAGTTACTGGTATTATTTCTTTTTTTTTTTGTCTTTTTGCCATTTCTTGGGCCACTCCTGCGGCATATGGAGGTTCCCAGGCTAGGGGTCGAATCAGAGATGTAGCCACCAGCCTACTCCAGAGCCACAGCATCTCAGGATCCAAGCTGCGTCTGCAACCTACACCACAGCTCACAGCAACGCCAGATCCTTAACCCACTGAGCAAGGCCAGGGATCAAACCCACAACCTCATGGTTCCTAGTCAGATTCGTTAACCACTGTGCCATGATGGGAACTCCTACTGGTATTATTTCTTTATGAAGACAGTACACAGCATAAATCAAGAGCTACTGAAAAGAACAGCATGCTTCCATGGTTGAAAGAGGAGCAGGTGACAGATGTAAAAGTAGATTTAAAAAATTACAGGAAATAGAAGTATTAGAAAAATAGGTAAAACACTAAATTAGAAGTTTAGGAAAAAAAGGTAGAATACAAGACAAAAAACCTAGAGAATGTTGGAGTCAGAGAGTCTATAAAATCCAAAGAAATATATAATAAATAGATAGGGAGAATAATAAAAAAGGAAAAAATACACTAATATAATTATCTACAGCAAATAGAAGAAGAGCCATACGAACAGGAAAGTTTTATAATAAAGACAGAAACAAAGAGAAAAAGGGAACAAGTGTATAGTCTTCCAAATTCCATCTTCTAGGAAATCATGGCTCTTTAGTGGTGTGGGAATCTTCCACCTGGTAAAATTGCCCCTGTAAATGTAGATGCTGATGGCAGAAGATCACAAGGCTGAAGGAAGGAAGGTCATGCTGTCACAGTGCAGAATCTTGGCAGAACCCTGTATTGCACATGTGGAACAACCGGAATGAAAATTAATATAAATTCACCAATTTAAAGAGGTGTAGGGAGTTCTCTTGTGGCACAGTAGGTTAAGAATCTGGCATGGTCACTGCAGTGTCTTGGGTAGCTGCTATGGAATAGATTTGATCTCTGTCCCAGGAACTTCCATATGCTCCCAGCAAGGCCAAAATAAATAAGTAAATAAGAGAGTTATAGTAAAGCACACAACAAAAATCAAATAAATAAAATGTGGTAAACACAGAGAAAGGAAAAAAATAAGAAAAAGAAATATAGATGCTAAAACTAATAGCACTAAAAATGAACAGGTAAACATATGGAAAGGGTAAATCTTAGATATGAAAAAAGAGGATAGAAAAAAATACACAGTAGTGATAGAAAATGAGAAATAGAAAATGTCTTATGTACAACATAAGTTGCAACTACTCATATTTTGTGGAAAGATTTTTTTTTCTTCCTTTTTTTTTTTTTTTTTTTTTTTCCTTTTCTAGGGCCGCTTCCCGTGGCATAAGGAGGTTCCCAGGATAGGGGTCTAATCGGAGCTGTGGAGATGTATACCCCAGCCTATTCCAGAGCCATAGCAATGCAAGATCTGAGCCATGTCTGTGACCTACACCACAGCTCACAGAAACAGTGGGTCCTTAACGCACTGAGCAAGGCCAGGGATAGAACCCACAACCTCATCGTTCCTAGTTGGATTCATTAACCACTGCACCACTACAGGAACTCCAGTGGAAAGATTTTTTTAGTGGCAAATGGTAGCATAGATGGTAAATCAAAAAATGGTAACAAATTCAACATTCCATCCCAAACAATTGTAGTATACTCATTTTTCCATGTTCCCCTATAGTACTTGTACATATGTGTATGTAATATTGTTAGCCAGCTAACTAGGTGATAGATAGAGACAGATGTAGAAATATAGATGTGGATATAGATACATTGTCAAGTTACTACTTGACAAGTAGTAGATACAATAATTTGTTTATTTTACATATAATGAGCATACATATTTATCATATATTGTTGAAACATCACTATAGAGCCTTTATAATTATTTATTTGATTAAATGTCTTCTAGAGTTTCAATATCAAGGCCTTTCAGTATCTCCTCCTGATCTCTCATTCATTCCAACAACCCGATTTTGCTTGCTTTAAAAAAAAAATAAAAACAAAACAAAACAAAAATAGTACTCTTTGCAGTTTTCCACACTACTACCCATTCCCTTACCTCTAGGCATCTAATCCAGCTACACTCTCTAATTAACCAATGGTCACAGCCTGGTGTGGCTCTCTCCATAGCTTTCTCCATGTTCATATTTATCCAAACAAATGTACATTTATACTTACATATGCAATTTTTAACAAAATAGGATTTTACTATCTTTCTCCGTATTTTATATCAATCTAAAGTACATTGTGAGCACAATGTTGTAAATCAACTGTACTTCAATAATTTTTTAAAGTACATTGTGAAAATTATATGAAATTAAGTGGTAGACCTCCAACTCTTTTGCAAAATGACTGCATCATATTCCATTGTGTGATCAGTATTTACATTGTGTTTTCCATGTTTTGCCAAATATTGTGCAAAGAAAGCTGCAATTTTTCTTGTGTAAATGTATTTCTATTGGATAGATTCTCTGAAGAACAGCTGAAAAAGAGAAAATGGAGAGAGACAGAGGGAGAGAAGTGAAGAGAGGAGAGGAGAGGAGAGGAGAGAGAAGGGAGAGAGAACCAAAAACATTAAAAGCAACAAAAAGGCAATGGTATATTTTCACTTATTTTTTATATTCTTGCTGCAAGACTATGTTTCCACAAATTAAAACAATTTGCAAATCCACTGGCAATGAATGAGTATCATTTTCCAGAGACAATTCCTTGCCAGGAATATTTTTATGGACATTCAAAAATGTCATCAATCTTTTGGGTAAAAAAAGACAGTTCATTTGAATTTGAATTTGAATTTCTCCATTAGGGATCTTCTATTTATCAGCCATTTGGATTTGTTCTTATGTTAATTATCTGATCATACTCTTTTCTCATTTATATATTAAGATTTTTGTATTTTGTTCTCAATTTGAGAAATCCACACCTTTAGGCATCAACATTTTAGGTCATATGCCTTGCATGCATCTTTTCCTAATCTATTGTTTATCTTTTGACTTTGTATAATATACATGTTGACAAAACATTTTTAATTTTTTTAACTTTAATGAGGAATAATTGACAAATATATTTGCATATATTTAAAGTGTACATTATGATTTGATATTCATAGACATATAGAATAAATATCAAGATAATTAACACGTTAATTACCTCATGTAGTTAATATATTTAACTCCTTTTGAAAAAAAAATTAATTCCTAAATAGTCAAGCATTTTTTTCTTATATTTTATAGATTCTGTATTTCCTATCTTAGAAAATTCTCCCCAGGTCATTCGTTACATATATAATCTATAAGTTCAAAAAGGTTATGATTGCTCTCAATTTTATATTTATATATTTATACTCCCTAGAATTTATTTCTGAATATGATGTTTTCTGGAGTCTAACCGTGTTTTCTCCCAGAAGGGTAATGATGTGCCCATTCTATTTGTTGAATAAAATATTTTTCACCATTTGCATGGAATACTGTCTTTTGAATATATTTCAGTATGTGCTGAAATCTACTTCTAGGCTCTCTTTTTGTTTAATTAACCTATTTAATCATACTTTTGCTGGTACCATATTGTTTTCATATGTTGGAAAAACTAAGTTCCTCTTTATTTTTTCTATGTTTCTATACTTATATGTTTTTGGCTCTTCTAACCTACTTTATTTTCCATTGAACTTTAAAATTATTATTCCCAATTTCTGTCTTAAACTTGTGTGTCAGATTGTTAATTCAAAAGATAGCCAGTCCTACAAGTTTTTATTACAATTTTCTTACAGTATGACTTTGATTCTCCTTTTGACTATGTCAGATATGACAATATGTGGCTTTTGAGGCTAGAACATAAAACATGATAACACTTCTGTTTGTTTTTCTTTGGTTTCTCATTCTTAGAATTTAGCTAACATAACTGTGAGAAAGTCCAAACAGTCATATGGGGAGAAGAATTGTGTGGAAGGAGAAGCTGGTACAAGATTTGCGTCTTTACAGATGCTTTGTACTCTTTGTTCTCTCCAATTGTTTATATTTTGAAATTTTTCAATGCTTCAACAAAGTTAAAGTATAACAATGAGCACTACTGCAATCCCTATCTCTATCTCTCCACACACACATACACATGCATACGTTTGACATGGTAGATAAATCATTTGAAAGTGTGTTTTGGACATCCTGAAACTTTACCTGTATATACTTCTACATGTATCTCCTAAAACAAGGGTTCACATACCATTACCATACCCAAAATATTTAGAATTGAAACAATAATAATACCTAAAATATAATCTCTAATGAAATTTCTTAAACAGTCACAAAAATATCCTATGGGGCTGACCCACCTATTAAAAGGAAATTGCACTAGACATTTGTTAAAAATATTAACATAGAATGTGTTTGATCTATTGTAGTAGAGAGAGAGACCTTAGTACATAACTGAACTCAAATGCAAATACATAAAGGGCATATGTGAAGTTATAGCTGATGGGCAGGATGAAGGAGTCAGTAAATAAAAAATTATTAAGAAGACTTTAATTCATAAAGGCAGGGAAAGTAGAATTTGATCAGATGTTAAGAATGGGGGTGTTCTAGTTAAATTTTCTTAGCAGGATTCTTGCTAAAGCTTGTGATCAGAATAAATAACAACACTCAGACTCTAGCCAGGACTTTGGACTTTGCAAGGAATTTCTAGAGTATAGTATTAGTGAATGAAGCAACTATTCTCTTTATTAAAACATCTTTCTTTGTTGAATTTTCTTTCAATATCCCTTTTTCATATTTTAACAGTTATTTGATTTTTACTTCAATTTTTAAGAGCTCTTTATATATTTATGCAAATAATTCTTACTCCATCTTCCATTTTGAAAAATTTATTCTCAGTCTACTGTTCATATTTTGTCATTGTTTGTGGTATCTTTTCCAAATAACTTTTTTTAGGCAATCAAAATATTCATATTTTGCTTTACAGATTGTGGATTCACTTCTTAGCTTAATTTCTCCTCCTCTCATGTTTATACAAAATATTTTATCAAATTTTCTCCTAAAATAAATATTACTATTATTACTTTTTTATTTAATTCTATTAAGACACCATCTATTTTATGATGGATCATTATTTTATATGCCACAAAGAAAGAAAATGGCATTGCCAATTCAAGTAACAAAATACTTTCTTTTTTTTGTTTGTTTTTTGAAGGCTGCTCCCACAGCATTGTAGAAGTTCTCAGGTGGGGGATCAAACCCAAGCCACAGCATGACAATGCCGGATCGTTAACACCAGGCCACCAGAGAACACTTTTTTTTCTTCTTTTCTTTTTTTTTTTTGACACAATACTTTCTTATAACTTACAGCTTATAAAAATCTCATTAAAATTTAACACTTATTTAGATGTAGATTTTATACAATAATCTTTAATGTGCACAAAGAAGAAAACATATATGTAGTAACTTGATTAAAAATATTCCTAGAGTTCCTGTCATGGTGTGCAGTGGTTAACGAGTCTGACTAGGAACCACAAGGTTGCAGGTTCAATCCCTGGCCTTGCTCAGTGGGTTAAGGATCTGGTGTTGCCTTGAGCTGTGGTGTAGGTTGCAGATGAAGCTCAGATCCCATGTTGCTGTCACTCTGGAGTAAGCTGACAGCTACAGCTCTGATTCGACCCCTAGCCTGGAACCTCCATATGCCACATGTGCGGCCCTAGAAAAGACAAAAAAAAAATCCTAATTTTTTTTTACACTGAGAGCCCAACATTCTGAATTGGTCTTCAAATCCAAAGTTATATGTTTATGTATTTTTCCACATAATATTAATTTCTGTGCCATCTGCTGGATTTTCCTAGTAACCTGGGACACATTCTCTATAAATTTAACAAGTTATCTTTCTTGACTTTCCCAGTAGATATCAATGGACTCATATACCTTCATCAAATTATTTTTTATTTTTATAAATAGATATTTAAGACATTTGGCATGTGATTTTATATAAGACAGTGATCATGTTACATTTTTATTCTGATGAACAGTATTGAATTTTTTAAAGGTGATTACATAAAATTCCTTTCTTCCTCTGTGAAGGTAGGAACCAATTAAGGGATAGATGTATGATATAGACAAGTGATCAAAATGTCAGATTTATTACTTATGTAGATCATAAGAGAGAAAAGAAACTGTAGTTCTTTGTTCAAAAGACTTTCCTAATAGTTTCTGCTTGCCACTATCCTTCTTTGCTGTGTACAGACTAACACTATCCAACAGAACATTCTATAATGATAGAAATATCCTCTATCTTCACTCTCCAATATGGTAGCCACTAGATGAATGTGGTTATTGAGCATTTGATATGGCTACTGTTATAAAGAATTAAATTTTTTTTTTCTGGCTATCAATCAGAGGATGTCCTAGTTTCCTTCCCATGTGGCCTTTGTTATACAGCAGCTTATGGCATTGTTGATTGCTTCTTAAATCAGCAAGGAAGAGAGCCTCTTAGCAAGACAGAAATTATAATCTTAGGTAACATCATCACAAACACATAATCACATATATCCCATCCCTTTTGCCATATTCTATTGGCTAAAATCAAGTCACAGGTACTGCCAGTAATTAAAAACAGGGAATTCCATGAAAGAGTAAACAATAGGTGGTGGAGGTCACAGAGTCTACCATAAATTCTATTACACTAGGGAGTTTGTTAGGAATGCAATTTTAGGGGCTGAATCCCAGAACTTCTGAATCAGAAAATCTGGGGGTAAGACCTAGCTATCTGTGTTGAAATAATCCTTGTAGATGATTCTGATGCATGCTCAAGTTTGAGAATCATTGAAATGACCTATCTCACCCTCACTGAATTGAAATTCTAACCTTGTCATATATTTGTTAGAAATAGCTCATTGTCTATCAATCTGTTTTCCCCTTCCTCTATAGTTATATATCCTCCACTTTTCAATTAGGCACATGGCTATCAAAAGTAAATATTTTTCATCTTTTGACTTACTTTGTATTTGGTGTGACTAGGTTACTACTTTCTGAGTAGAAGTTGTGTTTGTGACTTTTCAGAAAATAAAGGAAGGATTTTTTTTCCCCCCTTATTTTCTCCTTTCTCTTTCTTACTGAGTGGAATCCAGGTTGAATGACGAGCTGAAGTCACTACATTGGATCAAAAATGACCTTGAAAATGAAGACTGAATAAGAGAAGACAGAAGTCAGTATCACTAAAACAGTGGCATTGCATACCAGCATTGAATTTTTTCCACCAGACAAATGAGAGAAGTTAAATTACCTCTTTTTGAACCACTGATATTTTGGATTTCTTGCAGTTTAACTTAATCCTAGCCAACATTATGTATGTACTTGGGTCTATTTCTGGACCCTCTAATCTTTCCCTTTCAAAGATTTATTTTTCTATTTCTGTCTTAGAATCATATCTTAAGGAGTAAATAGTAAATTTTAACATCTGGTGAGGCAAGTCATTCTCCTTATTACTCTTCTTTTTCAAAAATACTTACTTGAACTTTAAAATAATTTGATGTAGATTCTCAAAATAATAACACCATTGGGATTATTACTTGATGACTAAAGAAATGTATTGACTTTAGTCAGATGGTATTATATCTTCCCATCTGAGAATATGGCTTTTGTGTCCACTTTGTATTTGGTGTTTTATGATTTTCTTTGAAACTTTAAAGATTTATTCATATAGACCCTGCTCTATTCCTATTAAATTTATTCCAGTATATTTTGTGGTGATATTATTGTGAATAAGTTTTTTTTCTACTTTTAATTGAGTAGTCTACAGAAAAGCTATTGACCTTTAAAAAATATTTTTTACTCTTTAATTTGATTTCAAATAGTCAAGTTGTCTTACTATTTTCACTATTTTACAGAAGAGTGTAAATTCCTAGAACATTTAATAAATAACAATTTTTCAATATTTATTGAAAATAAGTTTTTCTCTAATTTTTTAAGATTTATACTAAAACTTTCATTTTATAATCTTATTGCACTATATAAAATCTCCAAAAATGTTGAATAATAGTGATGATAGCATGTATTTGTCTTTTTCTGACAATAATGGAAATTAGTATTTCATTATTATTTATGTCTGTTGTTAGTTTTATTGTAAAATGTATTCCATATTTTGTAGTTCCTTTAATTTCCATTTATCTACTTTTATTTGAGTTGGCTGTTTAATTTCAATATCTATTGATATATTCATATATTTTCCCCTTTAATTTATTGGCAAAGTGAATTCTGTTGATAGTTTTTCTAAAGAAAAGCCAAATTTTACATATACAGTGTAAAATATACTCTGTCATCATGGTATATTTGTACATTGTTCTCCTCATTTATTGCTTAATTTGAAAGACTAAATATTTTTTAGTTTTTTTACTTTATGTATAATTTAAATTTGTTTAACATTTTCTCCTTTTGTGTTACTTTGGAGCTTTAATATTTAAGTAGCCAAGTTTTGTTAGTTTCATAAACTGAATTATGCACCTTTGTTTTTACAGATGGTGTAGGGGAGCAAAAGTTTGCCTCACCAAAATGTATCTTTGGCATGAAGATTCATTTAGGTTTATTATTTTAAGGTGCAAAAGGCTCAGGAAGAAACTTTGAGCTTCTCTTTAACTGCTTAAAAGAATGTAGATTGAAGACATATTTTAAGAAGTGTGCTATCATCATAGATAACTATAGTATGAACTGGGTGTGTAGACATGGAGGAAACTAGCAAAATCCATTTGTTAAAATTCCTTTCTGTGTCCCATTGTCTCTGCCTGGTCTAGTAAACAAACATTAGTTTACCAAACATTTGCTTTTCCATCTCCATGTGATTTGCCTTCTTCCCTTTGAAGCCCCAAAACACTATTGTCAACAAAATTCAGCCTCTGTCTGTGGTGCCAAGTTGAAACCCAGAGACAGAGTTTTGGGTAAAGGAGAAAAATATACCTTTATTGCTTTGCCAGGCAAGGGGAGCCACAGTAGGCTAATGCCTTAAAGACTGTGCCCCCTTTGGAAGGGGTTAGGGGGTGGTTTTATAGTTTGGGGAGTAGAATAAGGATCAGGGTAGAGGCAAGCTTGCTTTGTCTTTCAAAGCTGGTGTTTAGTGTCCCCAGGACTGGTTCTGGGGGTCCTCCTTCTTCCCCAATGAAGAATGTTTCATCAAGTAGTTCTTCGTTGGATGTTTTAGTTCTATGAAAGGCTCAAAGATATTGTTATGTATATTCATTGAGGAGAAACCAGAACCTGTCCCAAGGCTGCACTGCTCCTCCCTGGTCTCTGCATCCCCTCCCTTCCCTGATTAGCAACTGCCCCTTGGAACTCAAGGAAGGTCATGGAGGCTGAGGTTTATTCCCTAAAAACAAGAAATGTAGGACACAAAAATGCTTGTGTGCCTAGGAACCACACAGGGCACTAGCTTGGTTAGACTATCCCCAATATCCTCCTTTGTCTTTAGTTGAAAATGATATTTAAGAGTTTCAGCCATTTTGGTGAATTACTCAGTTTTCCTGCATTGTTCCCATGTATATATGTTATTATACTTTTGTTAGATATTCTCCTCTTAATCTGTCTCATGTCAATTTAATTCTTACAGCAACCAGAAGAACCTAGAAGCATAAAGGAAAATATTTTCCTCCTTAGCAATGGAGTGAGTTTCAAAAAATTAGGAGTTTTATATGTCGTAAAAGTTATATATAGTTGAAAGGGAAACATCTATGTCTAGTCACTTTTTCAATAGGTTGGTCTTTAATTTCCTCTCTTCTGTATTATGAGATTACTTTTATTTCTAGGTATTGTACATTTCTTTGGTCAATTTTGGTAATTTACATTTGCAATGAAATAATTTATTTCCTTCAGATTTTAAAATTATTGTAGTAGTGTTCCACATTAAAATTTTTAATAACTTCCATATCCATGATTATATATTTTCTTATTTCTTATGTGATATATTGCTACTTTATTATCCTTACTAAGTTTAGATAGAGTGTTATCTTCTTTATTTGTTTTATTTAAGAATTAACCTTTGATTTTATTTGCCATTTCTTCAATTTTTAAGATTAAATTTTAGGGAAATGGATTCCAGGATAGCATTGTGAGGAGCTTGCTCCAATAAAACAACCATAATTGGTAAAAAGTCATTAAAAAGTAAAAGCAAACAACCATATAAAGTCTCTGGAAATTGTTCTAAGTGTGATAGAGCCACAGTTTCATCAGTCCCTGTCTCACTATAGCAAAACGTTGGAATGGCAGACATTTTACAAATTTATTAAAGTGAAAGTACATTTTCAGAGAGAGGAAGAACTAATGTTCACAGAAGTTAAAAAAGAGAACCTGTCTTACTCTGCAATTGTCTTTATACCCCACAATGTGGACCTGAGTAGAGACCCAATTTCTCCTGCCCCAGCCCCTAATGCCATGCATAAGAGCTGAGTGTTTTTTTTATCTTGTGTGGGCCATATTTGATCTTCTGATTGGTCTTGGGTGGGATACCTTATATAGAGGCAGGATGAGGAATGGCTGACATTCCTTCTCTAGTAGGGAGTGAGCAGCCCAGTTTGGTCAAGGTGGGGGAAGGGGCATTACAATGAGATATGGCCAGGGGCTTTGGGGTTTAGTCTCCTTGAAGGGGACTCAAAGCCTATAACATACCCCCCTCTTTTTCTTGAGGGCCAAGTCTTCGTCCCCTTTGAATACTCTGCTCATGTCTAACTACCTGCCTATTTCCCTCTATGGCATTTGGGAACTCAGATTATAAGGGAAAGGGGCCAATAACTGCTCTAGCTCCTTCCTGCTGAACAGGGGCATTGTAGGGCTCTGGTTTCCCTCTGCCTGTTCTCTGTCAGGGCATTTCTGAAGAGGGAGGTGTGGCTTCTTGGGATGGCTTGTTCCAATGTTGTTGAGATGTTTGCTGGTTGATATCCCCATTGAATTATCCTTTGGAGACTTGCTTGTTGTATTCTAGAAGAAACAAACTTAAGAAGCAGATTAAAAGTCGAGGCCAAATATAAGCAAGGGAATTATTGTAAAGTAATGAAGCCACTTAATGCAGTTATATATTTAATGTAGGTGTAACAGACACAGTCAGAAACAATTGGAGAAGTGACTGTTTGAATGTTAATAGACAAAAGAAATTTCATTTTTTGAACAGGCATGAAACATAATTTGGACCTGGCATTTTGGGGATAATCGTTTCTAGGTAGTTAGTTGTCTACTTTTATCTAAGTAGATTTAGACTTTAACCATCAATATGGTATTGACTAATAAATAACACGAGCTATTTGTCATTATATGTTTTTATCTTTTCATTATTACAAGAGGGGTCCTTGAAAATGTAAGGTCACATCTCCCAGCTGCCAGCTGATGTTGCTTTGAGAATGGCTAGTGACATCAAGTGTGTATAAACCTTAAGTTCTTAGCAATACAAGCATTTGTCTAAAATTACTCCCAAAATAGTATCTGATATTACCTTGGATGTCTGAAACACAGCTATTTCATTTTGTCTTAATTTTATTTTTCTCCTAAATGGCTAAAGCAGATGTCACTGTTAATGATTTTATTGTTTTCCTAGACATGAGAAGAAGCAAGAATTTGGGCTCATAAAAATCTTTACCTGAAAATATCTATATTGTTCCATCAGTTTTTCCAGAGCACAGAGTACCTCATTTTTGAACTCCACCCTGAATTCCTTTCAGGGGGTGTTGAGGGAACAGCTACAGTGGTTCATGATTTAATCCATGTAGAGGCATGTGACAACTGTCAATCTCCAGTTCACAGGGATCCCACTGGTCATAAGTTTGACCATGATTTTGGGAGGCATTCCATGACCATTTTGTCCCACAGTGCTAGGAATGGTCACTCCCAGGTCAGGTGAAGATTTCATTGGCAGGTCACTCAATGTGCTGTTAATGGACTAGGCCTTATTAACAGCAGCCAAAATTTGCTGGACCACCTATTTTACTAGTCTGTTATGGTCAAGGAAATTATACCCTCTTGTTGCATTTTCTCATATCTAGAGTTACACTGATCTCATATGAAACTGTATGTTATTTCAGAGACTCAATTATAAATTTGGCTATGTAAGAAATAACAGTTTTGTAAATACAGTTACTAGAAAATAGTATAGTTGGTAGTATTAGTAAAATTATAAATAGAAATGTAAGTCAAGAGCTTTTACCAAATGCAGGCCAGTATATCCCAGTTCACCTGGCTTTGTCTGTTCTTTCTTTTTAAGGGAAATTATATACTGGTTTGTCCATAGTAATATGAATAGTGGCCTGAACAAAATTATATTTTTCCTAGAATAAATTACCAAAGGGCTGACTAATAACAGCCATGCAGAGAAGAAACCCACCAAAGTAAATCATAAGTACTAGCTGTGGGTAATTGACTGCAAACCAAACAATTAGATTGATTTTTAAAACTCACATAGGATCATGCCCATGATAGAAAGCATTTGATTTGTGTATAAAACAAAAAGAAACCGAACAGTGGAGGAGAGAGGACAAGATGGCGGAGGAGTAGAGGGACACACTCGCCCTCTCCCACAAACACAACAAAAAAAAAAGCACATCTACAGAATAAATGACTTGCACAGAACAGCAAACAATCACTGGCAGAAGAACCTAAACTCCAATAACGGCAAGAAGTTCGTGACATTACGGGGCAGAACCGGAGAAAAGAGGAGAGTGAGAGAAGGTGAATCTGAGCGGGACGGGCGCTCCCAAAAGGGAACTGCAGAGGAGAAAGGGATCCCGCAACCTGGAAAGTCACCTACACGGGGGAAAGATCAAATGAACCGGAGGAATCTCCAGATGCAGAGAAGAGTGTAGCAGTAAGTTGCAGTATGGAAAGCCGATCAAGAACCGAACGGACCATCTGAACTACGGGCACAGTCACCAAAAATTGAGACGCCTGGGTGGGTGCTGGACACCGAGTCCTCGGCTCCAGAGGTTAGTCCCCAGGGAGGGCCGGGGGACACCTGGGTGGGGGCTGGACACTAAGACTTAGGCTCCAGAGGTTAGTCCCCGGGCTGGGGGGGCGGGGTGGAGCGGAAACTGCTTGGGAGGTCTAGAAACCATTTGACGGGGCAGAGACTGCCTGTGAGACTAGAAAACAAAGCTGTCGCAGAGGAAGGGAGCAATACTCTAGGGGTGGGGAAGTGGAAAGCCGCATCAGAGGGAACCTGGGAAAAGAGCCTGGTCTGCACCCGTGCTGGGGAGAGGAGAGAAGAAGGGGTGGGTCCCCATAGAATACCCCCCATGCCACAGCAAGCTTACAGGCCCGCTAGCTAGCTGAAAGCTGTGCTTCCCAGTGCATGCCCTCCCCCCACCCCCGCAACCCCCTATGCTCTTGCCGAACCTGGGGCTGCCTGCCATCCAGGAGGGCTGGCCTCAACAATTGCCTGAAGCCTACCACCACAGGGGCTGTCCCTGCACAGGCCTGCTTGCCCTTTGGAGGGGCTACACTTCTGCAGAGTAGCACCAAACACCACTAGCCCCCGAGAAAAGGCCTGCAGCCCAGAAAAGCTAGAACAAGCCTAGCCAGGCAGTGAATAGATGTGCCTAATTCCCGGACAGTTTTTCTGAGTCGGGCTGCCCCAGGGAGGAGCCTCTTCGGTTTCCAATGGCCCTGCTACCCGCACAAGCCCCCAGGGGGTGCCCTAGTGGATCAGCTGCATAGGAATGCCAGCTCCAGGCAGGACTCCCTGCAGCCCAGAAAAGCTGCAACAAGCCTGGCCAAGCTGGGAAAAGATCTCAGACGGTCTTTCTGAGTCAGGTTGCCCTGGGGAGGAGCCTCTTGGGTTTCCAGTGGCACTGCTACCCGCCCAAGCCCCCAGGGGGTGCCCCACTCACACGGAATAGCTACTCAGCACCACCAGCCCCCTAGAAGAGCCCCTGCAGCCCAGAAAAGCTGCAACAAGCTTGGCCAGACTGTGAAACGATCCGCCTACATTCTCGGGCCAGACTTCTGAGTTGGGCTGCCCTAGGGAAGAGCCTCTTAGGTTCTCAGTGACCCAGATAGCTTCTCCAGCCTCCAGGGGGTGCTGCACTCCTGAGGAACAGCTGCCCAACACCACCAACCCCCTGCAAGAACCCCACAGCCTAAAAACACCAGAGCAAGCTCTGCATGACCAAGTGAAATCTGCTACCATCGTGGTGTGGACCTCCCAGTCCTGTCTGCCCTCAGGAAGTCCTCCTTTGCTTCAAAGAGACACTGTTAGCCCCATCAACACTCCAGAAAAGCCACACTGCCTCAACAAAGACTGACCAACAATGCCAGCCCTCAGGAAATATTCCACGGCAGTGACAAGGCAAACACTGCCCGATAACGGAGAGTACAACTCCCTCAGGAGAAAGAAAACAACAAGCAAGATGAAGAAGCTGAGAAACCACCCCCAGTCAAACCAACAGGAGAACTCACCTAAAACAGTCAACAATGAAACAGATCTCTGCAGTCTGACAGACCTGGAGTTCAAAAGAGAAATAGTGAAAATACTGAAGGAATGAAGAGAAGATAGGAACAGTAATGCAGATACCCTCAGAAAGGAACTAGAACATATAAGGAGGAGCCAAGAAAAACTAGAACATTCATTTGCAGAGATGCAAACCGAACTAAGGGCAGTAAAAACCAGAATGAATCATGCAGAAGAACGAATCAGTGATATGGAAGATAGAAAAATGGAAATCACTCAATCCGGTCAACAGACAGAAAACCGAATCCAAAAACTGGAAAGCAATATAAGAGACCTATGGGATAATATAAAGTAGGCCAATCTACGCATAATAGGAATTCCAGAAGGAGTAGAAAAAGATAAGGGGATGGAAAATATATTTGAAGAAATTATCGCTGGAAACTTCCCAAATCTAAAGGATACTGGGTTCAAGATACAAGAAGCACAGAGGGCCCCAAACAAAATGAACCCAAACAGACCCACACCAAGACACATCATAATAAAAATGGCAAAACTTAGTGATAAAGAGAGGATCCTAAAGGCAGCAAGAGAAAAACAGAATGTTACCTACAAGGGAACCCCCATAAGAATATCAGCTGACTTCTCCACAGAAACTCTACAGGCCAGGAGGGAATGGCAAGAGATATTTAAAGTGCTAAAAGGAAAAAATATGCAACCTAGAATACTCTATCCAGCAAGAATATCATTTAAAATAGAAGGGGAAATAAAAATTTTTCCAACAAACGAAAACTTAAAGAATACTGCAACACAAAACCCAGGTTCAAGGAAATATTGAAAGGGCTTCTCTAAACCAAAAAGAAAGGAAGGAAAGGGAAGAAAAAAGAAAAGAAAAAAAAAAGAAGAAGAGGAAGAACTAGGACTGAGGAAACCGCAATCAGAGAGCAGTCACTCACATAAGCCAGCATACAGATTTAATCATGAACAGGCCTCAAACAAAATAAAATTAAAAAGAAAAAAATAAAAAAGAGTCCTCAAAACCATAAATGTGGGCAAGGGATGTTAGGAAGTAAATAACCCTTTTTGTTTGTTTGTATGTTTCTCTTCTTAATTTTAATATAGTAATGAAGTGTTTGAACTTACACGACCATCAGGCTAAAACGCACAATTATGGGAAGGGGTTAGCATACTTAAAAAACAGGGCAACCACAAGCCAAAACCAAATATTGCATTCGCAAAAAATGAAAAAAAAATACACTCAAGCAGATAATAACAGGAGACCATCCAACCAAAAAAAAAAAGAAAGGAAGAATGGAGAACCATAGAACCAACTGGAACACGAGGTTCAAATGGCAATAAATAATCATCTATCAATTATCACCTGAAATGTCAATGGACTGAATGCCCCAATCAAAAGACACAGAGTGGCTGAGTGGATAAAAAGGCAAAAACCTTCAATATGCTGCCTACAAGAAACTCACCTTAGGACAAAATATACATATAGATTGAAAGTGAAAGGGTGGGGAAGAATATTTCACGCCAATAGACATGACAGAAAAGCAGGAGTTGCAACGCTCATATCAGACAAAATAGACTTTAAAACCAAAGACATAAAGAAAGACAAAGAAGGACACTACTTAATGATTAAGGGATCCATCCAAGGAGAGGATGTCACTATCGTCAACATATATGCCCCAAATACAGGAGCACCCAGATACATACAACAAATATTAACAGACATAAAGGGAGATACTGATGAGCATACAATCATAGTAGGAGCCCTTAATACCCCCCTCACATCAATGGACAGATCCTCTAGACAGAACACCAATAAAGCAACAGAGATCCTAAAGGAAACAATAGAAAAGTTAGACTTCATTGATATCTTCAGGACACTACATCCGAAAAAAGCAGAATACACATTCTTCTCAAATGCTCATGGAACATTCTCAAGAATCAACCACATATTGGGACGCAAAGCTAACCTCAATAAATTTAGGAGCATAGAAATTATCTCAAGTCTCTTCTCTGACCACAGTGCCATGAAATTAGAAATCAACCATGGGAAAAGGAAAGAGAAAAAACCTACTGCATGGAGACTAAACAACATGCTACTAAAAAACCAATGGGTCAATGAGGAAATCAAGAAGGAAATTAAAAACTACCTTGAAACAAATGATAATGAAGACACAACCGCTCAAAATCTATGGGATGCTGCGAAAGCAGTGCTCAGAGGGAAATTTATAGCAACACAGGCCTTTCTCAAAAAAGAAGAAAGATCCCAAATGGACAACTTAACCCTCCACTTAAACAAACTAGAAAAAGAAGAACAAAAAAGACCTAAAGTCAGCAGAAGGAAGGAAATTATAAAGATCAAAGAAGAAATCAATAAAATAGAGACTCAAAAAACAATAGAGAAAATTAATAAAACCAAGAGCTGGTTCTTTGGAAAGGTCAACAACATTCACAAACTCCAACCCCTGGCCAGACTCACTAAAAAGAGGAGAGAAAGAACCCAAATAACCAAAATTAGAAATGAGAAAGGAGAAATCACAACAGATACAGCAGAAATACAAAAAACCATAAGAGAATACTATGAACAACTATACGGCAACAAGTTTGACCATCTGGAAGAAATGGACAATTTTCTAGAATCTTACAGCCTGCCAAAACTGAATCAAGAAGAAACAGACCAACTGAACAGGCCGATCACTAGAAATGAAATTGAAGAGGTCATAAAATCACTCCCTACAAATAAAAGTCCAGGACCAGATGGCTTCACAGGTGAATTTTATCAAACATATAAAGAGGAACTGGTGCCCATCCTCCTGAAACTCTTTCAAAAGGTTGAAGAAGAAGGGATCCTCCCAAAGACATTCTATGATGCCACCATCACCCTCATTCCAAAACCAGACAGAGACACCACCAAAAAAGAAAACTATCGCCCAATATCATTGATGAATATAGATGCAAAAATTCTCAACAAAATTTTAGCCAACCAAATCCAACAACATACCAAAAAAAGTATACACCATGACCAGGTGGGGTTCATCCCAGGTTCACAAGGATGGTTCAACATACGCAAATCAATCAGCATCATACACCACATTAACAAAAAAAAAGTCAAAAATCATATGATCATCTCAATAGATGCAGAAAAAGCATTTGACAAAGTCCAACATCCATTCATGACCAAGACCCTCGCCAAAGTGGGTATAGAGGGAACATTCCTGAATATAATCAAAGCCATTTATGACAAACCCACAGCAAATATAATCCTCAATGGGGAAAAACTGAAAGCCTTCTCACTCCAATCTGGAACAAGACAGGGATGCCCACTCTCACCACTGCTCTTCAACATCATTTTGGAAGTCCTAGCCACAGCAATTAGACAAACAAAAGAAATAAAAGGCATCCATATAGGAAGAGAAGAGATCAAACTGTCACTGTATGCAGATGACATGATACTATACACAGAAAACCCTAAGGACTCAACCCCAAAACTCCTTCAACTGATTCATAAATTCAGCACAGTAGCAGGCCATAAGATGAACATTCAGAAGTCAGTTGCATTTCTGTTTACCAGCAATGGAATATTAGAAAAGGAATACAAAAATATGATACCTTTTAAAAGTGCACCTCACAAAATCAAATACCTCGGAATACACCTGACCAAGGAGGGAAAGGACCTATATGCCAAGAACTATAAAACTTTAATCAAAGAAATCAAAGAAGATGTAAGGAAATGGAAAGATATTCCATGTTCCTGGGTTGGGAAAATCAATATTGGAAAAATGGCCATCCTACCCAAAGCAATCTACAGATTCAATGCAATCCCTATCAAATTACCCAGGACATTTTTCACAGAACTAGAACAAACAATCCAAACATTTATATGGAACCACAAAAGACCCAGAATCAGCAAAGCAATCCTGAGGAACAAAAACCAAGCAGGAGGCATCACTCTCCCAGACTTCAAGAAATACTACAAAGCCACAGTCATCAAAACAGTGTGGTACTGGTATCAAAACAGACAGACAGACCAATGGAACAGAATAGAGAATCCAGAAATAAACCCTGACACCTATGGTCCATTAATCTTTGACAAGGGAGGCAAGAACATCAAATGAGAAAAAGAAAGTCTATTCAGCAAGCATTGCTGGGAAACCTGGACAGCTGCATGCAAAGCAATGAAACTAGAACACACCCTCACACCATGCACAAAAATAAACTCCAAATGCCTGAAAGACTTAAATATACGACAGGACACCATCAAACTCCTAGAAGAAAACATAGGCAAAACACTCTCGGACATCAACATCATGAGTATTTTCTCAGGTCAGTCTCCCAAAGCAACAGAAATTAGAGCAAAAATAAACCCATGGGACCTCATCAAACTGAAAAGCTTTTGCACAGCAAAGGAAACCCAAAAGAAAACAAAAAGACAACTCACAGAATGGGAGAAAACAGTTCCAAATGATGCAACCAACAAGGGCTTAATCTCTAGAATATATAAACAACTTATACAACCCAGCAGAAAAAAAGCCAATCAATCAATGGAAAAATGGGCAAAAGACCTGAATAGACATTTCTCCAAAGAAGATATACAGATGGCCAACAAACACATGAAAAAATGCTCAACATCGCTGGTTATAAGAGAAATGCAAATCAAAACTTCCATGAGATATCACCTCACACCAGTCAGAATGGCCATCATTAATAAATCCACAAATAACAAGTGCTGGAGGGGATGTGGAGAAAAGGGAACCCTCCTACACTGTTGGTGGGAATGTAAACTGGTACAGCCACTATGGAGAACCGTTGGAGATACCTTAGAAGTCTATCCATAGAACTTCCATATGACCCCGCAATCCCACTCTTGGGCATCTATCCAGACAAAACTCTACTTAAAAGAGACACGTGCACCCGCATGTTCATTGCAGCACTATTCACAATAGCCAGGACATGGAAACAACCCAAATGTCCATCGACAGATGATTGGATTCGGAAGAAGTGGTATATATACACAATGGAATCCTACTCAGCCATAAAAAAGAATGACATAGTGCCATTTGCAGCAACATGGATGGAACTAGAGACTCTCATCCTGAGTGAAATGAGCCAGAAAGACAAAGACAAATACCATATGATATCACTCATAACTGGAATCTAATATCCAGCACAAATGAACATCTCCTCAGAAAAGAAAATCATGGACTTGGAGAAGAGACTTGTGGCTGCCTGATGGGAGGGGGAGGGAGTGGGAGGGATCGGGAGCTTGGGCTTATCAGACACAACTTAGAATAGATTTACAAGGAGATCCTGCTGAATAGCATTGAGAACTTTGTCTAGATACTCATGTTGCAACAGAAGAAAGGCTGGGGGAAAAATGTAATTGTAATGTATACATGTAAGGATAACCTGACCCCCTTGCTGTACAGTGGGAAAATAAAAAAAAAAAAAAAAAAGAAGAAGAAAAGTAACCATATGGTCATGTCTGGCAGTCTTGGGATAGCTGTCTACTTCTGAGGTAGTCTTTATTTTCCTGGGATTTGCATTTTTCTTTTTCTTATTTGAACCTTATTTTGAGTTTGGAGTTCACTGTATAGACCAGTCCAAAGCAAGGCCCTTCTTAAGAGAGAAATATAAATTTGAGTTAATTTTTCAATTTCTTTCTGCATATGGCCCTTAGGAATACCTAAAAAGAATCCTTTTATCTCACTTGGAGACAGTCTTTCAAATGATAACCTTCCCAGTACATATAGGGCATCTGATATAGATTATAGCAATCAGCTTCAAAAACACACCTAGAATATTTTCTTTAAAATTCAATTAAATTTTACAGTAATGTAACATAGAAGCAAAGAACTATCCAGGGTGAGTTTCTAGACACTAAACAGTAAACTCAGTAACCTTAGAAGAAAATTCATATTCATGGTCAAGGTCAGAGCAGATATTATTTACATTTCAGGAGACAGTTTTTATTTACCTAATACAGCTGAAGAACCCAGAGGACTTGAATTTTTGGAGGGACCAGGCAATGAAAAAGGAATTCTTTTTTTCTTTTCTTTAGGGCCATATTTGTGGCATATGGAAGTTCCCAGGCTAGAGGTCAAACCAGAGCTTCTGCTGCTGGCCTACACCACATCCACAGCAATGCAAGATCCAAGCCATGTCTGTGACCTACACCACAGCTCACAGAAACACAGGATCCTTAACCCATTGAATAAGGCCAGGGATAAAACCCACATTCTCTCCAGCATCCTCATGAATACTAGTTGGATTCATTCCGGCTGAGCCACAATGGGAACTCTAAGGAAAAATGTTTTAATTTTACCCACAGATGTAAATAGACAAATTGTTGCTCTTCATTAAGTAACTCAAAAGGAAAAGTTTCTTCTTTTTTTTTGTCTTTTGTCTTTTTAGGACTGCACCCTTGAAACATTGAAGTTCCCAGGCTAGGGGTCAAATCAGAATTATAGCTGCTGGCCTACACCATAGCCTCAGCATCTTGGGATCCAAACCACATCTGCAACCTACACTACAGCTCATGGCAATGCTGGATCCTTAACCCACTGAGCAAGGTCAGGGACTTAACCCACATCCTCATGGATACTGGTCAGATTCGTTAACTGCTGGGACACAACAGGAACTCCAGAAAGGTTTCTTATATCTGAAAAACAAAGATCAAAAGCCAGTGATATGTTAAACAAAAGCCACAAAATTATAATCATACTTAGCTGTTTTTATCCCACTTGTTAATTTTGTTCCGTACAACTCCATTTTTTTTTTATTAGTTTTGTTGATATTGCCTGATGATTGAGGACAATAGCAACTGATAATTTTAAGAAGTCTGTGAGGAAAAAAAAAATTGTCTTATATTACTTGTCCAGCAAAACAGGTGTCTTGATTCCTGGAAATTATAGAAAGTATACCCCAAATGGAAAACACATTTTTAATCATTTTTGTGGGGGCCTCAGCCCTATAGCTAGGGCCTGGCCCACACTGCAGCATCAGCAGCATGGGGTGGGTGGTTCCCAGGAGTGGGTGCTAGCACGCCCACCAAGGCCTAGTCCCCAGTCATTTGTCCTGCTGCCTGCTCACCTCAGGCTGCCATGGCTTGGTGAGTGAGGTGGACAATGCGGTAGCAGCAGCAAGAAAAAGTTCAGTACCTCCCATTTATACATCCCCCCATGAATAGCCAGTCTTAGGTGAAAGATGGAGAGCAAACCCTCTAGGGAGGAGGGATTCCTATCTTGATCTGGGTATAGAGCACCATTAATATGTTAGAGTCATGGTTTTCTCAGTCCCTGTCACTGTAGCAAAGCATTGGAACAGTGGACATTTTACACATGTATTAAAGTAAAAATACATTGTCAGAGAGAGAGAACTTGCATGCAGGTTAAAAAAGAGGGCCTGACTTACCCTGCAATTGTCTTTATATCCCATAATGTGGACCTGAGTGGAGACCCATTTCTCCTGCCCCAGCCCCCTATGCCATGCGTAAGAGCTGAGTGTTTATGATCTTATGTGGGCCATATTTGATCTTCTGATTGGTCTTGGGTGGGATATCTTATTTGCATGGGGAACAGATTATATAGAGACAGGGTGAGGAATAGGTCACATTCCTTCCCTAGTAGGGAGTGAGCAGCATAGTTTGATCAAGGTGGGGGGAAGGGCATTAAAATGAGACGTGTCCAGGGGCTTTGGGGTTTAATCTCCTTGAAGGGGACTTGAAGCCTATAACAAGGTCATATAATAATTTTTTTCAAGAAAATCTACTAAATCTTGATAAGAGCAGAATGTATATGTGGAATTTGAGCCACAACACACACCCTGTCTCCAACTTCAGCTCATCATGTTGGGAGATACACTCATAGTGGAATCAGCCAAGAATATAGGATTCTCTACCCATCATCAACTTCCAGCCTTGTGTTACAAGGTCTTTCAGGGATGGAAGAGCTACAAGTATGTCTTACCTATCTTGGTTCTGTGTTGCAGAAGCTCTATTCAAGGCAAGACTAATTTTGGGAATCCCTTCCTCCACCCAGGCCTCACTCATGGGGTGTTAGCTCTTCTTTTGGTATGGTAGGTCAAGAATACTGGGATTTATTTACCTTCACTTCAGATTACTTATAATGTTGGAATTCCTTAGTAAGGAGGCAAACTGAGAAATCCAGAAGCTGCCATCCACTTTGAGCATGAAACAGGAATGTCTGAAAGTAATAAGCTACTATCAGCATCACAAAGTCTGGAGCAATGGCTGAAAGATTTTACACAATGATAGAGACAAGTTGTTAAGAACAGAAAATTCTGAATCTCACCCCTTTATCAGGCTATATTTAGAAAAAATTGTGAGGATGTTTAAGCCTAGGAAATGCATTGAAGACAATGCAAATTTTGGTGATAAGCAATTCTGAGGACACTGCTAGACCCATGAGAACAAAAAGACAAACCATAGACCAGCTGGAACTTTAGCAGAGACAATCAGAGAAAGAGACAGCCATAAAGACACTTCTGGGGTTAAAATAAGAGAGAAGGACCACAGATGCAGTTAGTTGGAAATAGGAATTAGTGGTAGGAGCTTGTGGAAATTTTGTTTGAGTTGATCACTTTTTCCTGTTAAAATAAGGAGCAATATTGTCAGTCAAGGATGAAAGTTAGTCATTTAGAAGAGTAGAAGAAAAATATACACTAATATGATACGGCTGTTGGGCAGCATTAAGGTCCACTTGAGGTAAAAGTATAGTAACTTAAAGTTCTGACATTTAACACTCAAACATTTCTTTTTTTGATATTGTTTTCTTCTTTTACTTCCCCCAAACTACTCTTGCTGTTTTTTTCTGTTATCTCTACTTTGCTGTATTAATTCATTATGTTGTTGCCTCTTTTAATTATTTGTATCTCATCTCACCTCAAATATCTTCTCAAAGACACCTTCTAAGATTGTTGAGAATTTGGCTAAACTACCATGATAATGCTGCCTCAGCATTTTCACATGGCTAATTGGGCTACAGGGGACTTGAACTGACACTAGACTCACTAACAAGTGTATGCCATAGATAATGGCCTTCGGATTCACAAGGAAGTATAAATTCTTTCTTCTCAACAGTCTCTTCTGACTTCCAACTCCTTCTTCTTATGCACCTCTTAGGTAAGACCTAAAATCCACTTTTTTTTGGTTCGAATTGACATATCTTGCCTTAGTTCAGGAACCTGAGAAGCATTCCAACCATGAACTTTACTAAAGGCAAATGTCCCAAGTCCTGGTGCTCACTCTCTGACTGTACCCTGACTTGAGCTTCCCATGTGGACTCTGAGATGTGCTTGCTACATCTTCCTGGGCCTGTGAGTAATAACCTCATCTATTTCACTTTCACTTGTGGTTTTTGTTGAACTGGTAGCTCACCATCAGGCATCACAGGTTTACCTAACAAATGTAATTTGAACAAAAATCACAAAAAAACTAGTTCTGTGTCTGACTAAATCAAACCTATTCCATCTAGCCTAACTTATTCATGGCAACTCCATTCACTTTAACAGTGATTGTTTCATTAGGGACATGTGACATTGTTTTGACCCAGAAAATAGTCAGCTAGGAGGTACCTGAGAAAGATTTTTCTCATTCCTGAAATATCTCCTTTTCTTTCTGTGGATGTTGCTATGTCTACATGTGACAATAAAATGGCAGCCATCTTCTTATTCCCAGCCTGAAGATAAAGCCAGCAAAAAATAGTAGGTAAAACAAAGAGAATTAACAGAGAAGCAAAGTTAGAGCCTGGATGTACCGTATCTGAAACTCACTTGCCTTAGGATATGGTGTTAAGTTGAATAATGAAATTTCTCATTTTGAAGTTATTTGAGTAGGGGTTTTCTATTATATGAAGCTAAAAGCATCTTAATTAATACACATCCTAGGTAAAGGGTCAGCCTCTGTCACATTACCTTGTTTGGTTTTCCTCACTTATAACTACCAGACATTCTCTAATAAATGTATGTGTATTCTTATGTATTGCCTGTCTCCTGCATATCATTTGTTCCCAAGCTCCATAAGAGCAGAAACCTTTTTTCATCTCATAATTGTATCTTCTGTGCCTAGAACAGTGCTTTCTATCTCATAGGCACTGATTAAATACCTACTGAATTATGAATTCTCTTTCAAGCGTGTTTTTCTTATTTCCTTCCCTGCCTCACTACCTCATTCTCTAAATATTTGTTTCTCTAAGTTCTTCCCTTTACTGCTTTCTTCTTCACTAATAATGTCATAGGCGTAAAATTTTAGTCATAATATAATGGCCATGATCAGGTTAGGTGTTTGAAAATACCCATCAACATTTCCTCAATTCCAATGGGATGAGAGACCCTTGTATTCTTCAGGTGACTAAAAACTTCACTTCATCAGGTGGTTAGATTTCAAGGATCTCAGGGCTGAGAAACCCTCTCTAGGGCAGAGAAGGGTTAACTAGTCCATTCTTCTTTATTGTGCTTCCCCATTGAAAAGAAAGAAGTAATAGCCTAGCGAGGTGAATTTTATATGTGTTACTCCAGAGGAAAAATTTTTTACTTCGTTTCTTTATCATTTAGCTTCTTCCTTCTTCAGCCAAATTTCTCAAGTCACATATTGTCATGATTCTACAAAATTTACCTATATTAACCCCATTTCAAAAATTAGAAAATGGAGGCTTAAAAATTATCCCATGGAGGAGTTCCCATGGGGCTCAGCTGGTTAAGGATCCAGTGTTGTCACTGCAGTGGCTTGGGTCACTGCTCTGGCATAGGTTCGATCACTGGCCTGAGAACTTCTGCATGCTGTGGGTGCCACCAAAAAAAAAAATTGCCCCATAGTAAGTAATCTATATTTTAAGCAGAATTTGTATGGTTTTAGAATATAACCACTAAATAAATACTGGAGGCATAATTCTAGATAAGCTCACCTACACATCAAAAGAAACATCTTTCAAAACCTAAATATGGAATGGAATGGCACTTCATCAGGCCTAATCTTGTGTGATGATCTTAGGTAAGATATTTTTTGAAGTTAAAATCTATATTAGAGTTCTCCAGAACTCTATATGGAGAGACAGAGACAGACAGACAGAGATAGAGACAGAGACAGAGAGGTTGCTTTTGAGAAATTGGTTCACATAGTTGTAGAGGCTGGAAAGTTCAAAATCTGAAGGTACCATGGCAGGCTGGAGACCCAAAGAAGCATTGATGTTGTAGCTCAAATCTGAAGGCAGTCTGCTAAGAGAATTCCCCCTTTCTTAGAGAAAAGTCAGTAGATTTTCTCTTAGGGCCTTCAACTGTTTGTACGAGGCTGACCCACATTATAGAGGATAATCTGCATTATCCAAAGTTTTCTTATTTAAAAGTTTATCTTATATAATAAGTGCCTTGACAATAACATCTAGACCAATATTTGACCAAATATCTTGCAACATGATCTACCAAAGTTGACACATAAAATCAACTATCACAGAATATCAGTACTCTGCCTTCATTTCCTACCAAATCTAATTGCTGGAACTGACTTTGTTGTAAAATCAGGTGTGACTTTTTTTTTCTCTTTTATGGTGGCACCTGCAGCATATGGAAGTTCACAGGCTAGGGGTCAAATTGGACCTGCAGCTACAGGCCTATACCACAGCCACAGAAACACCAGATATAAGCAATATCTGTGACCTATGCTGCTGCTTGCAATGACCCTTGATCCTTAATACACAGACCGAGGCCAGTGATGGAACCCACATCCTCACAGAGACAATGTCAGATCTTTAACCCACTGAGTCACAAAAGGAATTCCCTACTGTGACTTTTTTTAACTAGAGACACAGACAATAAGATTTTCTAAATAGAGTGCATTTCCTGGATTTTTCCACTTGCTCAGTAATATGTGCAGATAAGCATATTAGGATGATTGGATACTTTCTCTAATTGGATTGATGGCAAGACAAGTACTTTGTATCCTTACTATTTATGTTTAAAGTTCAGCTTCTTTCAATGTCATTCTCGGTTAAGAAACAGACATGTGTAGGAAAATCTTTCTTGACACGTTACTGGACACACTAGTTAATTATATGAGGACTTGATGCCTAATCTTTAAATGAATGCTCCCTTCTAGGCATGTGACTGAAATGTAACATGTAGGACAATAACTTTAAGTACTGGAAATGGGCAGTGTATGACTTAGCCCCTTAGTTTCATTGCATTTGACCATATGAATGCTTTCATAGAAAATATATAGTGACACACATTATCATCTTTGTGCCTAAAAGGCAATCACGTGTCATCCAGTAATTGATTTTTTTTCTCTTCCTATGAATAAAGAATGTAGTGGAAAAATTTACCTTGGGCTATCACAGTGTAATTTGCTCTATAAATTTGAAATGTTCTTATGGAAGCATTCTAAATTGAAAGCAGCAACTTTTTCCCTTTGGTTCATGAAAAATCACTTCACTCTCCCACTTTGAGTGTATTGTTTGGTAATAAATTTTTCTAACTTCCAGATATATGGTGCCAAAGAGCCAATTGGTTTATGCGTAAAATTTAAAAAGACTTAAGAAAAGGGCTAACAGTTTTCTTTCATTAGCTAGATCTTTGATAGCATTTTTCCCTTGACAATATCTCGTGAATATCCCCTAGTAGATAAGCTTAAGCTTCAAAGCACCAATCTATCACATAATAATAAATTTATCTATACTTCTTCACAACTCCAAGACAAGTAAGACAAATTAGAATCCAGTAATTTTTGTTCCCAACCCTAGAAACAAGTTATATTTTCTTATCGTATTTGTTCTCTGTGTGTTTAGGTGCTCAGTGTCTTCTTCTACTTGCCATATAAAAGGAAACACCTGTTTTCCACCTCCTTCTGTGTTTTTCTTTTCTTGTGTGTCTCCTTTACTTCTCACACAGAGTACTTCACCTCTTATACTTTTAGTCACAGAATGTGTGCAAGGTTTTGTCCACGCCAAGCAATTCTCTACTACACCAGCTGGGTGTGCTACAATTCAACTCAATTCTGATACTATCTATCCAGAGATAGCATCAGATTCCATATGTTAAGTCTTCAGTCCTACAAGACTGTCCCACCCACCTCCAACTTTAGACACCAATGGTAACCATAGACTGTTACCTGTGCTTCTGACTGACCAGCTACAGATTGGAGGTGCCTACTCCTCAGGTTCCATTAATTTGCTGCAGTGGCTCACAGAACTCAGATTTGAAAAATGATTTAAAATAAAATAAAACCTTTAACTTTTGAATTAACATGCACATACAATAAATAATTACATTTATTTTTCATACCTTTATTAATACCTATATTAATGAATAAGAAAGCATGCAATCAGAATGTGATATTGAACAATTAATACATATTTGCCACTGGACTACATACTGCCACCCTCGGCCATACAATATCCAACCTTCTTACTTCCAAAGCATGGCTTGAGCTGCTTTGGAAAGCTGTTCACTTTCAGATGCTGTATGATGTCACAGAGGAGGAATCTTCTCAAAATACAAACATAAATACATATTTCATTAAATTCCAAGTATTTTAAGCAGAGATAGCATAAATTTCACATATTTTATTTGTAAAAGTATCACATACAGTCACTAAAAAATTGCCTTCATTTCTCTTTTCATTTGTGCACACACATTTTTCTGAGTGGCATTTTCATTGCTACTTCTACTCATGTCAACTTGCACTGCTTTTAAAAACCATATTTACTGAAAGCACATGGATGGTTAGTGTAAGAAAGCCACTATAAATGAATATTTTAAGGCCTCTGCCTAAAATTGCTCTGGTGTGGTAATTGGCACGTTAGTGTAAGAAGGTTCCTATCCAAATATAGTTCAGCTTCTCTTGCTCCCATGTTTTCCAGGGCAATTGTGCCAGTTGGAAATAGCCAAAATAGTGTCTGATGATTGCAAGAAAAAGTTTATCTAAAAATAACTTATAAAACTTTGTTTAGAACAAATATGATAGAAGATGAGAAATGATAACCATAGTAGAAAACATATATCAGAAAAATATAAAAAAAGCTCAAACAAATAGATGTTCATAAATGTGGATTAGAAGATATATGCACATTCAGCCTTAATATAAACAGCAAAAAAACCCTAATGTCAAAATATTCATGTGGATAAAACAATTTTCCCATCACTGAAAAGGACTTTTTTTTTTAATGAGCGACATGATTCCATTTTAAGGACCGCAGAATTTGTGACTTTTTAGTCTATTTTTCTCCACTTTAATAAAAGTGTGTGACAAATATTAGTTTGGGAAGGCAGAGGCTCTTCATAATTGTCACAATACACGATAGCACTAATCGTTTAACAATCATTTATTTCTAACCAAATTTACATTATCAGAAATAAAATGTTAAATAATTAAATGAGACTACACAAAATGTACTCTCTAATTTATTACATTGTTGTACCATATGTAAGTTTGTTTTTAATACACTGACACAGTATTAGCTAAAACTTGAGGATAAAGTTCAAGGAAAAAATATGTATGCACTTAGCACATAAGATACAGTGTTTCAATACATACTTATAGATGTGGTATATTTATGTTATAACTAGTAAATTAATAATCACATGTAATTGAATATGGCCACAAAATAGAATCAGTCTGACTGAATGTCTTATTATCATACTTATCATTTAATTCAAAGTTCTTATTTCCAACTAAATCAAATGTTACTTTTTTCAAGGGAAATATTTTTTGACTAGTGGTAAAATAAGACTGTTTGGAGTACTGGGACTAAATTTTTTGTACATTAAAAAAGCCACCTGTGAGCTTTGTCAACCTCCGGCTCTATCCATCCACTCAAAGAAAGAATTTGCAATGTGATGAGAAATATCTCATCAATCTGAAACCTTGGAAGTTACAGGTTGCCAAGGCCAGACCTAGAGGAAGCTTAAGAAGAGAATGCATAGGGGACAATAACTGGGCTCACACCCCTTGCCTCTTTGGCTTCTTTGAGCCTGCTTCCAATCAAAGCCTCTCTGGTACAAACCCAGAAGAGGGTGCCCAGTTATTTAGTATTCTAAACACAATCTAAGTCTGACTAATCAGAATTAGAAAGGGCAATAAAAGCATATTTGTTCATTCCTATAACTCTAGGAAAGGTATCAAAACTTCAGAAATTTCTACATATGAGGATTTAAGAGCCAGCCATATAACTCAATAAATCACACTATGGGGAAAAAAAATCTAACTTTGGATTCTAGTCTGATTTTCATTAACATAGATAGTAACTGTTCGTACTGCAGACATATTTAATAGACTTTTCAGTTTCTCCTTTTTATCTCCTTTTTTATTTGTTTCCTTGTGTGTGTATATCTTTACCAATAATGTGGAGAGAAAAATATGTGGAAGTGACTAAAATTGAAGAAAAACTTCTCACATTATCTTTGCAAGTTTTAGAGAAAGAAAAAATTTCTAAAATCTACTGGAAGCACTGATTTTGTCATTCTGGGTTTCTTTATCTTCCCCAGGTCTAAAATCCTCATCACCAACCATAGCAGCAATAATACCAACACATATACATGGTCTTATCTCAATAAACTTTCAAACAGCATAAGTCCTTCCAGATTTACATGCAACTTGAATACCAGGATGCTCCAGGTTCTTTTGAACATTAACAAACACAAAGGAGGAAAAAATCAATAATTCTAATTAATTTGAAATTTTGGTAATTAAACTCTAGTAGTTAAAAGTTAAGAAGTTCTACACACCAAATCAGACTTGATTTAAAGAGCTTCATAATGGGAACAATATATTCTCAAAACGCTACGTGACCTGCTGGGGACATGAAGAGAAGCTTTTACAACATTCAGTAGAAACTTTCACCAATGAAATTATGTGAAATTTACCACAGTTTATAATACAACATTTACACACAATTTAATCATAAATTACATATCTTCAAGTTGCACATTACAAAGTCTACATCTAATTTAATCAAAAAGAAATATTCACCACCCCCCAAAAATCCAACAAAAACATCAATTGTCTGTTGGTTTAGTGTAATACTGAAACAAGACATTTTCTCAGTTTTGCTATGGGGGAAAACTAAGTTGATGGTGTTTCTGTAAATTGATGAAATGTGCACACAGAAGATCACAGCCAGTGAAGAGGATAAAGAATAAAATAAAGAACAATAACAGAAGGAAATTAATATTCCCTAGGAATACTCATGTATTCTTTGTTTAGAATGACATATTTTGTTTCATATGTGAGATTTTGTTAGTTGTGTGTGTGTGTGTGTGTGTGTGTGTGTGTGTGTGTGTTATTGGGGTATTTATTATCTACCCCAAGAGCCGGTCATGAACCTCATTTCTCCCTCTGCACATTTCCTTAAAATTCTATACAGTAACATGTTTGATGTAGATTTATAGTTACATCTCTTGAAAAGTTCCTTCCTGACTTTTATCTTGTTATCAGTGGTTTTCTTCAGTAGGTTGAGCTAGAATGACAAAAATCCCTTAGTCTTATAAGTTTAGTATGTGATTTTATCTACAGGTATATTTATTTGAATTAGGTGTTGAATACATCCACCTTCTTTGTGATTTTCTAGGCTGTTATATACAAATTTCAGAAGATCAAGACCCAATTAATAGTGGACTATAGACTTAAGATGACAGATGCAACATGATTTCTGATGCACTACATACTAAACTACAAAGATAAATTGATTAAAAAAAGAAAGGGGCCCTTTTTAGCAAATAATTGCCTAATTTGGGCACAATTATTGCACTTCAATGTCTCGAACTCTACTAAAGAGTAGAGAAATAGGTTATAGACATAAATCTATAAAATTTGTATATGATCTTTACTGAAAATATATATAGAAATTATATCAACAATATATTATTAAAATAAAGGTAGAAAACATAAAAAAACAGAGACAAAAAAATAAGAGATATTTACATTCCCTACTGTTCATTTTTGTAGAAAAACTAATAAAAAGTAGAGACAACAATAAATACAAACAAAAATACAAACAAAAATGCTACCTTACTTACACCTTCTAATGCTTTTTAAACAAAAGTTTAGATGGAATAAGGGTACTGTTGGAAAATCAGATGTTGCTAGTTTTCTATTAGCTATGTACCGGGTCCACAAAAACCAGAATGGAAAAAATTCAGTAATATTGCACATGTTGGTAAAAATAAATGAAAAATTACAGTGCATCAGATACAATATATACTATATATTGACATCTGTCATGATAAGCCTTTCTGTACAAAGTTGTGTCTTTTTTCAATTTCTTTCTTCTTAAATACACATTCTGAATTAATAAAATTGTAAATTTATTTATTTTTTTTAGTTTTGACTAAGGGCCTAGCTCTAGACTTGATTCTGGTATAGGTTCTATTTACATAGCTATTTACAAATCTAACAATTTGAAGTAGTCATTGAAATTGGATCTTAAACTTTGATTATATACAACTTGGAAAATGTGAAGTAGCTGTTTTAGTTTTATAAGGGATGTTCTTCCATAATGGGGGACTCACCCCTAGAGGGTCTGGCCTGTTGGCCTGGAGTGAAGGTTGTCAAAGGAATGACTTTAATTGAATCATCACTAGGATTAAGTCTTTCAGACATGGTGTAAAACTGAGATCTTGCACTACCTTGTAATCCCTGGTTGAGAGAATGAAGTCCATCAGGGCTAGCACCTTGCCCCCAACCTTGCTGCAGACCCATTGGTGGTTGTGCAGGACTGCGATGGAGGGCAGCAGCCTGTGGCAGAGGAGGGCTGTGTTGGATGGCCACAGCCTGTGCCAGGGTAGGGCTGTAGTGCAGGGCTGAGGCCTGTGCTGGTGGGGGGCTGTGGCAAAGAGGAGTAGCCTTGGCTAGAGGTGGACTGTGGTGGAGAGCAGAAGTGTGTGCCAATGGAGGGCTGTGGCACAGAGTGATAGTCTGGGTCACAGGAGGGCTGTGGCAGAGGGCAACGGTCTGTGTCACTGGAGGGTTGCGGCGTCGAAGAGTGGTCTGTGTCATGGGCGGGCTGTGGCATAGACCAGAGGCCTGTGTCTGTTGAGGGCTGGAGTGGGTCAGAGAAGCTGGCATCCAGCAGGCATCAGAGTGCCCCAAGATGAGACATTCTTGAGTGCAGTTGTCAGAGGCCTCTTCCACAGTTGGTTGAACAGTTATCTCTGCCCCTGTTAGGGTGGGAAACAAATGATAAAATTTATATTTCAAAGGTATATTTTGATGAGCTACTTGAAAATGTCAGCTTGTTACAGGAAAATTTAATAACCTATATAAAAATGCACCAGAGACTTCCAATAGTTTCACAATTACTATTAAATTGTCAAGAAATAGTTCTTACAGTAATATAAATAACCAGGAGTAAGAGGATGTGTCTCCTTTTTATAACTAGGATATTTTGACCTTGTCTCCCAAATGCATATATTTTAAATTGTTTGTGACTATGAATGGAATCTTTGGTCTTTGATCTTTACACACAGGTCAGGTGAAATATGGTCCTAACCAACACAGAGAGCATGAGTGAAATTAATGGAGAAACCAGTCAGAGAAACATGTAATGATCTAACCAATTATAGTGAATGGTTTTGCTTTAAAATCTAATTAATTAATCTGAGAATAAATCTAAGAATAAATTAGGTTACTTTGGAAACATATTTTATTGGACTCTAAGATATGCCTTTTAGTTTCAGGAGTGAAATATAGCTATAATTATCTCAAAGACAATTGATTTCTGTATTCCACATTTTCTGGAATCATGATAAATCTGAGTTTAGCAGCATAATAAATTGCAGAGCCAAAATACTTAGCTTTAAATTATAATACTTTTTAAAACTCCTTTATAAGGTTTCTGCAAAGTTTTCAAATGCCAATAGTAAAATACATAAGTATGCTATACAAAGACAAGTAGAAATAGCTATATCAATATAAAAGTTGACTTTAGAGCAAGGCATGTTACTAGCTATAATTAAAACATGATTTAAAAAAATCATTTCTCTAAGAAGACACGACAATCATAAAATTTAAAAATAAATCCTCAACAGGATATGGATTCCAGGTGCTATCATTATCATATCACACTTAAAACCAAAGAATAGGATGTATCAGGAGAGATTCTAGGTGGGACTAATTTTCTCCATTAGATAACCGTTTACCTTTCTGCATTTACAAGACACTTGAAAACTCCCTATGAAATTAACACTTAAAATATTTTATATTTTTGCACAATTACATTTGAGAAGTAATTGAGAAGGTAGAATTTTATGTATTTTGTGTGATATTAAATCATAAAGGTATGCATGGAAATATATAAACACACAAAAAACTATATTTAAAAAAATTTAATTTCCTCACCATCAGAAAAGCACATGATCTGGCAGCCTTAAATTTTATAGCAAAAGAATATATCACAGTTTCAAGATTGAGTTATTTGCCCCTTTTTGATGAGGAAATAGATACAAAGTCATTTTCACAGAAATATATGATTTATAGAGATTTCCTTTTTTAACAGCTTTATTGAGATACAGTTCACATACCATAAAATTCACCCATTTAAAGTGAATAATTCAATATTTTTTATTATATTAAAATAGCTGTGCAACTATCATCACAATGAATTTAGGGACATCCTTATCACTCCAGAAAGAAATCCAGCATCCATTAGCAGTCATTGACCATTTCCACTTAAACTCTGTAGCCCTAAACAACCACTAATCTACCTTTTTCTTCCATAGACTTGCCCATTCTAAATATGTAATATAAATAGAATCTTTTAAATGTAGTCTTTTGTGACTGACCTATTTCTTTTAGCATAATGTTCTTAAAGGTTCTTCCATGTTGTAGCATGGGTCAGCACTTCAATTCTTTTTTTATTGCTCATAATTTTACTTTGGATAATTATACCACATTTTATCTATCTACTCATCAGTTCATGGACATTTGGGTTGTTTATAATTTTTGCCTATCATGACTAATGCTATTATGAACATTTGTGTAAAAATTGTTGGGTAAACACATTCATTTCTCTTAAGAATGTACATATTGTGGAGTTGCTGAGTCATTTGGCAACTTTATGTTTAATTTTGAGGAACTACCAAACTGTTTTCCAAATTGACTGCACAATTTTACATTACCACAAGACATATATGACAGTTCCAACTCCTCTACTCACTTTCTACAAAAACTCAGTTTAGACTTTGCAGATTTTTATAGGGGTTGTATTTAATCTAAAGATCAATTTGTTACATATTGCACTTTAACAGTATCATCTACCTACCTTTGAACATGGGATGTCTTTCCACTCACCTATATATTTAATTTCTTTGAGTAGTTATATCAAATTTTTCAAAGTAAAAACCTTGAACTCCTTTTGTTAAATTTGCTAATTACTTTATTCCATTGTATGGAATTGTTTTCTTAATTTCCCTTTTGGAATGTTTATTGCTAGAATATAGAAATACACTTGATTTTTATATATTGCTCTTAAAGCCTATATAACACTGCTGAGCTTGATTAATAGTTTTAACAGGTTTTTGGTGATATAGAGATAGTTTTGCTTCATTCTTTGCAATATTAATTCCTTTTATATATTTTCTTGTCTAATTGTCCTGGCTCAAACCTCCAGTATAATGTTTAATAGCTGTGATGAAAGCATACATCCTATATTTGTTCCTGATCTCAGGGGAAAATATAGAGTATTTCATGATTAAAGTGATTTAATGATGTAATTCTTTTAATAATTCTTCTTGTAATTATTTTCCTTGAGCAATTGATTATCTAAGAGCATGTGGTTTAAGTTTCCTATACATGTTAATTTTCCAAATTTTTCTGTTATTTATTTCTAATTTCATCCCATTGTGATCAGAGAATATACTCTGCATGAATATAATTCTTTCAATTCATCAAAGCATATTTTATAGCATTCTATCCTGTAGAATGCTACATGTGTACTTAAAGAGACTATATAGTCTGCTCTTATTCAATAGTGTTCTATTGATGTCTGTTAGGTCTAATAGAGTACTGCTAAATTCTATTTCTTCTGTAGTTTCCTACATTGTTGTTCTATTACAGAAAGTGGTACTTTTTTATAATTTGGAAACTTATTTTATTCTTTATTAATTAAAAAAATATAGTTTATTTACAATGTGCCAATTTCTGCTGTTCAGCAAAGTGATGCAGTTATACATATATACGTTCTTTTTTAATATTCTTGCCATCACGGTCTATCCTAGAAGATTGGATATAGTTTCCTGGGCTATATGGTAGAACCTTGTTTATCCTTTCTAAATGTAATAGTTTGTATCTAGAAAGTAGGATATTTAAATCTCCAACAGTTATTATTGCATTGTCTATTTTGTCCCTTCAATTCTGACAGTTTTTGCTTCATGAGTCTTAGAACACTGTTGTTAGATGCATATATGTTTATAATTATTATATGTTCCTGATAACTTGGCTCTTTTATCATGATAAAATATCCCTCTTTATCTCTAGTAACATTAATAACATTTTTAAAGTGTATTTAATTTAAATAAGTCTGATATTAATGTAGTTACTCTATCATGATTTCTGTGTGCATGATATAACTTTTTCTGTCATTTCCTTTTATTTATTTATTTTTTTGTCTTTTTGTCTTTTCTAGGGCCGCTCCTGTGGCATATGGAGTTTCTCAGGCTAGGGGTCCAATCAGAGCTGGAGCTGCTGGCCTACGCCAGAGCCACAGCAACACGGGATCCAAGCCACGTCTGTGACCTACACCACAGCCCACAGCAACGCTGGATCCTGAGCAAGGCCAGGGATCAAACCCACAACCTCATGGTTCCTAGTTGGATTCATTAACAACTGAGCCACAATGGGAACTCCATTCTGTCAATTCATATTTAACCTATTGTAGCTTTGAAACCAAGGTCTGCATCCTGTAGGCATATATTTAGATTTGATTTTTTTTTATTCAGTCTTACAATTCCTGCCTTGTTTGCCCTGGTTAATCCATTCATTTTTCACTGTTATTATTGATACAGTAAATTTAGATCTACCATTTTGCTTTTTGCTTGCTATGTGTTTCATGCCTTTTTTTGTTACTCTATTTTTCCTTTATAGCTTTTTTTTTGCATTAAGTGAATAATTTCTAGTGTAATGTTGTAATTATTTTAATGATTTTTCCACTATATGTGTACATATAATTAGAATGTATATAATGTTATATGTAAATATGTATACATATACACAAATATGCATGTGTTTGAGTGTGCGTTTGCATATGCTATTCTCTTATTTGTCTAGGTCTTATGGTATTAACTTATTAGAATTACTTCAGATTTATTATGAGTTAGTTTCAGGGAGATAAAAATATTACTCCTGTATACCTGTATTCACTCTTCTTTTTATTATTCATTTATATATGTATATATACTATACATATATCACATAGTTATGTATGTAGAAGAAGCTCAATGTATTCTTATAATGATTACTTTATGTGTTATTTATTTTAGTGAAACTGAAACAAGCATGGGAGTGTAAGTACCTAATTTTAAATTATTTTTTATTAAACTTCTCACTTGCCATTTCTAGTTATCTTCACTTGTTTTCTTGTTCCTGTGTATTTTGAGTTACCATCTGGTGTTGTTTTGTTACTCCAATTCAATTTTGCTCCTACCCACCTCTTTTGTACTGGTATTGTGTGTGTGTATATATGTATTAATTCTATATATATATAGAATTTTAATAATGCTGTTATAAACATGGGCATACAAATATCTTTGTACCCTACTTTCACTCGTTTGTATAACCAAAGATGAAATTGCTATGTTATATGGTAATTCTATATGCAATTTTTTTTGGGAATCACCATATATTTTATAGAGCAGTTGCACCATTTTATATTACCACTAGCAATACACAAGGGTTCTAGTTGCTTTCTATTTCAATGAATGTCACTAAAATATTATTTTTTATGGCCACACCCATTGTATATGGAATTTCCCTAGCCAATTACCCTGAAACTTATTATTTTCTTTTGTTTTTAATAACAGACATCCTAATATGTATTAAGTGGCATCTCATTGTGGTTTTGATTAGAACTTCCTTAATGACTAGGGATGTGCAGAATGTTTTCATTTGCTTATTTTCCATTTGTATATTGTGTTTAGAGAAATGTCTATCAAATTCTTTGTCCATTTTTTAAATGGGTTGTTTGGGTATTTGTTTGTTTTGGTGTGTGCCAAAACCTTTTCACAAGCTACAACAAATTGTAAGCATATACCCTGAGCTACTAAATGTAATTCTTATACTCAATTAAATGGACAGATTTTTCACAATACTGTGTGTACAGTTTATGAAAATCCTGTTTTTAGTTAAATTTTTTTAATCTCAGAATTCAAGATACCTTGGTGAAAATCCTAGTTTTAATTAAATCATTTTATAATAAGCTTTATTTTTATATAAGTACAAAAAAATTCACTACTAGTGAATCAATATTAGATAAATACACAAAAACAGAAGTGTATTTAATATTTTAAGACTTTTTATTTCAATGAATGCCACTAAAATATTCTTTTTTTAATGTCCACATCCATTGTATATGAAATTTCCTGGGCCAGTGACTGAATCTGAGCTGCAGCTTCAAACCTTAACCCACTACACGGGGCCAGGAATCAAACCCATACCTCCACAGTGACCCAAGCTGCTACAGTCAGATTCTTAATGCACTGCACCACAGTGGGAACTCCACTAAAATATTCTTTTAAATGTATTTCCTTCAGTGGAATATACTATCTTCCTTAATATTATTGACACCATTTACTTAGCTTAACAGATTATTTCCCAAAGAAGATAGTACAAGACATGCACAGATTAACTCAGTGCAAGTTCAAAATAACACACATTGTGAATTAACGGCATTCAAATTAATTACACTCAAAACAGCATTCTCTGAGGGCTTTTGTAACTCCTTAAGAACATTTAACTTTGAAGACATAAATATTCTTCCTAGGGAAATATATTATCTTTGAATAGCACCAAAATATACTGTGGATATCACTGTAGTCTATGGGGAAAATGTGATGTAGTCATATTGTTGATCATTTTATTACGTTGAAAAGTCAATTTGAACTAACGTTATGATTCAAGTGATGGCTAAAATTTTAGCCAATATGAACAGTATTGGGAAAATGAAATATACAACAGGGTAATAAAAATACTTATCTACAAAGAATATATTGCACAGAAGATTGACCCAATATCTCTCTTTGGAAATCATTTACAAGAGAACTGTTACCATCTGCATTTGTTGACAAGGAGTGAGGAAAAATATATTTTTAGTACAATGAAATGAAGATCACCATTAATGGGTAATTCATCTGTTTTGTCTCAGAAAGAAAATGTGCTCCTACGAGGTTAAATAAATTCATTTGGATTATCTTTTCCTTCATTCTAAATGCTTATACTTATTTGACCTTTAAATTGCTTTAGAGTACTATCTATTAACATGTATTTATTTAATCGGCTGATATATGTGTTTTAAGAAACAGAGGAATAAATTCCAATCTTTCAAAATTCAGATAACAAGTTAATAGATGTGATTAAATGTGCTCTTGTGATGCTCCCTATCATTCTCTAACCTTTATCAATTTAAAGACAAATACATATTTTATAGACATTTTCCTAAGTGCTATTCCAAAACTGAATTGAATCTTCATTATAAAGAACTCTCCAATCAAAATGTTCCATTTAATGTATCTGCTAATCTCTCAGACTAAATTGAACATGATAGGTCTTGCAGGCCCCTGCCACCTGAGCGCCCTGCAGGCCCCAGGTTTGCCGCCTGAGTAGTTGTTGCTGCCGCCACCAGGCCCACGCTGCTGGAGCCCCACCGAGGAGCTGCCACTGCTGCCAGGGATGGAGCCTAGATCTTGAATTGAGCACAGCAACGTGCAGCACATCTGCACAGGGCCACCTAGCAAGCTGAGGTGTCCACACAGTTGCTTCAACTGAGGAACACAGGCCTCAAATGCAGGGAGTGAGGCCTCTGCATGCGACCCCCTATAACTGCGTGAAACCAGACTAAATGCCAAGGGAAAAAAGGGTGGAATAACATCATATTGGGATTATAAAAAATATATTCAACTATCAGGATTTTAAAATTTTCTTTGAGATGGGATTAAGATGGCAGAATAGGACTGGAGCTCAACTTCTCCTAAAAATGACAAAATTCACAACTAAAGTCTGAGCAATCTTCACTCAAATGGACCAGAAACCTTAAAAAAGATATCCTACTCCAAAAGAAAAAGAGGAGGCTACATCAAGAGGTAGAAGGGGTGATTTCATGATATAAACAACCCCATACCTCCTGGGTGGGAAGCCCCACAGACTGGAAACTAACTGGTTCACAGAGACTCACCTACAGGAGTGAGTTTTGAGCCCCACATCAAACTCTCACGTGTGGGGATCTGGCACTGGGAGAAAGAGCCCCTGGAGCATCTGGCATTGAAGGTCAGTGGGGCTTGTGCTCAGGAGCTCCACGGGACTGGAGGAAACAGATACTCCATTCTTAAAAGGCGCACACAGACTTTCACATGCACTGGGTCCCAGGGCAGAGTGAGGTCTCCATAGGAATCTGGGTCAAACCTGACTATAGTTCTTGAAGGACATCCTGGGAAAACAGGGGTGAATGTGGCTTGTGGTGAGGGGAGGACATTGAAGGCAAAGCTCTCAGGAATATTCAGCAGCTGCCTTTCTCTGGAGGTGGCCATTTTGGGAAAATCTGGCCCACCCGTCAGTCAGCCTGAGAAGCCCCAGGGCAAACAACAATCCAGGTGGGATCACAGCCATACCCATGAGTAAACAGGCTGCCTAAAGACCCCTCAGGCACACAGCTGCCTCTAATCCCATCCAGAGACTAAGCCCCACCCACCAGAGGGATTAGAATCAGCTCCATCTACCAGTGGGCAGGCATCATCCCCTCCTATCAGGAAGCCTACAGCAAGCCCCAGACCAAATTCAGCCACAAGGGGGGAAGACACATGAAGTATAGGGGCTACAACTCTTGTATCTATAAAAAGGTCACCACACCAAAAACCTATAGAAATGAAAAGACACAGAACTATAATTCAGATGAGGGAGAAAGGAAAAACCCTAGAAAAACAGCTAAGCGAGGAAGAGATTCTTAGCCTCCAGGAAAAAGACTTTAGACTGTTGATGCTGAAGATGATGCAAGACATTGGAAATAAACTGGAGGCAAAGATGGATAACTTACAGGAAACACTGACCAAAGGGATACAAGATATAAAACTGAAACAAGAAGAGATGCAAAATACAACAACTGAAATAAAAAACTCACTAGAAGCAGCTAACAGCAGACTACAGGATGCAGAAGAACGAATGAGTGAGGTGGAGGACAGATTAGTGGAAATTACGGATGCAGAATAGAAAAGAGAAAAAGATTGAAAACAAATGAAGAGAGTCTCAGAGAACTCTGGGACAATGTGAAACGCACCAACATCCATGTTATAGGGGTGCCAGAAGGAGAAGAGAGAGAGAAGGGGACAGAAAAAATATTCCAAGAGATAATAGCCAAAAACTTCCCTCACATGGGGAAGGAATCACTCACTCAAATCCAGGAAGCACAACAAGGACCATATAAAATATACCCAAGGAGGAATACACTGAGACACATATTAATCAAACTGACCAAAATTAAAGACAAAGAGAAAATCTTGAAAGCAGCTAGGGAAAAGAAACAAATAATATACAAGGGAACCCCGATAAGGTTATCGGCAGATTTTTTGGCAGAAACTCTGCAGGCCAGAAGGGAGTGGCATGATATACTTAACATGATGAAAGGAAAAAACCTCCAACCAAGATTGCTTTACCCAGCAAGGCCCTCATTCAGATTTGAAGGAGAAATCAAAACCTTCACAGATAAGCAAAAGTTGAGAGAATTCAGCAACACTAAACCAGCCTTACCACAAATACTAAAGGAATTTCTCTAGGCAGAAAAGAAAAGAAGCAACAGGAAACAAAAATACCACAAATAAAGAGGCTCAACCAGTAAAGGTATATATAAAGAAAAGATATGAAATCATCCATGCACAATTATACCACCAAAATCAGAAATCATGAGAAGAGGTGGGTACAAATGCAGGACACTGGAGATGAACTTGCAATTAAGAGAACGACAACTTAAAAATCTCGTGTATATATAGACTCATATCAAAACTTCAGAATACCTGCATACCAAAAATCTACAATTGATAAACAAAGAAAAATCACCTCAAATACAATGCTAAAGATAGTCATCAAACAAGAAGAGGAGAGAACAAGAGAAGAAGGGAAGAAAAAAGAGCAACAAATACAAAGCAATTAATAAAATGGCAACAAGAACGTACATATCAATAATTACCTTAAATATTAATGGACTAAATGCTCCAAAAGACATAGACTGGCTCAGTGGATACAAAAACAAGATCCATATATATGCTGTCTTCAAGAGACCCACTTCACTTCTAGGGACACATACAAATTGAAAGTGAGAGGATGGAAGAAAATACTCCATGCAAATGGGGATCAAAAGAAAGCTGGAGTAGCAATACTCATATCAGACAAAAAAGACTTTAAAATGAAGACTATTTTCAGGCACAAGGAAGGGCATTACATAATGATCAATGTATCAATCCAAGAAGAAGATATAACAATTTTAAATATCTACATACCCAACATAGGTTCACCACAATATATAAGGCAACTGCTAACAACATTAAAAGGACAAATCAACAATAACACAATCATAGTGGGGGATTTTAACACCCCACTTACATAAATGGACAGATCAACCGGACAGAAAATCAACAAGGAAACACAGGCCCTGAATGAAGCATTAAACCAGATGGACTTAATAGATATTTATAGGACAGTCCATCCAAAAGCAACAGAATACACATCCTTCTCAAGTGCACATGGAACATTCTCTAAGATTGATCACATCCTGGGCTACAAATCCAACCTCGGTAACTTTAAGAAAATTGAAGTCATATCAAGCATCTTTTCCAACCACAACGCTAAATGACTGGATTATATCAACAACAAGAAAAAAACTGCAAAAACCACAAACATGTGGAGACTAAACAACATGCTACTAAACAACCAATGGCTCACTGAAGAAATCAGAGGAAATTAGAAAATACCTAGAAGCAAATGACAACAAAGATACAACACTCCAAAACATATGGGATACAACAAAAGCAGTTCTAAGAAGAAAGATTATAGCAATACAAGCCCACCTCAGGAAACAAGAAAAAGCTCAAATAAACAAGCTAACTTCACATCAAAAGCAGCTGGAGAGAGAAGAACAGACAAGACCTAAAGTTAGTAGAAGGAAAGAAATCATAAAGATCAGAGTAGAAATCAATGAAATAGAAACAAAGAAAACCATAGAAAAGGTCAATGAAATGAAAAGCTGGTTCTTTGAAAAGATCAACAAAATTGATAAACCCCTAGCCAGACTTATCAAGAAAAAAGATAGAAGACTCAAATCAATAAAATTAGAAATGAAAAAGGAGAAGTAACAATGGACATCACAGAAATACAAAGGATCATAAGAGACTACTATATGCAACTATATGCCAGTAAAAGAGAAAACCTAGAAGAAATGGACAAATTCTTAGAAAAGTACAATTTTCCAAGACTAAACCAAGGTGAAATAGAAAAGATGAAGGGACCAATCACAAGTACTGAAATTGAAACTGTGATTAAAAAACTTCCAACAAACATAAGTCCAGGACCAGATGGCTTCACTGGCAAATTCTACCAAACATTTAGAGAAGAGCTAACACCTCTCCTTCTGAAACTATTTCAAAAAATTGCAGAGGAAGGGATACTCCCAAACTCACTTTATAGGGCACCATCACCCTGATACCAAAACCAGACAAAGATACCACAAAAAAAGAAAACTACAGGCCAATTTCACTGACGAACACCAATGCAAAAATCCTCAACAAAATCCTGGCACACTGCATCCAACAATACATTAAAAGGACTGTACATCATGATCTGGTGGGATTTATCCCAAACATACAAATGTTCTTCGATATCTGCAAATCCATCAGTATGATACACCACGTTAACAAACTGAAGAATAAATACCATATGATCCTCTCAATAGATGCAGAAAAAGTCTTTGACAAAATCCAACACCCATTTCTGATAAAAACCCTTCAGAACGTGGCCATAACAGGAACCTACCTCAACATGATAAAGGCCATATATGACAAACCCACAGCAAACATCATTCTCAATGGTGAAAAGCTGAAAGAATTCCTGCTGAGATCAGGAACAAGACAAGGATGTCCACTCTTGCCACTACTCTTCAACATAGTTCTGGAAGTCCTAGCCATAGCAATCAGAGAAGTAAAAGAAATAAAAGGAATCCAAATGGGAAAGGAAGAAGGAAAACTATCCCTATTTGCAGATGACATGATACTATACCTAGAGAATCCTAAAGACTCTACCAGAAAACTGTTAGAGCTCATCCATGAATTTGGCAAAGTCGCAGGATACAAAATTAATACAAAGAAATGGATGGCATTTCTATACACTAACAATGAAAGAGCAGAAAGAGAACCCAGGGAAGCAATCCCATTTACCATTGCATCCAAAAAATAAAATACCTAGGAGTAAATCTACCTAAAGAGACAAAAGACCTGCACTCTGAAAACTCTAAGATACTGATGAAAGAAATCAAAGATGACACAAATAGATGGAACAATATACCATGCTTGTGGATTGGAAGAGTTAATATTATCAAAATGATGATACTACCTAAGGCAATCTACAGATTCAGTGCAATCCCTATCAAAGTACGAAGGACATTTTTTCACAGAACTCAATCAAAATATCTTAAGGTTTGTTTGGAAGCACAAAAGACCCAGAATAGCCAAAGCCATCCTGAAAAATAAAAATGGAGCTGGAGGAATCAGGTTCCCGGACTTCAGATTATACTACAAAGCAACAATCATCAAGACCGTATGGTACTGGCACAAAGACAGACATATAGATCAGTGGAACAGGAGAGAAGGCCCAGCATTAAACCCATGCTCCTACAGCCAACTAATCTATGACAAAGGAGGCAAGAATATACAATGGAGAAAGGACAGTTTGTTCAATAAGTGGTGCTGGGAAAACTGGACAGCCACATGGAAAAGAATGAAATTAGAACACTCCATAACACCATACACAAAAATAAACTCCAAATGGATTAAAGACCTAGATATAAGACTAGACACTATAAAACTCTTAGAGGAAAACATAGGCCAAACACTCTCTGATATAAATGACAACATCTTCTCTGATCCACCTCTTAGAGTATTGATGATAAAAACAGCAAAGGAAACCTCAAACAACACGAAAAGACAACCCACAGAATGGGAAAAAATCTTTGCAAATGAATATACTGAGAAGGGATTATTTCCAAAATTTATGAACACCTTCTGCAACTCCATACCAAAAAAACAAACAACCCCATCCAAAAATGGGCAGAAGATCTAAACAGACAGCTCTCCAAAGAAGACATATAGATGGCCAAAAAACACATGAAAAGATGTTCAACATCACTCATTATTAGAGAAATGCAAATTAAAACCACTTGGAGGTACCACCTTACACCAGCTAGAATGGCCATCATCCAAAAGTCTAAGTGCTAGGGAGGGTGTGGAGAAAAAGGAACCCTAATACATTGTTGGTGGGATTGTAAATTGGTGCAATCACTGTGGAAAGCAGTATGGAGATTCCTCAGAAAACTAAACATAGAACTACCATTTGATCCAGCAATCCCACTCCTGGGTATCTATCCAAAGAAAACCATGACTAGCAAAGACACATGTACGCCAATGTTCATTGCAGCACTCTTTTCAATAACCAAGACATGGAAACAACCTAAATGTCCATTGACAGAGGAGTAGATCAAGAAGAAGTGGTACATATACACAATGGAATATGACTCAGCCATTAAAAGGAATGAAATACCAGCATTTTTTGCAACATGGATGGACCTAGAAACTATCATGCTAAATGAAGTCAGCCATACAATGAGACATCAACATCAAATGCTTTCACTGGCATGTGGAATCTGAAAAAAGGACAGACTGAACTTCTTTGTAGAAAAGATGCTGAGTCACAGACATTGAAAAACGTATGGTCTCTGGAGGAGACAGTTTGGGAGGTAGGGGGATGTGCTTGGGCTGTGGGATGGAAATCCTGTGAAACTGGATTGTTATTATCATTATACAACTACAGATATGATAAATTCATTTCAGTAATAAATAAATAAATTGCACATGATATATTTCTTATACAGGTCATTTGATTAGTTTTCAAGGCTGAAATTCTCATATAAAAAATGAGATGTTGTAAATTTGTTTTGATATTTTATTCCCTTACTCTTTCAGTAGCTTCTCAATTGTACTACTAAATAGTTTCAATGTCATGTTTTAGGGAAAGATGAGGTTGTAACTGATATATTTATTTCAGCCAAAAAAATTACTGTCCTCAATAGTTCATCATTTGGTCTTCCCAAGTGAATAACTGAATAATTTACAACTTGTCTAATGGGACAACAGTTCAGTGTTGAGTTTAATGTGGTCCATAATAAAGGAATTTGAAACATCCAACCCAGATTTTCACTTTTTTTTTTTTTTTTTTTTGCTTCTTAGGGCCACACCGGTAACATATCAAAGTTCCCAGGCTAGGGGTCAAATAGGAGCTACAGATGCTGGCCTATGCCACAGCCACAGCCACATGGGATCCAAACCGCATCTGCAACCTACACCACAGCTTGTGGCAATGCCTGATCCTTAACCCACTGAAGAAGGCCAGGGATGGAACTCACATCCTCATGGATACTAGGCAGGTTCATAACCCACTGAACCACAGTGGGAATCCCCAGATTTTCACTTTTTATTTAGAGTTTTGTGTGACTTAGTTTCCACTAATAATGCTGAAGATAATCTATTGCAAATCGATACCTTCAACCTATTCATGTAAGTGAATTTAGCCAGAGTAGTAAAAGATACACTAGAAACAAGATAAGTGACCTTATTTTCACCTGGCATCTCTCCAATATCCACTGAGACTTGTTGAGAACACATTGAGTGAAGTTACCATCACCAAGATAATAACTGGGGACCATAAGAGCAAGCAAATATCGGAGTTCCCATCGTGGCTCAATGGTTAACAAATCCAACTAGGAACCATTAGGTTGAGGGTTCGATCCCTGGCCTTGCTCAGTGGGTTAAGGATCTGGCGTTGCCATGAGCTGTGGTGTAGGTTGCAGATGCGACTCAGATCCTGCGTTGCTGTGGCTCTGGCGTAAGCCGGCGGCTACAGCTCCGATTAGACCCCTAGCCTGGGAACCTCCATATGCCGTGGCAGTGGCCCTAGAAATGGCAAAAAAAAAAAAAAAAAAGAATAAGCAAACATCTCAAAATTGTCAAGGTTGGAAAGCTTACTATGAAAACATCATTAGATTTGGCTACCTTACAACTATAATACAGTTATACTCTATACTTTATGACACTAAATTGTTTATTCTACACCAGACCTTTAATCAATCCAGGGTTCTATAATCATATGTTTCAAATTTAGACTTCCCAGTGTTTTATTCTTATATAACTTAAAGTCTAAATTAAATAAGTTACCTAGCTTAACAAAGAGCGGGTTTTAAATTAAGCAAATATTTAATATTAAAACCTAGGATTGCATTTAGAATAAAATGATGAAAGAAGCAATATTTTTACAAAATGAAACAGTCTATAATTACAAAGATATTTTTCTCATTTCAAAATACTGCACAAACATGACCACATAGCTCGTGATGTTAACAACCATGAAACAATGAAAATTGAATTTCATTTGCTATAGCATTTCTGATTAATCAACAAATCTAGCAGTTTTTATATTATCAGGTTATTAGGACCTCAGCAAAATGATGGTGACAATCTTAATACTGGTTCAGTTAACAATATACACCAAGATATCTCCATTTTCCCTTTAAAAGTGCTATTTGTTGAAAATAGCAATTCAAGTCTGGTATGAAAAGAAAATCCTCTAAATTGCAGCAGCAACCAAAAATAACCCCATGTATAATATCATTGAAAAAATTTGTGGTTATCTGCAATACTTTGAAAGAATTAAAACCGATGTGTTAACATAAATTGACACACTGTAATAAAATGACTTGTAATATCTCTTATTTCAAAATTCTGTGGTATATTCTGCATCAAGTGACTGCAAAATATTTTTAACATGCAAATCTATCCAAAACTAAGACGGAATGCACATAAATTTCACATTTTTAATTACTTTATTCCTTTATATTTTATCATTTTATTAAAATAGTGCATGAGTTCCCGTCATGGCACAGTGGTTAAGGAATCTGACCAGGAACCATAAGGTTGTGGGTTCGATCCATGGCATCACTCAGTAGGTTAAGGATCTGGCATTGCTGTGAGCTGTGGTGTAGGTCGCAGATGTAGCTTGGATCTGGCGTTGCTGTGGCTCTGGCATAGGCCAGCTGCTAAGTCTCTGATTAGACCCTTAGCCTGGGAACCTCCATATGCCCCAGGTGCAGCCCTCAAAAGACAAAAAAAAAAAAAATAGTGCACACATACTTGTTGAAGGGGCAATGACATTTTGGTGCAAGATGTTATCAAGTTGGGAGTGTTGTAATGCAAAGTATATCCAAAAAGAATCATTTGTGTTTGGCTTTTGTAATTGGGAAGAGAAACATTTTGTTTTCTGGAGGGTTGGGGAGAATTTTTTATTACTCTTTAGGAGTTTGATTTATAGCCTGAACTTAGTATCTACCCAAGTCCAAAGCAAACAAGGCCATTGCCTTGGTATGACTTTTAATATTTTTTTAGTTTAATGAAGAATCTATCAGACTTGCAGATTTTCCTTTTAGAAGATGGAAAAAGTGGCTTTTGGTCAATCGCTACAGATGTATCAAGGATATAGAGAATTATTAATGATCAATAAGTGTAGCCTATACTATTCATCCAATAAACTTGGTCTATTTGTGCTAATGAAGTGGGCTTGGTAAAAAAACTATCGCTTATTCTATAAAGCAGGAAGCCTGTGTTTACTTAGACTAGGAAAACTGGGACACAGCTGCCTTGTGTAAGAACTCATTTGGCAAAATCTTCACACTTCAGTTTCAATCCATTTTTTGAATATATCTTATAAGAAATAGAAATTGTTCTTCATTTAAAAATTAATAATGCCACCATTATAAACTTCCCTTATTCTAAACTCTGAGAATTTCTTGCAAGCACATTACATTCTTCGAATAATGAGTTGTTTTAGAATACCAAATCATTAATAATAAATTCTGTTAAAGTGTATTTATTAGCAATGGCTATAATAGTTAAACATGTTAATATATATTATTTCTGAAACTCATGGGTGACTATTAACATAAAACCAACCATTCATGACATTTTAGTGATATTTGGGGAAATATTTGTTCATGCATTTTCTATTATTTATTCAAGAATTATTTTTGCAAAAGCAAGAGTTAATATTAGTGAGTAAAGAGATATATAATCAATTGATATTTTAAAATGCAATTGATATTTTTAAAAACATGCCATTTAAATACGCCTTTCAACATAATCTATAGTATTGGTATCTTTGGCTTTGACATAAAGAGTAAGAAGTACAAGAAAAAATATACTGAAAAGTATATTTTAAAGATACTGAAAAAGCACCATTTCATGCTTATTAAAAAACAAGTGCTGTCTGTCATATATAATACTATCAAACATTACTTAAAGATATATGTAGAAAGAAAACTCAGATATCTAAATGCCTGTGGACATTCCATTTAAATAGTTTTATTTCTATAAAATTGATTTTTATACTGAAAATATATACATGTACAACAGAGGAAATGTGAGCTATTACTATCATCATTGCTAACCATTTATGATCTGAAGAAAGCAAAAGTGTCTTCCTCTAATGATGCTCTTTGAATAAGGCACTAATAAAACTCAGGATAAACAGTCATGGCACCATATTTTCCCACTGCTGGGATCACCTCTAGGTTATTCTGGGTTAGGATTTGGAAATGTCAATGTATATAATGAAACAAATGTGAAAATATTTATTCTAAAGTAAATTTGAATAAATTGATTTAAATTTCTCTAGGGGCAATATTCTTACTCCTGTTACAATGATGAACTATTTTCCATAATAGTTGGGTATGAGTTAACCATTTGGTATTAAATATTACATATTATTTGAATGCAGTTTTCAATGAATTCTGATTTACCTCGGCCAAACATTCTGCATGTGAGCATTTATTCAGTATTTTGTATTTTAATTAGCTAAGTTCATTATGTTCCTGATGTCAATATGTTGATTGCACTTGAGTGAGAGAAATAAAATGTTAGCTTTCTCTTTGGAAGCAGAGAATGCCCAGTACCTGGTTTGCTATTTGTGCTTGTACTGAGTTGCATATATTTTAGAGGTAGGTCTTTGAAAAAATAATGCTTTATATAATTTTGAACTAATAATGTTTGTACACTTTAATTGGTCAGGAGGTAAGTCTAATTGCTTGCTTTTACTAATGCAGATGTCATAACTGTACTGGAAGTGTCACAGGAAGCATTTTGTTTCAAACTGTTTTTTCAAAAATGTCAACTGGTGTTCCAGTTGTATTATACATATAGACTCAATACACTATCTGAAGATCTATAATGAAGAGCATTAGAATGTTTGTACAGATGTAAGAAGGGCAAGCAATGAATCAAATTTAGTCTAACGAACTATAACTTTGATGTTTGCACTGCAGACAACTTGCTTTTGAATTACTCTGTACAAGATTTCAAAGGCAAGGTATGTGCCATAAAAACATACAGAGAAGCATGGAGATAGTCTTCATTCAAATGACACTCTTCCTTCACAGAAACTGAAATTTAATTAACCATGTAGATAAACTGTTCTAATGTAACAGACTAATCATATTTCTTACAAAATGGTTGAAGAGACAGAAAAAAATAGATTACCTTAAAATGTACCTGATCCAAATATATGCATCTAATTTATAAATGACAGGCAATTTAACTACTTCATTTAACAGGAAGATGGTAAATAAGTTATGGGTTGAGTTAACAAAGTCAAAGACGGTGTGTGTGTGTGTGTTCGTAAAATAGAGAAGATGTGATTGTAGTTGTCATGGAAGAGAGCACAATATCCATAGAGGTCTTGGGGTGATGGAAATAAGTGAAGGAAAGGACAGAAATAGGTACAGGGAGATTGGTAGTGAGCTGGTGTGAATAGTCCTCTGGATAGTTAATTGGAATGTAAAGTGAAGGGAAAGGTTCCCGAGGCAGTATTCTTTCTCGATTGAGGAAAATGCACCAAAAATTATCATGAAAATAGACGGAACATGTTTATTGTACATATGATGGCAGATTAGGATAGAATATAAAGCAACACTCCCTGAATTAAGCAGCATACTTAATTCAATACATTTTTTTCCGGAAATTGTTTTTCCTCACTATAAACATGTATCTTCCTTTCCAAATATGGATTTACTGTAATATAAACATACACAACTTAAGCACAATTAAGTACATACACACGAACTTTCTTTTAGTACGTAAAGGAGGAAGGATTAACCCCATATTTTATTTATTTATTTATTTATTTATTTATTTATTTATTTATTTATTTTCCCACTATACAGCAAGGGGGTCAGGTTATCCTTACATGTATACATTACAATTACATTTTTCCCCCAGCCTTTCTTCTGTTGCAACATGAGTATCTAGACAAAGTTCTCAATGCTATTCAGCAGGATCTCCTTGTAAATCTATTCTAAGTTGTGTCTGATAAGCCCAAGCTCCCGATCCCTCCCACTCCCTCCCCCTCCCATCAGGCAGCCACAAGTCTCTTCTCCAAGTCCATGATTTTCTTTTCTGAGGAGATGTTCATTTGTGCTGGATATTAGATTCCAGTTATGAGTGATATCATATGGTGTTTGTCTTTGTCTTTCTGGCTCATTTCACTCAGGATGAGAGTCTCTAGTTCCATCCATGTTGCTGCAAATGGCATTATGTCATTCTTTTTTATGGCTGAGTAGTATTCCATTGTGTATATATACCACCTCTTCCGAATCCAATCCTCTGTCGATGGACATTTGGGTTGTTTCCATGTCCTGGCTATTGTGAATAGTGCTGCAATGAACATGCGGGTGCACGTGTCTCTTTTAAGTAGAGTTTTGTCTGGATAGATGCCCAAGAGTGGGATTGTGGGGTCATATGGAAGTTCTATGGATAGATTTCTAAGGTATCTCCAAACTGTTCTCCATAGTGGCTGTACCAGTTGACATTCCCACCAACAGTGTAGGAGGGTTCCCTTTTCTCCACATCCCCTCCAGCACTTGTTATTTGTGGATTTATTAATGATGGCCATTCTGACTGGTGTGAGGTGATATCTCATGGTAGTTTTGATTTGCATTTCTCTTATAACCTGCGATGTTGAGCATTTTTTCATGTGTTTGTTGGCCATCTGTATATCTTCTTTGGAGAAATGTCTATTCAGGTCTTTTGCCCATTTTTCCATTGATTGATTGGCTTTTTTTCTGCTGGGTTGTATAAGTTGTTTATATATTCTAGAGATTAAGCCCTTGTTGGTTGCATCATTTGGAACTGTTTTCTCCCATTCTGTGAGTTGTCTTTTTGTTTTCTTTTGGGTTTCCTTTGCTGTGCAAAAGCTTTTCAGTTTGATGAGGTCCCATGGGTTTATTTTTGCTCTAATTTCTGTTGCTTTGGGAGACTGACCTGAGAAAATACTCATGATGTTGATGTCCGAGAGTGTTTTGCCTATGTTTTCTTCTAGGAGTTTGATGGTGTCCTGTCGTATATTTAAGTCTTTCAGGCATTTGGAGTTTATTTTTGTGCATGGTGTGAGGGTGTGTTCTAGTTTCATTGCTTTGCATGCAGCTGTCCAGGTTTCCCAGCAATGCTTGCTGAATAGACTTTCTTTTTCTCATTTGATGTTCTTGCCTCCCTTGTCAAAGATTAATGGACCATAGGTGTCAGGGTTTATTTCCGGATTCTCTATTCTGTTCCATTGGTCTGTCTGTCTGTTTTGATACCAGTACCACACTGTTTTGATGACTGTGGCTTTGTAGTATTTCTTGAACTCTGGGAGAGTGATGCCTCCTGCTTGGTTTTTGTTCCTCAGGATTGCTTTGCTGATTCTGGGTCTTTTGTGGTTCCATATAAATGTTTGGATTGTTTGTTCTAGTTCTGTGAAAAATGTCCTGGGTAATTTGATAGGGATTGCATTGAATCTGTAGATTGCTTTGGGTAGGATGGCCATTTTTCCAATATTGATTTTCCCAATCCAGGAACATGGAATATCTTTCCATTTCCTTACATCTTCTTTGATTTCATTGATGAAAGTTTTATAGTTCTTGGCATATAGGTCCTTTACCTCCTTGGTCAGGTGTATTCCGAGGTATTTCATTTTGTGAGGTGCAATTTTAAAAGGTATCGTATTTTTGTATTCCTTTTCTAATATTCCATTGCTGGTAAACAGAAATGCAACTGACTTCTGAATGTTCATCTTATGGCCTGCTACTGTGCTGAATTTATGAATCAGTTGAAGGAGTTTTGGGGTTGAGTCCTTAGGGTTTTCTGTGTATAGTATCATGTCATCTGCATACAGTGACAGTTTGATCTCTTCTCTTCCTATATGGATGCCTTTTATTTCTTTTGTTTGTCTAATTGCTGTGGCTAGGACTTCCAAAACGATGTTGAAGAGCAGTGGTGAGAGTGGGCATCCCTGTCTTGTTCCAGATTGGAGTGAGAAGGCTTTCAGTTTTTCCCCATTGAGGATTATATTTGCTGTGGGTTTGTCATAAATGGCTTTGATTATATTCAGGAATGTTCCCTCTATACCCACTTTGGCGAGGGTCTTGGTCATGAATGGATGTTGGACTTTGTCAAATGCTTTTTCTGCATCTATTGAGATGATCATATGATTTTTGACTTTTTTTTTGTTAATGTGGTGTATGATGCTGATTGATTTGCGTATGTTGAACCATCCTTGTGAACCTGGGATGAACCCCACCTGGTCATGGTGTATACTTTTTTTGGTATGTTGTTGGATTTGGTTGGCTAAAATTTTGTTGAGAATTTTTGCATCTATATTCATCAATGATATTGGGCGATAGTTTTCTTTTTTGGTGGTGTCTCTGTCTGGTTTTGGAATGAGGGTGATGGTGGCATCATAGAATGTCTTTGGGAGGATCCCTTCTTCTTCAACCTTTTGAAAGAGTTTCAGGAGGATGGGCACCAGTTCCTCTTTATATGTTTGATAAAATTCACCTGTGAAGCCATCTGGTCCTGGACTTTTATTTGTAGGGAGTGATTTTATGACCTCTTCAATTTCATTTCTAGTGATCGGCCTGTTCAGTTGGTCTGTTTCTTCTTGATTCAGTTTTGGCAGGCTGTAAGATTCTAGAAAATTGTCCATTTCTTCCAGATGGTCAAACTTGTTGCCGTATAGTTGTTCATAGTATTCTCTTATGGTTTTTTGTATTTCTGCTGTATCTGTTGTGATTTCTCCTTTCTCATTTCTAATTTTGGTTATTTGGGTTCTTTCTCTCCTCTTTTTAGTGAGTCTGGCCAGGGGTTGGAGTTTGTGAATGTTGTTGACCTTTCCAAAGAACCAGCTCTTGGTTTTATTAATTTTCTCTATTGTTTTTTGAGTCTCTATTTTATTGATTTCTTCTTTGATCTTTATAATTTCCTTCCTTCTGCTGACTTTAGGTCTTTTTTGTTCTTCTTTTTCTAGTTTGTTTAAGTGGAGGGTTAAGTTGTCCATTTGGGATCTTTCTTCTTTTTTGAGAAAGGCCTGTGTTGCTATAAATTTCCCTCTGAGCACTGCTTTCGCAGCATCCCATAGATTTTGAGCGGTTGTGTCTTCATTATCATTTGTTTCAAGGTAGTTTTTAATTTCCTTCTTGATTTCCTCATTGACCCATTGGTTTTTTAGTAGCATGTTGTTTAGTCTCCATGTAGTAGGTTTTTTCTCTTTCCTTTTCCCATGGTTGATTTCTAATTTCATGGCATTGTGGTCAGAGAAGATACTTGAGATAATTTCTATGCTCCTAAATTTATTGAGGTTAGCTTTGTGTCCCAATATGTGGTCGATTCTTGAGAATGTTCCATGAGCATTTGAGAAGAATGTGTATTCTGCTTTTTTTGGATGTAGTGTCCTGAAGATATCAATGAAGTCTAACTTTTCTATTGTTTCCTTTAGGATCTCTGTTGCTTTATTGGTGTTCTGTCTAGAGGATCTGTCCATTGATGTGAGGGGGGTATTAAGGGCTCCTACTATGATTGTATGCTCATCAGTATCTCCCTTTATGTCTGTTAATATTTGTTGTATGTATCTGGGTGCTCCTGTATTTGGGGCATATATGTTGACGATAGTGACATCCTCTCCTTGGATGGATCCCTTAATCATTAAGTAGTGTCCTTCTTTGTCTTTCTTTACGTCTTTGGTTTTAAAGTCTATTTTGTCTGATATGAGCGTTGCGACTCCTGCTTTCCTGTCATGTCTATTGGCGTGAAATATTCTTCCCTACCCTTTCACTTTCAATCTATATGTATATTTTGTCCTAAGGTGAGTTTCTTGTAGGCAGCATATTGAAGGTTTTTGCCTTTTTATCCACTCAGCCACTCTGTGTCTTTTGATTGGGGCATTCAGTCCATTGACATTTCAGGTGATAATTGATAGATGATTATTTATTGCCATTTGAACCTCGTGTTCCAGTTGGTTCTATGGTTCTCCATTCTTCCTTTCTTTTTTTTTTTGGTTGGATGGTCTCCTGTTATTATCTGCTTGAGTGTATTTTTTTTTTCATTTTTTGCGAATGCAATATTTGGTTTTGGCTTGTGGTTGCCCTGTTTTTTAAGTATGCTAACCCCTTCCCATAATTGTGCGTTTTAGCCTGATGGTCGTGTAAGTTCAAACACTTCATTACTATATTAAAATTAAGAAGAGAAACATACAAACAAACAAAAAGGGTTATTTACTTCCTAACATCCCTTGCCCACATTTTATGGTTTTGAGGACTCTTTTTTATTTTTTTCTTTTTAATTTTATTTTGTTTGAGGCCTGTTCATGATTAAATCTGTATGCTGGCTTATGTGAGTGACTGCTCTCTGATTGTGGTTTCCTCAGTCCTAGTTCTTCCTCTTCTTCTTTTTTTTTTCTTTTCTTTTTTCTTCCCTTTCCTTCCTTTCTTTTTGGTTTAGAGAAGCCCTTTCAATATTTCCTTGAACCTGGGTTTTGTGTTGCAGTATTCTTTAAGTTTTCGTTTGTTGGAAAAAATTTTTATTTCCCCTTCTATTTTAAATGATATTCTTGCTGGATAGAGTATTCTAGGTTGCATATTTTTTCCTTTTAGCACTTTAAATATCTCTTGCCATTCCCTCCTGGCCTGTAGAGTTTCTGTGGAGAAGTCAGCTGATATTCTTATGGGGGTTCCCTTGTAGGTAACATTCTGTTTTTCTCTTGCTGCCTTTAGGATCCTCTCTTTATCACTAAGTTTTGCCATTTTTATTATGATGTGTCTTGGTGTGGGTCTGTTTGGGTTCAGTTTGTTTGGGGCCCTCTGTGCTTCTTGTATCTTGAACCCAGTATCCTTTAGATTTGGGAAGTTTCCAGCGATAATTTCTTCAAATATATTTTCCATCCCCTTATCTTTTTCTACTCCTTCTGGAATTCCTATTATGCGTAGATTGGCCTACTTTATATTATCCCATAGGTCTCTTATATTGCTTTCCAGTTTTTGGATTCGGTTTTCTGTCTGTTGACCGGATTGAGTGATTTCCATTTTTCTATCTTCCATATCACTGATTCGTTCTTCTGCATGATTCATTCTGGTTTTTACTGCCCTTAGTTCGGTTTGCATCTCTGCAAATGAATGTTCTAGTTTTTCTTGGCTCCTCCTTATATGTTCTAGTTCCTTTCTGAGGGTATCTGCATTACTGTTCCTATCTTCTCTTCATTCCTTCAGTATTTTCACTATTTCTCTTTTGAACTCCAGGTCTGTCAGACTGCAGAGATCTGTTTCATTGTTGACTGTTTTAGGTGAGTTCTCCTGTTGGTTTGACTGGGGGTGGTTTCTCAGCTTCTTCATCTTGCTTGTTGTTTTCTTTCTCCTGAGGGAGTTGTACTCTCCGTTATCGGGCAGTGTTTGCCTTGTCACTGCCGTGGAATATTTCCTGAGGGCTGGCATTGTTGGTCAGTCTTTGTTGAGGCAGTGTGGCTTTTCTGGAGTGTTGATGGGGCTAACAGTGTCTCTTTGAAGCAAAGGAGGACTTCCTGAGGGCAGACAGGACTGGGAGGTCCACACCACGATGGTAGCAGATTTCACTTGGTCATGCAGAGCTTGCTCTGGTGTTTTTAGGCTGTGGGGTTCTTGCAGGGGGTTGGTGGTGTTGGGCAGCTGTTCCTCAGGAGTGCAGCACCCCCTGGAGGCTGGAGAAGCTATCTGGGTCACTGAGAACCTAAGAGGCTCTTCCCTAGGGCAGCCCAACTCAGAAGTCTGGCCCGAGAATGTAGGCGGATCGTTTCACAGTCTGGCCAAGCTTGTTGCAGCTTTTCTGGGCTGCAGGGGCTCTTCTAGGGGGCTGGTGGTGCTGAGTAGCTATTCCGTGTGAGTGGGGCACCCCCTGGGGGCTTGGGCGGGTAGCAGTGCCACTGGAAACCCAAGAGGCTCCTCCCCAGGGCAACCTGACTCAGAAAGACCGTCTGAGATCTTTTCCCAGCTTGGCCAGGCTTGTTGCAGCTTTTCTGGGCTGCAGGGAGTCCTGCCTGGAGCTGGCATTCCTATGCAGCTGATCCACTAGGGCACCCCCTGGGGGCTTGTGCGGGTAGCAGGGCCATTGGAAACCGAAGAGGCTCCTCCCTGGGGCAGCCCGACTCAGAAAAACTGTCCGGGAATTAGGCACATCTATTCACTGCCTGGCTAGGCTTGTTCTAGCTTTTCTGGGCTGCAGGCCTTTTCTCGGGGGCTAGTGGTGTTTGGTGCTACTCTGCAGAAGTGTAGCCCCTCCAAAGGGCAAGCAGGCCTGTGCAGGGACAGCCCCTGTGGTGGTAGGCTTCAGGCAATTGTTGAGGCCAGCCCTCCTGGATGGCAGGCAGCCCCAGGTTCGGCAAGAGCATAGGGGGTTGCGGGGGTGGGGGGAGGGCATGCACTGGGAAGCACAGCTTTCAGCTAGCTAGCGGGCCTGTAAGCTTGCTGTGGCATGGGGGGTATTCTATGGGGACCCACCCCTTCTTCTCTCCTCTCCCCAGCACGGGTGCAGACCAGGCTCTTTTCCCAGGTTCCCTCTGATGCGGCTTTCCACTTCCCCACCCCTAGAGTATTGCTCCCTTCCTCTGCGACAGCTTTGTTTTCTAGTCTCACAGGCAGTCTCTGCCCCGTCAAATGGTTTCTAGACCTCCCAAGCAGTTTCCGCTCCACCCGGCCCCCCCAGCCCGGGGACTAACCTCTGGAGCCTAGGTCTCAGTGCCCAGCCCCCACCCAGTTGTCCCCTGGCCCTTTCTCGGCAACCAACCCTTGGAGGCGAGGTCTCAGTGCCCGTCCCCCACCCAGGCATCCCCCGGCCCTTTCTCGGTGACTAACCCTCGGAGGCGAGGTCTCGTTAACCCCATATTTTAAACTGTCATTAACTCAGTAAATTCTCTATGGATTCAGTTGCACAAAGGCTATAAAAATGGACCTGCATTTACTCACTATAGCAACAAAACTTTGGTCTCAAAATAATCGTTAAGAAACCAGGTTCATGATAATGCTTTTATTCCTACCATCAGACGCTAAGGTGCTATGCTATTATGTTAACTGGGGTATGGCATATTATTTCTTTATTAAAACAAAGAAAATTAATATTGGAGAGGAAGAAAGTTATTTGATAAAAACTGTTCTGATAATTGAATAAAAAAATCTGAAAGATATTAATTATATTTATAATTTAAATCAAATATTTATAATGTCTATATTTTCTCTTTATCACTTTTCTGGGCAGCTTAAGCAATGATCCAATAATAATCATGATATTAAACCCTGCAGGCACATTACAAGACAGACATTATAATGTTATTATAATTAATATAAATATCACAGTTAACAGAGAGTATTTCAAGACCATGTTCTTATATTTAATCCAAAGTATTTTAAGAATGCTTCTTAACTAGGGCTGACAGATTTGACAAATAAAAGTACAAGATCCCCAGTAAAACTTGAATTTCATATAAAATACAACTAATTTGCTAGTTTAAGTATGCCTCATGCAATATTTAGATCTACTTATACTAAAAAATATTGTTTATCTGAAGTACAAATTTATCTGAATATCCTGTATTTTATCTGACAGTCTAATTCTTGATATAATGCTCTAATGTGTCCATGAGTTTTTTGTAAGCACATAATAACCACAAACAACATCAATGGTATTTTACTTTCAATTACATGTTAAAAAGATGACTTAACTCCCGTATATGCATAGTAGGCAAATATTTTAAATAATAATGTTACAATACATTTCTTATATACATCCTAACATTATAAACCACATATTTTATGGGGAAAGAGAAGAACTGCCTTCTTAATATTAAATGCTCCAATTAAATCACAGGTCTTGATAAACACTTTCTTTTTTTAACTTATTAAATCAGACCAGCCCCCTTCCCTACTCTCAGAAAAATTTGTTTCATTTTCCAGGGAATATATTATATTATTCCAGCAAAGACATATTGAATAATGAGTATTTATTTAGTTCTAATATTTCTGATACTGATGGAGACTAGACCACGGAGAACATACTGGTAAATCTGTTGCTTTTCATTTTGTGGTGCAATCTATTTTAGCACGTGAGTTAAAAAAAAAAAAAAGAGAGATGTTTAAGGAAATACATGTAGTTATTCTGGTCATCTTAATATTAACTAATAGGAATTCCTGTAGTGGCACAGTGGAGATGAATCCAACTAGGAACCACTAGGTTGTGGGTTTGATCCCTGGTCTCACTCAGTGGGTTAAGGATCTGGCATTGCCATGAGCTGTGGTGTAGGTTGCAGATGCGGCTGGGATCTGGTGTTGCTGTGGCTCTGGCATAAGCTGACAGCTGTAGCTCCAATTAGACCCCTAGCCTGGGAACTTCCATATGCCACAGGTATGGCCCTAAAAAGATAAAAGACAAAAAAAATTAACTAATAAATTATTCATGTATGAATATTACTGTACTATTCAAAGTTAGCAGGGGAGAAGATTTGAGAGCCTTGTTGAAGAAAGTCATGGATTTATACTGACATAGTCATACTTCTTGCTTGGCCCTGCCTGTGACCAAGGATCAACATTTGTAACAAAGACAAACCAAATTTTGAACGTTTATCACACAAGGTACAAGAAGATTTTTGAGCTATTGTAAAATAAAAATGTGTTATAAACATAAGTGATAATAAGTACCTATATTATTTATTTTTACCAATGATATTAAAAATAAAATTGTATCTGAACAAAACAGTAAGTATAAAGTATGGTTATATTTTTGTATTCATCCATAAATTGTTGCAATTTAAACCCAGAATACATTTTTCCCAAGTTTTGAATCATCTACAGATTTCACAGAGCAATAATTATATAATAGAAATATAATGGATTTTTGAAATAGACATTTCATGATATTGTGTGGTTTCATAACTTGTAAAATAAAACTCACTATTAAAACTATAATATTTTTCAAATTGATTTGACATAGTCAATACTATACTATTATAGAACTCTTTTGAAAATATGCTTTATACTTTAATGATTACATATTAAAAAGTTTTTATAGCTCTGTGGTGATTCATGCTATTTACTTAGGAAAAAAAATATATATTTTCAAAACCTAAATTGCTCTACAATATTACACCTCTAGGAACAATACAATGCAGACAGTTTTCAATACTCCGCTACTGAGTATATTCCCAGCTAGTGTCATCAATTATTTATAATATCATAGAGTTAGTAAAATATAATTGAAATCAATTTTATGTCTCTTAACTGAGCACATTTTGGATATCATATAATTTAGAAAACTTTATTAGATTCCATTGGTCATGTTCCAAAGAATACAAACACAACTAACATGGAAAATATATCTTAGCATTTACACCACCAGTGCTTCACATTTACTCCATTCAAAATAATGGTGAAATAGATATCATACATATATATTTACATACATGCATATGTATGCCCACAATTAATTATATTTTGAAGTTACTATCTTATTGGCATTTTAAAATTTATTTTATATACATTTAACTGCATATATTATCAAATATAATAATTACTTCCTTTCATTTAAAAACAAGTATTCTTTATTGCTCATAGAAAATTTAGATCAGGAGATCCCATTGTGGCTCAGTGGTTAACGAATCCAACTATGAACCATGCTGTTGAGGGTTCAATCCCTGGCCTCACTCAGTGGGTTAAGGATCTGGTGTTGCTGTGAGCTGTGGTGTAGGTCACATACGTGGCTCAGATCCCACGTTGCTGTGGCTCTGGAGTAGGCTGGTGGCTACAGCTCCCATTAGACCCCTAGCCTGGGAACCTCCATATGCTGCAGGAAGCAGCTCTAGAAAAGGCAAAAAGACAAAAAAAAAAGAAACAAAGAACAACAAAAAGGAAAATTTAGATCAATCTCATCAAAATTAAAAGTCATCAAAATGATGGAAGTTTATTTATTTACCCAAGTGAGTATAAAGAGGTGTAGGTAGATATGAATGTTTTAAAATATATGGTAATGACTTATACAATAAAAAGGGTAAAAAAAGTGACATATTTTTATTATTAGTTGTACCAAAAGTATAGACATAAAATGAAACATTCTTTGAAAGAAAAATCTAGTATTTTAAATGAAGAGGGAATGAATGCCTAGGCAAACTGATAAAGAGAAATAATATGAACACTACAATTTTCACATCAATCTGAGGAAAAAAAGGTTTTGAATTACAGATATTTTAATCCTCTGATAAAGAAAATTATTTCAAATATGTAATAATGCTAAATAGTACAATCCAGATTTCATAGTGCCCTTACCCAATCTAACAGTGTACAAGTGTGTTTCTGTATATTGTGCAATGTTTCTGAAAAAAAGTTTAGATGTTTTGTATTAGAAAAGTGCATTGTATCTCATTGGTTTATTTTTGCTTTTAGTTCTGTTGCTTTGGGATACTGACCTGAGAAAACCTTTGTAAGGTTGATGTCAGAGAATGTTTTGCCTATGTTCTCTTCTAGGAGTTTAATGGTGTTTTGTCTTATGTTTAAGTCTTTAAGCCATTTTAAGTTTATTTTTGTGCATGGTGTGAGGGCGTGTTCTAGTTTCATTGATTTACATACAGCAGCCGGTTTTCCTAGCACCACTGAAAAGATGATTTTTTCCCATTTTATATTCTTGCTTCCTTTGTTGAAGATTAATTGACCATGGGTGTCCAGGTTTATTTCTGGGTTCTCTATTCTGTTCCATTGGTCTGAATGTTTTGGTACCAGTATCACACTATCTTGATGACTGTGGCTTTGTAATAGTGCCTGAAGTCTGGGAGAGTTATGCCTCCTGCTTGGTTTTTGTTCCTCAGAATTGCTTTGGCAATTCTGGGCCTTTTGTGATTCCATATAAATTTTTGGGTTGTTTGAGTGCTGTGAAAAATGTCATTGGTAATTTGATAGGGATTGCATTGAATCTGTAGATTGCTTTGTTTAGTATGGCCATTTTTATGATATTAATTCTTCCAATCCAGGAGCATAGAATATCTTTCCATTTCTTTACATCTTCTTTAATTTCCTTGATTAATGTTTTATAGTTCTCAGCATATAAGTCTTTCACCTCCTTGGTCAGGTTTATCCCCAGGTATTTAATTTTTGGGGGTGCAATATTTAAAGGTATTATTTCTTGTATTCCTTTTCTAATATTTCATTGTTAGTATACAGAAATGTGATCAATTTCTGATTGTTAATAATCAAACTGATGAGATTTTGCACAGCAAAGGAAACCTTAAAAAAAACACACACACAACTTACAGAATGGGAGAAAATAGTTTCAAATGATGCAACTGGCAGGGCTTAATCTCTAAAATACACAAACAATTTATACAAGTCAACAGCAAAAAAACCAACAACCCAATGGAAAAATGGGCAAAAGACCTGAATAGACATTTCTCCAAAGATATACAGATTGCCAACAAGCACATGAAAAAATGCTCCACATCCCTGATTATTAGAGAAATGCAAATCAAAACTACCATGAGATACCACCTCACACCAGTCAGAAAGGCCATCATTAATAAGTCCACAAATAACAAATGCTGGAAATGGTGTGGAGAAAAGGGAACCCTCCTACACTGCTGGTGGGAATGTAAATTGGTAAAACCACAGTGGAAAACAGTACAGAGGTACCTGAGAAAACTAAACATAGAACTACCATATGACCCAGCAATCCCATTCTTGGGCATATATCTGGACAAAACTTTCCTTGAAAAAGACACTTGCACCTGCATGTTCATTGCAGCTCTATTCCCAATAGTCAAGACATGGAACAACCTCAATGTCCATTGACAGGTGAATAGATTAAGAAGATGTAGTGTGTATATACACAATGGAATACTACTCAGCCATAAAAAAGAATGAAATGATGCCATTTGCAGCAACATGGATGGAAATAAAAACTCTGAAGTAAGTCAGAAAGAGAGAGACAAATACCATACGATATCACTTATATCTGGTATCTAATATATGGCACAAATGAACCTTTCCACAGAAAAGAAACTCATGGACTTGGAGAACAGACTTAGGGTTGCCAAGGGGGAGGGGGAGGGAGTGGGATGGACTGGGAATCTGGGGTTAATAAATGCAAACTATTGCCTTTGGACTGGATAAGCAATGAGATTCTGCTCTATAGCATTGGGAACTATATCTAGTCACTTATGATGGGGCATGATGAGAAAAATAATGTATGTATGTTGTAAGACTGGGTCACTTTGCTGTACAATAAAGAATTGACAGAACATTGTAAGCCAGAATAATGGAAAAAATAAAAATCATTTTTAAAAAAGTGGATTGTATTGTATTTTTAGTTGGTTACATCCTTAAAGTGAAGCTTTGAAGAGTAAAAGTAACTTTTCATGAGATAGTCATCACTTAACACTTTGAAAATAGTTTACCAGTTATGAGTTAAACATTTTATTCATATGGATGTGAAAATACTATAGGTACTAGGTGTAAAAAATATACATTGTAATATGACAAAATACACAATAATAGCAAACACAGAAGATAAAGATATTTCTGACATTCTAAAATGTATAAAAAGAGAGAGATTGCACTTATATATGCAATGGCAGAAGTTGATCAAAATTACTGTATGACTCCTCAGGCAATCTACAAAACTTCCTTCCAGGGAGATCAACTAGTTTATGTCAGTGCATGACACTTATAGTCACAGGGGCACTATGTATAAAAATGAGGAGTCAAGATTAAGAATTCCACATCAAATAGGACCAAAAAGACACAATTTACCTTTGAGGGCTCTTTGCTTCTTTACCACACAGATACTAGTTAATCACCCAGAGGAGGATTATTTCCTAATTCTGCTCTGAACATACATCTGAAGGAATTTGCTGAGGGGGTTGTTATTAAATGAACACTGTAAAAATATAAATTGTATTTAGGCTAGAAGTACAATGACATCGTTCATTTCACTCAACTCTACATAAGCATAGTAGTAGATACCAGTTTTCTGAATAACAAGACATTATTTAGTAATGAAACTATGGTAATACATTACTCTATAAAATCAACTGTATCCTAAGATAAAAGAAGGAAATGAAGGCTGCAAAAAAGTCCACTTTTTATATCACTTTTTTAATAAATTATATTTCTTTCATTTTAAAAAATAGTTAAAAATTAAAAGCAAAACCTAAAAAGTGTTAAAATGTTTTGGCGGCAGCAACAATGGAAGTATAAATTCTAAAAGATAATATAAGAGAAAATATAGCCTATAATACTAGTCAATTTGGCATGGATAAGATAGTTTAAGTAAATTATATATGAAATCTTCAAATTATTAATTCATTTATTAACATAAAAATATATCTATGTGTAGGAGAAGATGTCCCAATAAAAAGGTAGAAAGGAGAGACTCCAGCCATTTTGACTAAGCAAAGTCCAGCCAACTGCCCTAACCACCCCTCCCTCACTCATCTGCTCCTGTAAATTTGTTTCCGCATCTACTACCTTGCCTGACATCACTCCGGTCCAACTAGCCAAGCTTGGACCCAGAAGAGGTAGCCCATAAAAGCCTTGTGAAACCCTTCTTCAGGGCTCAGACTCTGGAGAGCTATCTCCTCTGAGCCCGCCGGCATGATAAACCTGAGTTCTCCAACTCTCCGTGTGCTTGCTTGGTTTCTTGCCGGGTAAAAGAGCTGATACACTGCAGCCACAGAGCTGCTGGAGCTAGTACACTACAGCCACAGGGCTGTCACTAGAGCTGATACACTACAGCCACAGGGCTGTCACTAGAGCTGGTACGCTGTGGTACAGCGCTGCTGGGTAGCTGCCGTAACATATGTATTCATATATAATTATTTTTCACATGCATATGTCTATGTCCAAATTTAAGCAACTTGAAATGTAAATAGATATAATGCTTGATTATTTGTAAATAAAATAATGTAGCAAGCTAAATAAAATGATGAACTGTTGAAAAACTGAAGGTCTGCCTTTCTTATATTTTCAGAATTCTGGAATATTTAATTTGTCTAAAATACCAAAAAATGTACTTTTGCATTTATATTAAAAGTATTACCATATGCTTGAAGACATTTTTCTCAATAGTCTCCCAGTTTCCAAGTAAATATTCATATTAGCTGGCTCAACCAAACTTCTAAGGGGTAAGAAAATTAACTGTTTAACCAAATACAGGATAATTTTATAAATAATCTTCAAATATTGAAAATCTCCCTATCCAGGCATCTAATATTAAAAGACTACCTGTCAAAAGTATAAACTTTTTAGGAGTTCCCGTTGTGGCACAGTGGTTAACGAATCCGACTAGGCAGACACGGCTCGGATCCCGCATTGCTGTGGCTCTGGCGTAGGCCGGTGGCTACAGCTCCGATTTGACCCCTAGCCTGGGAACCTCCATATGCTGCGGGAGCGGCCCAAAGAAATAGCAAAAAGACAAAAAAAAAAGTATAAACTTTTTAAATTTAAAAAGAGTCACTGAAATAATTTAAACAAATATTTAGCTCAGTAGTTAGTCAATCTAATCACTTCATGCCTATGCCTATGCACTTGATATGGGGAAAAGAACAACTAAGTCAATTAATTCCACTAGATGATGATATTAAAAGACGAAAGGCATTTTCAATAGTTGAAAATTAACTGAAAGGTTTACTATATTACTTTGAGAGAATGAATTAATGATTTCTTCTCTTGTATATATTCTATTCATGAGTCAAGAATATGAGAGGATCTTAAAAGCATAATTTGAATTTTGGCTAAGTATTTTCATATTCCCACCTTAATTATCTCAGCACTTGGGTATTATCAGGTTGAGTTAATGCATCATGATGAAGACATTTCATGTTTATTGGTCTTGGTAAATTGAATATAAATCTTCATAGTGAAAAGCTTCTATGTTACATAAAGAAAATGTAACTATTTCTCTCCAAAATAACTTGGAGGTGAAATAGTCAGACCACCACTCACTAATTTCACTTAAACTTTCAGTGCTGAATTTAAGAAAAAGCACTTCATTTTGAATATAACAGTGCAGTTAATAGCTTTGAAAATTTACTTCCTAGGGCATGACAAGAATGCTTTTAGCACGTGAAAGTGAACGTTTTTTTCCAAAGAAAATAGAAACCAATTTACCTTAACTCTCCATATTATGATGCAAATAATTTAGAAGTTATCCCTATCCTTCAAAGTTGATATGCATTGCACTATATTTACAGTTTGGGAAAGGATTTATGAATTCTAAATACTATAAGTATATCAGGAAGAGACATTCAAAGTCTTAAATGGGACACACAAATTACACCTAACAGCACTCATATATTAAACAGTAGTTTTTCCTTTGGAATATGGAATGCTCAATTTTAACAAAGATAATCTGTGTAAAAGTGGACTAATTTGTATTCTGTGACTATTTCTATTATTCTCCTCTTAAGCTCATATTTATCATCATGGAAAATATAGCCAATTTTCCTCATATTAGAATCCTACAAATCTTTACCTTATTCTCTTATTACATTGATTGTTATTATTTCCAAGGAATTGACAAAATTTAGAGATAAAATGGGTTTTGTGTGAAATAGATATGGCAGTGTCTATGTAACTGAATTTACTGAAAGGAGTTTGATGAAAATGTCTTGACTTCTTAACAAGCATGAATAGAAACTTCAGTTCATTTTTAAGTGTATTGTGATGTAAATTATTATCACCATTACATTATAAATGCTTCATATGGTTCACTACATGTTGAATGACTATCCTTCCAGACCTCAAGGATGAGCACATCAATTTTTAGTAGACCCTATAGAGGGAATGAGACTGAATAATGACTCTTTTTCTGTATTATTTTATTTTATTAAGGATTGTTCAATGAAAGCCAGATTAATTACTTTTACTCCAACCCCAATTCCCTTAAATAAAATAATTTATTTCTTCTTTTGTAAAGAATTGAAGATACCTTGAAGATTATGTTGTCTAATTGCAGAATAGGAAACCAAGGCAAAGAAAAGTTAAATGTACTGCCAATAGTCACAGATCTAATTAGTGATAGTGTTCTGGGGGCTGCTGGGGCAGCTGCCCCGTGGCCGCAGTGTATCAGCTCTAGCGACAGCCCTGTGGCTATAGTGTACCAGCTCCAGCAGCTCTGCAGAGCTGGTACACTACCTATAGTTTGCAATAGGAAGTTTAATGGTATCAGCTCTTTTACCTGGGAAGAAACCAAGCAAGCACTCGGAGAGTTGGAGAACTCATGTTTATTATGCCGGCGGGCTCAGAAGAGATAGCTCTCCAGAGTCTGAGCCCTGAAGAAGGGTTTCACAAGGCTTTTATGGGCTACCTCTTCCAGATCATGCTTGGCGGACTGGAGTGAGGTCAGGCAAGGTAGTAGATGTGGAAGCAAATTTACAGAAGCAGATGTGTGGGGGAGGGGTGGTTAGGGGCAGTTGGCTGGACTTTGCTTAGTCATCATGGCCAGGGTCTCTCCTTTCTACCTTTTTATCGGGACATTTTCTCCTACAATAGAGATAGGCCTAAAAGTTTATTCTCATTATTCTCAATTCATCATTTTTTAATTACCTTTAGTTCTTGTGGGGTAGTGAGCACAACATGTAATGAGCAATATTCTCTATTCAAAAGCATTAAAATTCACATTTAAAAGGTAGAATCATTTTTTTAGCATTCACATTAGAATACAATGTTTCAGAAGTACATCACAGGCTGTGTTCTTATTCTTTCTGGAAAATAATGTGAATTCATTTTCTTAATTCTTGAACTTCATTTTTAAAAGCTGCATTCTATTTCCCTAATTTACTTTCACTCTTCAATAAAGAGATTACATAATTGTGATACAAATAAAATAGTAACAATATTTAAATCTCTGGAAGAAAAAAAAAAAAACACTCCTAAATTTTAGGCATAAAATCATAAAATTGAATAAGTCTTGAGATCAGAATATAGACAGTCAAGCATTTCATCACTTCCTTTTCCTCTCTTTGGAACATAAGGCACAAGCAGCCAATTATTAGCTGTATTTGATACTTCTCTATAGCTCATGGATGTCATGTAACAGGTGCCTGTTAAGAACTGCTCTTAATTAACTCTCATAAAAATCAAAGAATATGGAAAACATGCTTCTGATTTATAGTTTGCAATAGAAGTTTAATGGTAAGAAGAATTAGTTTTTAAGCTATCAATTATTTTAACTTTATTTCAACTATATCAACTATTGTTACATAGTGACAATTGTCTATTTACCTCCATTAGAATGTTGAGGGTGGCTATATAAGTCTAATTTTGAAGACTTATTTACATATAAACTCTAAATTTTATCTACATGAACATAATGAAAATTAAAGTCTTAATTTAGTTATTTTTTCACATGGTGTCAAATACCATTTAACTGAGAATTTTATATTCACTGTTCTTTTGCTTGATGTTATGGTTTCCAAATATTATTTTAACTTAACCTATTTACACTGGTCCCATTCCATATTTCTCCAACCTCTCTGCTCAGCCTAGTTATAAGGACTTAAAACAAAAAGTGGCTGGTGGTGGTGGTGGATGAGTTTAAGCCTTCAAGGAATACAGATAATTTCTCAGTAGTGACTCCTATTAAAACCTAGCTTAAATCAAATGAAACTACCAGATCATATATAATGTTATTTTTCTACTAGAATAGGCATTGCTGTGACTCATCATAGCAATTCTTATATATAGCACCTCTCATAAGTCAATAATATTTACAATGACAAGTAGTTAATTAAGAAGACAGATTGCTCTCTTCATAAGGTTTTTTCTTTTCCATTTAGTTTTCATTTTATATTGGAATATAGTTGATTCACAATGTTCTGTTAGTTTCAGGTGTACAACAAAGTGATTCAAAAATATATATGTATATATAATTTGTCATCTTATAGATTATTACAGAATATTGAATAGAGTTCTCTGTGCCTTGTTGGTTGTATATTTTATATATAGTAGTATGTATAAATTAATCCCAAACTCCTAATTTAACCCCCCCACACACTTTCCCCTTTGGTAACCATAAATTTGTTTTCTGTGTCTGTGAGTCTGTTTCTGTTTTGTAAATAAGTTCTTTGGTATCACATTTTAGATTCCACATATAAGTGATATCATATGAGAGTTGTCTTTCTCTGTCTGACTTACTTCACTTAGTATGATAATCTCTAGGTCCTTCTATATTGCTACAAATGGCATTATTTCATCCTTTTTATGGCTGAGTAATAGTCCACAAATAGAACTACCATATAATCTAACAATCCCACTTCTGGGCATATATCTGGAGAAAATCCTAATTCAAAAAGATACATGCACCCCAATGTTCATTGCAATATTATTTATAATAGCCAAGACGTGGAAGCATACTAACGTCGATTGACAAAAGAATGGAAAAAGAAGGCATTGTACATAAGATTTTGAGTTATAGTCCAAGTGACTCTAGGTAATTTTACTGTATCTTATTGTACCAAATATCAACTCCACACTCTTCCATTAAATAATTTTTCTTTACACTAATTTAATATTTATTATTATTTTTTAAATTTTCATTTATTTTGAAATGAATTACATTTTAATTTACTAAAATATTAATTTAGTAATCATTAAATATTTAATGGAGAATAATAACTAGGTCTGTGTGTTCTGACCTTAAAACTAAACAGAGAAGTTGCACACTGCTTTTTATAATACATATATGGAAATTGTAAGTATCTGCTCAAAATCCTCCCAGAAAGAACAGTCAAGGAAGTAAATAGGAGCTAACATCTCATCCTCATTTTGAGCTTCACATGGTATATGTACCTGGGAATAAAAGCAATGATGAGTTCTATTTTTATAAAACCTTTAAATTAACTCTGCCATTTATTTGAAAAATGTGAGTTAATAAATGTAAGTTCTGAAAATTTGCCAAATATGTTCTTTATTATATTTAGTATTCAATTAATATGTGCCAATTAAAACAAAGAGGTCTTGTAAGGAGTGTGAAATATCTGTCTGTTTATTATTTGTTCTCTGCTCTTATTTATTTTCTAACCTGCTTTCTCAAGAAAATGCTATTTATATTCTATACTTAATCATTATAGCCCACTACTTTCATTCTAGTTCATGTTAGCAGAATATATTCATCAAAAATGATCAGATTTGAAAAGATAGGTGTAGATTCTTACAGGGAATAATTTATCATGGCTATGAACAAGCTTCCCACCCATTGGGCTATTTGAGAGTTGAAGGATGAAAATGTAATTTTGGAGTACTCTGTGGTAGGATGATTAGAAAATGGAGAAAAATGAAGTTAAGGTTTCCCAATATTGATTTGATTACATTTTAAAACCCTTCCCTCTCTGCTTCCATGAGGCTATAATGATCAGTAAGTTCATTGAATTTCTTTTGCATGCAGTGAAGAACTGTAGTTTAATAATGGCACCTCAAAGGGGTAAACTTGATTGACAGTGAGTAATTTAGCTGTTCAGAAATACCAATGCTTCACAAGGGGATTACAAGCTATTAATCAATAGACTAACACAGTCAAGTGATTCATGTTAGACAATACATTTTTTCTCTCTCAATATACTATTTATAATTATATTTAATAAAATAAGAATTAATATATTTCCAAGATATGGAAATGATAACCATTAACTAAGTTTTTCTAGAAAGGAATGCAATAAGAATGTGCATGTAAAATTCAATGGAGAAATATTTTTTATTGCATATATTAAATTTAAACTACATGATGTTAAAACAGAGTATACAAATGTAAGTTGAATGATACATTTGAGTTTTTGCAAAACTTAAATGATTACTTCTCGAGTTAAATTGGTGTCAAACATGTAAAATAGCATAATACATTGTGCTATATTTCAATGAGTATGTGATTTCAAGTGTTAATTTATTCAAAAGGAATAAAAATATAGTGGAGGGCATTCAATACAATAGAGCTACTAAAAATAAAATTTCAGAGAATGGTTAATGACATCGGAAGAGCTAAGGGTAAAATATTAAGTTTAAAAAATAAAGACATCAAGTTTATGATCCCAATGCTTTAAAACCAAATAAACAACAATATTCTGATATTTAAAAAAAGGATTGGAATAAATCAAAGTGTCACATCAACATTTTAACAGTAGTTATGCCTAAGTGATTTTTATTTGCAAAGTTTTAAGGTTTTTCTACATGTTTAGTATTTTCTACAATTTATAAGCATTTATTAATGTATGGACAAAATAAAATTTAAAACACACATACATGTATGTTTTTGTGTGTTGCTGCATGACACAGTACTCAAATGATAGTTTGATCCTCAATACAAGATTAATAACATTTATTAAAAACCAAGTTCATGCTAAATGCAGTTTCTGATATATTTCATGTGATATTTTATTTAGCTATTATTGTCAATCTATAAAAGTAGGTAAGTTTTTTTTATTGCATCAGATGAGGAAACTAAAAATGAAGAGGTTAAATAAAATTGAAAGGCCAGACAACTAATTAAGTGACTAAAACATGTTTTAAAATACATTGCCTAAGGCTCAAAATCTTATGCACTTTTCATTTTGGCATAATGCCTCTGCAGGGATTACTGAGTGAATTGTATTAGGAATATGTAACATTTCATCACTTCTTTCCTTTGAAACTGAAGACCAATAATGAACAAGGAAGAGAGATTTTAACTAATGCAAATTCCATGAGCAAATTTGAAGGAAGGGTTAAAATATGCTATTTTCATTATTTTCTAACATGAAAGTATTGTGAATCATTGAAAATTAAAGACAATTCAATTCAATAATCATATGATATTGTCATTTAAAATGAGAAAAAAATTTAAGTTTTACTTTGCTTCAGACTGGGAATTTAGACATTCATAACTAGCCAGAAATATATTTAAAAGACATGTAAATAATCTGTCCTATAACTGGCCAGGTTTTTTTTGAATGTTTCATTTTTGACCCTTTCTCACTTTCATTCTAAAATATTTTGTGCAATTACAATGCTTTAGGTTGTATGCTGTTTTCAGAATTCAGAATAAAGTGGTGCTAGTCATAATGAAATCTTATTTAAAGATTCTGGTGTTTTAATATAGTTTTTAAAAAGTTTCAGAGATAAGTTTTAATATATCACTCATAAAAGGCAGCTCTTCTTGTGACTGACCTATAGTTTTACTCTGCTATTCCTCATGGATATTTCTTAGCATTGGTAAAGGGTGATTTTCAAGTCTAGCTTCAAGGATATCTTAGAGTAATTCCAATAATATTTAAAAAATCATTGAAATCTACAAAATACTCAGCACTTTAAGAAACACAAATAAATCAATATCAGTGGGATACAAAAATTCAAAAAAAGTTGAAAATATTTTTAAATGTTTTAAAAAGGGGGAATAGGAGTTCCCATCATGGCTCAGTGGTTAACAAATCCAACTAGGAACCATGAGGTTGCAGGTTCTATCCCTGGCCTTGCTCAGTGGGTTAAGGATCTGGCATTGCCGTGAGCTGTGGTGTAGGTTGCAGACGCGGATTGGATCCTGTGTTGCTGTGGCTCTGGTATAGGCCAGTGGCTACAGCTCTGATCTGACCCCTAGCCTGGGAACCTCCATATGCCATGGGGAGGGGCTCTAGAAAAGGCAAAAAGACAAAAAAACGGGGGGGACTATTTAAGTTTAAATGAAAATTAAAAGCTCAATTTTGTTAAAATATTTACTTTTAAAATACTTAAAAATGAAGTGAAAGTACTTGTTTTAACTTTTTATATAGTAGAAATATAGGCATGTTTTGGAAGGAGGAATAAGTAACATCAATGCATTAGTTTGACCTCATTCCTCTGGGTAACAATGTATATTCATTCAGGTTGCTCTTCAGAGCCTATATTTCTAAATTTGGATTTAATTAATCTATGCTTAAACAGATATGTATGCATGTTTGCTTAAATAACAACATTTGTCATTCTATTTTTCATTTCTTTCTATGTTAATTGCAATTCTAGAAGAGCTCATGTTAACTCACTTTTTCAATGAAATTTTAATAGAACAAATTGATTCGTTATGCTTTCACTGACATTTGGCCCTTGCACATTCTCAAATATATTTCACTTCACTATGTAAAGTTTAAATGATTTAAAAATATAGTAAATGACTCCATATTCTACTTTCTTCTATCTTCTAGAGTACATGTATAATATTGGATTAATGTTTTGATTAATCAGTTTGGATTTTGTTTAGCTGATTACTAAGTAATATTTAGACCAAAATAACAGCAATAACCTTGTTTTGGGGTAGAAAATTTCCTGTCAATTTCATTTGGATATAAACATTGTATACAAAATAACACTCAACAGAGTAACTTTTCCAAAGATATCTGGTACATCTGAAATGTAGATTTATTCTTGTTTAAAGTAAGCTAAGCATATTATTTGTATTTTTAAAATGGCACATTTAACAAACAGCAATACCAATTAGTCATAAACAATTAGGAACATACATTACATTATGTAGTATTTCAATTCCTTTTTCTTAATTCTGCAAATATTTTTTTCATACATTTTCCAAAGCACTCATCACAATGAATATAATTTTCAGAAATTTTGTTAACATTTCTTTTTTCATGCAAAGCCTCTGAGTTATTTGCAAAACATCCAAAAGTCTTCACACACATCTCCAAGTTCCTACTGATTACTTTGAATTAATGACAAGTAAAATAAACTACCTGCTGAATGGAAAATTTGGCAAAAAATTATCCAATTTGGATTTTAGTTATTACCCTAAAATTAAATTATAATGTGTTCACATAGCCTATATTAAAAAAATTATATGACTCATAATTTCTCAAAAATTTAATGCTGCAAATAAGCTAAAAACCTAGCAAGGGTAATTATATTTGACTGTTGTTTGTCATGACAACTAACTAAAAAGTGTATGTGACTAACTAATCAAGAACTATTAATCAAGATAAGACCAACTTCTCCTTGTGGAAAGTAACATAATGTCTTTTCTCTCAAAGGAAAACTTGGTTGCTCCATTTTGCTCTGGTTTCAACTGAAACGTCTTCCTGTGACCCCCCTCCTCTTTCTCTCTTCTCCCAGTAACAATTTGTTTCAAATTAGCCAACCAGGAAGAATGTGCACCCTGACCTGACCAATGGGAAGGGGACAGGTACATCACCTGTGTTAGGGATAAATAGGGAAGTGTCCTTTGTTTAGCGCAGGTGCTTTTTGGAGTACCCGTGACCTTCTGCAGAAGTAAAGAGCCTTGTCAAGATCTCCCCATGTTCATGTGTCTCATTTTTTGACGTTGATGATCTGAGCCTTGTCCCCAACATCCTGAAGCTAGCTATAATTCTTTAACTACTAAAACAAGTTTAAATAAAACACAGGTCTATAGGATTGCAAATGTATTTTGATAGGAAGTTAATCATCTCAAATTCGTTCTCACCTTTTCTACATACATTTTAAAATAATACTTTTCTCATGAGTATCAGTATCATTTGTGATACATTAAAAGTTATTTATCTTATCACCTGGGTCCAGTAAAGCATGCCAAGTCACCCAAAGTTGAGTGCAATGGTGGATGGACTTAATTTGTTTTCTTGTTTCCATTCAGTACTTCAAATACTTAATAAGCCTTGGTCTAATTTACCCTTAACTTGCCCCTTCCCCATGAACTATATATTTCCAGATAGTTAGAAAAATATTTGATACATTCTTTCATATTATGGTGTTAGTAACAGTGTATCAACTCTTCTAAGAGCATGTGATTTTTTAAAAAAAGATTCATCTCTTCAATTCAGCAAATTGATACAATTTCTAAAAAAGTCTGTGAAACAAAATACAGAACTCATAAGAAAATGGGCATGTAGGAGAAAATGTCCCAATAAAATGTAGAAAGGAGAGACCCCAGCCATGATGACTAAGCAAAGTCTAGCCAACTGCCCCAACCAGTCCTCCCCCATGCATCTGCTTCTGTAAATTTGCTTCCACATCTACTACCTTGCCTGACTTCACTCCAGTCCAACTAGCCAAGCTTGGACCCGGAAAACGTAGCCCATAAAAGCCTTGTGAAACCCTTCTTCAGGGCTCAGACTCTGGAGAGCTATTTCCTCTGAGCCCGCTGGCGTAATAAACCCGAGTTCTCCAACTCTCCGAGTGCTCGTTTGGTTTCTTGCTGGGTAAAAGAGCTGATCCACTACAGCCACAAAGCTGCTGGAGCTGGTACACTACAGCCACAGGGCTGTCGCCAGAGCTGATATGCTGCAGCACAGGGCTGCTGGGTATCTGCCGTAACAGGCAGGAAAGAAAAGATGGAATGAATGTTATGATAGAAGCATGTACAAGGAAAGGGCACTGCCAAGATTAAAGTGTGATATTTCAAATACAGAGTCACCTGAGAAACACACATGTATTTTAGGTAAAGGGACTTTCTAGGACCCGCTAATACACTATCTTATGAATTAAGAGTTCTTAATGATCATTTACCTGTGTCAAAGACAGAACCTTTCTAAAATTGACTGGTATGGTAATGCAAATGTAATGCAAAGAGTAAGTAGTGGTTTTGAAATAAGAGTTTTAACTAAAGAACAACCCCCCTTGGCTAAAAAGGCAGCTGCAAGCCTTTCCAGCAATGCTCATCACTATACCACCCTTCTTGTAATAATGTAACAACTGTGTGCCCTATGTCCAAGCTAGCAGCCCTGCTAATCATGTACCCAGCATTGCTTAACAGTTCTGCTTCTGTAACCTTGCTTGCTCAGTTTCTTAGGGAGGAACACTGTCTGCTTGGGGAAGGGGGCGGAGGTCCAGGATGCTTACATGGGAAAATCAAGACCTTGTAATGTATAAAAGTTACTGAGAACAAAGACCTGGTGCTCAGACTCTGGAGGTGACTCATCTGAGCCCGCACTGGTGCTGAATAAACCTTGCTTTTCCATATCTCCGTGTGCTGTTTGTCTCCTTCCACTGCCATGGTTTTTGCGGTTTCTGCAACAGTTTTGCAAGAGAAATTATGTCTATGGAAATGCAGTAGTGCTACTTATAAAAAGTGTTTTTTATTTAAAGTCCTCAGTCTTCTCCAAACCTCAAGTACTAAGTGAATTTTCAAATATTCTGCTGAAGTCTTTAACCTATACAATTCATGTTTTTGGTTATATCAAAATCATAGTACTATCATGTGCAAGAAACATTAAGTATTTTTCTGCTAAAATTTCAAATCAATCAGGAAAAGGTGAAGTTAAAAAATAATTTTCATAATAAACCTATTTTTTTATCACAATGCCTGGATGCCATCATAATAGATCCTATATAATTATCTAAAACACACGCTAAAGGTCAAATATTTCTTCCACATCTAAAACTTACTCTTGAAAGAACCCTGCCACACCAAACAAAGCCTCAGAGATATAACCTTCGTAAATCCTTTCTGCTGTTTGGGCCACAATTTTCCTTTCTTTAAAAATGCAAATGTAGAACTAGATGATCTCTAAGTTCCTTTGTTATGCTAATATAATTTAATGAAGTTTTTAAAACCTTATGAGGCACCTATCTTGAGTTGGGTATTGTTCTAGGCATTGTAGAAACAAAGATAAATGTCACAGGAATCCTGCCATTAAGGCCCTGATATTCTAATGGAGAACACAAGTATGTAAGCTAATAATTACATTCAAAGATTCTAATTCAAGAACTGACAGAACATTGAAAATCAATTATAATAAAAAATTAAATTAAAAAAAGAAGTATTTTTAAGGGCTAAGGGAACAAAGAGAGGTCTAATACAGAGTGAAAGGTTTTGTGTGAAATGCAATATTAGCAATGGGAAGGGCTGGCCTGTAGAAGGGCACACAAGCATGAAAGTAAATCTCCTTTGTAGGACTGTTCATAGTTTGTAGTTGGAGGAGAAAAGGGCATGCAGGAAGAGATGAGGAGATTACTCTGACAGAATGCAAGGGACAAATTATAAGATACTTGAAGTATTTCAGTCATTTTATTATAGGCTTCAAATCCCCTTGAAAGTGATTAAACCCCAAAACCTCTGGCCAAGACAAGAATTACCAGACACTTATCATCCCACATGTCTTATTGTAATGCCCCTTCCCCCATCTTGAGCAACATGGACTGCTTCTTCCTACTCTCTACTAGGAAAGGTATATGGCCCGTTCCTCACCTCGCCTGTATATAACCTGTTCCCCATGAAAATAAGGTATCCTGCCTGAGATCAATCTGAAGATCAAATATTCCCCCATACAATGACCAGTCAACACTCAGCCCTTACACATGCACAGTGGGCCCAGGTGGGAAGAATCAGTGGGCCAGGGTAGAAAGAACCAGATCCCCACTCAGGTCCACAGTATGGGGATATAAGAAAAACCTATTCGTAAAACTGGGCCAGTCCCTGCTTGCAGGGTGGCCTGCTCTCTTTGAGGGCATAAATAAATTTGCTGTACACTTTGTTCCTGCAAACTTGATTCATCTTGATTGCAGTCTCCAAGGCAACCTGCAGTGGCAGCGTTTTCATTCTGGTAAAGGCAAATCAAGGGATGGCCCCTTAAAGCATGTAATGAGAGCTCTAAATTTTGACCTGAGATGCTGTTGTTTCAAGAGGATTCCCTTCAGCTCCTACCAGCTGCCATTTGGATCCCAATGGAATGCTCCAGCTTGGAGAGACTTCCTGCCTCTATTCCTAATGCCGCTTCAAGAGGGTTCCCTTTGGTACTGACGCAGCCCGACCAATGCCTCTATCCCAGCAGCAGCTCTGCTGCAGCACTTCACAGCTGGAACGCTCCAACCTAAAGAGTTTGTTTACATCCCTAAAGCCTGCAGCCTCAATTCCTTGCTTCCAGTGGGCAAGAACTAAAAGGAATAGCCCAGAAATGTAACAATTTCATGTAGGCATTAAGAGAAGTGATATTAAATTGAAAAATTAGGTGCAGAAAAGTGCTATAGGATAAAGAATAGCTGATTTCTCTGAAATGGAAGATTATTGAAGGGGTGATAGTTGAATATGCATGTTTGAACTGTGTAATTGATATATATACCCTTTTAATTCCAAAGGTTTATAATTTTCGAACTAGGCTAAGCTCAGACTAAAGAGCCTTGAATGCCAAGCTAAATTGGAGTATTTATTTACTTATTGAAGTATTGACTTACAATATTATGTTAGTTTGAGGTGCACAACATACTGATTTGATATTTTTATACATTATAAAATGATCACTATGGTAAATCTAGCTACCATCTGTCACCATGCAAAATTATTACAATATTATTGACTATATTCCTTATGCTGTACATTATTTACTTTATAAATGGAAGTTTGTGCCTCCCTATCTCCCTCACAAATTTCACTCATTTTCCCCCCATGTCCTCCCTTCTGGTGACCACCAGTTCTCTGTATTTTTAAGTCTGTTTCTGTTTTGTTATGTTTTTTCATTTTTTTTCTATTTTAGATTCCATATATAAATGAAATCATATGATGTTTGACTTACTTTAAAGTCGAGTATTTTTATTTATTTATTTTATTTTTATTTTTTTACCACAATCAAGGCATGTGGAAGTTCCTGAGCCAAGGATCAAACCCAAGCCTAAGCAGTAACAGCACTGAATCCTTAACTGCTAGGCCACTGGGACACTCCTAAAGTAGAGCATTTAAATTGAGAAATAAAATATTTCCTATTATATAAGTAAACAAAGGATGTTGCAGCCATCAAGATGTAAATAATGCAAAGACTTTAGCTATTTCTAATTTAAGGACAAAGGAGTAAAAAAAAGTGAAAGCAATTAAAAAACTGCTTTTATTTTTCTTAATACGTAAAAATACATTGAGGAGCGGAATGCAAAATGTTCTTGAATTGCAACAATTAAAACATAATATATGTTTTATGGAACTCACAGGTCATCTGAATAGCCAGTTCACTTTGCTACACTGATGGGGGCACTTTGGTGGAAAATGCTGAGAAGAATCAGGATAGCTGATCTTTAAGGTATATTCTGCTTCTAAAATAGATTGCTCTATGATTGCAAGACTGTTCTTTGTTTTCTAACATTGAGGACCTAATACTCATTGCATGGGAATAAAATTTACTCTGGATGAAAGGGAAATCTTTCCAGTAATGATAAACTGAGATGATGAATATATTGAACTCACACACCTTATTCTCTGATACTTCTGCAACTCATCCATAGCCTCAATTCTGAATAATATAAAAGGTTGTTTGCAGGTTTATTTAGCATTCCAAAAATGTATAAAATTCTGGTCATGCCTCTTATTTGTAACTACATAAAACAGAAAAGAAATCTAGATATTAAAAAAATGTTTGCTACATTACAACAGAACGAAAGTCAACCCTTTATTTAATAGTACATTTAATTCTTTTAAAAATTACATGGTCCCTATTAGTAGTATCCTTGGGTCTTTTTTCATTGACATTTCAGTGAGACCATTTTTTTTTTATTTATTCAAAAGGACATATATTCTTTATTGTCTTTTGCCATCATAAAAAGAATGTCAGGGAAAGATTAAATAAATCATTAAAGTTGGGTTCAGAACAGATAAACCACAGAAAATAGGTGCTAATAAGTGTGATAAATATATATTTTTCTAAAGGAGGATTTTACAAAGGGACTTAAGAAACCTGAATTCAGATATCACAAATTTGAAAATGTTCATCAGTTTACATAACTTCTAATTTTATCATTCCAGAACTAATTTGCATACACTAAGAAAATGGGTTGAAAGTCAAAATAAACACCAGAGAGAGACACTTAATTTCAGATTGGACAGTATTTCCTTGCACTGAACCCAAATCAAAATATTGTCTAAGTAAGCAGCAAATGAAATAAAATGAAAATTCACTTCATGTTCAAAATGAAAGAAGTAATGTATATGAAAGTCTTTATAAACTATAAATGACTGCTCTAAAATAAGGCAATGTAACATATTCAATTAAAATTTAAATTAGGGAAGCAAAGTCTAATTATAAATATGTAGTTTCTGAATTGAATATTGGTTTGAGATTTGGCAATTACACCTTAGTATTCCTCATAATGTTCTGAAGGCAGGGTTTTGGACCTCTGTATCACTTTACTTTGTGAGAATACAGGAGTTTTAATTTTTTTTATTGTATCTAGCTCTATTGTGGTCAGATTATATGGTGCCTATTTTAAAATATTGAATGGCAAAACAAAAAGGCTGACTACTTAATTGGAGACTATATTTGCAAATGATATATCTGATAAGGGTTTAATATACAAAATATGCAATTAACCCATATAATTCAATATAAAAAAACTTAATTAAAAAATTGACAGAGGGCCTGAATAAACATTTTTTTCCAAAGAGGACATACAGATGGTCAACAGACAAATGAAAAGATGTTCAACATCACTAATCATCAGGGAGTTGCAAATTAAAAGCACAATGAGATATCGGCCCACACCTATTAAAATGGATATAATGAAAAGGACAACAAATAGCAAGTATTGGCCAGGATGTGAAGAAAAAGGAACACTCTTGCACTGTTGGTGAGAATGTAAATTGATATAGCCACTCTGGAAAACAGTATGGAGGTTCCTTGAAAAATTAAAAATAGGACTACCATATAATCCAGAAATTTCATTATTGATATTTCAAAAACAGTAATTCAAAAAGATATATGCACACGAGCATTCACTGCAGCATTTATTTATAATAGCTGATATGAAAGCAACCTAAGTGTCCATCTGTAGATGAATGGATAAAGAAGATAGATATATAATGGAATATTAGTCATAGAAAAATGAAATATTGCCAATAAAGACAACAAGAAAACATAGATCTATCTAGGGCATATCAGACTAAGTGAAATAAGTCAGACAGAGCAAGACAAATACTATATGAAATCACTTATATGAAGAATCTAAAAAACAAAACAAGCAAACAAAACAAAACAAAACAGGTTCATAGATACAGAGAACAAATGGGTGGTTACCAGAGGGTAGGGGAATATGGTGTTGAAACAAGTGAAAGGATTAAGAGTTACAAACCTTCAGTTACAAAATAAATAAGCCAGGGGATATGATATACAGCATAATGAATATGGTCAATAATATTGTAATAACTTTGGGGACAGATGGTTACTAGACTTATGCTGTTGATCATTTCATAATGTATGCAAATGTCAAATCACTCTTTAGTACACCTGCAACTAATATAATGTACATCAACTATATTTCAATCAAGCAATAAAATATTGAGTGGTACACTTTAAACCTTATTTGAATTAGTGACAATTACATTCTCTTTCCACACATTAATGATATGGATTAGACATTTCTTAAGATATTCTCACCTTTTGATTTATTTTGTGACTGTTGCTTCATTTAAAATAATTTTAAACAACTGTGGTAATACTTGCAATGTTCTCTAGTAATAGGTCAAATATATCATTGAAAAATACTTTTTTTTCCCCATGATGTTATGAACAAACATTTCAAATAGAATTTATGTCATTTGGTGTTAGTTTTATCATCTTTTAAGAGGACTTTTTTTTTGTGCCATAAAAGAGGCATATGGACATTCCCAGGCTAGGGCTCAGATAGGAGCTGCAGCTGCTGGCCTACACCACAGCCACAGCAATGTGGGATCTGAGCCACATCTATGACCTACACCACAGCTTACAGCAATTTTGATCCTTAACCCACTGAGCAAGGCCAGGGATGGGACCTGCATTCTCATGGATACTAGTCAGGTTCATTACCACTGAGCCACAATGGGGACTCTGGGGACTACTTCTTTATGCATTATGATAGACAAGGGAAAGATGGTTGAAAGAAAAACTTGACATTGCAGTATTAGTTTGGGTTCACATTCCAGGAGGAACTATTTTTAAGAGAAATTAATTTTGACAAGATCGGCAAGTCATTGTGAACACTAATGATAAGATGTCAGAAAATAAAAGAATAAAGAACAAATGAAAGCACAGGAAGGAATTAAGCTCATCCCTTTAAGGCTATTTATAGATAGTGATGCAATTTAAACTTGGATTGTGTAGAGAGGAGGAATTGAGATTGTCTTATTTTAACAAGCGTTCTTGGTTTTAATCACCTTTCACATATATCAAAGTTATTGGCACATGATATAAATAGAATTAAGAATTTTTTTTTTTTGGTCTTTTCTAGGGCCGCACCCATGGCATATGGAAGTTCCCAGGCTAGGGGTCTAATCAGAGCTATAGCCACTGGCCTACACCACAGCCACAGCAACATGGGATGCAAGCCATGTCTGCAACCTACTCCACAGCTCATGGCAACACTGGATCCTTAACCCACTGAGCGAGGCCATGGACTGAACCCACAACCTCATGGTTCCTAGTCAGATTCATTAACCACTGCGCCATGACAGGAACTCCAGAATTACGAATTTTAATGTAACTCCTATACTACCAAAATGACATTTTAAAAATATTGCAAGCAGTTCACTATCCATACAATGATGATAAATTTTTTTTTTTGCAAAATCCAGTGTAATTTTTCTTGCTTACACATAGAACTCATAAAACTATATAGCAATGACAGAATCGGTTTAATACCAACAAAAAGCTCACTGGAATAAAAAGGACTAGCTAATATTTTTCTCAAAGTGTGTATCTTCTAAAAGCCTTGATAGGGAAAAGCAACACTAAATGTAATTCCTAATGATAAGGTAAATGACTAACAATATTCTAAAAGTTAGGTTGAGGAGAGTGGAACGGATGACCGAAATGAGGGAGAGAGAAAGTAGCATGGGAGAGAGAGAGCAAAAGATGTTTATAGTCACATTTCTTCTTGGGATTACAACTTAATCTCCCTTTGGAAAACCTAAATGAGAAGTAGAATCTGCAATTACATAGCACTGTTCCAAATAATGATACTGCTTTAAGCAACATTTTAAAAAACATCTGTTGTTATTTCACCATATTTTATTTTATAATAATTCCCTTTACCACTAATCTCAACTTTAATGTCATTTTTTAAGTAGTTTATCAAGGAATATTGGCAGTTATGAATTAATAGATTTTAATGTTCTGGCCAAATCACCATGATGGTAATCTAATTCAAAGACGGAAAGAGTTAACACTTACTAATGAGAATTCATGTTGAATTTCTGGTGGTAATAGTGCTAGAATTCTAATAGAACTATCTAGATGCTAGTTCTTTTTCACTGGGTTCTCCTAAAGTTTCAATAAATATGTTCACCCTGAGCAGGGAAATTGTTTCCCCTCACAGTAGTGAGTGAAGTTAGTGTTCCAAGGAGGACAATAAGACACTGTGTTGGGGTGCACTGCGAGGAGACAGGAAAGAGAGCTACAGACAAATTTCTGCAATTCAGGCAACATGCCCTTGTAATATAATAATTAAATGTTGATTAGATATATGCAGTTTGTGTGTTTCTGAAGCCATAGATCTGATATAAAGGAAAATAACTTCAAGACCACTTGCAGATATTCTCTGTTTTTTGGTTTTGTTTTTGTTATGATTTTTAGGGACACACCTAAGGCATATGGAAGGTCCCAAGCTAGAGGTCCAATCAGAGCTGCAGCTGCTGGCCTACACCACAGCCATAGCAACTCAGGATATGAGCCTTGTCTGCAACCTACACCACAGCTTTTGGCAATGCCAGATCCCTAACCCACTGAGCAAGGTCAGGGATCAAACCCGCCCACATCCTCATGGATACTAGTCAGGTTAGTAATCTGCTGAGCCACAACAGGAAATCCTATTTTTTTTAAAGAGAAAAGAAATAGTGATAAAATAATTGTGTGGCATGAAGTCCTGCAAGGAAATACAAAATTTTATTAGACAAGTGTATGTTTTACATACTTCATAAACTTGGCTTCTTTTTCCCTTTTAGCAATAGATTATTACTATGGAATAACTGAATTCAGACTGAAATAACATCTGTGATTTGAAAGAGAGGAAAATGGGGAATTGGCATTACTTTTTTTTTTCCTTGGAACATACTGCAGCAATTATTTCCTAATTGTTTTCTGTCTACCCTCAAAATAAGAGTTGATAACAAGGAAAAAACTGGTAATGATTCACCTAGAATTTTTATTGAGAAAAAAGTTCTCATGTGTACATGAAGATGAGAGTTTTCTAAGACTTCTCCTTCATATGTGTTGATAGAAACTAACAATATTTGAGGTTTAGAGCAATGCAGTCTTCTCTGATACTGTATAGCTCCTCATTTTAGGGTTATTCCAGCCAGGTTCTGGTAGCAGGATACTAATCTGTTTAATAATTTTTCTTTTAGGTTTTATTCCTTGTTCCACAACTAAATAAATGTGTGATCTTAGGTAAGCCACATCTTTTCTAGGGCTCAGTTTTCTCATCTGTAAAATAAAGTGTGAAATCTATGATCCTCAAAGTTCATTCAGATAAAAAATTCTTTCCCTTTTCTTTATCACTTTTATGAAAGAGGAAAAAAAGGAAGCCAATTGTGTAAAGCTCAGCCTAACACATGATACCTCAGACTGGATATTTAGAAGTTCATTATCAGGTACATACTTTTATAATAAAAGGAACAGATCCATATCAACAGTGCCTGAGAGCTAGTGATAATACTTCCTCTATTCCCCATTACATAATTTTGTCATAAGAGAACAGAGAAAATACTACCTTTAAACCAAAGGCATCCAGTGTGACCATAATTTTATATTCCTAACCTAAAATATCTGAGATGGGGTGTTATCACACCTCTAAACTCACACTACTGGTTTTTCTATCACATTATGTGCAAGAGCCTTATTTAAATATATATACATGAGTGCATATAAGTGGACTAATTATCAAATCAAGGATTTAATTCTTTAAGTCTGTGATTCTAAAAACTGTAATTTTTCAAATATCATTACCTGACAGAATAAATATCTCCTATGTGGTAAAATATTATTCATCTTTGGAACAAATAAAGCCTCTAAATTATGAATTACTCTGGCAAAAATTGAATATATGCTAAAATAAATCCTCCTATCCTCCCTTGGTGGTTATTTTATTCATAAAACTCATACCCTCATCATTATGACTTCTCTCTCTACTCTCTCCCAGGGAGTATATCAAAAGCTATAATGACCTTTTTATTCCAGGACACTTGCATGCTTTTGGACAATAGACTCACTCTAACTATGCTATTAAAAACTGTATACTATGCACTAACATTTCTGTTCACTTCTATGAGTCATTGACCATGGGTGCAGATATTGAGAAGAAATAAATGCCAGTATACTCTGTCTGAGTCTTGAAAGGTATGAATCTAAATACATAAATTGCAGGAATCTGGGCTATCAGTAAAGACACACCATACAAATTGATTCTAAAGATTTCATTTGTATTTCCTTGGTGGCCTAGTGGTTAAGGTTTCAGAATTGTCACTGCTGTGGTGCAAGTTTGATCCCATGCTGTGCGCATGGCCAAAAAATGAAATAAAATGTAAAGTAAAAAACAAAAATTTTACTTATACAAGATTTCCTTACTTTAAAAAACTTCTTCCATTGTTAATTTGCACCAATACATTTTCTTCATTAAAGGCATTTCTAGAACTTATTGTTCAGGAGAGCTTTGATTAAATTAGGCCTTTAAGATGAGTTTAAGAAATTGAATTATTTTAACTGAATGTGTCCAACTCCGTGAACTAAAATAAAAGTTATTTGATAGGGTTAAATGTTGTCTCTAATGGTAACTCTTCACATAAGACAGGAATAAAGAGGGTAAGAAAAAATAAAACAAAAGCAAAAAAAAAATCAAAGTAAAATCACCTTGTGCTGAATTCTTAGTGTATATCCTGGACTACCTAAATCTAGCGTAGCTTAAATAGCTTTTCTAGACCCACTACTTAAAAAACAAATAAATCAAGGATGAAGTATTTTCCTGTACTCTTTGTTAAACTTAGTAAATAATTTTATTTTCTATTCACCAAGAACTGTGTTCCTATAAAACATATTTTGGAGGAGACTGTAGGTTTATTTTTTCCAAGGGTAACTTACGCACCTAAGAATAAAGCTAACATCCTAAAATGATACATTCTTTTAAGGCATCTTGGTATCCTACCTAATTACTTTATGGGAAAATATAAAATATGTAGAATTATGTCCCAAAAGGAAAATTTGGTAATGAAATTGTACCTGCCTGAAACTCAGGGTTTTATTATAATTACTAATGGAGGCCATAGTGAGGAAGGTGTTTAATTGCCCTATGATGACCCCTTCCAAACCTACCAGTTTTATCCAAGAGGGAAATAATATTTCAGGAAGGCCGCTGCTTTTTAAATATGTTTCTTGCCTTTTCTCCTTTCCTTCTTTTTTCCTTTCCTTCAATTGTCTATTGACAATTGAATATAAGCTATTTACAAAGTTTTTTAAAACTTTTTTATAGTTGATTTACAATTTTCTGTCCATTTCTGCTGTACTGCAAAGTGACCCAGTTACACATACACATACATTTTTTTTCTCACATTATCCTCCATCATTTTCCATCACAAGTGATTGGATATAGTTCCTTGTGCTCTACAGAAGGATCTCATTACCTATCTACTCCAAATGCAATAGTTTGAATCTACCAACTCCCAACTCCCACTCCATCCTACTCTCTCCCCCTCCCCCTTGATAACCACAAGTGTGTTTTCCATGTCCATGAGTTTGTTTCTTTTTTGTAGATAGGTTCATTTGTGCCATATACTAGATTCAAGATATAAGTGATATCATATGGTATTTGTATTTCTCTTTCTGGCTTACTTCACTTAGTATGAGAATCTCTAGTTTCATCCATGTTGCCACAAATGGCATTATTTTGTCCTTTTTTATGGCAGAGTAGTATTCCATTATGTATATATACCACATCTTCTTAATCCATTCATCTGTCAATGCAACTGATAAGAGCCTAATCTTTAAAATATACAAACAACTCATACAACTCAAAAGCAAAAAAACCAACAACCCAATTGAAAAATGGGCAGATGACCTGAATAGACATTTCTCCAAAGAAGACATGCAGATGTCCAATAGGCACATGAAAAAAAAAATGCTCAATATCACTAATTGTCAGAGAAACAAATCAAAACTACAATGAGGTACCACCTCATACCAGTAAGAAGGGTTATCATAAATAAGTCTACAAATAACAAATTCTAGATAGGTTGTGGAGAAAAGGGAACCCTCCTACACTGTTGGTGGAAATGTAAATTGGTACAACCACTATGGAAAACAGTATGAAGATACCTTAGAAAACTATAGAACTACCATATTATCCAGAAATCCCACTCCTGCACATATCCCTGGACAAAATTTTCCTTGAAAAAGATATATGCACCCCTTTGTTCATTGCAGCATTATTCACAATAGCCAAGACATGGAAACAAAGTTTTGGTTTTTGTTTTTCTTTTCATGTTAGACATCTGTGTTCTTATTTAGCTTTCATGTATTTGGGAAGGAAAGATTGGCTTTTGATGACTTCCTTAGATGACTTGTTTATAGCATATACTTCTGTTCTTAAGTATGTACTATATGCAATTTTTTTCCTGTATAATGACCATGATACTGATCTCATGAATTCATATGACAGCTTCTAGCCTATTTAGAAAGTTATAAAAATGAGTCAGCTAGATATTTTATTATATTTTCTGATTAATAGGGATTATGGGGAAATTAAGGATTGAAAATAGTCTATTACCATGTATATTCTTGACATGTCTACAGTTCCAGAATAAATTGACCAAAAAATTGATTTAAATTACAATTTAATGCTGTGTTGATAACGGTAAATCATCTTAATAGTATAAAATTCAATTTTATGTAATATTTACCTTCAAGTGGGATTTAGAGTATTTACATGTGTCTACAGGAAATCATGGCAATGTTTAAAAATAAAGTTTCAAAAGTTAGTAAGGGCCAAATTTTGAAAAGCTATATAATTTGTATTGCATGATCTCAGAACTGCAGTGTCCTGATATTCAAGAAACACTAAACTGAGTATTAAGTTTAGAATTTTTAAAAAAAGAAACATGACCCTTTCAAATATTTGTAGAAATCAGATACTCTCACTAGTTCTTCATATTCTAAATGAAAAAAAAAAAAAAAAAAAACGGGAGTGGTTTTATAATCCAGACCTAAAGAACATTTTTTTTTGAATGATGAAATAATGTGCTGAGGAATTTTGATATCTTATGATGAATAATCCTGTTCAGGATCATTACTAACAGAATTAGTTGAAAAATTTCATTTTTCTTCTGTACCAAGGAGTATCTAGAAAGATGGCTCTCCAGATAGTAAAATGATATTTGCTTTATTGCATTTTTAAAGAAGATCATGTGTTCTTTTTATGAGAACTGCATTGAACTTTGTAGATTTCTGACACTCAAGAAGCTTTAATTATTTCATATAGAATACTAGTCACCAGAAAAAAGTGACAATCTTTTTTAAATGGTGAAAGGATTCTATTTGTTGATGTTATTTTGTATACTTTTACAGAAAGTAACATTCATCTAAAAGGAGAATGTTAGGTATCTCATATAAATTGGTTTCAAATGATTCTCTTACAGATTATTTTTAAGAAGCATATGTTGAGCCACAAGATTTTGACTCATTATGATCTCTTAAGAAAAAATTATAATGTTATTTTCATTATAATTTTATTAAAATTCATGGACCCTTTAAAAGGTGCTAATAGTCAAACAATAAAATACAGAGTACAGACATGACTCACTTTATTGCATGTTACTGTATTTTTTACAGGTTTGTGGCAACCCTGCATAGAACAAGAGCAAGTCTATGGGCACCAGTTTTTCAACTATATTTGCTCATTTCATGTCTCTGTGTTATATTTTGGTAATTCTCCCAATATTTCAAACTCTTCCATTATTATTATATTTGTTATGGTGACTTGTGATCAGTGATGTTTGACATTACTATTGTGATTGTTTTTGAGGTGCCATGAACCATGCCTATATAATATAACAAACTTAATCAGTAAATGTTGGATAAATGTTTGCTCCACTGACCAGCCATTCCCCCATCTATCTCCCTCTCCCTGTTCCCTGAGATACAATAATGAAATTAGGTGAACTAATAACCCACAAAGGCCTCTAAGTGTTCAAGTGAAAAGATATATAAGTCTTTTTAAATCAAAAGCCAGAAATGATTAACCTTAGTAAGGAAGGCACATGAGACCCTAGATAGGCCTCTTCTGCAAAGTTAGCCAATGCAAAGGAAAAGTTTTTAAAGAAAATTAATAGTGCTACTCTGGTGAATATACTAGTGATAAGAAAGTGAAACAACATTACTGCTGATATTGAAAAAGTTTTAGTGTTATGGATAGATCAAATCCATCAAAACATTCCCTTTAAGCCAAAGCCCAATTGAGAGCAAAGAACTAACATAAACTCTACAAAGGCTAAGAGAGGTGAAGAAACTGCAGAAGAAAATTTGAAGCAGCAGGAGTTCCTGTTGTGGCACAGTGGAAACTAATCTGACTAAGAACCATGAGGTTGCAGATTTCATCCCAGGCCTCAGTCAGTGGGTTAAGGATCTGGCATTGCTGTGAGCTGTTGTGTAGGTTGCAAATGTGGCTCAGATCTGGCATTGCTGCAACTGTGGTATAGCCTGGCAGCTGTAGCTCCGATTTGACCCCTAGCCTGGGACCCTCCATATACCACAGGTGTGGCCCTAAGAAGACAAAAAATAAAAAGAAAATTTGAAGCAGTAGAGATTGGTTCAGGAGGTTTAAGGAAAGAAGCCATCTCAATAACATCAAAGAGCAAGGTGAAGCAGCAAATCCTAATATGGAAGCTATAGCAAGATATTCAGAAGATCTAGCTAATTAATGAAGATGTCTACATAAACATTAGATTTTCAATGCAGACAAAATAGACTTCTAATGGAAAAAGATGCCATCTAGGACTTTCACAGCTAGAAAGAATTCAATACCTGAACTTCAAAGTTTCGAAGGACAGGCTCACTCTCTTGATGAGAGCTAATGTAACCGAGCAAGGCCCTGTGGGGCTCCTGGGCACTTTTTGTGTCTCCCATTTCTTGTTTTTAGGAAATGGGCCTAATTCAGCCTCCATGGCCTTCCCTGAGTTTCAAGGGATAGGTTCAGACAGTTGCTGATCAGGGAAGGAAGGGGCTGCAAAGACAAGGGAGGAACAGTAAAGAAACAATAGTTCAGCCTTGGGGCAGGACTCTGGTTCCCTCTCAAGGGATACACATAATGATGTAGGCATCTTATATACCTAAGAGAAAAGTTATATTCTTTATGCTTCTTTAGAAATTAATACTTTACAATTGAACAGCTTAGAGTCCTTCCTTGTCCTTCTCCCTGGCTTAATTGCACCCTAAACACATTCACCTGTAAACTAAAGATTAGGCACTCTGAGCACAATTGCCTGTGGGTTAAAGATTATTACCACATGATATTTTTCAGGAACTTTCCTAGTTTGTTCTAATTTCTGATCAATATGCCCTTTTTGTAAGTACTATTATTCTAGGCAATAACCCAAAAGACCACCATCATGAACATCTCCTGGCTCCAGCTTTGATGACTAAGATTACCTCAAAGAAAGAAGAATGCATGTTTGTCTCAATCCTGATTCCTATCTGAAAACCTGTTTCTCTCCTTTTTACTATAAAATTCCCCATAATTCTTCCCAAATGGAGGGCACAGTCTTTAAGGCATTAGCCTGTTGTGCTTCCTTTGCCCGGCAAAGCAATAAAAATTATCTTTTTCTCCTTTACTCATAACTCTCTGTGTTTCAACCTGGTACTGGTAAACAGAGGCCAAATTTTGGCAACTCTAATGCAGTTGGTGACTAAGTTGAAGTCATTGTTGATTCACCACTCTGAAAATCTGTTGCAAGACATGTTTTTATAATATTTTCTTAGCCTCTTGGCTGAAAACTCCATCTTGTCCTGCTTTACTTTATCCCATCTTCCTGCTTGAGAAACAGTCACAGTGATGGTAAATGACTTAAGCTTAAGAACAAAGACCTAAAGGCATGGGTTATTCGTGGGGTCAGCTGAAAGAGGACATAATACATTGGTCTAGGCTTGTAGGACCTGTGCAGATTGGCATGCCATTTGCACAAGCATGATATGTCGTCTAAAGAATAAGAGAAAGAGGAACCTCATGGCCAAGTGGTTTATGAGTGGTCGTTAGCAGAATATGCATTAGCAAAGAGAACCAAGGTGCAAACCTAGGCTCACAGGGTTGCCACAAATCGGCATGCCCTTTGCGGAAGCACAGGATTCAGCTGACCCCCAAGAGGCTAAGAAAATATTATAAAAACATGAGACCTTGAGTTCCCTGGTTCCCACCTTTACTTAAGATAAATGTCTCTGTGTCTTGTTTTATGTTAACTTTTTTTTCCTTAAGTTCCACAGCACCCGTTCTTTAGCCCCATCCTGCTGAGCTGGTCTCGGGAAAAATCCTAGTGCCCTTAAAAATTATGCTGAATCTACTCTGCTCACGCTCTATAAATGGAAAACAAAGCCTGGATGACAGTGTATCTGTTTAACCATGGTTAACTGAATATTTAAACTGACTATTGAGACCTCCTACTCAGAAAAAAAAATGATTCCTGGAGTTCCTGTCATGGCTCAGTGGTTATTGAATCCAACTAGGAACCACGAGTTTGTGGGTTTGATCCCTGGTCTTGCTCAGTGGGTTAAGGATCCGGCATTGCCATGAGCTGTGGTGGAGGTCACAGACGTGGCTTGGATCCCACGTTGCTGTGGCTCTGGCATAAGCTGGTGGTTACAGCTCTGATTAGACCCCTAGCCTGGGAACCTCCATATGCCATGGGAGCGGCTCTGGAAAAGGCAAAAAGAAAAAAAAAAGAAAAAAATGATTCCTTTCAAAATATTACTACTGATTGACAATGCACCTGTTCACCCAAGAGCTCTGATGAAGATAGACAATGAGGTTAATATTCTTTTCATGCCTGCTAACATAACATCCAGGAGTGATTTAAACTTTCAAGTCATTATTTAATAAATACATTTCATAAGGCCATAGCTTCCATATATAGTGATTCTTCAGATGTAACTGGGCAAAGTAGATTGAAAGCCTTCTGAAAAGGATTCACCATTCTAGATACCATTAAGAACATTCATAATTTATGGAGGATGTCAAAGTATCAGCAGTAACAGGAGTTTGGAAGAAGCTGATACTAACTCTCATGGTTGACTTTGAAGGGTTCAAAATTTAAGTAAGTGGAGAAAATAACTGCAGGTGAGGTGGAAACAGCAAGATAACTTGAATAAGAAGTGTGACCTGAAGATGTGACTAAATTGCTGCAGTCTCATGGTAAAACTTCAAAGGATGAGGAGATGCTTCTTATGGAGCAAAAAAAGTGGGTCTGGAGATGGAAACTGTTCCTGCTGAAGATGCTATAAAGATTTTTGAGGAGTTCCCATTGTGCCACGGTAGAAACGAATCTGACTAGGAACCATGAGGTTGCGGGGTAGATCCCTGGCCTCACTCAGGGGGTCGAGGAGACAGCATTGCTGTGAGCTGTGGTGTAGTCACAGACATGGCTCAGATCAGGTGTTGCTGTGGCTGTGGCATAAGCCAGCGGCTACAGCTCCAATTAGACCCCTAGCCTGGGTACCTCTATATGCCATGAGTACAGCCCTAAAAAGACAAAAAGATAAAAAAAAAAAAAAGAAAAAAAAAGACTTTTGAAATGACGAAGGATTTTGAATATTACATAAACTTAGTTGATAAAGTAGGGACAGGGTTTGAGAGGATCGACTCCAATTTTGAAAGAAGTTCTACTGTGAGTAAAATGGTATCAAACAACACTGCATTGTTTTTTTTTTTCAATAGACTTATCAGGTCCCTAAATAATTTAGAAATAAAAATAGATCTAAATTGGATTTGATCATGTAATCAAATATTAGTCAATTAGAAATTGAAGCAAAAATAGGAATATTAACATGTAGTACAATATGATACCAGTAAGGATACATATTTGAAAACACGACTTTACGTAGAATGATCTTAGGTTAACGAATATATCTTCTCAAGTCTTTCCTAGCCTAGAACTGTTTTGCACAGAATTGACAAAAGCTTTTGCCTTTTAAAAGGTGTCATATTGGCTAGGTGAATAAGAAATGTCTCAGAGGTCCATCCTTTCAACTTGATATTAAATCATTATAAAGTATTTTGTTTTATAGGGTTTGATATGCTGTTTCTCTGGTGAGTTTGTCCTTCCCATAATCTTTTTTATGTTAACATTTCAATCTCCCCAGAAAAGTTTTATCTGTATGGATCTCACTGGTAATGAAGTTAAGGTAGATGTTTCACATTTTTTTTAATATAGAAAAATAGATTACGATGGCTTAGTAGTTTTAACAAGGATTTGTGTAGCCTCAAAATTATTTCATTTCAATAGCAGTACCTAATTTTTTTCTGAAATTATCTGAACAAATAAAAATATTTACATATCACTATTTATTAAAGATTCTTAATATGATTTGGTGTTAATATTAACAAATCACACTCCTCCCACAATCTATCTGGTACATATGTTGAAACCATGGCAACTATTATTATATAAATCTTTATATTTGAAAAACAACGAGTCTCATTAGGATTAGTCACTAAAATTTTCAATATTTATAATCTTCTGGCTTTGCTATATAGCTTAGTGAGGCAATGATTAGTGTTTGTTTCTATAGTCTTTTGACTAAAGATACACAGTAGCAGTTAATAAATTTCTCATAAGGAATACCTAGTTGTACTAGCTAAAATTTTACTCTTGAAAAATTACTGTTCTACAAAATACCATATAAGAAGCTTGTACAATCTTTACAAACTTATATTATGGAGACTATTACACTACATGTCTTAAGGAGTTTCTAAGAAGTTCAGGAAAGCTTAAGAATATAGTGTGAATATCTTTGTTTAAAAATTGGTTATAAAAGTTCTAAAGCCAGAGCCTGATAATTTATTATAATTTCAAAAGTCTTCTAAAATACACATAAGTATAATTTTTCTTTTCTCCTACTATAGATTATAAAAGTATTCACACTACATGGTAAGCTTTGGTTACATAGACCACAGAAATGTTACATTTACATAATGTAATTAGTGACTATTGTCATCTGCTTCAGGTCTTATAAAATCATAACCTTTTCAAGATTTCTACCTAGACAGGCCCATTTGAAATACAATCTGACCTACCCCTAAAAGTCAACTTGCAAAATCTCTACCTCTGCTCTATATTTTCCATAGCTCTTGTCACCTTCTAACATATTACAAAATTATTTCTTAAGCTTATTGTTTATTTTTTCTCTTTCACTACTAAAATATAAGTTCATAGAAGGCAGTACATTTTCTTTTCTGTTTTGTCCTCTGATAGAATCCAGTCACCAGGAATAGGGCCTGGTATAGCGCATCCCAATAATCCTTATTAAAGAAATTTTTATTATAAATATAAAATTATGTTATCACATCACAAGTATTAGGGCTATATTTTGTATTATTCCTCTTTTTAATTTTCCCTCTCAAAGGCATTTTAGTATCATTCTATCTTGACTATGATGTCCTTCTCAAGGATTCCAAACAAACTTCTCATTCCTTTCTAAATAGTTTTTAATGTTTAAAATTTTAAAAGCAGCAGACATTTCCTTGCTAAATATATTACTCCTCAACTTACTCCCAGTCTCTTTTAATATATTCTTAAATCTCACTGCATCCTAGCGTGAACATCTTTTCATGTTCTATGTTGTATCTTACTTGAACCTGATTTGTATCTCTTCTTCCATTTCTGCTATTTCCTAATTTATTTTCCTCCATCCAACTAATCACTTCTTGACTCTACTCTCTACTCCCATAAATATCTAAGTACAACATAGCTTTATTTGGTGATAATGATAGTATGGTCTGTGTTAGTATACTGTATTTAGTAAACAATATATTTTTTTTAAATGAAAGTTAGAGCCACTTCTCATATTTGAATAGTAAAGATATCATTAAGTCTAATTTCTTTAGGATAAAAAAATTGTAACTGAACTTAATTTAATCATTTCAATCTGCAAAGAGTTTCTTTTTTTTTGTTTGTTTTTGTCTTTTGTCTTTTTAGGGCACACCTGCAGCATATGGAGATTCCCAGGCTAGGGGTCTAATCAGAGCTGTTGCTAATGGCCTACGCCAGAGCCATAGTAATGCCAGATCAGAGCCACTTCTGCAACATGTACTACAGCTCATGGCAATGCCGGATCCTTAACCTGCTGAGTGAGGCCAAGGATTGAACCCACAACCTCATGGTTCCTAGTTGGATTTGTTTCCACTGTGCCACGACGGGAACTCCTCAGTCTGCAAAGAGTTTCTTATTGATGTCCTCACTCCCCTTTTATTGAACATTTTGAGAGAATGCACACTATATTTATCAATAGCCAAGCTTTATGGACAGTAGCTAAATAATGGAAAGTGAAATATAAAAGGACAGACCAGATACTCTCAAGTTACTCTAGGGTCTATCAAAATTAAACTATATTTCTATAGGTATATCTTTCTTTCATGAAATTCCATATACTAGACCTTGTTTTCCCCAGTGTCTACTTTGTCCCTGTACTAGGTGCCTCTGTGGTATCATTACTAGTACATTACTGCAGTGTGACAGTATTAAATGCCAATTTAGGAGTTCCCATCATGGCTCAGTGGTTAAGTAATCCGACTAGGAACCATGAGGTTGCGAGTTCAATCCCTGACTTTGCTCAGTGGGTTAAGGATCCGGTGTTGCTGTGAGCTGTGGTGTAGGTCGCAGATGCAGCTTGGATCCTGTGTTGCTGTGGCTCTGGTGCAGGCCGGCAGCTACAGCTCGGATTATACCCCTAGCCTGGGAACCTCCATGTGCCATGGGTGTGGCCCTAGAAAAGACAAAAAATAAAATAAAATAAAATGCCAATTTAAAAATGTGTAGACACACACAGGGTCTTAATTGAACTCCTCTGAGTTTTCTTTTGAGGATTTAGGACTAAACATAATGTCTTAAAATTAACTCTATAAATAAAACTCTATCCCTGGTGTACCAAAAACGAAGGGTAAGACATCCACAGGTATTATCAAAATGCCAAAGCTATGACTTTATCAGAATTTCAGTGATCTCATTTTTTTTGTCTACTAAATTTATCTTTATATCATCCATCTATCTATTTTTAGTCTCAAGGAAACTTCTCCATTTCTAGTGTTTTTCTCACATGTGAAAGTGTCACAGATGTGTTCTCCCAACATAATAGTTTTGGGGATAATGTGTTAACTTGAGAATTTTAAAAAATACATTTTACTTCTGCTTTTGCTACCAATGTACTTTTAAGACCAATTGAAATTGGTACTATATATTACTTTCCATCCATAAAAGAATAATTTAAAATGCTTTACTTAGAAAAAAAAAAAAAGAAAAGAAAAAGAAAAAAGAAAAAGGAAAGAAAAGAGAAAATGAGCTAAAAATAGTTGATTCACATATTCAAAACCTAAGTGATATCATATTCTATCTTTAGGTTATTTGAGGCCGAGAAATGCCTGGTACACCTTTCTAAAATTCTGCAATCTTAGTCTTTAAGCATGGAATCATTGTGAAGCCTGAATGTGACTTAAGTATTAAGAGACCATATGGTCTTTGAAAAGGACACACATGACAAAGTATTAGAAAAGTAGCATTATTAGCACCCATCTTTGGGATATCTCCTGTGTGATAGCTATACATTTTATCTATTACAGGGGAAAGGCTTAATGTTCTTTTTAGTTAGTATATTAACAACAATCTGGGGTCTGTTCTGGTGGGGGTAGGTGTTCTTTCCCAGCCTTCTCAAGAGGGTTTGCCTTTGTACATGTCATAGGTAAAAGGAGAAGTCAAGCTAATTTTTCAAAATAGTCAATATTTGAATGATTTTGCACCTTATTGAAATAGCTTCTATTTCCCCCATAGATGAAGACTAGTTAGGAGTTCTAATATATACCTTGATTTGGGGGTTCAAAGAATAATAAAGAAAAAAAATTTAATCTTAAATTTTAATCTTTAATTTAATCTTATTTTTTTTTCTTTTTGTTTGGATTGAAAGCTAATTTTCAGGAGTTACCATCGTGGCTCAGTGGTTAACAAACCCAGCTAATATCCATGAGGATGTGGGTTTGGCCCCTGGCCTCGCTCAGTGGGTTAAGGATCTGGCATTGCCGTGAGCTGTGGTGTAGGTTGCAGATATGGCTTGGATCTGGCATTGCTCTGGCTGTGGCATAGGCTGTGATTCAACCCCTAGCCTGGGAAACTCCATATGCCATGGGTGCCGTCCTAAAAAAAAAAAAAAAGAAAGAAAGCTAATTTTCAGGTTCAAAAGTTTCTTTCCTTTTCCTTTTTTTTAAGAGGAAAATGTGGTGGTGGAATATTTCAATCAAATCACTTGTTTTAATATCCTTAAGTCTATTATATATATTTTATTTACAAAACCAAGTTTCACAAAAAAGATTGTCCTTGCTAAAGCACAGTATCTTGTAGAGAAGTCTTTTGCCTGTATATTCCCAATAAATCCTTATATAATTTATAATTTTCAATTATTATTTCTACAAAAAATCAATTATTGTTTCTACGAAATCCAGAAAAGATTGATCAACAATGATGGACACCATTATTGGCTCAAGTTATATATACTTCATTTTCTTTTTTCATTCATGAACAGATCACAGAACCTGTATTTATTTACTTTTACTTCTTGAAAAAAATATCTCTTCATTGGCATTCCATAGTACATAGTTTAAAAAATGTTGATCACTACTTATACACCCTTGAGTGGGCTAATTCTAATTTCCTTTTCTTCAACCAATGAATCTCAGAAAAAGGATGTATGATCTGTTTTGGCTACTTATATCTAATTATTCACTATTTTAAATTTGTTAATCCTATACATATTCATTGCCATCCCGATGCTACTCTGGGCAAGAGTCTAGACTGACTATTGCTTCCTTAGTTGTTCTTTTTACTATGGTATAAGGGCTGTACTGCATTACCAAGATTCATGAACACAAATAACAGAGAAATAAAAATCTGTTAAGCTCTAATAGTAGTAATGGCACTAAAACATATAGATTGAATGGACTGTGATTAGCATTTCTCTGAAAGGTATCACGGCGCATTCTGCTGTTTGAACAACACTTGCAGCCATGGAATAAATTTAAATTAATGCTAGAAACTCTGACTAATGCATTTAGTATGAATAACCCATCAAAAAAACAAGCAATGTTGTTTTGCTCGTTACATCAACACAGATTGCACACTAATCACTGCCTATTCTGTAAACATCAATCCAACTGTGTTCCTTTCTCCTGATTTCTTTAAAAAAAAAAATTCATCTGATAAACACATAAAAAGGGCAGCTTTCCACAATGTTTAGTATAATACTTCAGGAAAAAGTGGTGTATTGAGTTCTACCCATTAATCCAGCCAGCAATCTAAATGTAACATAGGACTTCTTTTTTTTTTAAGGTATGTGGATCTGATTATTGCATCATTCAGTGATTCCCTCTGTGACCTTTATCAATCCTGTACTAATCGTTTATCAGTTAATAATATAAAAAATGTTAAGGCTTAAACTGGGCATAATTTCCTAAGTCTCGATGATGATGCTCTTACTTTATCACCCAAGTTACATATATCTTTATAGGTAGTGGGTTTAAGGATAAAGACTGTTTTTCTTTGACCCTCAAAATTGTACAAACATTACCTCCTCTTTTCTTAGAGATCTTAAAATAAAAATTCAAATTCTTATAAAAACACGGATAGATACAGTCTTTTCAGAGGTATATGAAAATGGGTTGAACCAGAATTTAACTAAGAATTCCTGTCACAATTTAGGACTCATTAAATGTGTGTGAATTGTGCATGCATGTGTATGTCTGTCTGTGTCTGTGGGTGTGTAATTTTAATTGTCTTAAAAGGAAACTTCTCTTTAATTTTGTTAGATGCTTTTTGTGACCCTTTGTTCTTGGAAAAACAATCAAATTCCTTTCACTAATGAAAGAGACCTCCTTTTTGTTTTATTTTCTCTTGTTTTTGTTTTTTGGCCACACCCATGGCATGCAGAAGTTCTTGAGCCTGGGATTTAATCCACACTACAGCACCAACCAGAGTCACAGCAGTGAGAATGCCTGACCCTTAACCCGCTGAGCCACCAGGGAAAAGGAGGTCCCTAAAGACACTTGCTTTTACCACTAGTTTCATAATTATCAATCTCATTCCTCTTTTGATTAGTATCTAGGGCTAGGAGAACATTTAGAGGTAGTCCTCACACTCTCCTTTCACTTTCATCTATTCATCTGGGAATAGGGAAGGGCTTTCAAGCTTGAAGACCCATCAGGAAAACTGTCAGATTATGGTTCATTCCATTCACTTATGCATTCTTACATTCATTCAAAATAAATCAGTGATTGATTTTTAAATATGCTTGACGTTACTGACTAAAAGAAGTGAATCTTGTTTTATAAATGAAGTACAATACAGATAATTGGGTTAAAAATTTACTTGGATCTTAAAGGAATGAATGAATGTCATTCCAAAGACATGGTCAATTTTATTAGATAACTTCTCTTGGGCAGGATTCTTGAGTAGATGAATGTATTTTGCATATTGATCTTTTTAAAAGTGTTTGCTTTTTAAGTGTAGTGTCTGATAAATTTTTTTAAAGTAAATTAACTTTAGGGTTAATTTTCCAGCCTGTATTAAATAGCTCTAGTCAATTTGTCAAAATGTCCAGCATTTTAAAATAGGTTCTAAGCTTTCTAAATATATTGGAGTCATACTACATGTAATTTAAAAAGAAAAAAAATGTGTCCAATGATTCCAAATATCCTTTATGGGAAATTGTACTCATTAATACTTTCAAAAGAAGACACTGGTTTAATTTTTACATATTACATTAAATTTTAAAATATCTTCATTTATGCATGTGATCTGTGCATTTCTATGATTTATCACAAAAATACTTGAATCTTGTATTCTGTCTAATAAGGAATTATATAAAACTTCCTTTCAAGCTTTACATGCATCAAAGACGTTACATGAGATATTACACTGCTTATTTAGGTAAATATAGGAAGATTTCAATGATAATGTTGTAATGTAACATTATTATTATAATGTTATAAACATTTTAAAATTTGTATGTCAAGTTTGCCACAGCTTAAAACCAAAAAGCTCAATTTTTACCAGTAGAATGAAAATTTCTTGTTTCACTCTGAATCTGAACATAGTATATGCACTGGCTATCTTTCTGATTAAAATCTACTTGATTTATATTTTTACTTATGACTTCAGGATTTTCCATTAAGAATGTCTTTCTCTCTCTAACAAATTATGCAGCATGAAAACTCCAATTTTCAGGAAATGTAGGGTTTTAAAAAATCACTGACTTCTTCTTTTCCTCACTTGGCTTCCACCATCTTCAGTACTCCTAAAAGTAGCTACTGATCATAGAAGTGGGACCATATATCAAATACTACAGGTGATAAAAGAAGAAAGGAAGGAAATGCTAAAGTCAGTCTATGGATGTAAACCTCCTGTGACGAATTAAGAACGACTTTTATTTCAAGGACAGGTACTGTACTCAAAGTTCAGATGCTGACCTATTGTATTCTGACATCTGAGAAATATTTAGCTACAAGAAACAACAGGAAATCTGTACCCCAAGTACTCTTAAATCCATTTCTTAATTTTGTATCCCAATTCCTAGGTCACTTTAAAGTGCTCTGTGCTTTATCTTCTTATTAAAAAAAAAATTAGAACAAAAAAATGGAGATGACCCAATGAATGGATTCTATTCTCTAGTTAGAGTTACATTATCATTATAATATTTTTCCTTTAAATGGTTATTAATTAAATTTTAGACTGGCTTCAAAAAAGGTTATGGTTAGGATGTTTTAAAGACAAGATTGATAGAGAATATATTAACTTTTCAATTAGCAGTTGTGTACCTGATTTCATGTTTTTCTAAAAAATCTTATTTTTCATAATCTTATGCAGTAGCACTTTTGTGAATAGCTTTAATTATTTTTATCTTTTTCTTGACATCACAACTATATTTATGAAGGAAAAAACAGGCAGCTTCTTATCAAGTTGAAAAAGAAAACATAATTAGTGAAGGAAAAGTTAGCAATTGTTGAAAAGAGACTTCACAATGGATATAAAGGATATGATAATATTAATCATAATGCCACATAGAAATTGAGTTTAAGTTTGCTTTTATGGTTTTGAGACATAATAAATATTTTATTAAGATTCTCTACAGTTTCCATTTAAGGACTCTTTTCTGGCACTGCTATTCATTAACTGAATGAAGAAAACCTTTACAAGGTTGTTTCTCATTGTCAGATTTACTTTTGTTTTAAATTTTATTTTTTCCATCATAGTTGATTACAGCATTCTGTCAATTTCTACTGTACAGCAAAGTGACCCAGTCATACATATATATAAATACTTTTTCTCCATTTTCCTCTATCATGTTCCATCACAAGTGACTAGATATAGTTCCCTGTGCTATACAGAAGGATCTCATTGCTTATCCACTCCAAAGGCAATAGTTTGCACCTATTAACCCCAAACTCCTTTTGGGTAGGTGCAGAGTACAGATCAATTACAAAAATCATGGTGTTCCTCAGCAGAAAACAAGGTCCTGGTCAGGAACATGAGTACAAACCATGTACTGGACTTTAGGCATTCCAATACACATTCTAAAGGTGACATTCTCTTAACTATCTATCCTGCTGTTAAGTTAACTTTGGTCACTTATCAGACCTCAAGGGAATGGTAAAGAACAAAATGGCAATAGATTGAAACAAATGTCTGTTACAGGGACAGAACATGAAGAAGATATATTTAACCTGTATTTAGCTGTAGAAAAGAAAAGGGCAAAATGACCCTGAAAACTAAACACAAATCTTTTTATAGCGATATAAAAATAAGGATGAAATAACTGAAAGGCAAGAGTGGATACTCATATTGGAAAATAACATGTCAGAAATTAGAGGATAAGCCAGATAAATATTGTTGCCTTAGTTTTACCATACTATGCATTTATGGATGCTCCTTCTGGGAAATGAATAAGTAAATTTCAGATTTTGGGTGAGAGACATAGAGCAAACTTGGACATCAGACAGGTTTATACTGCCTAGGTAGTTAATTTATGGCATGATGTGTTATGCTTCAGATTATAAACCTTTTTCACAACCCCAGAGCAATTTGAAGAAAGAAGGGAAGAATATTTTCCCAGAGGATAATTTTCCATAAATCAGTAAAGATAAAAGTAGTACCTGGGTACTGAGGTGTCGTGATATTTAAAATAGAACTCTATAATACTTAATACATGAAAACAGAATTTTGGTCCAATGTATGCTTGCATTTGAAGACATATTACAGAAGTTCTAGAACCATTTTTTTTCCTCCATAGTAACTATTTACTAACATGCTTTCTATCCTCCCTCTTAGAGATATGGAAAAAGATCTGATTTGAGATCTGAAAATAGCTTGTTTTAATTCAAAATGAAGTCATTGAAAAAGAATAAAGAAACAAGACCTATTTCATTTGGGGAAAATGCTAAAAATAAACATTAATAACAAATCATGTTGAATTGTGAGGACAAGGACATTTTTGAAAATAAGAACAAGAAAAAAGGGGCAAGTGTTAGATTCAGGATATAAGAAAAGTGATGGTGATGAAAGACAGAACTTTATGATGGTGTGAGATATTAAGTACCAGAGAGGCTAACTGATTCATTGCTGCAAAATCTCTTTCCTTGAAAATCTTTAAAAGAGAAGGTTGTGCTCATTAGGGCACATGCTCACTCCCTTAGGGAGGCCATGTGAACTTTACAGGCAGAGTACCAAAGCAGAAATGGAGGAAATTGGAGAAGATCCCCGCCACTGAGTCCCAGGGTGAACTTGATGGTCACAAAGTTAAGATTTTGATAGCAGTAGTTAATGTCAAATTTCAATCTTTATCCAAGATGTCTTTTTTTTGATATGTTAAAAATGTCTAATATTACTCCATATATTTATAGAAAGAAAATGTAGCTCACAGCTATCTAGCACATTATGAGGGAAAAATAATGAGATGAGTAGATAAAACATTTGTGGACCAATTTAATAATAGGAACTTTTAGAGACAGACCAACTATAATTCTGTGTATATCTAGAGAAGGATTCAAAAGAGCCTGTGGGCAGAGTAGTAAGCAAAAGAGGTGACTCATCCAAACTAATAAATAATCATCATTTTGGTCACAAAGCAGTACATTATTGAGAAAAGTTGATATGACATTGGATGGCAGTGACAAAATAGATTGCCTGATACTGTGATGTCATTCTGGGGGAGAAGACTTTAAAATGAGACATCTTTTAAGGGCCTTGCATATTTATACAATGTCTACATAAGCCGAACAATACTCCGGACCAAACCATCTGCAACCAAATTTTATAGTTTTCTAAAACAGCCTGAGAAGTTTTACTTTGCTACCTTCAGCAGTTTTACCCCCAAATACGACATTTAATTAAGGTTCATTAAAATAGTGCAGAAGGCTTGACCATTGTTTCCTTTCCTGTATATTTAGCTTGCTCACTGATTGGTCCATCTATGGCAAATCTGTCAGAGAGCCTGACTTTCTGAATGGTCAAAATCTTAACTACAAAGAACAACTCTTGAATACATTTTATTTAAGTGGTGTCAAGTTCTGGAAAAAGTATAAGAATTATAAGTCAGGCAGACCTGAGCTTGATTCTCTGTTTCGGCACTGAAGAATTTTTAATCTTGGGAAAGTTAACTAGCTCTCCTAGAGTCCCTTATCCCCTTTTCCTTAAGCTGCAGAGTAAGTGTATTTCTTATCCATCACAAAGACTATTTTGAAAATTAGACATAATGTATGTAAATTGTTTAACACGGAACCTGGAAAATGAATAAAATATTTATTATAACTATAATAAATATTTATGTTGATTCTTTTCTATTTCTTGCCCTCATTCACAAGATATTTGTATTTATCAACAATTTTTTCTAAACAATGAGTCATTTTTACAAGTGGTATCTAATTATCCCATTTCCTCTATCATTCATATAATTAGAAGCAAATGAACTGCTCCTTCCTCCCTAACCCACAGGGCAAAGAAAACACTTAATACTTGGCAGTATCACTTCTCAACTGTTATAGTACAAATTCAACTCTACAAAGGTATAGCTGTTGACATTATTGTCATCTCTGATCACAAATCCTCAAAAAGCCAAAAAAAAAAAATCATGCAAAGAACAAGCTTTTCCTATTAATATGTACTTCAAGGGGACATATGAAAGCAAAGAGATAGTGGAGGGGATAAAGGGAGAATATAATACTGTAAAAATGACATGCTGAAAAAGAAATGCATTATTTGAATATACTGGGACTATTAATTAATGGTAAAGATATCACTTTGATTGATTTTCCTGTCATATGTCAAAAAAAAAAAACCCAAAGAATATGATGTCATTATGGTATTTCTGCTTTCTGATGGCAACAACAAATGGAGCTAGGTTAATATGCCTTTTGATAGATGAGTCTACAGTCATTAATATTTTTTATCTCTAGCAAAGAAATAATTAATTATACTTAAGCACTCTGGAAGACAGAGAGTAGTACCAGCTTAATCATAAAGTAAAATAAAGACAAAGAACATATTACCTGGTGTTAGGGGAAGAAGAAGGTCATGATTTGATATAGATGATAAATCTGTTTGCTTCTATATTAGAAGAATAAACACAAGTTTGGCTTTGATATGAATGAGTTAACACCCAGTTCTGTATGAGCTTGAGTGAGTTATCCAGGTTCTCTGTACATAGTTCATCTGCCAATACATGGTATAAAGCACTTGACATGCATTATTTTATGTATTCTTATACAAAATGAAGTTGCTAATATTATGATCCTCGTTTTACAAATGAGGAAATGGGTTCAGAGTGTCTAAGAGCTTGCCCAAGGTCACGCAGTTAGTAGGCAGTAGTAGCAGGATCTGAAAGATCATTTTATCAGAAATCCTACTGAATGCTCCATGCAAGATTTGTTTTGTATCTAGCAAAGTCCACTTTTGCTAATATGCTGTCAGAAAGTCTTCAACAGGTCACCTAAGGATATAATGCTAAAGGGCCCAATCACTCTAGCTTTTGGAAAATTGAAGAAATAGGCCTTATTTACATAAGTCAAAAGGGTACCTAGACCAAGTGGAGAATGTAAAACATCAGCTCCCTTCCATAGTGATGAAAGGTACGTAGTAATGTCCTTCTAAGAAGACTCAGTTGAATTGCTCTAGATCATATTTCATAGCAACCACTGGACTGAGCCTAGAAAGTATGTGTATATTCTACACACACACACACACACACACACACACACACACACACATAAGTTGTGATTGTGTCTTATAAAATATTTTATAACATCAATCTTTATGCATATGTCTAAAAGGCAGTTGCTACTAAGAAACATGTAATAAGAATGTCCACATGATAGGTAAAGAGAAAATAAACATGAAAAGAAAGAAATTCCAAAAAGAGATAATAGATAACAGCATTTTACTTCTCAATTTGGATGAGTTTACAAATGTTCTTTAAGATAAAAATCCAGTTAAACTAAAAGAAATTTAGTTAAGACAAACAAGTTTAGGGCAGATAGGAAAGAACTTGTTTTTTGAAAAATATTGAAACTGTGTGACAGCTTTCACATACTCATTTGTTTAAAACAATTTATAGTATAAGAGTAATAAAAAAAGCAAGAAAACATGGGATTAATCTATCATCTTAGTTCAAACAATTTTCAGAATTGGAGGTGAGAAAATGGAGGTGAGAATCCCAGTGATTGGAAATATTGTCATTGCTTCGTAATATCTTTAAAAAAACCCATCAAAGAATCAGATTATAGGGGGCATATTAACAAATTGTGTGTGTGCAAAGGATTTTTTTTTTCAAAGTAGGGAAGGGATTCTATTAAATTAGGTTTCAATATTCAAGAAGAAGTCTGCCCAAAGTTTCATGTCTGTAGATATTTCATTTCAAAACTTTAATGGTATAAAGTAGGGTTGAGAAGAGAAAAGGGAAGGAGGAACAGGCTTCAGAGAAATGACTGAATTAAAGTGAATATTTTAGAAAATAAATGTAACTTTTAAACTTTCATAGACTTTCAGTAGTATATAAAAAATATAAATCTTATAAGATATAATTTCTTGGAGTTCCCCCTGTCACACAGTGGGTTAAGAATCCTACTGAAGCAGCTTGGGTCACTGCAGAGGTGCGAGTTCAACTCCTGGCCTGGAGGTGGGTTAAGGATTTGGCATTGCTGCAGCTGTGGAGTACTTTGCAGTTGCAGCTCAGATTCCATTCCTGGCCCAGGAACTTCTAAATGCCACTGTTGTGGCAATAAAAAAAAAAAATCTAATTTCTTGAAAAGAACAAATGCTACTTAAAATGAGTAGTTGTTTTTATACAGTAGGCTAGTCCCAATGTTACGTATTTGAGACTACTGTCCTGGGGTACAGCATTTCCTTTGAAAGTTAGTTCACACTATTAATTTTCTTGTCTCGAAGTTTTTTTTCCCATCTAACATAAAATGATTCATGTTTGAATGATCACAAAGGCTAAGGAAAGTTTATACCATTACTTGTTTTACAAAACGGATGACATTCTGACATAGCTATGAGTAAATGATGACAATTTTCTCTAGAGCCTGAATTGTTCCACAAAGAGATCTCTGATGATGCTCCAATTCACTTTTGAAATCTGACATACATATATATGTGTACTCACACACATGCACATATGCACACATGCACACACGTAACTCATATACTCAAACCTTAAAATGCACACACAGACACACACACACAAACACACACACACACACACACATATGTAGACAATGAAATAGCAAGGAGATGAAAAGCTATGGGATAAGCAGAAGATAGGAAGGTTTTGAATAATTCAAACAGTTGTATCAGTTCTCCAATTTTCCCTCAATAGTTAATAGATCTTGGGTACTTGGAGACATTATCTAGTTCATTCTCAGCCTGGACAGTACCTCATATAAATCAACCCAGGCTTAGTTTCTCACAATTTTCTACTGAAGCTCATTTTCTTATTTAGCAAGAATCATTGTCAGAAAACAAGCAGCCTTGCTTAACCTAGATCCCCTTATCTTGCACTTATATTGCAGAGTCAGAACCTTTTTTCTCAGTCTGTCCTGAGGATGGCAGATGACAAATGTTAGAAAGTTGATAGTTCTCTCTGACATAAATCTTCATTATTTAGATAGTTGTTTTTAGGGTTTATGTTGTTGGGTTTTTTGTTTGCTATTGTTGTGTATTTTGTTTTGCATTATAGGAGGAAATTAAGACAAAAATTGGGAAATCTGAATGTTTGTAGGACAGATACTGATCCCTATTAAGAGTTTCCTTAGAGGAAGATAATGTTGACTGAGTACAGAGATCAATTCTTCCATACATAGATGAGATGCAGTAGCTGAGAAGTTCTGACTGGCCCATGCAAAGAGAAAGAGGATGCCATGGAGACAGAAAAAGCTGTGTTGTGTATGATAATATTTTTGTGATGAGAAAAAAAAAATAAAATTGGACAAAGCCTGGAGGTAAATCCTTAGAAAAATCTTTCCTAAAGGGCCAATAAGCTACATCTTAGCATAAAATTGAAAGGACACAGGCAGGGAGAAAACCAAACAAAACTCTATGAGTTTTCATAAGAAAGGTAGAAGAATATCTCATGCTATATGTGCTATTCCCCTTTTATAATCTCTGTAATAAGAATTTGTTTTATTTAATTACTATGAATAATGAAACATTTCTTACCAACAAATATCAATAAATAAAGATGATTAAAAAATGCAATGCAAACACATACTTGAGACAAAGAAACACTAATAAAACTTGAAACTCTAAACTATTTGTAATGAACCTACATGTGATTCAGTAATGCTTTTTCCCCATCTCAGGATTTTTTTTTAAACCAACCTCAGCATTGTGTACTAAAAAAGTTTTTGTTGTTGTTGTTGTGTGAGCTATAAGAAATTTTTCAAAATACTTTTCTCCCTTAGAAGGTAAATCCTATTCTGCCCCTGTTCCACCACTGTTAACAATACAAAGCTCATAAATCAAATTCTAATCAAGCTGAAAAATCCCAATTTTATTTCTTTATTTCCCCAGGGAGTTGCAGGACATTTCACAGAATCTTTCATTTTCTAAAATTGTGATATCAACATTTTTGTTTAGTCCTGCTCCTTTTTCATTTAGAATCACCATCTTCTCTCTGTTTCCTTTCTAAAATTCATGTGCTTTTTCAATCTCCTGTGACTAGAAATATTTTGAGCTTAGCAATCAAGTTGGCACAAACATGATTGTGAGGGATTAATAGCCCTTCAGTTCAATAGGCAGAATTTTGTTCACACAGCCAAAAAGATATTAATCAGTCACTTCTTTAAATTTGTTCCAAGGCTGGTGAAATTCTCAAGACTTCACTTAGCAAAAGAGAAATTTATAGGGAGATATAGGCCTATGGGTCTTTCCCCTTTACTAAACAGGATACAGACATTTACTGAATGATGAATAGTATAATATTGCAAGAAAAAAAATTTCTTTTTCATTTGGTCTGTTGCTTCATTAGGCATATTTGCAAATTAAAGGAATTTTCCAATAGAAAATATCAGATATGTGTATTTAAGTGGGAAATGCATAATATTTTTTCTTGTTAGGTAAATGTGCAATATTTACTTAGGCCAAAGGTTTATTACTGTTATTCTACAGAAAAACTGACACCCCCTTCAATATGATGGGTAACTTCTTCAGATAAGGAGATTTCAATTTGACTAACTACCCCTTCTTTAAATTCACATTAGGAGATTGGACATTGAATTGTTGATTTACTACCTTACGGTGTTTGAAAGATCTTCATTACAAAATAGTGAGAAATAAGGACTAAACTAGTAAATAAATGAAAAATATCTTCATGACATATTTTCCCCAAAACACTTGCCATAACAGCTGAATTTTCCATTAATTAATAAGATTGGTTTAATAATGTCATTTGAAGATTCACTTTTTCACATGAGACAAAACCATGCCTGTGGCAATAATTAAAATCAATTTTGAAGGACAAGAGTGATTTATAAGTATTAGTTTTGTATATCACTTCAAACAGTTAAACTAGATGTTCTTAAATAATTATAATGAAAACTGATTTGATAGCACTAAATCTTACCTGATCTTATTCAGCCTTATTAATTAAAATGCTAGTGGGAATGTAAGATGGTACAGCTGCTTTAGAAAACAGTTGGGCAGTTCCCTAAAATGTTAACAAAAGAGTTACTATAAAACCTAGCAAATTCCACACCGAGGCATATACCAAATATAAAGGAAAACATATATCTATATAGAGAATTATACATGAATGTTTGTAGCAGCATTACTCATAATACCCAAAAAGTGGAAACAAGCCAAATACCCATCAACTCATGAATGGATAAACAAAAGGTGGTATTGCCGTACAATGGGATATTATTCAGTCATTAAAAAAAAAAAAAAAAAAAAAGAATGGAGTACTGATACATGCTACTATATGGATGAGCCTTGAAAATATTACGCTAAATAAAACAAGACAGACCACATATTGTATGATTCCATTTACATTAAAAATAGGCCAATAGACTTGTGGTTGCCCAGGGGGAGGGGGAGGGAGTGGGGTGGTTGGGGATCTTGGGGTTAATAGAGTCAAACTATTGCCTTTGGAATGGATTAGCAATGAGATCCTGCTGTGTAGCACTGGAAAGTATGTCCAGTCACTTATGATAGAGTATAATAATGTGAGAAAATATAATGTGTACACGTATGTGTAACTGGGTCACCTTGCTGTACAGTAAAAAAAAAAAATTATATTGGGGAAATAACTATTAAAAAATAATAATAATTACAAAACAAAAGAAAATAAAAAAATAAGTAACATCTGGAAAAAAAAATAGGCCAATAGAGACAGAAAGTAGACACTGGTTGCCTAGAGTTAAGAGTGTACCCAAAGAGGGGAGTTCCCATTGTGGCTCAGAGGTTTTCAAGCCCAACTAGTATCAGTGAGCATGCAGGTTCTATCCCTGGCCTTGCTCAGTGGGTTAAGGATCTGATGTTGCCATGAGCTGTGGTGTAGGTCACAGACACAGCTTGGATCCTGCATTGCTATGGCTGTGGTGTAGGCTGGCAGCTGAAGCTCCTATTCAACTGCTAGTTTGGGAACATCCCCCCTCCCTGAATAAAAGGAGTGGGCACAAAAAATCTTTTACAGGGTGATGAAAATATCCTAAAACTAGATTGTGGTGATGGTTAAACAATTCTGTAAATTTGCTAAAAATCATTGACTTGTATACTCAAAATGGGTGAATTCTATGGCATGTAAATTTTACTTCAAAAAATCTGTAAAACAAAGATTAAACATTAAAAAAACTCAATGTAGGAGTTCCCGTCGTGGCGCAGTGGTTAAGGAATCCGACTAGGAACCATGAGGTTGTGGGTTCGATCCCTGCCCTTGCTCAATGGGTTAACGATCCGGCGTTGCCGTGAGCTGTGGTGTAGGTTGCAGACGCGGCTCGGATCCAGCGTTGCTGTGGCTTTGGCATAGGTTGGCGGCTACAGCTCCAATTAGACCCCTAGCCTGGGAATCTCCATATGCTGTGGGAGCGGCCCAAGAAATAGCAAAAAGACCAAAAAAAAAAAAAAAAAACCTCAATGTAAGGAAACATGATAATAAGAGCATAAAATGAAAAAAAAGCACTTTTCAAACTGAAAAGTTCAAATGAAGGGAATAAGAGTATCTAAATAAGTGAGTCTTCAGAAGATTTACCCTTGTTCCAAGTCTGGGTGTTTCAGGTCTTCAATAGCTACAATAATCACACATTGAAATTTTTATGATCACAAAAACCTTATGAAGTGTCCATATTAAGTGGTGGCCATACTTCTAATATTTGTATTATTGTGTACTACAAAATATTAAGGAATTCCTCATTACACTTTTTTTTATCAATTCCACAAATGCTATTTCTCCATTTGTATCATTATTTTTGATAGTAACATTTTTAGCACTTTCACAATATTAAGGTTGTTACTTTCTTAATAACAAAAGCTACTATCCATTATTGGTCAAAACAATTTGCCCTTTTTTTAGAAGGAAGGGGCAAAACATCAAGTTAGTCAAGTTGCACATGGTATGTGTACAGATGTATGATTAAAAAATGCATTCACCTTAGTCTCCACTTTTCTTTGTATTTTAACATAGTAAGCATGAGAATACATGATGTTTTATAAATAAAAAAGAGATAATTTGTACTGAGTAAACACCATCCTAATTACTTTAAATCATTGTTTCTCTATTAATTAATTCTCATAGCTAAAACATATTGAGGGCTTAATATATGCTAGGCACTTTTCTAAACATGTTATATACATCATCCTATATCTAATCTTTTCCATGAAGTAGGTATTAATAGTATGACAGATGAGAAACCTGAGGCACAATTAAGTAACTTCCCAAGACCACGCTAATCAGTATAGAGCTAAGAATAAAATTCAGTAGTCTGACTGCAAAGCCATGGGTTTAACCATTGCTTAATGTTGCCTCCCACTTCCTATTAAATTTTCAAGCTCACATTTCAAAATAATCCAAAAAAGTTTGATTTAATAAATGTACTATAAAAAATCACTCTTCCCATTGTGCTTCAGCACTCTGTACACCCACTGTGAGATGATGGCTCAGTTTTATGGTCCATAGTTACAAAGATACTAACTATAGTTTTAATTAAACATTTTCCTTTCTTTCATGTATCACCCTTTAGACATTCCTCTAGTAATTTCTTCCTAGTTAAATAATTTAGTTCTCAGGAGAAACTCATCTCAATTCCATATTTCAAAAACCCAGTCCCCTCAAGACATTTTAGTTGGTTCTCTAAAAATGTTTTAACAGAGGAAAAGCATTCTGATGAACTCAATATGTTTAGCCCCCAAATGGTTCCCAGTATTAACATGCTACTATTGTCTACTGATCTTGGAAACATTGTACTCATCAAAGACTATTCACTTTCTAGTTATATATCTCTTTCCTTCACAAGAGAAAGCCTAATTCAATTCAATGAACCACAGTGAAAAGGTAATATTATTTTGCTTTCCAAAGCACTGGTAAATGGACAGGTATCTGTGTGAATGTGTTGATGCCTCAAAGAAATAGACTATTATATTATGTTAGTATGTCCTTCACCTAGCAGATGGTATGTGAAATCAGCTTCATGGGTGATGAGGCTTCTAAAGATTCTAATTTGTAATCCATTGCTTTAACACGAAGTAATACATACCAGGGAAGAGGTTCCCCACAACAGCATTTTTTTTTTTTTTTGGCTGTGCCCCTGGCATTCAGAGGTTTCTGGGCCAGGGATGGAACCCAAACCACTGAAGCGACCTGAGCCACAGCAGTGACAGAACTGGATCCTTAACCCGCTGAGCCACCAGGAACTCCCCAACAACAACATTTTATAATGACCCATATTTCTAGGAATACCCTTAAAAAGAAGTACAGAAAAGCAATAGACATCACTACACAGTGTCATAGGTAAAGGCCTTGTTTTATTTCTGGTAAGTTTGCCATCAATAAGCTAGACTTATCATAGTTTTAGGCACACCTTCCCCCCATATTCCAGTAGTGTAGAGGTTCCTTGAAAACTTTTGATTCCACTATGTACACAGTCAAGAAGCAAAGAATACAATGTAGAGTTTCAGAGGATTTTTTCTTTGTGCTGTTTGAAATTATTTCTTAGAAAATATAGAGAAATCTTACCACACAGAGAATCCTATTTCTGTTCTCTCTCACTAAGATGCTTCAAGGCAGAAGTACACTAATTTGGGACTAGGTTTCAGAATAATCCATTTCAGTTAATTTCTGTTTTGTCCATCCAAGGACTAATAATGCTAATAGCGATGATAGGAATGGTAGATATGACAGATTTAGATAGCACTCTCTTACAGGCACACTGCTTAGTGTTTGTTAAAGGACCCCTGCTTGCACTAAGTTCAATATAATCATATCCACTTTGCACCTGAAACATACTAGGTTAATAACTAATAAATACTTAAATTCGGACTAGCTCTTCCAAACTTTCCAACTTAACGTTGATTATTTGAATGTTGCCTATTTACTCCATTACTACTTAAGAATGGGATTTTGAATTTTTTTTTTTTTTTATTTTGGCTGTGCCCATGGCATGCAGAAGTTCCCCAGTCAGGGATTGAGCCCACGTCACAGCAGCATCAAAGCCAGATTCTTAACCAGCTGAGCTGCCAGGGAGCTCTGAGAATTTTGAATTTTATGAGTCCCTTTTAATATAAGTAACTGCCAGCAACATGTTCCAACAATGCTCTGCAATTGTCTCTGTCTGGGTCAGTATAATTACTGGGATTCCTAAAATCTCCCAGCAGCTATAGGAATGACTTTCAGACCTGGATCACAGATAGGAGCAATTTTCAAGTATCCTCATCTCTCCAGAAGAGATGGCACCAGAATGTGTATTAGACACAAACAAAGACACAGCATCCAGTGAGAAACTATAATCACTACAGGCTTTCCTTTTGTATTCCTAAATTGCATCTAGGGAATTGGCCTGCAGCACCACCCAGCACACTCTGTGTTACTGTCTGCTGTCTGAACATTCAGCAACTTTAAAAGGTATTGCTAAATGTGCACTTCTTAGAGATAAACACTTAAGATAATTGAAAGCCTGAGAATGAATTTCCATAATTTAAGAATACCTTTCATGCTCAGTAATTGAAAAGCAGAGTGAATCTGATGTCTTCGGGGAAGGTGTACTTAAAAATCGAGATGAGTTAGGATAATATGAAATGAATTTCTTAACAATCTTATAAAAAGCACAAGCAGGAGAGTTCTATTGAGAGAACTTGTACCTTCCGGAACTGCCCAAGATACAGTCTGTTAATCCAGGGAGGCATTGTTAACATTTAGCCAGATTCACCTCAATCCCTGAATCACTCCAAGACGGTAAGTATGGTTGCTCTCATAGCACAGTTACTTTTTCAAGGCCTTCTCAGGGCCATTTCAGTGGCTTGAAAATGGGAAGTAATGCACTAAATGCTCTTAGGTTGCATCTTCCTGATTAAGAAAAGTAGAGATTTGAGGCAATTATTGTATCAGGATAATTTAGACAAAACCCTTTCCCCAAATTTATACTGAGAGCTAATTTAAAAGATTCAGAAACTGGCATTTGCAAGATTGTTGCCCTTTTATGTAATTCTCTTAACCATATTGATCAGCTCAAATGTTTCTCTTATTTCCAAGTTGTTATTCAGGAACAGCGGAAAACAGGCTTTATTCATTATCACTAAAGGAATGAAATAATCAACTGAGAACAACCCTATAGACAAGATATTATAGCCTGGCGGTGGTTCCTATTAGTTAGATATTTCAATGTTGTCCTCAGTGAGATATAAATTCCAATTACATTAAGATTTAGGTTTGTTTTGGAGTTCCTGTCGTGGCACAGTGGAAACGAATCTGACTAGGAACCATGAGGTTGAGGGTTTGATCCCTGGCCCCTCTCAGTGGGTCAAGGATCCAGCATTGCCATGAGCTGTGGTATAGGTCTCAGATCTGGCATTGCTGTGGCTCTGGTGTAGGCTGGCGGCTACAGCTCTGATTCAACCCCTAGCCTGGGAACTTCCACATCCCATGGGTGCAGCCCTAAAAAGCAAAGCAAAAAAAAAAAAAAAAAAAAAGATTTAGGTTTGTTTTGAAGCAAGAAATTATAAATAATTTCTTATACCCTCAAGTTCTATACTTCATGTTTACTTTCATACAAGCATGACAGTTAGAAAATTATACATTAGGAGTTCCCGTCGTGGCGCGGTGGTTAACGAATCCGACTACGAACCATGAGGTTGCGGGTTCGGTCCCTATCCTTGCTCAGTGGGTTAACGATCCGGCGTTGCCGTGAGCTGTGGTGTAGGTTGCAGACGCAGCATGGATCCCGAGTTGCTGTGGCTCTTGCATAGGCTGGCAGCTACAGCTCCGATTAGACCCCTAGCCTGGGAACCTCCATATGCCGCAGGAGTGGCCCAAGAAATAGCAAAAAGACAAAAAAATAAAAAAAAAAATAAAAAAAAGAAAATTATACATTAAAATGTCTGAAAAGAAAACATATTGTCTCATTATTATATATCCTTTAATTTTTGAAGTGAGATTCTGGCTAAAACTGTTTATTTTAAATTGTGACATATTTCATTGGGAGTCTCAAAAAAAGGGAGAAGACATTTTAAAGGCTCAAAAAAGAATATGACTTAAGAAAATTTACAGGTTTATCTCAAAGATCAATAATTACTTTTTACCTACTAGTGTTTCTATATGCTGCACAAAGAAGCTTTTATGAATTTGATCTTTGTCTAACCAAATGATTCTTTATGCAGGGGTGAGAATGGAAACTAATACCTATTAAGCACCTCCTATATTCCAGGATCTAAATTAAGAACCAGGTCACCTAACTTCCAGCCCAGCCCCATGTTTTTTTCCCATTTGCCATTGTTCATTTTCTTGAAATGCAGAAGAAATAAACAAGAAAAATATCACAGAGGCAATATTAGCTCTTATAACAAATGACTAGGAAGCTGTCATCAATAAGTATGTAGGCTGCTCTCAAATAATACTTATCTAAAAGAAAAGGAGACTCTGAAACAGAAACCATTTTGCAGAATTATAATCAGAATATGTCTCAGAAAGGAAACAAATATTTCTTGTCACTATTATTAGCACTTTTTTTTAATCTGACATTTTTGTCCTTAGAGAAGCAGGATATCCAGATTCCCAAGTTATAATTTATATGAAGAAACTGTAGGTCTAGTGCTAGGCTGTCAATCACTGTAGCTCTTACATGTGGGCAAATCTGATATACTCATCCTGCCCACCCCCACCCAACCCTCATATACACAGCACAATTTCCATCCCATCACTTCAGCTAAGAAGCAAATCTGACAATTTATTACGGCCCTCCTGCACCAGATAATGGTCCAATTGATGGTATGTGACAGAGCAGCTTAACTTCAAGAGCTGCTGCCACTTTCTATAACTGCTGTCGCTTTTGCTTTCCTCAGCTTCACCTTAGTAAACGATTTCCTTGCTATTGCTTAAATTTTAATATGTCTTGTTTCCCTTGGAAATTGCTATGAAAGTGAATAAAAATAGGTGCTTGTGACGTTTTTTTTTTCTCCCAACATATACACTGACTTTTGTCTAACATAATTATAGAAGCAGAGCGCTGGTTAACACCAGACTTTTTTTTTTTTTTCTAGCCAATATGAATAAATGGGCACTATCTTTATCTTCTCAAAACTCTTAAATTTTTAAGTGATATAATCTATTAAGGCAGAAGAAAAAAGTGTTAAAATTTCATTTTTTGATCTCAATATTGAATAAAACTAGCTGTTCTTTAGGCAATTTAAAAACACGTTTCAGGAGTTCCCGTCGTGGCGCAGTGGTTAACGAATCCGACTAGGAACCATGAGGTTGCGGGTTCAGTCCCTGCCCTTGCTCAGTGGGTTAACGATCCGGCGTTGCCCTGAGCTGTGATGTAGGTTGCAGACGCGGCTCGGATCCCGCGTTGCTGTGGCTCTGGCGTAGGCCGGTGGCTACAGCTCCGATTCAACCCCTAGCCTGGGAACCTCCATATGCCGCGGGAGCGGCCCAAGAAATAGCAACAACAACAACAAAGACAAAAGACAAAAAAAAAAAAAAAAACACGTTTCAACTTATTTGTATGTACAAAACAATTTTCAGGCATGTGTTAAAATTCCAGCTAAATTTCTGTCCCAAATGCTACATTAAATTTTGCTCTAATTTTAGTGATTTTATTCTTTTTTCTTTTTTTGACCTCACCTGCAGCACACAGAAGTTCCCAGATAAGGTATCAAACCTGCACCACAGCAGCAACCCAAGCTATAGCAGTGACCATGCCTGATCCTTAATCCACTGAGCCACCAGGGAACTCCAGTTATTTTATTCTTATATTGATTTAGTACAATGATTTTTGGTAATTTTTTTTTATCTTTTCTAGGGCCTCACCCACAGCATATGGAGGTTCCCAGGCTAGAAGTCCAATCAGAGCTGTAGCGGCTGGCCTACCCCACAGCCACATCAACACAGGATCTGAGCCTTGTCTTCGACCTGCACTACAGCTCATGGCAATGCCGGATCCTTAACCCACTGAGCGAGGCCAGGGATCGAACCTGCAACCTTATGGTTCCTATTGGATTTGTTAACCACTGAGCCAGGATGGGAACTCCATGATTTAGTATAATGATTTTTATGTCTATCTCAGCTTTACATCATTTGTAAAATATCCATAAAATTTATTCATTCTGAGAGGACTGGTATGTGCTGGAGGTCCTGTGTTACAATGTTAGTATTCTTGTTTCTTTTGCAATATCTCTTCCACTTTTAGTTTCTTTTGAATCCACAGGCTTTAGGGATCATGATAGCTCAGAGCAGTGCTTTCCCCATTAAAGGCTGTTGTTGCAGCCTTGCCTCTTCACTGATACTCCAACATCAGTTAAACATCAGTTTACACATAAAAGTTTTTAAGTGCCAATCAAATATTTAATACCCATATGGAAACCTAGATGATTTAACAGAAGTTTGTGCCAGGCATTTGGATTTTAAATGAATAAAGTGTAAGTTTCTAAAGAAATTTGTCTAACTTAAAAATCTGTATTTCTCACTGTAAGAAATCAATCTAGTCAGCTTTCACTAGTCTGGCCCAACAGAGGACTGTCACAAGGCTAATCCATAAGGGATCTCTATTTAGTTTGGGAATGCATTTTGGACACGGCATTTCATTTTTTTGCAATTGAATGTTTTCTTATTTGGAGCACTCAATTCAAAGTGATTCAAAGTGATTATAAAAGTGCAATTCTGAAACTGTTGAAAAGCTGCTCTGATTTACAGGTCCAGAACTATCCTCCATCCCACCTCATGCTCATATTCCCTGTTTTCTGCATAAGTCCACCAGGTATCTCTCAGGCCTCTATGTTGTTATATGTTTCAGGCATCTTACAGTTTGTAGGATCTCTCTTAGCTCAGCCCTGATGGAAAACACAGGCTTTTGCCACTTTTCCTCAAGGGAGAACAACCAGAAATAAATTCACCCTCTCCATTATGTTTTCTGCCTTTGCAGATGAGGATAGGCATTGATGTTGTAAAAAGGAAAATAAAAGGTAGAAGAAATCACATGCTTTTTATAGATGAAAGTAACTTTTTTCCCCAAAATTAAACACTAGTAATCAGATCGATAAAAGGGTCCTGATTCCTGGAATTGAAATTACTTGAAAGATAAATTGTTTGGATAAGCATATGAAAAAGTGGAATACAATTTCTTTAAAACATTTTATAACTTGATTAGATTTTTAAGCCTAATTTTCACTGAGTATCAATTACAAGAAAAGTGTTTTAAGCCATAAAAATGTTCATAAATAAATAATCTCTATAAAGATTCAATAACTGCATTAGAAATGTGTTGCAGGAGTTCCCGTCGTGGCTCAGCAGTTAACGAACCTGACTAGCATCCATGAGGATGTGGGTTAAGGATTCAGTGTTGCCATGAGCTGTGGTGTAGTTTGAAGATGTGGCTCGGATCCTGCATTGCTGTGGCTGTGGTGTAGGCAAGCAGCTACAGCGCTGATTTGGCCCCTAGCCTGGGAACCTCCATATGCTGCAAGTGCGGCCCTAAAAATACAAAAAGACAAGAAAAAGAAAAAGAAATGGGTTTCAAAGCAAATCCAGTGAGGAGCTGGATTCACAATTGAAGAAAATTATACATGTTACAGTGACCAAAACTAGCATGATAAAGGCCAGAGGAAGATTGAAATCACTGCCCTTCTTCAAAGTTATTTCTAAAGTACATTATTAGCAATGGCAATAACTATCCATTGATTTTCAGAAACTCCAAAGAGTGAGGCATTTTCATTTATTTTATTCTTTTTTTTTAATCCAGAGCTTATATCTGGGCAAAAATTACTACAATATAAAACTGGATATTTGATTGTTTTACAGTTATTTGTATGCACTAAAGAGAAATAAATCTAAATTAATTGATATCATACTGATAATTAATAATTTTCCCCTCCAATAGCCATAAATCTCAAGACAAATTTCATGGAACATTTTAATTTTGAATTAAAAATTGTTTTTTATTGTATTGAAGAGATTTAGATTTAATGAAAGAAGATAAGATATAAAAGAAACTAGAATGAAGCAATTAGGAGATATTTAGTAGATTTAGGGAGAATTTTTAGAGCAGTAAAACAGTATAAGTATCTGTAGATTTCTTTTCAGGAAGATTATAAAGAATTTCCCAGAAAAAAAATGCTATTTTTTTCTTTCTTTCTTTTCTTTTTTTTCTTTTTTTTTTTTTTTGTCGTTTTAGGGTCACACCCCTTAAAATGGCATATGGAAGTTCCCATGCTGGGGGTGAATCTGAGCTGCAGCTGCTGGCCTATGCCACAACCACAGAAACGCAGGATCCTTAACCCACTGAGCAGGGCCAGGGATCAAACCTATGTCCTCATGGATACTAGTTGATTTGTTACCACTGAGCCGCAATGGGAACTCCCTATGCTATTTTTTAAGATCCCCAAGTTATCTCTAGAATACAGTCAACATACTTTGAATTTTGCTACAATATCTAATTTATTGCTGAGGTGCAATATATATTAAGGAACTACTCAGTTTTGCAAAGAGACTGCTTCTGTTCATATTAAAGATTTTATCTTCCACTGGGAATTTTACACTGCTTTATGTTTATATTTTTTCCTTTCTGTAAACGTAATCTTTACTTTCAAGATATAAGCATTTTGTATCTATAAATTTGATCTTTACTTTTAAGTATTTTATGATTAAAGTGCTATATATTAAATTTTTGGTCTTTTTTTGTCTTTTTAGGGCCGAACTCATGGCATATGGAGGTTCCCAGGCTAGGGGTCCAATCGGAGCTGTAGCCATGGCCTACACCAGAGCCACAGCAACATGGGATCTGAGCTGTGTCTGCAACCTACACCACAGCTCATGGCAATGCCAGATCCTTAACCCACTGAGCAAGGCAAGGGATCGAACTTGTGCCCTCATGGATGCTAGTCGGGTTCATTAACTGCTGATCCATTACAGGAACTCCAAAAAGTGCTATATATTAAGAAGTACGCAAAGTTTGTAACAGTTTCATAATCACTTTTTTTTTTTTTACCAACTTAGTACATTATAAGGCTAACTCTGTAACAAATAATCAGGCTTGAAGTTTCATTCTTGTGTCATGGTATTTAACAAACTGGGCACCAGAATTTTTGAGGAAAAAAGCTCTACTGCAATAATGTAGCAGATTTGTTTTAAACTATCAAATGTCTGTATATTTAGTTATAATACACCGCATTCTGTTAGTGAACCACAGGTGTCTCTAAAGAGTGGGTAATTTGGCATACCATGTGTGATGCCATGCTGTCCCAATAGGGTAACATCTTTGCTATAGAAACTTTGCAATTTAGCATTATGCTTCTGTTACTTTTGTAGGTTGGCTAATTTTGCTTAACTTAAGGCAAACTAAACTATTTCTTCTAAAGAGCATACATTCAAAAAACAACTTTAAAAGAGAAAAGGAAAACTCTCAGGACATGCTTAATTTGCGGATATCTGAGATAATGGTGCAAATGTAAAAGTACCATTATACTCTAAGAGAATGTTTATTATATTTTGCAGTTTAAATCAGCAAGATGTGTCTTTGCTTATTGACAAAACAATGAATTAAAAAATGAAAAGAGGAGTTTCCGTCGTGGCGCAGTGGTTAACGAATCCGACTAGGAACCATGAGGTTGCAGGTTCGGTCCCTGCCCTTGCTCAGTGGGTTAACGATCCGGCGTTGCCATGAGCTGTGGTGTAGGCTGCAGACGCGGCTCGGATCCCGCGTTGCTGTGGCTCTGGCGTAGGCTGGGGCTACAGCTCCGATTTGACCCCTAGCCTGGGAACCTCCATATGCCGCGAGAGTGGCCCAAAGAAATAGCAAAAAAAAAAAAAAAAAAAAAAAAAAAAGAACTAATTAAATGAACGTTTGACTTTTCTTCCACAGAACAAATTAATCAGACTTTTTGTCACCCTGTAGATATTATTCTTAAGCGATCAGCATATGCATAGAACATCTAAGGGCATAGCAATCTTTACAAAATCATATCAAATTAAATTTAAATAACTTGGAATATTGATATATTTGGCAAATAATGAGGTATTTGTCTACTCATGTGTATATCTATCTTTCTGTATCTGTCTAGTTATAACATCACCAAGATTATTCTTTATTATGATAATGATTTGAAACAAAACAATATTAAATGTTTTAAAGATAGATCAAATAGTCAAATTGTTTCCTTATTTATTTATTTACTTATCTTTTTTTTTTTTTTTCCCACTGTACAGCAAGGGGGTCAGGTTATCCTTACATGTATACTACTTATCTGTTTTTTAGGGCCGCACCCCATGGCATATGGAGGTTCCCAGGCTAGAATTGGAGCCATAGCCACTGGCTTATGCCACAGCAACAGCAACACCAGATCCTACTCTGCAGCTTGTGGCAACCCCGGATACTTAACCCACTGAGTGGGGCCAGGGATCGAACCCACATCCTCATGGATACTAGTTGGGTTCTTAACCTGCTGAGCCCCATCTGGAACTCCTAGTTTCCATTTTTATAATTACTAAGTATATATAAACATTTCAATCAAAAATTTGTATTTTGGACGATTCATCTTTTGACTATAGAATCCCAGTGTCTAAATCCTAGTGAACAACAGACATTAATGCTATACCTTAAAAAAAAAGAGTAGTTTAGATTTATCTTATGCTCTGTACTTTAAAGTTAATTTCAATTCAACCAACACTTACTGATGTCCTACTATGTGCAAGGCATTGGGGTATTTTCAAGGAGTACAGCATTCAATTAAGAATGATCTCTATCTTCCTGAAGCTTCCCAACTAGTGATTAATAGGCAAAAATTTTTAGAAAAGATGTTTAAGTTGAATGTGATAAACATTATATTAGTGTAACAAAGACTCTCTCCTCTACATAAATTTGGTCAGTTTCTGCTAATCCCTTTTTCAATATTGCCTAATTTCTTGTGCTTTGTCCTCAGGCTTGCATTGCTAAATATTAGCAAGAATTTCCCATCTTCTAATCTAATCACCCTAGCCTGCCTTCAGCAAGAAGGGCAAAACAATGCCCTCAAAATTAGAGAGACAAACAGGCAACTTATCAGAACAGAAACCTACAAGCAAAAACCGATGTGGAAACCAGTGCCATAGGAGGAATATCTAAAGTGTAATTGAGAAATTGCTGGATATTCAATGCAAGTCTGAGAGATAAAATCTCCAGCAGGATCCAGCTACTGGGGCGGGGAGTGCAACACTTTTTGAGTATTACCCTCTGGAGCTCTACCAAGTTTTCGCAGTGAGAAAACCCCCCTGGGTCTTTTGGTTGGGGGAAGGGGAAAAAGAATCATTTTGAAAGATGCCACAATATTCTGTTCTTCTTAACAAGACCTGCATTTAAGAGAAAGTATTTAAATATTTAACCAGAGTTTAACCTGCTGGGATTTTATCAGAGCCTAACCAATTTAGGGGAAGGGAAATACTCAAATTTGCTGCTATAGACGTTTAAATGGGACAAGGGAAATACAAAACTCCAACACACTTTAGCCATCTTGTCCCTCCAAAGAGGAGTGGGGAAGCTGAGAAATATTGTGAAGTTTAAGGTCCAGAGGCCCAGGCTTACTAAAAGACTAACACCTAATAATAAGACTACAGAACACTTTTCCTCCCTCTATACTTTTCTGCCACATTAATGAAGATCTATTTATAGTCTGTCATGTCCAGCTATCAAGAAAAACATTACAAGGCATACTAAAAGGCAAAAAACGCAGTTAGAAGCAACAGAACAATCGTCTGAAGTAGACACAGCAGGGATGTTGGAATTATCAGACTAGTAATTTAAAACAACTATGATTAATATATAAAAGGTTCTAATGGATAAACTAGCGAGCATGCAAGAACAGATGGTCAATGCTAGCAAAGAGACGGAAAGAATGAAAAGGAAATAGTAGAGATCAAAACACTGAAACAGAAATGAAGAATAATGAAGAATATCTCTGATAGGCTTGATAGTAGCCTGGACACAGCTGAGGAAAAAAAAATCTCTGAGTTTATTTTAGCTGCTATGATAGGGGTCCATATAGGATACAGTGAGGGCACAGAGGAGAGAGTATTCAATTCAACCTGGTGGGGTGGTGTCATGGAAAGCACTGTAAAAGGAATTGACTTTTGAGCTGTGGGTTGAAAGATGAGAAGTGTTTTTAAAAGGACATTCTAAACAAAGTAGTGTATAAACCAACAGTGAAGCTAAGTGGATTATTAAGTGTACTTTAAATTATTTGGATTCTTTAAAGCATTTGAGTTGAGGGACAAGTGAAGAAATAAGTGTAGAGAGACAGATTGTACACAGATCATGGAAGACTTGTTAGGCTAAGCAGTTTGCATTAGATGATAAAAGAAAATGGTAAAAGAGAAAAAGTGCTGCCTCAATATATAAAGTTTTTATACAAATATTATAGGAACTTCATTGTTAAAAAGTTGTATGATATAATGAGCAAAAGACTAGAATAGAGTATGAAAAATCAGAGTTTAAATATCAATCATTCTATTTAATAACTATATGGCCACAGGAGATTTACTTAACATCTTTGAATCTCAGTTTGCATATTGACAACTTAAATTGCTTAGATATTGTGGACATAGCACTGATGCAATGGTATTTTTGTATCTGGCAGGGTCATCAACTGCAGAATGGCAAATTTCAGTCTAAAGATAACAGCTGTAAAATGAGAACCTGGAAGGCAAATGATTATGTTCAGTTTTACTGACAATACAGGTGAACCATTCCCAAGTTTGATGCATTTACAGATACCTCAGGTTAGAGAAAAAAGCTCTTACCAGTATTCAGGGCCTGAGCATTATTCTAGAAAGAGAACATAGCTGTAGACCAATGCATTTTCTTGAATGCATTATGTGAATTCAGTATTGCCAGTGAGAAAGGATGGATTACAATGGTGCTGGCCTATAATATTCACTGGAGAAAACAAGGTGAATTTAAAAACAAAAACAAAAACAAATGTCAGCCTCTCTCTACTGAAACGAAGTGAAAGGTGAACTGTTCATACATATGGTATGACAGCCCCACTAACATATACTTCATTTTTCGTAGGATAAACTGACAGTGACATTTAATACTCCTAACAGGGGATAGATGTTCTGATCTGTGAAACCGCTTGGTAGTTCATGCAGCAAAGACAAAAGTGCAGTGATATCGTCTTGAAAGGCCAGGACAAAATATATCTCCTGAATGACAAATGACATGAAAAGGACTTAGAAGGATTATATTTGCATGATCTTCAGGTTATTTTATAATAATAGGTTCTGAACAATTTATACCACTTTACTATTTCTTGTACAATATTTTGACCCTCATTTTCTTTAAGAAAATTGTTGAATTTTTAAGATGTGGTTTTCCAACTCCCTTTAGAATAGATGAATGGGTAAAATAGCAAAATGAATTTTTTGGTTGAGTTATGTGTTTGACCCTTCAGCATATGCTTCTCATTTTTTTTTGCATTATATTACTTAGCCTTGTGAAAGGAAAGAAAATAACCTTTTTATAAAATGTTGGCAAATAGGGTTATAAAAATCAAGGGGACAAACATTATGTAGGTTTTACTGCTTTAGTTTTCTATTTGCTGTGTTATGTGGAATCTAAGTACAGAATAAAATTTTCCCATCTTTTTTGGTTGTAAAGATGGATTTTGTAATGGAAATGAACATACTACTGCTTTATTGACTTCTAATGAGACCAAGACAGGGGTGTGAACTGTCTTTTTATTATATTGGAATGCCAATGTTGTTGTTTATTTATGACAGTTTGATGTTCTTAATGAAATAAGATTTTAGAGGGTTTTTTTTAAGTTAACCTTGCAATCAAAAATAAAATATCTCACTCAATATATTATATTCTCACATAATAAAGTCTGTATTTACGACCTTTTAATATGTGCAATATACATCCATATATCCACATTACAAATATAGCTTATATAGACACTTTGGAAATGTAATTTGTTTCACATGATTCTGATTTTATTTTATTATGATTATTATTATTTTCTTTTTAGGGCTGCACCCACAGCGTATGGAAGTTCCCAGGCTAGAGGTCGAATCAGAGCTGCAGCCACAGCCATCTAGGGGTGGAATTCAGCTAAGGGTCGAATTGGCTGCCAGCCACAGCCACAGTCTCAGCAATGCCGGACCCTTAACCCACTGAGTGAGGCAAGGGATTGAACCCGCATCCTCATGGATACTAGTTGGATTCGTTACCGCTGAGCCACAATGGGAACGCCCGATTCTGATTTTAAAAGAAGAGAATATTATAAATCATTATTAGCTTACATTTAGAGATATCAAATCCTATTCAATATTTAAATATTGGGATCTCAATTGTGTTTTATAAAGTTGTTTGCAGATTCTAGAACCTTTCCACAGCTCTAAACTATGTACTAGTAAGTAGGCTTTTTGGGAAATGGAAGCAGAGACTATTATACAAAACAGAAAGATTACGAAATTCTCTTCATGGTCCTCTCTGGAAAATTAGTCCCTAAAATACTTGCCTCAAAAGTTCCACATCACCCAGAATCTACACTTTCATAATTTTCACATACACAGCTTAACAAATGACATACAGATTGATAAATACATATTCTATGACCCATATATTTAAGAGCATGTTATTGTCAGGGCTGTAACTAATGGCATTCTGAAGGCTTATTTTCCAGATCAATCACAGTAAGGTTAAGGAACCTACAGAAGGACACACAGACGTATTGGGATTTAAATATTTAAATGTTCTGCCTAGCTCACTAAGCCATGCTGGCTTGGTGGGAAGCAACTCCTGGGATAACATTAGTACTTATGAAATGCCTCAACACAGATGTACACAGATGATTTTCAGAGGGCATAGCTATATTCTAAGACAGTTAAAACATAGTAGGCACTATTTTCATATTAACAAACCAGCTTCACTACCCCTATGGTGTGACAATGTGTAAACATGGACTGAAAATCCCAAAATATGAAGAGTTAGGAGCAGCCTAATTAATTTCACGTCTGAGTCACTGAGAAATACAGCCTAGTATGTTCACAGTCCTTTCAGCTTTGATAATGAGTCCATTATCTCCCATCTAAGTCTCATGACATTCCAGACAGTAAAGCACAGGTGGGGCTGATCATTCCCGTCTGATACTGAAGCAGCCAAACTACATACAACATATGTGATTTTCCTCAAAATAAATGGCACAAAAAGAGCTAGGAAGAAAATGCCCATCTCTAGGTTCCCACCCTCCGACACTTTGAAGTTCATGTAAAGCTGACGTTGTAACCTATTATTAGGGCTAAAAGAAGACATCAGCTTAACATATATAGCATGTTTTCAATCATCAAAACACATCTGTTTATTTTACTGAAACTCCAGAACAGTTATGGCTAAATAGAAGCACTGATTAATTAATTAATCTGGTCTTATATGTTTTCTGCAGGAAAGATAGAGAAGGTGTGACATCTCCACTATAGCGTTAGCTTGTATAGTCTGCATCCACAATCTAAACAAAATACTTTTTTTGGGCAGACTGGGATCTGAAACCTATTTTTGCCCTCATTGTGCACCAATTTTGGGACATCTTTGCCACCTGGATTTCTAATCAATGACACGATAAGAGTTTGGATTCAGGGAGTTCCCATCGTGGCTCAGTGGTTAACAAATCTACTAGGAACCATGAGGTCACAGGTTTGATCCCTGGCCTTGCTCAGTGGGTTAATGATCTGGCATTGCCATAAGCTGTTATGTAGGTCACAGACGTGGCTCAGACCCCGCCTTGCTGTGGCTCTGGCATAAGCCGGTGTCTACAGTTCTGATTAGACCCCTAGTCTGCGAACCTCCATGTGCCATGGTGTGGCCCTAGAAAAGGCAAAAAAATAAAAAAATAAATAAATAAATAAATAAAATAAAATGAAAATAAATAAAAATAAAGAGTTTGGCTTCAGAAGACCAATGAACAAAAAAAGCAGCATTCTCCAAAGCATGTATGTTTCACTCTAAAAAATTGTGAGAGAGCAAAACACTAAAATGATTATCTGAAGTGATGCAATATATGTGGAAAGTTATTTGAATATTTGGTACCCTAGCTATTCTGTAGTTAGGATAGTATCACAATAAAGGTTGTTATGCTTGCAAAAGAGACTTCAATTTAATTGAATCAAAGCAATTTATTTGTATAAACTGCTATTGTAAAAATACTGTTTTTTAATGATATAGATTACGTGAAAGTTTAAGTGGCATATTATTTTATTGTAGGAGTATAAGTAGCATATAATCCTTCAAGTTGTACCCAGAGGCTCAGAACCAATTAAGAAAAATTAATAAATGAATACAATTTTTAAAAATTAAAAAGCTAATTCATCACAGCTCATTTTACTTTTTACAAACAGCTAAAATAAAGTAGGCTTGAGGATAAAACCTAAACTTAAAAAGAGCATGGCTTGTCACCACTAAAGACTGCAATTTTTCCAGTTAGTGTATATTTTGCTATATTAAATTAAAAACTGATGAGTTTCCTGACATTTAGATGCAGATATTGCCAACGCATGCCACACAAATCATACTGTTAATGGAGACTTAATATATGATGTTGGCAAACTAAGTCCCTTATGTTAAGCCACTTGAACTATATAACACAGTCCTGGAAATGCAACACTCGGAGGAATGTCCAATATTTTCTTTATTTCATTTGTTGTTTACATTACAACAGAGATTCTAGAATTTTCAAAGTGCTATTTATTATGTACCTTACATTCTTTTGTCCTTCTTTCTCCTCTTGTTTCTCTTTTAAACTGTTTGAATGAAATTTGAATTAGGATTCTGGCAGTCATTTATATGTTGCAATTTAAAATAAACTTTAATAGAAAAAATATACTCACACTTTTCTCAACTATCTCTTCCTTTCAAAAGAACTGTTTAACTTCATACTAAAATATATCACAAAATAAATCACAAGAAGCTTCACAAGATGCTTCTGAGGTCTGTTTTGTTTTTTAGGTTGATATTTTTGTAATTTATTACAGTCATTCAATTGTCAAAACTCCCAGTTTAAAATTCCCTAAGACTCTGCATCAAAAATCATAGTTGTCATTAATTTCTTTTCTATTTGTCATTTCAGAAAATGTGCCAAAGCCTGAATGGCTCAGTGAAGACTGAATTTCTGTCTCTCTCCTAAAACAAGGTCTCCACGGCAGGCATAGTGGTGAGACAGGGCACATGCCATTTCTGTATTGTGTATTTAATAGAGAACTGTGGTCTCTGGGGCCCCTCTCTGTGACATCTGGCTTAAGTTCTACTGGAGACAAGTTCATTATAAATACATAGACAGATTTTTCATGATCATTGATGTGAAATGTAGCATTATACTTCCTAGAGGTTTATAATTTCAACCTGCATCCATCATCGCACATAGGTCTTATTAATTGTAAATACTTGTTTTTGCCATAAATCTAAAAGCATCATCATTATAAATACAAGGAGGAAAAATACTCCAGAGTATGAGATAAAGATATGTGGAGAAAAAAATCTATAGAAGTTTAAGTAGTACAAATTATATTTGATGTTTTATTGCTGCAAAGTACATGATTAAATTGTCTACTCTAAAGCAAATCCATGTCTTTATTTCACTGCCAATTTGTTTCTGATGCTCTTGTTACTCTTAATTCTTTTGTACAAGTTCTTAGCACCAGAAGTACTGAGAATGTATTGACCACCATTTCACCTACTAGTATCAGTTCTAAAGAAATTATTATGTTTATGTATCGGCAAAACTTTTTTCTACTTTTGTGCAGTCCAAGGACTGGCATTACTTTACCATGGTCACAAAGTTGATTTGCCTGAATTGAAGACCAATTTTATTTGCAAAAGCTATTATGTTATTGTTTTTGCTGTTATGATTAATAGTACTTTAATAATTATTACAGAACTATAAGTGTTAAAAATAATATGCCAGAATTAAAACTTACTATGTTCAAATAAGATCATATTGTTTTGTATAGTAGCTTGCATGAGGATATGAGTGACTTGAAGGATATACATAAAATTTCTGTGGTATGACTCCTGTTATTTCAATAAATGAAATGGGCTAGAATTTGAAAGATTAAAAGGGTGGAGATGTGTGGGAGTTCCTGTCATGGCTCAGCGGTAACGAACCCAACTAGTATCCATGAGGATACATGTTAGATCCCTGGCCCTGCTCATTGGGTTAAGGATTCAGCATTGCCATGAGCTGTGGTTCAGGTCATAGACATGGCTTGGATCCCACATTGCTGTTGCTGTAGCATAGACTGGAAGCTGAAGCTCTGCTTTGATCTCTAGCCTGGGAACTTCCATATGCTGTGGTTGTAGCCCTAAAAAGACTTAAAAAATGGTGGAGATGCAGATTGTTCAAAAACATTAAATATTTTTCACAGTAAGAACAGAACAGAGTAAGACAGAAAAGGGTATATTATTTCAGTTAGCTCTATGAAGATCTGGGAAAAAAAAAAAAAGAGGGATGGAAATAACTGTAGAATTTGCTTAAGTAAACTCACAAAGTTTGACCCTGCCCAAGAGGAAAAATAAACATTGTGAGAGAAGGGATAAGGGCATATATATTTTGTAGTAAATGAATATGAAAGTGTAAATATGTCCAAGTTTCTAGGTTAAAGTCTTTAAGAAGCCATTGTTTTCCCCAAGCCTGATGTGGTCATTGCCTGTGTGGCCATTTTGGCTATGATGGCCATTTTGGCTATGATAGCCATTTTGTCTCAAAGCTGGTGGTGGGTGCCTTTCACCAGGATACAATGCCAGAAACGTCATATCCTTATGTCTTTATTTTTTTCAGACATAGGAGTAATCGGTAGAGTCTAAAAGTGAGTGAAAAAAATTCATTCACATTTATATTTCTTGTGTGTGTGTGTGTGTGTGTGTGTCTTTTTTGTCTTTTTAGGGCCATACTCATGGCATATGGAAGTTCCTGAGCCAGGGGTCAAATTGGAGCTACAGCTGCCATCCTACACCACAACTGCAGCAACACTGGATCCGAGCCCTAACTTTGACCTACACCACAGCTCTTGGCAAGGCCAGGGATCAAACCTGCATCCTCATGGATCCTAGTCAGTTTCTTAGCCCGCTGAGCCACAATGGGAACTCCATCACATTTATATTTCTGGTGGTATAAGACCACCATAACTATGATCATAATAAATGCCAATCTATTGTGATACTAAAAAATAATTATTCCAGTCTGATGTTTACAGGTTAAAAGTCTAAGTCAACAAAGTTAAACCATTAGTTTGGATATAAAACTATGCTATAAGACAGCATATTTTAAAATGTTCACTTAATGCGAGTGTGTGCCCATATCCAAGGTCTGGGAGCATCTGGCCATTTGGAACAGGTACAAATTAGCTTGTGTATGAAATCATCCCCACAGAGCTTCAGGTGTAATTTTCTGGAATGTTGAGCTGGAATAAATTGTTCCAAATAACAATCTTGAAAATTGGTCATATCATACGTGATTGTTCTTTCTTTCCTTCACGCCCAGGTAAAAATAAACTCTAGGGGAATCCATATATTATGGCTTCTGAAACAAGTGTCATTTCTGTAGATCAGAGTTTGTAGGGTATATATATGCTCTGTAGCAATAAGAGTTTTATTACATCTAGATTTAAACTGATTATGCCTTTTTCTGTAGGACACACTGAAACCATTTCGAATAAAACTTAGAATTACAAACAATAGCTTCTTCAAGCCTGCCCCGAGTCTAACAATCAAAGATTTAGAGCTTTCTAGCAGTTAACCAGCTCAAAAATGTAAATTCAACCTTAGCTATTGTACATGAACCATACATGTATTTATAAGACTTCTCTAATTGTACCTTGCTAAAGAAATAGACAAATGATTGCTATAATTGGACAAAAATACACTGAGCAAGTATTTATTAAAAAGCTCCTATGTGCCAGGTACTGTTATAGCCAGATGGGAAGCATCAGTGAATAACACAGACCAGAACACAGCTATCACAGAGTTTTCATTCTAGTGAACTTACATTCAAATGACTCAAGAAAAAATTCCTCTGCTAATACTCACACACTAAACAGTACTCTCCCAAGAATAGAGGCCTCTTGTCATTTCTTACAACCTGCACCTTTAAAAGAAGTTAGTGATGCTATGAGGTTAACGAAGGAGATGATTATATGATTTGGTTCTAATAAAACATTAACCAGATTCACCCCTTACTGATATTCAGAATTTGAGATTAATTGGGAGGTAATTCAATCACATCATTACGGGGTGTTCATTGAAGGATGAATTATTCTTGTCAGTGGTACATACACATCATTAGTTTGCCAATATTAAGAGTCCTAGAGAAACATATTAGTTCATAGGAATCAGGTTTAAAGGGCCTTCTTATTTCTCCAGAGCAGAAAACTCTTTTCATAACTATATCTTCACTTACTATATTATATTAAAATTATCTATTTTTGAACCTAAATCTGTGTTAGTACCAGAGATTGCAATATACTTATTTCTGAACCTGAAGGTCTTACCACAATGCCTGACACAGCATAAAGGCTCAGAATTGTTAACTGAGCTATTACTGAACAAGAAATTATCTTACTCTTTTTAAAATGAAGATTTAAATATCATTTATAAATAGCCACCATTTAAAAATCTTACCTCTATATGTTGTTTTTCTGTATAAAGAAAAAACTTGGCATAATTAAATACTAAAATACTTAGCATTTTATAACAATATTAGAAAACTGCATTACAAACTTTATTAGCTCAAATACAAGATGAAAAAGGCATGTGATCAGTGACCTCAATGGAACATAACTCTGCCTCCAAGGAGACATGTGATAATGTCTAGAGTTTAGTTGTCACAACTCCGGGGAGGGGAAGGATTATTACTTGTATCAACTGGAAGAGAATAGAGGCTACAGATGCTTCTCTACATTCTACAATGTACAGGATAGCCCCCAACTCCACAGCAAAGGGCTATCTAGCCCAAAATGTTAATTGTGCCAATGGTGAGCAATCCTGCATTAGATAAATGCAGGCTAAAATGACAGGAAATAGAATTCTAACATAGCTTGTCAATATCTAGCTGACAATAGTAACTAAACATTTCAGTGACTATCAGTGAAAAACTGGTAAGATGGTAAACACCTTTATTTTATTTTCGACTGCTATTATAAATGTTTTTGGCTGAGTTCCAAAGGCAGCTGGTTTGTTTATTTATTGCAAAATGGTGGTGGTGGGTCTGCAGGAAGTCAGTACTTTCTTATAGATAGAACTCTGAGATAAAAGGTCAATGAGACTTTTCTCCTCTAAGTGAACACTAACTCTGGAAGATCTTAGGAGGTCACATAGTTTCTGGGCCTCAGTTTTTTTTGTGCCACCTGCTTTTGATCAGTAAGTCCTCAATAACCTACTCCTTTCCTCTATGATGGCACTGTCCAACAAAAATATGAGAGACATGGATACATAACACATATGTAATTTTTCTTCTGCACCATGTGGAAGGAGCTTCCTGGGCCAGTGATCAGACCTGCACCAGAGCAGTGACCTGAACCCATGCTGTGACAATGCCGGATCCTTAACCCACTGTGCCACAAGGGAATTCTGACATATATGTAATTTAAATTCATTTTGTACATAGAAAGCCGACTTGGGATTGCCAAGGGGGAGGGAGGATGGGGGAAGGATGGATTGGGAGTTTGGGATAGTAGATGCAAACTATTGTAGATGGAATGGATAAATATCAAAGTCCTACTGCATAGCACAGGGAACTATATTCAATATGTTGTAATAAACCAAAATGGAAAGGAATATGAAAAAGAATATAATATGTATAATTGAATGAGTTTGCTGTACAGCAGAAATTAACACAACATTTTAAATCAACTATACTTCAATAAAATAAATTTTAAAATAAAATAAAATTATCTCATAGCTCCATTTAAAACAGGTGAAATTCATTTTAATATTATACTTTATTCAATATGATATATCCAAAGTATTATTATCAGTTCAACTGCAATCAAAATGAAAAACTATTCAGATATTTTACATTTTATATTAGTTTTTAAAAGCACATATTTGTTTTATACTTAGAGAACATATTAATTTGAGCTAGCAACATCACAAGAATTCAGTAGCCACATGTTGCTAGTGATTACCATATTGGACAGTACAGACCTAGATATTAAAACCTGACTCAAATTTGCCCACGGGGGTTCGAAGAAAGAGAAAGGAAAAATACCAGAAATCATCAGTGTTATCACTATTAACAAGATTTAGTGGTTCCCTCTAATTGCTTTTAAGTGACTCTTGTGATTATACCTAGAAACATAGCAACTTTTTCTTTTAATATTAGGGCATTATTAGGTAAATAGGTGTTCCATAAAGTAATCTGGAATTTTTGTTTTAGATCTGATGAAAGTTGGGATGGGTGTGTTCATGTAGAACTGTGTGTTTTAAGATATTTTCTGGTTATTGCAGCCAGAGATATTAACTAAACAAATGCAATCTGAGTCATAAGTCTGTAAGGGCAGAAAAATTAACAGTATTAAGTACTATCCTCTGCAATCTTCTCTTTTTCATATCCTTTCCAAAATGTTTAATTACCAAATTGGGAAGGTGTTCCTTTCTTTCTTTCTTTCTTTGCTTTTTAGGGCCACACCCACAGCCTATGGAGGTTCCCAAGCTAGGGGTCGAATCAGAGCTATAGCTGCCAGGCTACGCCACAGCCACAGCAACATCAGAGCTGAGCCGCGTCTGCAACTTACACCACAGCTTGCAGCAACGCCAGATCCTTTAACCCACTGAGCGAGGCCAGGGATGGAACCTGAGGCCTTATGGGTGCTAGTCAGATTCGTTTCCACTGAGCCACAATAGGAACTCTGAAGTTGTATTTTTTTAAGTTCAAGTTAAACAAAAAAGTAGAAAGCATGTTTCTTGGAATTGAAAAATTCCATGTATTTGTCATGTCATTGAAGCTTTGTTAAAGAAAGCACTTTATTCACAATCGTATGAGGTTCTGAACATTCACAATATAATACTCTAATTTAAAACTTACAAGGATTATATGACTGTTGGAAAAATGCAATACAGTATCTCTAAAAGGGTATACTAAAATTCTTTTTGACACCATGATGATATTACTACTGTTTAAAGATTAAAGACACATGCTAAAAATGTTGTTCTCAATTTGTGCACTTAATTGTGTGAGCAAAGATAAAAAATCAGAAATATTTGGTAAGTTTATTTGCTCATATCAATATATTTGCATAAGCAAAATAGTTCTCCAGGGAAAAAAATTAAATGGATGAGGCAGAAAAAATAAATGAACTATGATGTAATTGTGTTTGGAGCATACTGGGTAAAATTATTACTATATTTTATCAAAAAGAAATTTGAATATAGGAGTATACAGCTTTTGAATTAACTTGGGGATTAAATTGGAGTATATAAGAATTACTTTATTTTCAATACCTTTGCCTTGTATGCCAATTGTCTTTAGTTTTTATGAGCAACTAGTAAATATCGAACATTTACAATATGACAGGTGTTTTGCAAATAAGAGTTTTAACATAGTGCTGTCCCACATTACTGATAAAGAAATCAAAAGTATTAGAGTTTCAGATTCTAAAGATTAAGGTGATAAATAGCAGTCATAAGTTTCCTGCTTCTTATTTAATATATTTGCATCAGATTATTTTCATGAAATCCTTGAAGAATGGAGAGATTTATAAGATTTAATAAATTTACAATGTTTTCCATGTTAAATATAATGCCTTCTGTATCATTTAATCTGTGAATTTTGCCCACCTCTATATCCCAGTTAACAGTCAAAATAGGTAATTTATATTTTCTTATACTCTGAGTATTTGGGGAATAATGCCACTTTACTTAATAATAGCAATTAAAGTACTTCATTTCTTGCTGTTAAACTGGGAAAAATGCATCAAGATAGTTAACACAAACTCTATACCCTGTTCTGCATTCTGACAGCACTTTTCAATCTCATATTCCAGTACGAGGAAAAAGTAGTCCCAGAAGGCAAGCTTGAATCTTATGTTCTACTACATAAAGAATTAGTACTCAGTCCCTCCATCCAACCCAGTTTTAATAAAGCTACCCAAATCCTCTTGGCTGAATCTTCGGCAGGATGGCATAATCAAAGTACTCAGTTTTGTACTTGCTAATTCAATAGGCAGCCTGAAAAGGCTTTCAGTTCTACATTTAATGGGATAAATAAGGCTTTTTACATATTTTCAATTTTTACTCGACAGAGAAATGTTTCAAGAGCTACAACAAGACTTTCTTCTCTCATAAAAAATGTTTCTTCTAAGTTTAACATTAACTGACCATTTATTTCATCAATCTTTCTATTATGCAAGTTTACATTTTAGGGGAAAATAATATAAACTTTATTATCACAAATAATTGAAACTTTGATTATTAAAATAATAAATTTCAGGGCTTAAAAATAGCTTCAATTTTTATTAACTTTATAGAAAAATTTGTATTTAAATAGACTAAATTGACTTGTCTTGTTATACAATTTACCCTTTTCTTACTATTAAAGGCACAATTAGTCTTCATTGTCAATGTGCTTATGATATGTGAAAAAATATGAGCATGTTTGACATAATAACTGAAGACTTCCTGAACTTTTCCTGTGTTACTATCATTAATCACTAATTTTTCTGGGGTAAATTCACTGCTATATGTTTATGTCAGCTATCTTTTTAAATAGCCTTAACAATTTTATTTATATGACCAATGAAAAAGTGTTCCAAATACAATATGATTTTTACTATTATAATTATTTAAAACTTCAAAAACATTTTTATTTGATAAATGCATTAACCATTTGCAAGTTGAAAATTCATACTTTGATAAAAATCAGGCAGTTTTAATACAATTCAAGGGTGATCATCTAAAATGTCTTGAAATTATACACACATTGGTTTTTATATAAAGTCTCTATTTTACATAGAAATCTTTTTTAAAGTACTAATTTATGGAAACATATGGAATTTCCTTCAAATATATTATTTTATATGTATCAATATAACACATTAATTGATCTGATTAATCTTAGAAGTTCAGTTGTCCAAAATTGAACCTTGTCAATAAGAAAGTTCATGAAACTTGTGCAATAGTATTGTAACTAATCTACCTTCAGAACTTGACTGTGATGACCAAGATAAGAGAAAATCCAACTAGAATTGAGATCCATCACCTTAACTCCCCTTACACACTATGAAATGCTAATATGATATCATGTAGACAGAGGTAGACAGAGCCTATATATGAATGACGATAAGGTTCTCCAACATAGGTTATCTCCAAAGACCCAGTATTTCTTATCCTAGGATGATCGCTATGCTGGGCATGGGAAAGAAACAAAACAAGTAAAACAAAGAAGATATTAATATCAAGGTAATTTTTGTACCTGGCTATAGTAGAAACTTGCCCAACAAATGATTGATAATTTTAAGTCAGTCATCCCTCTTCCCTTATATTTTAATGGTGCTTTATGACTTCACATTATTTTTTACAAGTATAAAAATGGGTTCATCTTTCACCACTTGAATGGTAATTTAAGTGTTTTCTTTCTTCTTTATTTTTTCTTTTTTATGGCCCATACCCAAGGCATATGGAAGTTCCTGGGCCAGGGATTGAATCTGAGCTACAGCTGTGAACTATGCCACAGCTGTGGCAAAACCAGGTCCTTTAGCCGACCGTGCAAGGCCAGGGATCCAACCCATGCTTCTGCAGTGACCTGAGCCACTGCAGTCAGATTCTTAACCCACTATGCCACAGAAGGAACTCCAAGGCTTTCCTTAATTTTGCACATAGCTATGATCTCTGAAGTCTACTTTAGTGCTCTTTCTACTGAATCATTCTCCTTTCCTAAGCTAATCAGTAATGCTTAGAGGGTTATGGTTACATAGTACACTACTATGTCACTGCTTCTTTAGTAGTTTACATTCTCTGGCAAAAATAATATAAAGTCAGAAATAACTACACTGGAATAGACACTTTGATTTCTAGGCAACATGTCAAATACAAAATATTGCTTAAGTGTTTAAACCAACTATCTATAAAGTAGCCATTTCTCATATGGAGTGGATTACAAAAGAATAAAATAAAAGATAATGTGCTTTCTCAAGTTAGGGATTTAAACTTAACTGGTGCTTATGTGCACACAGGACTAAGGCTATTACAAGGAGGAGTTTGAATTTCCAATCAATTACAAGTTTCCTTATAATCATAACTATTGACTTTTTGCAAGAATAAATGGGCTAGACAAAGTGATGCAGACCAATTTCATGAAAATATCTAAATGTCAATTTCCCTAACTAATCTTATATATAAATGAAATGATTTTTAAATGGATCATGACATTTACATGACTACAACTAAAAAGAGGCCTTATTAAGGACTGGTCATCTACATAATCAGTACATTTTTAACAAGAAACATTATTTTCCCAATAAGCAAATAAAAGCTATTTTTAGGCTCATTCAGGCACTTTAACTGACTTTCTGAGACTTCATTTCACTGAAAAAAAATCAAGTAAATAACAATAAAGTGATGGAGAAAACTTCATTTTCTTCTAAACACTAAGTGAAATTAGCATTTTATGGAATGAAAATCTTTTAAGCTAAAAGCGCCATTTCTCCACCTAACCCCAATTTCAAAAAAAGATTTTCAAAGGATATTATTTAAAGTTCTTGTTACTGAGGGAAATAGAATGAAATGAATAAACTTATGTGTATAAATATGTACTGAATCATATTCTGATAAAATAGAGGTATCTAAATATTTTGTGATAAATTCTTGTGCAAAATATGCCTCTATAAAATGTGACTAGAGGAGTTCCTATCATGGTGCAGCGGAAATGAATCTGACTAGGAAACATGAGGTTGCCAGTCTTGCTCAGTGGGTTAAGTATCTAGCATTGCCGTGAGCTATGGTCTAGGTCGCAGATGCAGCTTGGATCCTGCGTTGCTGTGGCTGTGGCATAGGCAGGCAGCTGAGCTCCATTTGACCCCTAGCCTGGAATCTCTGTATGCTGTGGGTGCAGCCCTAAAAAGCAAAAAAAAAAGTGTGAGTAGCATTTAATTTATACAGTTCTGAATCATCATCTAAATCATTCATCTGTAGGTGAAGTTCTCACGCAGTCACTAACACATTCATTTCTAATACCATTAAATGTACATTTCAATGTTAGGGATAACTTCTGATGACAAAAAAAAGAAGTACTTCTAACTGTACCAGTTTTCCTACCATATGTCTTCATACCTTCCCTTCTCTCTACCCACCCACCTATAGATATCAATTACAGTTCCTGGAAGATACTAGTTTCAGATTAATCTCATTATACGGCCAAAAACTGTTATGCTACTTTAAGCTCAAAACATATTCCAATTTGACACCCACTCATGATATGGCTTCATGTAGAGTATAGTCATCTAACCAACCCTTCTAACTCTGACTCAGAATTTCCATAGATACTTGGCATATGAGTTTAAAGGAAGCCATAAAATAGAAACAGTAAAAATGGCTCAGTCTGTTGTTTTGCCAGCTATAGACAGTCATGAAATGACAGTACGAAATGTATCTGTAACATTGCATATGCATAGCTCTATTTATTCAAAGGTAGTTCTTATCTTGTGGGATAGGAAATCGAACCCAGAATTTCTTAATTTAAAAATTATTAAAATTATGTGAAATTTATGTAAAATTTAAAATCAAGCATCCATTCTGTTTTGTTTTGTTTTAGAAGATGTCTTTCAAATTATCACATTATTTGTGTCCTCTATAATTTATTCAGGAACAGTAAAATAAAATGGGAAAAGCAGGAACAGTAAAATAAAATGGGAAAGCAATTCATAACAGCATTGACTGGGTTTGAACTGTGAGACTGCTACTTAAAGTCTTGAGGCACAGAGAAATTAAGTGACTTGTCCCAGTGAAAAATAGTAAGTGGCATTATCTATCAAATATCATTGCCAATAATCTATTCAAGTCAGAGTTGTAGTATTTTTACTACTAATAATTGATACAGTGACAATAAATAGATAATATTATACAGTTTTCTGTCAAATGGTCTGTAACTACTACCTCACCCTTTAAAATATACTATATTCATGTAGTCAGAGCATGGAAATATGCAAATCATATAGCAAAGTACTTGAACACAGGAGTTTAAAAATGTTACGTGTTGTAGTACTGTATAGAAAGCTGGAATATGTTACAGAGTTCTAGTTAGAAACTGAATAAGAGAGCAAAATAAATGGATACAATTCCTGATTTTGAAGATGGCTAGGTCACGGGATCCAGTGAATTTCTCTTAATGTCACAATGGATTACCAGATGAATATCTCACTGAAAATCACATATGTCCTCTCCTTCATATTACCCCAGAGCAGTAGGTAGGATAACTGTTCAGTCTTGATTGTTTTTAGACCAAGGCCCCATCTTATTCATGTTTATATTTTCACATCTTTTGCCAACTTACTTATAATTCAATGCCAAAATTGTACAACTCAGCAAAAACAAAGATGTGAAAGTATTCAGGAGATTTTAGAGGGATTTAATCCATTAACACAGTTGAAAGTATAATGTTATGTTGGTACAATTTAATGAGGGAAAGAATAGTCTTTTTAACAAATTCTGCTCTGTATCCACATAGAAAAGGATGAAAATGGACCCCCTACCTAAAACCACATATAAAATTAACTCTAAGTACATTATAGACTTAAATATAAGATCTAAACCTGTATATATCTTAGAAGAAAACATTGCAGCATTTGAAATCTTGGATTTGGCAATAGTTTCTTAGATGTGCTACCAAAAGTACAAACAACAACAACAGCAACAAAATTGGATTTCATCAAATTAAAAAAAAATTGATAAAAGTTCTATTAAAAGAATGAAAAAATAAATGCAGGGAGAAAATACTTGTAAATCACATGTTTTATAAGGGAGTATATCCAGAATATATAGAGAACTCTTACAACTCAACAATAAAAAGACAGGCAACCCAATTAAAAATGATCAAAGAATTAGAATAGACATTTATACTGGGAAAATATACAAGTGGTCAATAAGCACACAAAAAGACACTCAACATTATTAGTCATTAGGAAAATTCAAGTCAAAGTCAGGAGATATTACTTTATACCCATTATAATGGCTATGATAAAAGAAACATGATAATAATGTCAGAGAAAATGTGGAGCAACTTGAAACTTCATGAAGTGCTGACAGGAATGTAAAATAATGCTTTGGAAAATGGTTTTGCCATCTCAAAAAGTTAAGTATAAAGTTACTGTATAACCCAATAATTCCAATCCTGTGTATACATCAAAGAAATGTAAAAATATATACAATTGGTGATAGCAGCATTATTCATAACAGACAAAAATTGAGAAACAACCCAAATATCCATCAAGTGATAACATCCTAAACAATATGTGACATATCCATACTATGAGATCTTATCAATAAAACACTACTGATCTGTATGCTTAAAATACTTAAGATGGTATATTTTATGTCCTTGTTTTTATTTTTAGGGCCCCACCCATGGCACATGCAAGTTCCCAGGCTAGGGGTCAAATCAGAGCTGTAACTCCAGCCTATGCCACAGTAACAGCAATGCCGGATCTGAGCCATGCCTGTGACCTACCCTGCAGCAATGCTGGATCCAGGGATTGAACCTGCAACCTCATGGATATTAGTTGAGTTCATTACTGCTGAGCCACAACTCAGGAACTCCTACTTTCTTTTTTTTTGGGGGGGAGGGGTCTTTTTGGGGCTGCACTCATGGCATATGGAGGTTCCCAGGCTAGGGGTTGAATCAGAGCTGTAGCTGCTAGCTTACGGCACAGGCACAGTAATGCAGGATCTGAGCCACTTCTGCAACCTACACCACAGCTCACGGCAATGCCAGATCCTTAACCCACTGAGCGAGGCCAGGGATCAAACCTGCATCCTCATGGATGCTAGTCAGGTTCATTAACTGCTGAGCCATGATGGGAACTCCCTATGTCATATGGTTTATGTCACAGTTAAAAAAAAATGAAATTAAAGCATTGATACACATGCTACTAGAGGGATGAACCTTGAAAGCATTATGCTAAGTGAAAGAAGACAGATTCCAAATAAATAATTTCATTTATATTAAATGTCCAGAGTAGGCAAATCAATAAGGACAGAAGATAGATTAATGGTTGCTTATCTCCAGGAGTGTGGAGTGGAGCAATATGGAGTCACTGCTAATGGGTATAGGGTTTCTTTCTGGGGTGACAAAAACATTCTAAAGTTAAATTGTGGTGATGGTTACACAACTCTGTGAATATATAAAACCCACTAAATGATTATTTCAGTGGTAAAATTATAAAATAAGATTTTTGATATTAAAATAAAAAATACATATAAAAATATTTTCTTATGTTCTCCACCTTCCATAATGAAACATATTAATGTTAAATTAGTAGTATCATCTAAGTACATAATTTAAAAAATGATATCATTTCTGTTAGATTTAGGGGTGATGAATTTTAGCAATATGTTGCATGTAATTTTATGAATAAAATAAATTATAGAATATACAACACTGAAATGTATAATTTATATAAATTAAGTGGAAAATATATATAACCGAAAGAACACAGGACTTATTCAGAGTATGTTGTCAGAACCTCTGAGTTTTGAGCCTTCATAAACTATAGATCTAGATATTGCAATGCTGAAGAAGTACTTTTCTCTTTATGTTCTCTCATTTATCCTTCAATGCAAAACTGTTCATATGCCTCATGATGATTAAAAATTAATATTTGCATCACATGTGAAATAATGAGACAGATGATTCCTATGCAAGCAGCAGGCAATCTGTTGTTCAAGTGGCAACACAACTACATTTTCATTGCAGGAACTGTGTCTTTGAAGAATGATTTAAACTCCAAAGAATTGGAAAATGCCATTTTCCCAGTAATTCTTCACTACCTCTGACTAGTCTGTGTAAAAAACCATCAATTGTTTAGCTGCAAGGAATATCAAACAAGCCATGTGCCACAATCATAACAATTCTTTGTCTTTATGAAATACATGTATCTGTGTTAATTTATAAATTCATTTTGTCATTTTAAAAAATATAATCTGGATTATTGTAATGTCATAGATAAAGCCTACAGGAAGCAGAAAACTTAGTTTTAGTTCAGTTGTGTGTCATGACCGCAGGGAATTTCATAAATACCCTATCTATCACTGAAGAGTAAAAAGAGATATTTAATTTACATGTTCCACATCTTCCCTCAAAATATTTCATACACTAAAAAGTATCAAAGGATGAGATAAGATAGGAAATACTGTTTACTGTTTAGTGTCAGATTCTTAATTCAGATGTAATATAGCATTCCCATGGATGTTAAAATGCACATGCTGCTGCCTGATTCTTAAAAAGATATTCCTCTATAACTAACAATCAAGTTGAGACTATTTATAAGAGGTCTACACACAAAACTGTAAAGACTAAGAAAAACAAGTAAAGGAAGAACATCCCTACAATTTAATAGAACATATATAGGTATGAGTTACTATAACCATAGATTTATATGCATAAATTATAAATTTCCATCAAGACTTTGCATTAATTTTAATGTATGTAAAATATGTAAATTAACCTTGTTGCCTACTTATCACCTTTAAGGTTAAGACATTAATTAAGTTAAAAGGGAAAGTAGCTTAGTTAAAGATAAATGCTAATTGCACTCAATTATAAGAATAGAGGACTCAAACTATATTTAACAGTTATAAGCTTCTTTGATAAACTCATTAAGAAGTATCTCTCTTATTTTTTAATTTAAGACATATATGCCTAAAAATACTGACAATGATAAAGCAATAGAATTACATGAGCAGATTTATTTTTAAAATTCATAGGAAAAAAAATATTTCATGGATTAATGAAAACAAGCAGTATCCCTTTTATTTATTTATATTTGGGATAAAAATAAAATAAAATGAACTTTGCCTAAAAGCTAGGCAGGCATCAAGTATAATTTGCATTCAGAGAAATAATAATGGTAAATAATGCTGTTCTCATATTAGCATAATATTGAACCTTTATGATGTCCAAAAGACAGTGCTATGTTCTCTGTAAGCATTAATTAATTAAATCCTCATTACACTCTATGAAGTTGTTGTATATTGGTATTTATAATTGATGAATGAGGAAACTGTGACTCTAGGAGCCTAAATGGGTGTGGCTAAGAAGAAAGGTAAGGGTTTATAATTTGAAAGGCTAATCTAGGAAATACCTTTATAACAAGTCAGACTGTAAATTGTGGAATAGATCATTTAAAATCAATCAGATTTAATATCCTAAAAACCTGAATGAGCCTGGAATGTCAGAAATCACCCCAATTTCCAAAATAGTTCTTAGCTTTCTTGGATATAGCTCAAAGGTCAAAGTTATTGAAACCCCTTTATTAAAAGTATATGTAGACATCTTTTAAGCATAGTAATGCATTAAAAGTTGTTTTTAAAAGAGTAAAGAGTGGTTTGGTAAGCAGAATAAAGCCCCAACCCCCAAGATGTCTAAATTAAATCCTTGGAATCTTTACAAATGTTATATTATATAAGTGGGAAGTAAGATTGTGAGTGGAATTAAGATTGTTCATCAGATGATCTTAAGAGATCCTAGATTATCCCAGTGGACCCAACCTTGTCACAAATATCCTTAAGTGAGGGAAAGGGTAGAAGAGTCAAAACCAGAGAGATGACACTGTGAGAAAAACTCAACCAGCCCTTGCTGGCTTTGAAAATGGAAAGGGGTCATAAGCCAAGGAATGCTGGTAGTTTCTAGAAACTAAGAAAAGGCAAGAAAATGAATTCTTCTTTACAGGCTCCAGAATGCTACACAGTCCCACCAATGCCTTGATTTTATCCAAGTGACTGTCATTTTTCATCTTTGCCTTTGGACAATGTAAAATAATATACTTATTATGTTTTAAGACACAAAAGATTGCAGTAATTTATTACAGCATCTGTAAGAAACTAATACAAAAATACAACCCACAGAGTGGGAGAAAATATTTGCAAATGAATCAACTGACAAGGGATTAATCTCCAATTTTTTTTTTTGTCTTTTGTCTTTTTAGGGCCATATCCGTGGCATATGGAGGTTCCTAGGCTAGGGGTCTAATTGGAGCTGTTGCTGCCATGGCAATGCCAGATCCAAGCCACATTTGTAAACTACACCACAGCTCAGGGCAATGCTGGATCCTTAACCCACTGAGCGAGGCCAGGGATCAAACCCGCAGCCTCGTAGTTCCTAGTCAGATTCATTTCCTCTGTGCCACGATGGGAACTCATTTTTTTTATATATCCAAAATTTATAAACACCTCCTACAGCTCAATATCAAAAAAAAAAAACCAAACAACCCCATCAAAAAATGGGCAGAAGATCTAAACAGACAAGTCTCCAAAGAAGACATACGGATGGCCAAAAAACACATGAAAAGATGTTCAACATCACTCATGATTAGAGACATGCAAATCAAAACCACTATGCTTTACCACCTTGCATCAGCCAGAATTACCCTCATCAAAAAGTCTACAACCAATAAGTGCTGGAGAGGGTGTGGAAAAAAGGGAACCCTATTACACTGTTGGTAGGAATGTAAATTGTTGCAACCTCTGTGGAAAACAGTATGGAGATTCCTCAGAAAACCAAAAATAGAACTACCATTTGATCCAGCAATCCCACACCTGGGCATTTATCCAAAGAAACTATGACTCAAATAGACACATGTATTCCAATATTCATTTCAGCACTATATGCAATAGCCAAGACATGGAAACAACCTAAATGTCCATCGACAGAGGAATAGATAAAGAAGTTGTGGTACATATACACAATGGAATATTAATCAGCCATTAAAAGGAAAGAAATAATAGCACTTGCAGCAACATGGATGGACCTAGAAATTATCATGCTAAGTGAAGTCAGTCAGACAGTGAAATAACAACATCAAATGTTATCACTTACATGTGGAATCTGAAAAAAGGACAGACTGACCGTCTTTGCAGAACAGATACTGCCTCACAGACTTTGAAAATCTTATGGTTTCCAAATGAGACAGGTTGGTGGGTGGGGGGATGCACCTAGGGTTTGGGATAGACGTGCTGTAAAATTTGGTTGTGATGATTGCTGTACACCTATAAATGTAATAAGATTCATTAAATAATTTAAAAAAGAAAAACAACCAAAAAAATTAAAAAAAGAAGACATGAACAAATGGCAAAAAAAAAAAAAAAAGTACAAGTGGAAAGTTGCTCAATCTGCTTATTGTTCTAGTAATCTTATGTGCTATCCAATATGTTGCTCACAAATATTCACTAGAAGCCTGTTAAGACATTGATTTTGAAAACAGAGAAGGTATGCAAGATACCTTGAAAGACTGATAAAATTTACATCCATGTATCTATATCTGCATCTATATCTATCTCTCTCTATATATATCATTTATATATATGTCCCAGTATATCCCAGTATATCTCCAAATCTAATAGCCAAATTAATATTCAGGAATTAACTTGCCATTACTAAAGCTTCATTCCAAAAGCATTTCTACCATTTTCTACCTGCTTGCTTATTTATATTAAAAACTAATAGGTTTAACATTCTCTTTTCCTTCAAATTCCTGAAGGAAAAATACTATTTGATATGAACTATCTTGGTTATTTATGTAACTATTAAGTTTAATTTTTCAAAGAAAACTTAAAAATTAAATTAGAAAATGTAACCTTATTTCTTGTTACTACCTGAATGGACAGCATTCTTGGAAACATTAATCATATGAAAATTATGAACTTGTTAAATGGATAAATTCTTAATAAGCAGTAACATTTAATCAATTTAAAGATATTAAAAAAATGTCTTTTTTTATTTTTTGGCATGTGGAAGTTCCTTGGCTAGGGACTGAAGCTGCTACAGTGACATTGCTGGATCCTCTGCACCACCAGGGAACTCCCAAAATATGCCAAACTACTTTTGTTCTAGTTCTTTTGATTTTGTTTTATATATAATTTTCAGACTAAGGTACAGTGTACAAGAATGATATCGATATCTCATAATCCTTACCTATTCATTATTTTCCTTTATTTATAAGGAGCTTCTCATAATGAGATGTATGAATTTATTCTAAAATTGACCTTTTATTCAGAAAAAAAGTCATTTTCAATGATCATTACAGATCTACCAGCTCTGCAAGGAAAAAAAAAAAAACTCAATAAACTGACTTTGATCTATAAAATTGAATTTAAATGAGTATTTTCTTTCTTAAATATATGCAATGTCAAAACTATTTAAAAATTAATTTTCTTTTGTGTAAATGATCTCAAAATGTATGCAATTCCAAAGAACATTAGAAAAAAACAGAGCAGCTATTATTGATTTAACTTCACCATTTCTGTCATTGATCTTTAACCTATATTGTTTTACCTTCTGAAAAATTTTATATATCCTGTAACCTCAGTAAGTGTATTTTAACACCAACTTTCTCTCTGATGTTATTTTTACACATATTCTCACATTTTTGATAAATCCGTACTTTTTATTCTGTGCTATTTTAAGAATCCACATTAATTAGTACCATAAAACATGAATATTTGTTGAACCATAGATCTCAGTTCATTATGAAAAATTTTTCTCTGATCTGCTATATTCTTATATTCAATCACTACAAATAATGAAAATAAACTAATTCAGTATATAATTATTTATTAATAATTAAATAATCTATATGAGGTAATTAATACATAATTGATTAATGAATATTAATTCATTATGAGCCAGGCACACTATTCCAGGCATTAGAGATACATCAGTGAACATGATAATAAGGCTATTCTTAGCTAATAAAATAATAGAATTTATTAAAAATAACATAAATGTAGTCCAATTCTTTTATTTCCCCATTTCACAATTTAAATTGTGGAAAACTGTTCACAGAGTATTGAGCACCTGACATACCATCAGATGTTTCATTGAAAGTTAAATTTTATATTGTCACAATAGTTCACAAGATATAAGATTTTTAAGCACTAAGTTTTATAATTAAATTTTGATGGTGAAAACAATTAGGTTAGAAGGCATACAGAATTAGGCTCAAAATCTTGCTTCAACATTATCTTTGTGAAATGGTCAAGAAATTGTATTTTGACTTTTGCTTTTTCATCTGTAACCTGAAGATAATATCTACCATGTGAGGATTAAAAGATACTGAATTTAGAACTATATATTCAGTTAAAGATTGCTATTATTTTAGCTTTTTATTTCTAATGGTATACCTTAACTAGTAGAAAAATAGACTATCATATTTTAATATTACAATCAGATGAAATGTATCCAATAAATGTAATCATACTTAAAACTGATTCAATGAGTGGTGTCAGCTAGCATTGTAGTGTAAGTAATTCACAAAATCCTCTCTTTCATGAAAACACTGGCCAAAATACCACAACCATTTTTTTTTCAGAACACTTAAACTGCCAAAGCGTTAAGCAAGCCAGAGCATTTATTCAAGAAAAATGACTGAACAGCAAGGTTTGGCATGTTTTAACTTATACTAGACCCATTCTCAACCATTCAGCTTGAGTAGCCTTGAAAAACTACAGCCCACATTCTGGGGGCAGCTTGGTAGCCCCTGGAGAAAGTAGAATAGAATTGAAGCTATTTGAAAAGCTTCATTCCCAAAGAGTTGTTATTATATTATCAGTTTTGTGATCCCCTGTAAGACCTAGTTTTAGAATGATACAGAGCTCACCTAGTGCTAAAAGTCTTCTCCCAGAGAGCTGTTGTTGAAAATAATTACAGGCTAGTGTTTTAACATTTCAGCTTCCTGGGGGGCAGGGAGATAGATAACAGTTGGAGTATACAATAGATTTACCAAAAGCTTAAAAGAAAAGATGGAGGATGAAATTTCAACAGGGGATTTGATAAGCCACAATACATTCTCGGGTAGCTACAAACACACATGGGAAGGCCTCGTTACATTCTCAGGAAGGACCTGAGAAAGCCCTCAACTTTTGCCTCTGGCTAACTTTGAGGCTCTGTATGAGTCCAAGTAAAAGCTAAGGCAGAGATTTAAAGTGCCTGGCTGAGTGTTAAAGACATGGCTCAACAGACACAAAGATCTTCTCAGCAAAGGCTAGGAGATTTGTAGTTCAAGGCATTTAAGGAAAGCACTGTCCAATCATCAGCTTACTAGATAGTTATGCAGGTAAATTTTTCAGTGGCTGCACATAAATTAGGCAAGAAAGAGATTAAAGACATCTATATTGGAAGAGAAGAAAAACTCTCTTTTCATGATGAGATAATGTTGTATACAGAAAATCCAAATACACAAAAATACTATTAGAGTTAATAAATAATTTAGCAAAATTGTAGGGTATAAGATAAACATAGAAAAGTCAATTTTTATACACTAGCCATGAGCTATTTGGAAATAAAATTTAAAAAACAGTTCTATTCACAAAAAAATAATAAAATGCTTAGAAATATATTAACAAAGGAAGTGCAAAACTTTATACTAAAACTGCAAAACAGTGAAAAATTATAAAGAAAATTTAAATAAATTGAAAGATATTTGTGTTCATGGATTAGAAGACTTAATGTTATTGAAATGGTAACACTTCTTAAATTGATCTACATATCCAACACAATTTTTATTAAAATCTGTGTTGATTCTTTTAAGAAATTGATTTGCCATACTTAAAGTTCTTATGGAACTTTAAGAGATCCAGATTAGTCAAAATAATCTTTAAGAGGAAGAACAAATTTGGAGGAATTCTTTCTGATTCCAAAACTTATAGCAAAATTATAATAATCAAGACACTGTGGCACAATAATGACATGTAGATTAATGGACCACAATTTCATTCCAGAAATAAACCCATTCATTTTGCTCAGTTTTTGAAATGAATGCCAAGATAGTTCGATGGGTAAGGAATAGTCTTTTCAACAAATGCTGCTGGAAAAATTTGATCTACACGTACCAAAAAAAAAATGAATTTGAACCCTTATCTCACACCATATCCAAACTCTAACTCAAAATAAATCAAAGATAAATGTAAGAGCTAAAAACTATAAAGTTTTTAGAAGAAAACATGGGTGCAATTCTTAAAGATTTCATAATAGATATTGATAACTTGATATAAAACCTAAGCATAATCAGCCAAATTAAAAATAGATGAATAGGAGTTCCTGTTGTGGTGCAGTGGAAACGAATCTGACTAGGAACTATGAGGTTGTGGGTTCGATCCTTGGCTTTGCTCAGTGGGTTAAGGATCCAGCGTTGCTGTGGCTGTGGTGTAGACTGGTGGCTACAGCTTCAATTTGACCCCTAGCCTGGCAACTTCCATATGCCATGGATGTGGCCCTAAAAAGAAAAAAAATGTGAATAAAAGATCATACAACTTCACCAAGTGGGTTTCATCCTAAGTTCACAAGGATGGTTTAACATATGCAAATAAATCAACATCATATACCACATCAATAGAAAAATCAAAAACCATATGATCATCTCAATAAATGCAGAAGAAACATTTGACAAAATGCAACATCCAATTTTGATAAAAATTCTTACCATAGTGGGTATAGAGGGAACATATAATAAAAGGCATTTATTACAAACCCACAGCCAATATAATATTCAATGGTTAAAAGCTGAAAGACTTCCTGCTAAAATCTGGAACAGGACAAGGATGGTCACTCTCACCACTTTTATTCAACATTGTATTGGAAGTCCTAGCCACAGCAATCAGACAAACAAAAGAAATCAAAGGCATCCAAATAGGAAGAGAAGAGGTAAAATTGTCACTCTATGCAGATGACATGATACAATATATAGAAAACCCTAAGGATTCCACACAAAAACTATTTGAACTGGTCAACAAAGTAGCAGGATACAAGATTAACATTCAGAAATCAGTTGCATTTCTGTATACTAACAATGAAATATTAGAAAAGGAATATGAAAATGCAATACCTTTTAAAATAATACCCCCCAAAATTAAATATCTGGGAATAAACCTGACCAAGGAGGTGAAAGACATATGCTGAGAACCATAAAACATTAATCAAGGAAATTAAAGATGATTCAAAGAAATGGAAAGCTATCCCATGCTCCTGGAATGGAATAATTAATATCATTAAAATAGCCATACTACCCAAAGCAATCTACCAGATTCAATATATTCCCTATGAAATTACCCATGACATTTTTCACAGAACTAGAAAAACAATCCAAAAATTTATATGGAACCACAAAAGACCCAAAATTGCCAAAGCAATCCTGAGGGAAAAACGAACAAACAAAAAAACAAACAGTAGGCATAACTCTCCAAGACTTTAGACAATACTAAAAAGCTGCAGTAATCAAGACAGTGTGGTACTGGTACAAAAACAGACATACAGACCAAAGAAATGGAATGGCGAGCCCAGAAATAAACCCAGACACTTATGGTCAATTAATTTTGACAAAGTGGGCAAGAACATAAAATGAGAAAAAGACAGTCTCTTCAGCAAATGGGGCTGGGAAAACTGGACAGCTGCATGTAAATCAATGAAACTAGAACACACGCTCACACCATGCATAAAAATAAACTCAAAGTGACTTAAAAACTTAAACATTAAGACAAGACACCATCAAATCCTAGAAGTGAACATAGGCAAAACATTCTCTGACATCAACCCTACAAATATTTTCTTAGGTCAGTCTCACAAAACAACAGAAATAAAAACAAAAGTAAACCAATGGGACCTAATCAAACTTAAAAGTTTTTGCGCAGCAAAGGAAGCCATAAAAAAAAAAAGGGACAACCTACAGAATTAAAAAAAAATAGTTGCAAACGATGCAATCCACAAGGGCTTAATCACCAATATATACAAAGAACTCATACAACTCAACACCAAAAAAACAGAAAACCCAATTGAAAAATGGGCAAAAGGCCTAGATATTTCTCCAAAGAAGGCATACAGATGGTCAACGGGCATATGAAAAAAAATGCTGAATATCACTAATTATTAGAGAAATGCAAATCAAAAGTACAATGAGATACCACCTCACACCGGTCATAATGGTTATCATTAACAAGGCTACAGATAACAAATGCTGGAGAGTGTGTGGAGAAAAGGGAACCTTCTTGCACTGCTGATGGGAATGTAAATGGATACAACCACTATGGAAAACGGTATGGAAGCACCTCAGAAAACTAAATATAGAACTACCATATGATCCAGCAATCCCACTCCTGGATATATACATATATATATATATATATATATATATATATATATATATATGTATATATATATATATATATATATCATTTAAAAAGATTCTTGCACCCCTATGTTCATTGCAGCACCATTCACAGCAGCCAAGACATGGAAACAACTTAAATGTCCATCAACATATGAGTGGATTAAGAAGATGTGATACATATACACAATAGAATATACTACTCAGTCATAAAAAGAACAAGATAATGCCATTTGCAGCAACATAGATGGAACTAGAGATTCTCATACTAAGTAAAGTAAGTTAGAAAAAGAAAGATACCATATGATATCACCTATATGTGGAATCTAAAATATGGCACAGATGAACCTATCTGTGGAACAGAAACACACTCACAGACATGGATAGCAGACTTGTGCTTGCCAAGGGGGAGGTGGAGGGGGAGGGAGTGGGATGGACTGGGAGTTTGGGGTTAATAGATACAAACTGTTACATTAAGAATGGATAGGCAATGAGGTCCTATGGCAAAGCACAGGGAGCTATGTCCAATCACTTGTGATGGAACATGATGAAAAATAATATGCAAAAGAGAATGTATATACATATATGACTGGGTCAACTTGCTGTACAGCAGAAATTGAGAGATCAGTGTAAATCAACTATAATAGTTTTTAAATAGATGAATAAGATTTCATCAAAATGACTTTTGTACTTCAAAGGACAATATCAAGAAAATAAAAAGACAACCTACAGAATGAGAGGAATTATTTGCAGATCACATCTTATATGTTATTAACATCCAGAATTTAGAAAGAATACTTACAACTCAATATTATTATCTCAATAAAAACATTAAATCAACATATTATAGTTCTGCTATACAAGCGTTCAAAGAGCAAACATTTATAATAATTGTATTTAAGGGAAAATTGAAAAGTTGAAGAAATTACAACATATATTACAGCTAAAACTCATAACAATGCAACAAATTCTTTAAAATCAGGATGTGTTAATTAATTAGTCAAAAAAATTTTATAATTTCCAGTAGAGAAAGTATTAATTAACTGAATGATATTTATTAAGTAAATTCTAAAAGCAAGCAAATTTGCATGGTATAATGCTGATTTTTAATTTCCATTAGGGTGTAAATAAGAATTATTATTATAATATTATCATAGATAAAATGCACGAAAATATAAAAGAACATATGGAATAAATAAAGCTTTGGTAATATTTTCTTTTTAAAACTGCATTTTTTTGAGCATCAAGTAATTATAATAAAATATTAAGCTTAGGAGGTCATAGCGCTAACCTCAAAAATGAATTAAATCAGGCAAAGCAGTTACTGATAACTATGGAAAAGGAATGATTTTAGACTTGAGCAATCAGATTACCAAGTTAAGTAGTTCTATTATCTGACTCTAAATCAATCCTGATGGTTTTAGCAGCTTGAAAAATGTGGAAGAATATGCAAAAGTATATATGATTAAAAACTGGGTTTGTTTATACAGTTTTAAACAAAATTCCAATATCATTTCTCATGATGAAACTTATATACTATTTTGCTTTTTAAATGAAATGCAGTCTTATAGGAGGCATGCAAGAGTACATTCTCAAAGTGATCTATTCAGGCAGACTCTATGGCTAATACCTTCTGCATCTGAATATTTTGATAAAATGTTGTAAAATGTATGTTTTTTCCTAGAAATTCCATTCAAAATTTATCTCTCTGTTATCCTAAAGCAAAGTCCTACATAGAATACCGTAGAGCAATAATATTAAAAAATCTTAATTTCACATATTTATGAATAAATAGTTTCACCTCTGCCTCTAACTTCCACCTATAACTATGACTATACTAGTAAATTCCTCCCATGTCATCCCTTGCCTATTGGGGAGCGATTAGAGGATGAAGGAAGGGAATTAATATAGTGCCTGGCATGTACCAGATGCTCAAGAAAGATTGTCGAATAAATGGAAGCGAAGGCAGAGAGCTGTCAAGAGGCCTATGAATGGGAGGGTTGGGAGAAAAAGGTAGGACTGTGTAAGCCTTTTAGGAAACTCTTTATTCTCAAGGTGCATTAACATTAAAGGAACAATAGGACTATATCTACTAATATAAGCCAGTTTGATGAATAACTTAGAGGAAATCATGTAAACACCTATTTAAAAATAACCCATTGTTTGAAAGTGATAGACTTCATCTGTTGCAACTTTGAAATGTGAACAATGAGTAATGTTTTATATCTGCTCATTAAAAGTTGGTGATTATTATCATTATCATCAAAATAGATATTTTAAAAAAGATAATAGCGATGACTTAATGCCATACATCCTGCATTCTGCAATCGTCTTTTCTTTCAAGATGATTATATGTAAATTAATGACAACAGAATCACTCTAGAATTGAAAATTTTGTAAAACTAACCAATAGTAACAGTAATTTCCAAAGTGCTCTATGAGAACTAATTTCAGTATTTCAACTAAACATTTTTACTAGAAATATTTAGAACTAATCTTGCCACAAATTACACAGATATTCAGGCATAAAAATTAAAATGAAGCCTATTTCTTTGATTAATGAGTAGTCATATGTTTTGTCGTAAACTGTATGGCCTCAGGTTTATAGTTATATGTTTGATATACTATAATTTTCTTGGATCTTTATTTTGGAATGATGATCATTTTCAAAATACCTTGCCAAATTTGTTTCTGGCACACAGCACTGCTTAAAGTCATTTTTTAACCTGGGAAGTCTAGGAAATACACCCTATGAATATGTAGACCATGAATACCACATGTATACATCTATTATATAAATATTTTAGATTTGTTTAGATTACAGGCTCTTATTTCATATTCTTAGAAGTTCACAATCTTACATTCACGTTACCATGGTAAATTATACTACTAATCTTTTAAAATTAAAGTACCACATTTTTTATGAACTGGATGAAAGAAACTTTAGCCTACTGGCTCCAGTTCTGGTAGTGATTCATACTGATTATTATAAGACCCTATACAATACATGTTTTGAAATCATCCATGCTCCAAGATGAGCAAGCATCAATCAATGTTCTCTACTGAGGACTCCTCTTGAAAACTACTCAAGAATTTCAAGAACAAATTGCAGTGGGTTGTGGCTCTTAAGAACCTTAAACATAGGACACAAAGTCTACAATTCAAAGTGCTGACTTTGATCTATGCAGCCCTTTTGCCGCTTCACATTGGACATTTTTTTCATCCCCCATGGCAGCAAAGATCAACAAGAGTATCTTTCCCAAATGTTTCCTTTTTTCTTTGAAATTTGACCAGCCAGGGGGAAAATGTTCTCAGATGAATAAGTATAAATTCAAGGACTTTGAGGGTTTTTTTTTGTTTGTTTTTCATCAAGGTATAATATCAATCCAGTGTATACCAAGGCCCCCCCTTTTTTTTTCTCTACAGCCCAATCCCAAATCCTTAGTCTTTGAGAGGGATCTGAAATTGTTTTGATATATTATCCACTGATCTCAGGTAGCTACTGAGCTCTTAAAATGTGGCTAGTTGGAATTGAGATGTGCTTTACACATAAAACGCATGCCAGATTTCAAGATTTACTATGAAAAGAAATGTAAACTATCTCATTAATAATTTTATATTGATTACATGTTGGAATAATGATATTTCGCATAATTATATCTTGGGTTAAATAAAATATATTATTAAAATTGATTTCACTTTTTTTTGTTTTTCTTTTTTAAATGTGGCCCCTAGACAATTTAAAATTACATGAGTCTCTTATAATATTTCCACTTGACAGTGCTGATCAAAATCAATGGTAATAAATCACTTGATATTCAAGACTCCTGGGTTATATTCTCAGATCAACAATTTACCTAATGAGAAAATGGCCTTTTCAACAATCAATTGCTCTGTGTGTGTGCGTACTAGAAAAAAACACCATTTGTAAAGTTATGTTTCAACCAAAAATTTCTGCCTCATGGTAGACCCAGCTTTTGATAAGACATCTGCAAAGTCAAAAAATGTAATATTTTGTCATTTTACTGTGTCGGTCAAATAGTATCAATTTCAAGACAATGTAATAGAAGTGATGTGTATTAAATTTATACTTTATGAAATGAGGATTACTATTTTAATTAGCTGTAGCAGAAATAATGCTTATGGCTCATTTAAATGTTTGAGCCATGATTTGCTAACGAGCAGCTGACTATATGTCACTTACCAATACCATTTATTTCCCCTACATAGATTTTTAAAAGAACAGTAGTATAAACCCAGAGTATGAAGTTTAACAAATGCATTATCTACTTACAAATTATACATGGTTTCAAAGCTATGCCAAGAGGTTTTAATCAGAATTATCAGACTGTAGTACCTCACCCATTTTCTAACTTTCATACACCGCATGGCCTCAAAAAGATACTAATTTTTCTTCCCTAGTCTACTTTTGCATGATAAATAATATTACATTTGTTTCTTTTTTCCTTCATTATAAATAAACTAAAAAAGCAATATAATTTTATTATAAAGCACATTTGTTATAGTTCTATGTGTCAATGTATAATATATAATATGGTGGAATGAACTTATATATTATCTAAAGAAGGCAATTTTAGATGGTAAAATATGCAAATGCTTCATAAGACAAGTTCTTTCACAAGTATTGTTCTATGACATTCATAAACTATTGTCAATTATTAGTAATCTAATACAAAACTAACAAAAAGGTATAGTGATTTTGTCATTTGTCTGAAAATTTAGGCAGATACTAAATTAGCATGAAGTGATTAATATTATGGCCAATGCTATAAATTTTTCATTTGAAACTTACATCATGAATTTTCATTAACTCTGGGCCATGAAAATAGATACCTTGTGAAAAGACAATACTTTTTTACTAATTGCCATATGAAAAACTCCACATGTATCAGGCACGAGGATGAATTATATTTTATATTCACAAATTCTTATTAACTAAGTAGTTGGATGAAGATAAGTGAGGGGATTCATTTGGCTGAGAGATAATTCAATTTCCTAGTCTCTCCTACAAGCTTCTACCTCAACCTGCTTTCCCCCCACAATCTCATCCCTAAAGAGTTTCTCCAGACTCAAATTCAACATTCCAAGTCTAAAGTAATGAACTTCTAAATTACAGCTGAATCTTGAGTACTGACAATAAATATAGAAACCTAGCTCAAGAAGAGACCTCCGAGACTTATCTAAGGGCCAAGAGGGTAAAAGTTATGTAATAAAATACTGTAAAGATATGCAAACAATCAGCTTAGATAGCTGAGTGTTACTGTGGACAACAAATGATTGCAGGTAGACAAAATCACTGGCATTCTATTGCTCAAATCCTAGACCTCAATGAAAACAGAAAATGTAATTAATATATTATATCTGAAACTCTTATTCTTATGTTAAACCATGTCCATGTCCACAAAAAATTACACTTACAAATTCAAAGAATTATTAGAGTATTACATTATAAATGTTTATTAATATACATTTTCCTCAGGAGGAGGTACAGAAGAATTTGTTCTGAATGATTTGACAAGTATATGTTTGCAATTTCTTCCATGCAGACAAGTAAAGCACACAAGAATTAGATATAATTCTCTTACTACTAAGAATTCACATGTATATATCTAATTTACTATGAGGGGAAGAGCCTGTGTATTTTCGTATTTAAAAAAAAAATTCAATGTCATCCTTGGTAATCAGTCAGACTTCAATAGAAAAGCTAAATGCATGAAATAATCTTAGTTTTAGAAATTTGTGATTAGGGTCACAGAGGGCTTTTTCCTCTTTTATGCTGACATTTAATTACATGAAATATGCTGAAGAAATTGTATTATGTGAGTTAAATAATAGCAAGTCTACTCAAATGAGCTGATGATGGAAAGTGGATATACAAGATATAGTATGAAAATTATCATAAAATATAGCCACAAAAGGCACTATGGTGTTTCAGTGCAGCTCAGAGTAAGATCCCAGATGCATTATGAATATACTAAATAAATAGCTTTCAATTACAGCAAAATTTAAAATATGGGTTTAATTGCAATGATCATTACTTATTTGTGTATTGATGAAAGTTCAAAAATCTAAATAATAGTGTTTTATACAGATATAGTGCTTTAAAATTATCAAATGAATTTTTATACTAATTAACCTTCCTTTGCCTCAGTTTCTACCTCTGCAAAAAATAGATAAGATGATAGAATTTACACATAGAAGTGGTGTAGATTATGACATTTGTTGATTATTGTGGCAGTGTATAGAAAATAGTATATACGCTGTTTTGGATTTTTTGTTTCTTATTCTTTTTCTTACTATTATATTCATGTGTTTCAGCAACATGACTTCTCTTTAAGGCTTAAGCATAATTATGATTATTACATTTTTTTTAATAAAGGAAACAAGAAATGAAGACTCTTAAGTTTAAAGGCTTGGCCAAGTGTAAGCATCTAGTCAGGTCATTAGACATCAAGATGTCCCAGCTCACATTCAAATGCTCATTCCACTATACCTCTGAATAATTATGATCAAAACATTTTGACTTTGTATCACAACCACAAATACATCTCTATGATGATTATATAGCTGTAGAATCTGAACAGTATCTATCAGAGGATACCTAAAAATTAATGAGGAGAGAAAAACAATGAAAAGTACACACAGTGCTTCCACTTTCCCTTGAATAGCCCATGTTAACCATTTAATAATTAAGACTTTCCTGAGGAGTAAAATATTTAGCTTGAAACTTCGCTGTTTAGATGATGGTCAAAAATGTATCATGGATGTTAGAAGTAATTATATAAGATCACAAGAGAACTACTCCAATGCAATATAAAAAGACCAAGGCAACATTGCAAAAACATTTAAAATATCAAAAAATAATAAAGATTGCTATTAGTATTAATGATATGTGAAAAGTAAAGATTAAAGAGCAAGTTCCTTACATAACAAATTAGATTTTTATGACTGATTTCAGAAAAATTTATTCTTAGCTATTTCCTCTTGGAAAAAATATATGAAGTGAAATGATACATTGTCTTAAACAACAATGAAACAATAAGATAGATCCATCCTGAAGTATGAAGTAGACAGTAAAGAAAAGAGAGCATATACACAGAGAATACAAATAGATTTGGAACATTCAAAATACCCTGCAGCATTGTAAAACTTTATAAGCACAATACAATTATATACATTTTAACTGACTGCTTAAACTCCAGGTTTAAAGATAGCTGTTTTCTGTGACCATATCTTAACTTAGTATAGATTTGTGTGTAATCTACATATTTTAATTTGGCAAAGAAATGCGTATTATTTACTGGTTCACAATGAATGCAAACTTTGATTATTTTGTTATGTGTATATACAGCATATACAGTTTAGATATCAATTTTGAATGAAAATATAGAAAAGCAGAATTATATCTTTATTGCATCCTCAGACAAAATCCTGAATATGCTTACACTGTCAGAGGAGAAAAATTAAATTCATAGGTAATTTGAAAGTAACTATGGTAAGTCAAAAATAACTATAGGGCCACATTAACATCTAAAAATTAATTATACATAACTTGGAAAAAGCATCCAGTTATATCCAACTGACTGAATACCTTTCTTAGATATCAGTTTGTTTTAAGCATACTAAAAACGTATTTGATGGCCAACAAACACATGAAAAAATGCACATTACTGATTATAAGAGAAATGCAAATCAAAACTACCATGAGATATCACCTCACACCAGTCAGAATGGCCATCATTAATAAATCTACAAAGAACAAGTGCTGGAGGGGCTGTGGAGAAAAGGGAACCCTCCTGCACTGTTGGTGGGAATGTAAACTGGTACAGCCACTATGGAGAACAGTTTGGAGATACCTTAGAAATCTATACATAGAACTTCCATATGACCCCGCAATCCCACTCTTGGGCATCTATCCAGACAAAACTCTACTTAAAAGAGACACATGCACCCGCATGTTCATTGCAGCACTATTCACAATAGCCAGGACGTGGAAACAACCCAAATGTCCATCGACAGAGGATTGGATTCGGAAGATGTGGTATATATACACAATGGAATCCTACTCAGCCATAAAAAAGAATGACATAGTGCCATTTGCAGCAACATGGATGGAACTAGAGACTCTCATCCTGAGTGAAATGAGCCAGAAAGACAAAGACAAATACCATATGATCTCACTTATAACTGGAATCTAACATCCAGCACAAATGAACATCTCCTCAGAAAAGAAAACCATGGACTTGGAGAAGAGACTTGTGGCTGCCTGATGGGAGGGGGAGGGAGTGGGAGGGATCGGGAGCTTGGGCTTATCAGACACAACTTAGAATAGATTTACAAGGAGATCCTGCTGAATAGCATTGAGAACTTTGTCCAGATACTCATGTTGCAACAGAAGAAAGGCTGGGGGAAAAATGTAATTGTAATGTATACATGTAAGGATAACCTGACCCCCTTGCTGTACAGTGGGAAAATAAAAAAAAATAATAAAATAAAAATAAAAACGTATTTGAAGCAAACAGTTGAAATTGCAATGTTTTATGAAAAACAAACACAAAATCATTTTAAAATGAAACATGCACGTGGTGATGACTTGTGTTGATTTCTACTGTACCTTTCTTTAGTCCAGGAATGAAAGCTGAAAAGAGAGTTTGATAAAATTAAATACAATAAATATTTTCTCTTATTCCCAACACATTATATTAATTTACTTAAATAAATGTAAATTGTAATACATTGCAATATATTTTCAACTTCATTTTTCAGATAATGTGATAACTAAGATAGATAAGGTAGAATATGATAACCCATAAAAACCTGTCTCCTGTAGCGTGTTTTTCTAAAGTCAGATCAAGCCTATGCTGACCTCTTAGGAAGTAATGATTGGTTCTTCTCCTAAAGCAATGTATTATTGTACTCAATATTTTTGCAAGAACTCAATAGATTTTTCTCACTTACTTTCTATGGTAACAAAGTATAGTCTCTACTAAAACTTCAGTTTTAATCATGGAACCTCCTATAGGAAGTGTAGTATAAGGAAAACATTGTTGCTTTTCCTCCAAGTCTGATATGGAAAAAATAATGGGAAAAAATTACCAGACACTAACATGATTAAGACACTTTAAAAAAATAATACAGCTATTTTCACAACTAAAATTTCACTTATTTCTCACCATTAGAAATGGAGGATTTGAGATCATTATAGTTATCCAGATAAATTCCAGCATTGCATTATTAAGCAACTTCTTTCAAAACACTGTAAGATAATGCTTGGCCTAAAACAAATAGCAAAATCTATTATATATTTATAAACACTTGAATATGTGTTGATTTGGACAAATGACTCTCAGTTTTATTATTTGTAAAAATTTAAAGCCAAGAGTAAAAATTATTTTCTGATATGTTTAATAACATGTGTATAAGAATAAAAATTTTTAAGATAAACATTTTGAACTTGTTTAAAATCTATTTTGAATAAAATTCAAATGTTATGAAACTAAAAATGTATGAAATGTTTAGAGAGAAGCAATAGGTCAGGGATAGACAGAACAATGGAGGTGAAAGTAATGTTTCTACACAATAATATGGATTAATGAGAGAGCATTGCTCAGCATTGTAAGTGTCGACATATACACGACACATTTATTTTTCATCATAAAGTGTTTCATCTATAAGCAATGTAATTTAATGGTAATACGAGTTGAAGCATAAAATAAAAAAAAAACTGCTTTTTCAAGACACATTAGGTAAGACTGATCTTCTAAATACAATTCTTCAACCCTGCACCACTCAAGTAATGGTTTTACTTCAATGATAAGTATCTCTCTCTCACATTCACACACACAATATTTCAATTTGTTAATGGAATTAATGATCAATTCCTTAATATCTAATGCACTAGAGTGAAAAAGAAAAGCTGCCTTAAGCAGAGAAATAATGAAGTGCTTGCTTTCATTTTTAAGGCTAATTTCAGTGTGGTCCAGACCTTAGTTAATAAAATCTTTTCTAATTTGGTAACTGAAAGGGTCAGAAAAAAAATAAATGTGATTGGTCTAGACTTATTTCTAAGGATAAGGAGGCACAAATAAAAGATGTAAAACAAGTGACATGGAAACAATGAAAAAGAAAACAAACATTTTAAAAACTTATCCCAGGAGACACTTAGCTTCCAAGCTGAAAAATGAAAATTGGTTTATAAACCAATACAGTCAAATATTGATCAATTTTCCTTAAAATTCAGGACAATAAGCAGATTCTGAATAAAATTTTCAGCTCTGAAGATACTTAAATTCATCACATGGAAAATAGTCAAAAAGGGTCACATTTTCCCACTCTAAAGCAATATAAGTTCTCATATGCTAACACAGATATCAATAGTCATTATAATTACAAAAATGTTTTGCATAAAGTCCATCTCCAAATGCATCCCTAAATACCAATTGCTTCATAAAGTTTAAAGGTTTATCACTGATATTTTTGAAGCATCCACATTGCTCAAGATTTTTCCAAGATCAAAGTAAGCATAGCCTTTGTCATTTGAGATGCCAGGATCAATGTCAATCACTATATCAGCAATGATTTTTTTTTTTTACTAATTAATCCAACCAGTTATATTAGAATGACTGTATAATTTATGTGTAACTGAAAGTGAAATTTTACTAATAAAATGAATATATTTGGAGCTCCTGTCATGGCTCAGTGGAAACGAATCTGACTAGCGTCCATATGGATGCAGGTTCGATCTCTGGCCTTGCTCAGTGGGTTAAGGATCCAGGGACAGCTCCTATTCGACCCCTAGCCTGGGTACTTCCATATGCTTTGGGTGGGGTCCTAAAAGACAAAAAATAAATAAAATAAAATAATGAAGATATTTAATAAGATGCATTAGCTTTTACCAATAAAATTGTTTTCCAGATAAGTATTCAACAATTTAATATATTAATTAATAAATTAAAACACAATTAATAGTTCAGGTTTCATTATTTTTATTTACACATGCAATAATAATATAAAAATTTAACTGCGTAAGTGCTTACTTTGAAATATACTTGAGGTTTTTATATTACTTTCTAAATTTATACCTCAAACAAAATCCTAATTAGCAAAGTAACATGAATAATTAATTAGTAAACAGCATAAATTACTGGGATTCTTGTACTACAAAGTTTAAATTAAGGAAACACACATTTTATAGTAAGAAATGCAGCTTCTACTTAAGTCACATAAAATTACAAAAATTTTTCACAATAACAATACCCAAAAATGTTGTATTACTCTCTGCAAATGTATTTTAACATTTTGTTCATAATCCTAACAGGAGTGTTTAAATACTCAACAAGCAATAAGTGTTGTGCATGTGTGAAAATATCTGGATAAGTGTGAAAGAATTACTGATAGATAATACTTAGTAGCTTAAAGGTCAACAGAGCTCACCACAAAATTGAGAGTGTTGGCTTAATGTTTGTTGATCAAGTATCATGTATCAATCTATAACTGCCATTTACTTCAATAAAGTAATAATGATTATAGTTGATTTATTATGTATAATTTTTAAAGTCACATAATAAAGCTACTTCAATGAAATTTCTGAAAGATCATAATGTAGAGGATTAATAAGATTTGATAACTTCTTTTCTTTTTCTTTTTTTTTTGGCAGTGCCTGAGGCATGTGGAAGTTCCCAGGCCAGGGACTGGACTAGTGCCACAGTAGTGACAACACTGGATCTTTAAGGGAATTCTAGATTTGAGAGTATTTTTAAGATATTCATTTGGAGATAATCAGCTCTATTTATCAATAGAGTTAATTGAAGGATAATGTGTTCTATAAGTATTAAGTAAATATTTAAATGTTTCTTTATTTAATACATTGCCATGTCTCCTCCTTAACTCAGCTATGCATCATCTATGTCTTCTCATTAACTCAGTACTTTGCACTGCTTATTATGCTTCCAAAACAGAAAAAAAAAAAAAAAAGATAAGTGAAGATCCAATTCACCTAAAACTCAACATGGATTCTAAGTTATTATGGACTACTTTTTTTTTTTTTGTCCTTTTTGGGCCACACCTGCAGCATATGGAAGCTCCCAGGCTAGGGATCAAAGCACAGCTGCAGCTGCCAGCCTATGCCATAGCCACAGCAACATGGGATCCAAGCCACATTTGTGACCTACACCATGGCTCACAGCAATTCTGGATCCTTAACCCACTAAGCAGGGCCAGGGATCAAACACCCTTCCTCATGGATTCCAGTCGTTACCACTGAGCCATGAATGGAACACCCTATTATGGACTAACTTTTGAGAACAAGTTCCTCATTTATTTTCTTATGCCAAGCCACACAGGGTTTTGCACTGAAGGTCACAGCAGAATCAGTATAAAAATAAAAATACTGAACTTTGCAATGCCAAATTAATAGGCTGATACCTGCTTTTCTTTGAATAGTGCTAATTTTAAAGCATTCTACAAGATGTGCCAAGACGATCCAATTCTTCTTGATGTAGAATTCAAATCACCCCAGTGCATCTCCTGTTGATTGCAAAACTAATAATCTATGGCTTTATTGTACTTATGTAGATAACCTCAAGTATATTTCAAAGTAGGCACTTACACAAAGTTAAATTTTTATATTATTATTGCATGTGTAAAAAAAAATAATGAAACCTGAACAACACAAATAGTGAAATTCAAATCAAATTTTCTGTTCAAATTGTGTGAAAGGTTAAGGCTGCAAATGCAAAATCTACAAGGTGATTAGTATAATGATTATTTTATTTATAATATGAGCAGTGTTGCAAATATAAACTAAATTTCTCATCTCTGTATATTAAAATTTGCATCCATATACCTTTGGGTCTTGAGTTTCAATAAGTTAGTTTACTCCTGGATCAAGAAATACTCACTACCTGTAGTTGTATAATGATCATAACAATCCAATTTCACAGGATTTCCAACTACAGATGTGATAAATTCATTTAGTAATAAAAAAATAAAAAATTTAAAAAAGAAATATTCATTAACAAATTGACAACTAAATATAGAGACTAAAACTTAGAAATTCAACTCAAGTATTTTCACTAAATATTCAGTTACTATTTTCTACAATAATAGAATTTTGCTTGACCAAACTCATGCTGTGCTACACCAAATGGCTCCTTTTCCTTTTTAGCTTAGAGTGGTACGTATTTTTAAATTTCTGAAGTTAACACATTTTTTTCTGAATTGTAATGAATATTACAAAGGCTTTCTAATTCATAAACTATTGGCTATATTTTCTGCCTTTTAATTCAGGGGATATCTTTCAGGCCACAGCTTAGATTTGTATGTCTATTAAAATTCCTGGAGTTAACTCATTTTTCCTATGCATCACAAAATCTTTCTAATCCATAATCAATTGGTTTTCTGACCTTTTATTTAGGGGATGTCTTTGGGACCGCGAAAAGATAATACTTTCAAGTGTCATTTTCTTTTTCATGTTAACAGTGTTTAAGCACAGAGGTACAACTTAATTTTTTTTTTGGCCATGCCTGTGGCATATGGAAGTACTTGGGCCAGGGATCAAACCTGCGCCACAGATGCAACCCAAGCTGCTTCAGTGACAAGGCTGGATCCTTAACCCACTGTTCCACAAGAGAACTATAAGGTAAAATTTAAATTTTATCTAGTATAAAATAAATTCAAAGGCCATGGACCTAAGCCCTTTGACTCAATGTTTGACTCAACATTCTCAGTATACATATGAGGTTAAAAAAAATGAAATGACTTAAAAAGTACAAACTTACAACTAGAAGATACATAAGGTATAGAAATCTAAGGCTTAGTATACTAGTTATAGTAAAAATGATGTACTTCAAAACTAAGAGACTAGGTCATAAATCTTCTCACCTCAAAAAAGAAATGATAATTATATGTGACATGATCGAGGTATTAGCTAAAGTTTCAGTGGTAATCATATTGCAAAATGTGAATATATCAAATCAACACATTTCACACTTTAAACTTACACAAGGTTATATGTCAATTAATAAATAAAAGGAAATGAAATTACTTATCTTAGAGCCACGTAACTAATTAAAGGAAGAAGTAGAGTTAGGACTCACGTTTTCTCTACCGAAGAAGTCACACTCTATGAAATATTTTATTGATGGTTTATTGATCATTTCCAAGAGATGGAAAAAATATGTGTATCAAAACCTATTTAGTCAAGACAAACATTACAGGAAGTATCAAAAAAATCAGTGCTTTTAGAATATATTCAGGGGAAATTCCAATGTAGACGAATAAGAAATGTTATTTACCTTTCTATGTACACACTAATTGACAAGGGCAAAATAAGAGAAGAGCATACTTTCAGAATCAAAATCTTGGGAGTTCCCATTGTGGCTCATCAGAGATGAATCCAACTAGTCTCACTAAGCAGGCTAAGGATCCTGTGTTGCCGTGATCCTGCGTTGCCATGAACTCCATAGGGTATTTTGTCTTTTCACATGAATATATCCATTATTAAAAATATTAAGCTTTGCACATCATTTAAGGTACAGTTCAGAAACAAAGAGATTTCATTGGAGAAACATTTATATTTATATTATATGCACATCTATATTTATATATAATATACATAATAGAAACAAAGAAAGGAAATAGGGCATAAAATTAACATTTCAAAACCTGCTTTAATTCTACTTTGGACAGAGGTTGATACACTTTTATACAAGGAAGCATAATTTTAAAATCCATAAGAAACTATTTTCAATAATATTCTATTTTTGACTGTCAATAAATATTGCATAGCTTTCCAAAACAATATTCTATTAATTTCACTTTAAAATTCTGTGCCAAATGAGAAAGATTGTAAACATTATTTATTGATAGTATTTTTTTCTCCCAATGCATCAATATAGAGAGATGTGTCTGGATGGACTAAGAAAATTTCAAATAAATTGGTTATTTTATGATGTATCTCAATATTTACATATCACATATTTAGGTAGATAAAATGACTGAAAGACAAAGTATGGTGTGGGAAGTGTAACCTGACTTGATGATTCTCTTTTTTTTTTTTCATTTTTCCTCTTCATTTGTATATTTTATTTATTTTTGAAATTACTCAATGAATTTTATTACATTTGTAGGTGTACAACAATCAGCACAACACCATTTTATAGAATTTCCATCCCAAACCCCCAGCCCATCTCCCCACCCCCCAAGCTGTCTCCTTTGGAAACCATGATTTTTTCAAATTGTGGTTTCCAAACTGTGAGTCAGTATCTGTTCTGAAAGAAGTTCACTGTGTCCTTTTTTTAGATTTCACATGTAAGTGATAGCATTTGATGTTGGTGTCTCACTGTCCGACTGACTTCACCTAGCGTGATAATTTCTAGGTCCATCCATGTTACTACAAATGCCATTATTTTCTTTCCTTTCGATGGCTGAGTAATATTCTGTTGTGTATGTATACAACATCTTTATCCACTCCTCTGTCAATGGACATTTAGGTTGTTTCCATGTCTTAGCTATTGTATATAGTGTTTCAATGAACACTGGAGAAAATGTGTATTTTCGAGTCTTGGCTATTGCATATAGAGTGCTGCAATGAACATACGGGTGCATGTATCTTTTTCAATGAAAGTTTTATCTGGATGTGTGCCCAGGAGTGGGGTTGCTGGGCCATACGGTGGTTCTATATTTAGTTTTTTGAGGTATTTCCACAATTTTTTCCGTAGTAGTGCTTGTACCAATTTAAACTCCCATGAAGAGTGTTGGAGGACTTGATGATTCTAAGCCAGAGACAAAGAGGATGGATGAGTATCCCAGAGGACAAGGTACAGTGGTTGAAACGTCATTATAAAATCCTGTATATCACAAATAACAGAATGTAGGGTTCCTAAATTTTGTCATGTTAAGGCTTTTATACCCAAACTGTCTCTTTGAGAAATTAAAGAAGTAGAGAGGGTTGGAATTGACATATACCATAAGATCTACAAATAGATCAATACCAAGGACCTACAGTATAGCACAGGGATTCTCTTTATACATATGCTTTCATCTTCTCATATGCTATGTTAGCACCTAGGAAGTTGTGATTTCCTGTAATCACAGTGAATTAATACCAGCTTAGTCATAATACCAAGTTGGTAATTTTAAATAATTGGATATTTTTTGTTTGTTTTCTATTTTCTATCCTTTCTCTCTTATATATATTTTATTGGGACTTTTGTGACAGAGTATAATCAAAAGCTTTGGCAGAAATTTTCATTCTTGGAACTGACTAGCTATTCATCAGTTGTATTTTAACATTGGAGAAAGGAGTTAAATTTGAAGCAATAAGTCATTTCTTAAAAAATAGTTTCAGGCTAATTTTATCCTTTCAACAATTTAAGGTATTGTAGTGAAGACAAATGGCAAATAAATGTATTGCAAGACTTATATTTCCATTAGGACAGTAAAATGAAATGAAATCCAAATTCATGTTTGCTTGATACCAAAAGAAGTATTTTTTTTAAGTTTAGATGTAAACTATTTTAAAATCTAGTAATTAATGACAATATCCACAGGTAATTTTTATTCATAAAATTATTTTATATTTCAAATGTAAAATTAGTTTTAAATCTCAAATGTCAGTGGATAAACCTGACATATGGAAGTCTGGATAGAGATCTTAGGAATAAATAAGAAGAGACATTTTCCATATGGTGAAGCATTGGTTATCACCAATGTGGGGAACCAATCATCTTAGATGATATGTTGATAAATACTTTTGTCAGCAAAGAACAAAGAGTAAAAGACAGTGCCACAAACATGAAGAGGAAATGAAAAGTAGAAGCAAGCTATTTCAAACTAAATTAAATAAAAATTTATATGGAAGACAGAGGAATAGAAGGACTGGAGCTCAACTTCTCTCCTAAAAACAACAAAATTCACAACTAAAGGCTGAGTAATCTCCACCCAAATGGACTGGAAACCTAAAAAAGATACCCTACTCCAGAAGAAAAAGAGGAGGACACATCAAGAGGTAGGAGGGGTGATTTCACGATATAAACAACTCCATACCTCAGGAGTGGGAAGCACCACAGATTGGAAAGTAACTGCTTCACAGAGACTCACCTACAGGAGTGAGAGTTCTTAGCCCCACATCAAACCCTCACCTGTGGGAATCTGGCACTGGAAGAAAGAGCCCCCAAAGCATCTGGCATTGAAGGCCAGTGGGGCTTGTGCACAACAGCTCCATAGGACTGGGGGAAACAGAGAACCCCGTCTTAAAAGGTACACATGGACTTTCACGTGCACTGGATCCGGGGCAGAGCAAGGTCTCCATAGGAATCTGGGTTAAACCTGACTGCAGTTCTTGGAGGTCATCCTGAGAAAACAGGGGTGAATGTGGCTTGTTGTGAGGGAGGGACATTGAAGGCAAAGCTTTTGGGAATACTCAGCAGCTTCCTTTCTCTGGAGGTGGCCATTTTGGGAAAATCAGCACTGAAAAGCCCCAGGGCAAACAACAACCCAGGTGAGATCACAGCCATACCCATGAGTAAACAGGCTGCCTAAAGACTCCTCAGGCACACAGCTGCCTCTAATCCCATCCAGAGAATAAGCCCCACCCACCAGAGGGATTAGAATCGGCTCCACCTACCAGTGGGCAGGCATCAGTCCCTCCTATCAGGAAGCCTACAGCAAGCCCCCATAATGACTTCCCCCCCACAAGGGGGGAAGACACCAGAAGTAAGAGAGGCTACAACTCTATTATCTGTAAAAAAGGTTACCACACCAAAAACCTATAAAAATGAAAAGACACAGAACTATAACTCAGATGAGAGGGAAAGGAAAAACCCCAGAAAATCAGCTAAGTGAGGAGGAGATTCTCAGCCTCCAGAAAAAAGACTTTAGACTGTTGATGCTGAAGATGATGCAAGACATTGGAAATAAACTGGAGGCAAAGATGGATAACTTACAGGAAACACTGACCAAAGGGATACAAGATATAAAACTGAAACAAGAAGAGATGCAAAATACAATAACTGAAATAAAAAACTCACTAGAAGCAGCTAACAGCAGACTACAGGAGGCAGAAGAACGAATAAGTGAGGTGGAGGACAGATTAGTGGAAATTACGGATGCAGAATAGAAAAGAGAAAAAGATTGAAAACAAATGAAGAGAGTCTCAGAGAACTCTGGGACAACGTGAAATGCACCAACATCCGTATTATAGGGGTGCCAGAAGGAGAAGAGAGAGAGAAGTGTACAGAAAAAATATTCAAAGAGATAATAGCCAAAAACTTCCCTCACATGGGGAAGGAATCACTCACTCAAATCCAGGAAGCACAACAAGGACCATATAAAATAAACCCAAGGAGGAACACCCCGAGACACATATTAATCCAACTGACCAAAATTAAAGACAAAGAGAACACCTTGAAAGCAGCTAGGGAAAAGAAACAAGTAACATACAAGGGAACCCGAATAAGGTTATCGGCAGATTTTTCAGCAGAAACTCTGCAGGCCAGAAGGGAGTGGCATGATATACTTAACGTGATGAAAGGAAAAAACCTCCAACCAAGATTGCTTTACCCAGCAAGGTTCTCATTCAGATTTGAAGGAGAAATCAAAAGCTTCACAGACATGCAAAAGTTGAGAGAATTAATCAACACTAAACCAGCCTTACCACAAATACTAAAGGAACTTCTCTAGGCAGAAAAGAAAAGAAGCAATAGGAAACAAAAATTCCGCAGATGACAATGCTCACCAGTAAAGGTATATATATAAGTAAAGATATGAAATCATCCATGCACAATTATACCACCAAAGTCAGAAATCATGAGAAGAGGAGGGTACAAATGCAGGACACTGGAGGTGAACTTGCAATTAAGAGAACAACTTAAAACAATCTCATATACATATAGACTCTTACATCAAAACTTCAGAATAACTGCAAACAAAAAATCTACCATTGTTACACAAACAAGGAATCTCTGGAGAAGAAATATATGTCATAGTAAATAAGGGCATAATCCACCATGAAGGGGGTCATTTGACATCATTCTTGGAATGCTGAAGTCTCCTTAGGTCTGATTCTGATTTCCTCTCCATCAAAGAATTTATGATAGTTATAATTAAATAATGCAACTGTACAATTAAATAATACAGTTCTACAATTGTATTATTAATAACCATTTCTCTCCATGGTACAATGTAAGGTCTATAATGTCTGGTTTATCACATCACCTAGAATGGTGTAATGCCTATATTGAAGAATCAATGAGATGTAACAAATTGTGAGGACATATTTATATAGTTACACTGTTTTTTAACCAATTTATGCATTTTATATTTTATTTATTTTCAGAGAGTGTATTATTTTTGTTATTCTTACCAGTTAAGTTATTCTTTTTATTATGCTATATAAAATATTTAATGGTATATATGGCTTTCTTCTTTATAAATTTTAGTTGCATAATATAATAATTTTAATATAATGCTAATTTTTAAAGAAAAATTGAAATGTAATAGATAACTCCAGAGGGAGTCACTTAATCTATTTCTTAAGATCTATGATATAATAATCTGTGTGAATGTAATTGTGTTTAAATGTATGTGTTTTATTCTGTAAAAAGTAAAAATAAAATTTCACAATAAAAAAATTTATATGTACAGGAAGAGGAGGAAGAGGAGGAAGGACATATTTTATCAGTATGACAGATTAACTGACTGCACAAGACATGTTAAAAGGTTTTTTGAATAAACCAAATGCTATCTGCCTTAGAAATCATCTGCACTTCATGATTAGAAGACACAGATTCAAGGTAATAGCTCTTTGAATACTCAACATATAAATGTTATATATTTGGTGTTTGCAAAAGGAAAACATATCACTTGGAGATAAAATATTACCTAAGATCTACTTTTTACATAATAAGGAAAGAAATATAAATCTTTCCTATAGTATAAGTTTGATTCTATATTCACTTGAGTTACTAAGTATTAATCTCTCCCTTTACTTAGCTAAGTTTCTTCAAACACAAATTGATAATGTTTTTGCTAGCCAGGTTGGGGGATCCATACATGAATTGTGTCAAATATGCCGATTAGTATTGCTAAGAATCTGACTGCAATTTGGCCTAAGAAAATCTAAACCATGACCGGACAAGGCATTTATTTAAAATGTATTTCAGACCTATCTAGTCCTCTAATGCTCATTGTACTCAAAACATTATGACACAAGGATGTTCAAGAAAGGACAATTACAATATTCTAAGCATGTCCCTTGATCCCTGATCCTTAAGTAGTAATACTTTCCTATTTTGTTTCTATGCTTGTACTGGATCATATAGAGAAGTAACCAGTATTCACTCATTTACATGGTTACAATTTACTGAAAAGTGATTCTACTATATGTTTTTTAAATAGAATTAAATTCAAGTTCTACATGAACTTTGTAAAATTGAAAGGAAAATTCAGTAATCAAATTCAATACCCAAACCACAACGTATGTTTCCAACAACACAATACTCAATTATTCCGAGCTTTCCTCTCTAATTTGAAATATTATACCTAGATTTCTATTGTCAAGAGAAAGAGAAATGTATTGATATTTTAAATAATGAATGCTAATTGATTTAGATCTAAGAATAGAGGACTTTTTTTTTTCTACTAGAACAATTTTGCTTGTTTTTTTTTTGTTTTTTTTTTAAGAATATAGATTATCCCTAAAGTTTGACTAAGTTAAAAGATGAATATGATATGTGGTTTTGAACTAAATATACATGAATTTGTAATTATTTTCTTTAAACTTTACTTCCTATAAACATTTAATTGATAACATCAAAAAGAATCAAAGTTAGTGTACCATTACATATTTTCAACTTAAAATCATATGTAATTATCAATAAACTCTGAAGACCTATCACAAAATGCTTTCATTTTGAAAAATGGGCACTTTCAGGAATGGACACACAATATTCCTGACTATCATATTGCTCTTTAATTCAAATAATTTAAATGAGATACATTGTAAATAAGATATAATTCATAATTAATCATATAATCTGAATCAAGGATTAGGAGCCATAAATATTTAACAGAATGCAGTACT